>NC_056546.1:27878424-28623424 GCF_910596095.1 Thunnus maccoyii
TGCCTTTTAGGTGCTTTCATACACAGAGTGAAGGAGATTTCCACAAGAAATCTGTTTGGCCTTGTTCATTACTGCAATTTCCTCTGTTCTCACCGGGGAAATAACACAAGACTGCGGTTGAGTGTTCATGATGTTGGAGTGAAGGCTGTAGAGAATTGATTTGATGATGTTTGCACTGTGACTCTTGTTTACAAGCTGTTTGTTTTCACAGCAAGGAGAAGAGATGTGATGTACCAGGAGCCGTCAGTCGTGTCCTAAAATGGCCTATAAAACTGAACGTCAGGGACAAAGAGGAGAAAAAAGCTTGCTCACTGAAACATGCTTTACTTTTCAATAAATCCTCTGGCTTTTGTTAATATATCAGAAATGTATCATTAGTGATTGATCATGACAAGTCCATTTGAAGTGTTTTAATTAGGAAATGCTTCAAATAACCCTTAATATCTCAAAGTGCAAAAAGTTTGCAAAAGCATAATTTGTAGAGGTATTGAATTGAAATGTAGGAGAGTTCTTTATTGCCTTACAACAAGAGTAACTGACTGCTAAACCTCTCAGCAGCCATGTGCATGGCAGGCCTGACAAACTTCACATGCTGAGGCAGGTTGCAGGAGTCTGTAGTAACAGAGATGCTCAGGATCCAAAGAGTTTGAACAGTTGTGACTTTTTTTATTGCCTCTCAAAACCAAAAAATACAAGAGTATACATTAAGTATAAAGAAAGGACTCAAGAGAGTTAGTCTGCTGTAATGTATGCTACTAACATTAGCATACTTTGCTATTTAGTTACCTCTAGTAGGTAAATAGATAACAGATTTGATAGATGGAATATCAAGTAGTGATTACTTCCAGGGCAAATTGTTAGCATATCATTAGTAAACTGTATTACTATGTGGGGTTATGGGTTACTAAGACATGCATGCACCATTTCCCAGACATAAAGGTATTTATAATAGAATGTGTGGTGAATGTGCACACCTCACACAGACAAAAACCAGTGTACACACGTTTATCCAGAGTCAGCTGGTTATATGATGAGGTGTAGATGGAAACAAAAGGTGAGAGATGGAATCTAAATATAGTACAATTGTTAAGGTTGATAATCAGCTACACTGGTGATGTGATTTTTTATGCGGTCTACAAATCGATCTGTAAAATGGCAATCAAAGGCGCATTCATAAAGTTAATATTGCTAAATTACTTTAATGTGATCAGTTTCATCACTCTTTTAAATGACTTTGGATGAAAACTTTGATTTCCTTCATTATATATAAGATATTGTTTTAGCACTACTATTGGTTAAATTTCTTACTTTTAATAATGATGATGATTGAAATGAATGGGAGCCACTGTAACTCCAGTCCCAGATGCTAACCAGTATATCAGAGTTTAGGTCCTGCTCTTTATTGGATTTAGTGAAGATTTTCTGATATAACGTTCATCCTCAAAGCTCTTTCTCTTAAAAAAGTGAAACATTCTTTGATAATACTTACAATATACTGTACTTATTATAAAGCACAAATCTAACCTTTTGTTATTTTTCCCAGTAACTTTGCTGTGTATTTCTACAATAAACATCTGAAAAAGTTCAGTTTCTTATTATACTGTAGTAGAATATTATGGCTAACAAAATCTACCCTGCAATACAAGAATAACGCTGACAATTAGTCTATTTCCTTCTACATGGATCACAGCTGGAGAGCATGCTATTTACCCGTTAGCTTTTGCCTCAGTCTTTTTTGCATCATTACAAAGTGCTGAGTTAGCATGAAATCATATATTTAGCCATGAAATGCATATTTAAGATGAGAGTTAGCTGGAAACAAGTTAGCCTGAGACTGACTTGTTAGCTGGCCACAGTTGTCTGCCTCTGTCTGAACCCATTGTTTAAAAAATCACCACAAATTTTGAAAGTTTAATCTGCCACTGATATCACTGTAAATTGCATATGTACAATGCTAGTCTGGAAAAGTTGACGGACATAGCAACAGTACCTGTGCATTACCTCACTGTTGTACCTTCTGTGTACAAAAAGCTCCATCTTCTCCTGAGGGATCGCTGACGTATTGGCCTCATGCCAGCCCACTGGAAATATCGTCCTCGCTGGGGGGATTATTTATCCCCTCGCCATGACCTTTCACATGGCAGGGTTCAAGGGTTAACACCACATCATAACTCAGTACAGAATGTGATGCTGATAACTCAGTCTGCAGGGAGAAGCAGAGACAGAGGGAAAGCTGAAGTGGGGGGAGGAGTAGTGAGAGGTACAGATGAGAGGTTGTCAGGGTCAGGGGCTCTGCTATAACCTTAATGGGCTACAGAGAGAATTGGGATAAAGGAAGATTAACATATCCATCATTTGGAAAAATGGTCCTGTTTCACGTCTGTGTGCTACAAAATATATGTAGTGATGGGGGGAGTGACAGGACATAATTTAGGGAGGCTGGAGAAACCACATCCAGTATTATTTGTCATATTTTTATAGTCTGTACCTGTTAATGTGGCAGACGAGGATGGAAAAGTATTTACGATGCTTTTTAAAGAGTTCCTTTACCCTACTTGAAATGTGAGATGAGAGGGGCTTTCCACTTAGATCTCCAGCAATCCCCGGAGAGTATTTAAATTCAAATACAGATTGATGACATTCCTTTACACTGCTTGAATTATCTATATACAGTACAGCACTCTCTCATCTGTACATCTAAACAGGTTCAAACAAACACTGAAAATAAATTGATATTGACTCAAAGGGCATAATGGGATGACTGTAAGACCACATAATGCATCACACCGGAGCAATAACCAGAACACCTCCTATTTATTGGTGAGTTTGTGTCCATTCATGCTTGTGCACATAGCCTCCATATGGGGCATTAGTGTTCATATCATACATCATATTCAGTCCCTGCATAACTGCATAATAAAGACAACATTCAAGGTGCAGACAGATTGTAATTAGTGTTTACAGTGTCACCAGATGTGTTTTAATCACCTATTTATTTTGTGTAATATTTCACAGTTTCACAGAGTTTTTTCTTTTTTTAAAAAATACACAGTAATAAACTGTAAAGTCAGAAATTAATGTCATGATACTGCCCAGCACTTCTGCAGCTAACTTATAGTATCATATGATGCTTGGCTCTTCATACCTATGTTTTAGTGTGCTTCATATTTGCATCAGAGTTGTGTACACTGGAGTGAAGTATTTATATGCTTATACATATTGCTATTGCAGACCAGCCAGCTATTTGTGCAGTTGTGATAAAGTGATAAACATCTCCATATTAGCACTGTTGTACTTACAACTCTTAAAGGACAGGTTCACAATTTTTCAAGTGTGTCTTAAATCAACAGTCAGGTGTCCATATGAACAGTGAAAGAGGTTTTCCTCACTGTAATCATTCCTCCTGTTCATACTGGCTATTAAAAGATTCCCTTCAAATGTGCTTTCGTGTAAGTGATGGGGGCCAAAATCCACAGTATGTAAACCAAGCAGGTGGTTCCAGGTCTGAAAAATTAAGCCAATGCAAAAGTACCTTAAACCTGCATTCTTTCTAATGGCGAGCAGGGGGCGACTCCACTGGCTGCAAAAAGAAGTGCAATTGTATGGAAGTCTATAAGAAAATGACCATACTTCTTCTCAATCACTAGTTTCAAGTCTTCCTCAATACGGCATGATGTTCATTTTGTAAATTATGGTCCCATTTACATTTGATGATGAAGCAGGGTATGCTTTAGGGCATGGCCACAGTATGATTGACAAGTCGCTACCATAGCGACAACGTTGGTTATGTCATGTAAAAATGTTGTAACCCCAGATTCACAGAGTATAGGCGTAGATGTAGCCATCGCTATTTCAGAGTGTTTTCGGTTCATGAAAGTTAATTGTAACATTTTGATCACCTAAAAAAGTCAAGTGTCAAAGTGTTAAGGCTTTTGCTGCGATGCCTAACACTTTTTCATAAGTGTGAGTGGTAAACCAAACCAAACAGCCAATCAAAGGTCATGGTTAGTATGCAAGTGACCACTCAAAATAGCAGACTGTTTATTCCATCCCCACAGATTAAAGTTGATGTTGAAGTGACATTAAACTCCTTAGTCCAGACCTTAATCAACATACACTTACAAATCCCTTATTTTTTCCATTTTAGGTGTCATTATAAGATTCTCAAAAGGCAAAAATGAAGCCCCTTACAATTACTTCATTTGAAAAACCTTTAGAAAAGGACCCATTTTATTTTAACAAAGTAATAACATTTTAATAACATTTTATTTTAACAAAATAAAATGGATTTCACTTTCCCTTTTATTTACACATTAATTTACTGCTGCTAATACAAACATAAGACTAATGTTATATCTATCCTCTACTACGTCTCTGTCTCACACACCATCTGCATAGCAACACCCCTTCAATTCACTAAACAGTGGACAAGTCAGTACCCCAGACTGGTTGAAAAACTGATGGCGTTCATGTTATTTGGTCAGTTTTAAAAAATTCTATAGTGTTACTCATTATAGTGCTGTCCAGTTACAGTTCCAAAATAGTGACTGGATCCTTTCTTGTCCTGAGAAATGACATCTCCTGTTTTCCAGTCAGTTTGCACAAATACATCAGTATACGCAATGTTTTTCATTTACAGTTGTGTTCATGTCCTCTGCTCTGGTGTCTCACTTGATATGAGTCTGGTGTTGTTGTGATGCTATTGACTATGAATAGCTACCGGTGGGGAGCCAACATTATGGTGTTCGATGAAGGATTTTTGTTGTTGTTGTTGTTGTGCTGTTACACTGTGTTCTGTACAAATTACAAAAGGACAATTTGTGAAGGAAATAGATGAGTGCATCTCTACAAATATTTAACCAGATATTTATAGGAATTTTCCATTTTTTCATAGCTTTGGTCTTATTATATACATCAAAGCCAGAAAAAAAGCTAATCACCATTTCACACAAGTTCGTTGCACTGCTAATTAACGTGTAGACCTTTCTTCTTTCATTTTTCTTGACTCTCAGTTTTCTTGAGACAGAGATTAATGTTAATTATGCTCATTTTGAACCACTCACTCTTATCAAATTGTAACGGCTATAAATCAGTTTTAGTCGAACCCTGGGACACTCAAAGCTGTCACCAGCATGGAGAGCAGTGACAGACCTTTCTCCATCATAATCCCTCTCCGTTTGTCATACACTGCCCTCCCTGTAATCCACCAGACTGACAAGATAGCCAGCAGCTGCTCTAGCTAGCCTAGCTTACATAAATACATGGGAACTACATGACAGACCACAAATGGTGTGAGACAGAACTTAAATTAATCCCTTGACTTTTTCACAAAGCAAAAAACACAATAGTGATTCAATCTGCACTTAATTAGGCGATATCTTTTGTTACTAAATACACATGGCTGTTACAGTTTTATTAAGAAAAAATCCTTCACCTTTTCCTTCAACTCCAAGACAGTTGCCCACACACACTACCAGACAAACTGAGTGGACCAGGCTTTGTCAAGTCAAGTCAGTTTTATTTATATAGCACCAAATCACAGTACAAGTTATCTCAGGGAACTTTTCCCATAGAGTAGGTCCAGACTGTACTCTTTAATTTATTGAGACCCAACATTTCCCCATGAGCAAGCACTTGGTGACAGTGACAAGGAAAAACTCCCCTTTAACAGAAGAAACCTTGAGCTGAACCAGGCTCTAAGGGGGTGGCCATCTGCCTTAACCAGTTGTGTTGAAATAGTAAGAGGGAGGGGGCGAGGGGAGAGAGACACACAGAGAAGCACAACAACGACAATAATAACAATAGCAATGATAATAGAAATATGACTAATACTAATAATAGCAGATGTGGGCGTCAAGCAGGACCATGGCAGCAGGTGGTCCACAACCATGCTCCACAGTTGGGGTTACCCCAGGTGAGGTAATAGAGTACTATGAGCTCTTTACGATATGATGGTGCCTGACCATTAAGGGCTTTGTAGGTGAGGAAAAGGATTTTAAACTCTATTCTGGATTTTACAAGGAGCAGGTACAACAAATCTAAAATGGGAGAAATATGATCTCTTTTACTAGTTTTTGTCAGTACACGTGCAGCTGCATTCTGGAAAAGAATGTTTTTAGAGACTTGTTAGGGCAGCCTGATAATAAGGAATTGCAATAATCCAGCATATACGTAACAAATGCGTGGACTAGTTTTTCTGCATCTATTTGGGACAGGATGTGCCTAATTATTGCGATGTTACATAATAGAAAAAAAGGCAGTCCTTGAAATTTGTTTTATGTGGGAATTGAAGGACATATCCTGATCAAAGATAAATCCCAGATTCCTTACAGTGGAGCTGGAGGCCAGGGCAATGCCATTTAGAGTAGCTATATCATTGAATAATATGTGTCTAAGGTGTTTAGGGCCAAACACAACAACTTCAGTTTTGTCTGAGTTTGGTAGCAGAAAATTGCAGGTCATCCAGGTCTTTATGTCCTGGAGCCATGCTTGGAGTTTGTTTAACTGATTGGTTTCATCAGGCTTCATTGATAAATATAATTGGGTATCATCTGCATAACAATGAAAATTTATGGAGTGTTTACTAATAATATTACCTAAAGGAAGCATATATAAGGTGAATAGTATTGGTCCAAGCACAGAACCTTGCAAAACTTTATGTCTAACTTTTGTGTGCATGGAGGATTCATTGTTAACGTGTACAAACTGAAATTGATCTAATAAATAGGACTTAGACCAGCTTAATGCAGTTCCTTTAATGCCAATTAAATGTTCCAGTCTCTGTAATAGGATGTGTTGGTCAATGGTATCGAATGCAGCACTAAGATCTAACAAGACAAGTATAGAGAGAAATCCTTTGTCTGATGCAGTTAGGAGGTAGTTTGTGACTTTCACCAATGCTGTCTCTGTGCTATGATGCGCTCTAAATCCTGACTGACAATCCTAAAATAAACTATTGTTATGTAGAAAGTCACACAACTGATTGGCGACTGCTTTCTCAAGGATCTTAGAGAGAAAGGGAAGGTAAGATATAGGTCTATAGTTGGCTAAAATCCCTGAATCAAGAGTAGGAATTTTAGTGTAAAACATTCCCAAATTAACTAAAATTATCAACTGAATGTGTTATGTCAAAGACCTATATGTATGGTTTTGCAGAGATATCTACTGAAGTTAGCAGGCTTTCGCTCTAGGACTGTTAATATGTCACTTTATTAAGTGATTTTTCAGGTGAGAAAGTAATCATGTAGATTCCCAATATGTGATCAGTTTATCCAAATAATGCCTATTTGGAAAGTTGCACCAACACTGTCAGAGCAGCCGGCTGCTGCTGCAAATGGTAAAATGGCATGCAGTTAACGAAAAAATGATGCTGTGTGGCAGAAAAAGTGATTTACCATTAGTGAGTTCTCTGACATTTTATGATTTACACCTACCGTAGGGGCAAGTGTGTCATTATTTAGTTGTTACTTAGAGTTATGATGTAACTTATCTCCATGGTGCAACCACTTACTGATCTGTGCAGCTCATTTGTAAGTTATTGCTGTCTCTAATGTCTCCATAGCATTTTGATATATTGACAACGCCATAGCACAGATTCACACTGCAAACAGTAAGCTTTAGGCTATATTCAGTGAGTGATAATGGCGATGGGATGGTATGTGTGTGTGTGTGTGTGTGTTGGGGGGGAGGCGTGGAGGGGATATGCTGGATGATATGCTGCTCCCCATTTGTTTGCATCAGGGGGCACATTATACATTTAAGCAGCCTAGATGGGATGGGGTCTAAGAGACAGGTTGATGGTTTAGATGAAGAAATCATTGAAGTTAGTTCAGGAAGGTCAATAAGAGAAAAACAGTCTAAATATATATCAGGTTTTACAGCTGTTTTTAAGGTTCCTGTTTGGGGATAAATCAGTCCCTGTTGAGGGCAGGAGGTGGTGAATTTTGTAGAATCTAATAGTTAGAATTTATCATTAAAGAAGCTCATGCAGTTGTTACTACTGAGATTTATAGGAATACATGGATCAATAGAGTTATGACTCTTTATCAGCCTGGCCAAAGTGCTGAAAAGGAACTTAGGGCTGTTTTTATTCTCCTCTATTAATGATGAGTAATAGGTGGCTCTGGCACTACAGAGGGCCTTCCTATATATTTTAAGACTATCTTGCCAGGCTAAGCGAGATTCTTCCAGTTTAGTGAAATGCCACATCCTTTCAAGTTTCATGTTGTTTGCTTTAAGTTTGGGAGTTATACCATGGAGCTAACCTCTTATGTTTTATTATCTTCTTTTTTAAAGTTGTGATGGAGTCGAGTGTCATTCGCAGTGAGCCTGCGGCACTATCAACAAGATGATCAATTTGGGAGGGACTAAAGTTAGCATAAAGGTCCTCTGTTGTATTGAGACATGGCCTTGAATTCAATGCTGATGGAATCGCTTCCTTAAATTTAGCTACAGCACTATCAGATAGACATCTAGTGAAGACATTTTTGTCTAAAGGCATGTGGTCCAGTAATAGAAATTCAAAGGTTATTAAGTAATGGTCTGATAAAATAGAATTTTGTGGAAAAAGTATTAAATGTTCAATTTCGATGCCATATGTCAGAACAAGGTCGGGGGTGTGGTTAAGACAGTGAGTGAGTTTATTTACATTCTGAGAGAAGCCAATTGAGTCTAATAATGTGATAAACGCAGTGCTAAGACTATCATTATCAACGTCCACATGAATATTAAAGTCATCTAGTCACCCAGTATTAATATGACTGGGGGGAGTGGATTCATTGAGGCTGACATATTCATCATGACACAGCCAGGTTTCAGTGAGACAAAATAAATCAACATGATAATCTGATATTAGATTGTTTATTAATACAGTTTTAGAAGACAGAGATCTAATTTTAATTTTTATTAGATTTTTATGTATGACTCCTCCTCTATTCACTTTAGATTTAGTTGATTTAAGTGGTCGGGGGACAGACACAGTCTCTATGTGGTTTTGGGTGGGTAACTGCTCTAATGAAAGCGCAAAGAAGTGTGTAGGACTGCAGCTCTGCCTCCTGGTCTCAACACTAGGTTGTCATGGTTTTAGTAAACTAATAAACTCAGCCATGTTATTAGATATGAGAGCAGCTCCATCCAAAGTGGGATGTTTGTCATCTCTCCTAATCAGACCAGGTCTTCCCAAGAAAGTCCGCCAGTTATCTACAGTATGAAGCCCATGTCATTTTCTGGATACCACCTCAACAGCCAGCAGTTGAATGGCTATTAAAACTAAAGGTCATCTAGATTTAGTGCTATAGCTCCGTGCTTCAGGAGTTCAATTCTTCTGCTTTATAATTATTTATATTTTACTCCAGAATTGTACATGTAATGCAAGTTTTTACTGCATGTTTTATTTTATGATTGTCATTTAATTACAATAGTACTGAACAATTCAGATGAAAAATTATTTCATGCATCTAGATTTCAGAACAATGTCACAGATACTCATGGGTTTGAGGGAAAAACATGTAAAATTAATTTAAAAATATTTATACATGGTATCAGTGTATTTATACTCAGACTTAGAAACAATATATTGAGGAACAGGAGCCATCTATTACAAGTGTCCTGAGATTACAACATCAAACAATATTTCTTTGCCTTTTCAATACAGTATTTTCCTTGTTCCTGGAGCTGTGTATGTACTGTGTACACTGCTTTGTTTACCATTAGTCATTTTTATGTCTGGTCACCAATGCACATGTCATTCGGGACAAATTGTCAGGGAGAGCACACATTCTTGACAGTAATGTCAGAACAAGACATGATTGATACTTCCTGTACACCACATGCTGCTACTGGGGAGTAAATGATCTGAAGGACCTGGATGCTTACATTTCAGTTTTTGTCATAACACTGGAAGCATTAAAAGCTTTAAACAGTAGTAGGGCTATTATAGCTATGAATGTAAATGTGTAGTTTACATCAGTAGCTACAGTATGTGCTAATCCATATACTCTTTCCAACCCCTTTACATTAATCTGATGGGAATTTAACTTTAGTCTCATGTCTGAATAAGTCACGAAGATGGCTTACTAGGTCGGACAGACCTGTTAACAAGTCTAAACTGAATGTCGTCAGATTAACAAAGGCTGCAGCAGCACAAGATGAAACATGCTCAGACAAAGAAATGTGCATCTTGTTCCAACTTCTTCTAACATCACTGTAATGAATTTAATATCTCAATCATCGTCTCTTACTCACAACACAGGTTTAATCAACAAGGAAACACAGTGAAAGAGACAATTTTAAGGTGTTGAGGAGATTGATCTTCTCATATCAAATCAGTTTACAATTTTTTTTTCCCCTCGCAGTGTGACTGAAGCAGAAGAGGTAAAAAACTCCCTCATACAGCCCCAGTAATAATGAGACTAGAATGCTGTTTGTTGAATAAATGAATACCCAGCGAAATGCTTTACATGCAGCATGTGTGCTCATAGGAATTAAACAAAAGTCCCAACTTAATATTCTGTCATCCAATATTTGTGCATGAGGGACATTATACAACAGGCAGCAGAATTCTCTCTTTAATAATGTTAAATGATGACATTTATTCAAAAGTTTATCAGACAAGCTTCCTTCATGCTCACGATGGTCATTAATTAAGGCTTCAACCACTGGTGATTTTAGACTCTTTAGGGGTGCTCAGATACACCTTAATTTCATCTCAGCTCCCCCCCAAAATTAATAATAATTATAATTATTATCACTAATTATTATTATTTTCTGAAATCATTGTTAGCTCTCTAACATTAGATTTTGCAATTGTCTAAGGGCTTAAATTCTTGTAAATTGAAAATCAGCAACGTTCTACACCTACCACCTTCCTACCCACCTGTAGTTTCAACCTGAGTGTGCGAGATGTAGCATGAGATGTGACCTTGCCCAGGTCATATGGTTATATCGTGTATTGTACATGTATATGTACTATTTGTTGAGGATTCCTGTCTGTGGATCTGCTATGGTGATTGTGTGGTCTTCCTGCTAATATAACTTTTGAGGACACTAAGGCTCTTCACTGTGGTATGCTTCTGCACACCACCCTGGAAAATGTCCATTTCACAAAGTGTTACAGGCAGTGCCACTCTGCCATTGCAACTATATTGTGGTCAGAGGGGGTATTATCCTAAAATCCTCTGCTGCCATCTAGCATCTACAATTCTACAATCTAGTGCTGCCCCCTCTTTTACCGCCGCGGCAACACCGTGGTAACGTAGTGGTAAAGTAGACAAATGAAACGAATGACATCTGTAGTCTATGAGTGTGTCCTTGTCTGTCTGGTGTCAGTAATTTCAGATAGGCGTGCTTGAGGTTTATCTGGCTGAAATGCTGTCTGGGAGTCGGGCACCTCTGTTGACACCGGCTGTTTTCAACAACTCGCTGTGATGGCCTGAGGCTACGGAGACACGAAGAGAAAATAGGCTCTACTGGAGACAAAAAAGGGAAAGAAGAGAAAAAGAAAGATGATAAGTGAGGAAAAGACAAGAGAAGGACACATGAGAAGACAAAAGCAGACCTCTACTATTCAGCAGAGTCTCACTCATCAGTCTCAGTGGGGAATCTTGTCAGAGGTTGCTGGTGGCTTGTTCACACTTGTGTCAACATTCTGCTGTCTCTTGCTGTGTGTTACATGAAACAGCAAGCTGGGGACAACCAGGCCAATGGAAACAACACCACCAGGAAAAAAAAGAAAAGAAACTATGTCATATATGTGCATTTGCATCATAAGTGATACAGTGTTACTGAGTAAATGATTTCCTACATGTATCTGTATCTTTCTCCACATATTCCTCCCTTGTTGCTTGCACGATCCTTGAAACACAACCACCCACACACAGAAAAATACACACACAACAAAATTAAAAGAACACAGGCCATTCAACAGACTGTCCCTCACCCCCTCTGTGTGTTAGGAAGGGATGGGGGATGAGGTTGCCACGGTAACCGACAGGCAAGTGGCCAGACCAAGCCTTTAGGTGGACCTCGGCCGAAAAAGATGTATGGGTGTATTCCCCTGAGGCTCAGCTTCTCATGGCCAAAGCAAAGGCAATAAATCTTCTTGTGCCCTTTTGAAACATGAAAAATCAATTAGATATATTGTCATCCTGCACTGCATGACGCAATAGTGTATCTCAATTCTAGCATGAATCAATGCCAGTACTGCATGTGGAACTGTTGCTATTACAGGAGAACAGAATAAAAATAGGCTTTTCACTTAAGATGTAGTTTTAGTTAAATGAAATGTTGCTTGATGCAGCAGATGTTCAACGCTGGTCATCAGTCATATCTGAAGTCCCATAATAAAGCAGACAAACTGCCAGGTTTTGCAGTGAGGTTTTGTATGATGCATATATACATACATACATAAATACATGAGCAAATGGCTCCCACATGGGCTTATGTGTTATGGGCAACCTGTTCTCAGAGAAAAAAAGAAAAAAAAGTTCTATGAGAGAGTAGCTGCACTGAAAATGAGCTCCTGAATACATCTCGAACTTGGACCTAAAAAGTGGCACATTTTACAAAATAACCTTCAAATAATCTTCAGAAAGAACTCCAAAGAAGAGGTAACAGCATTAATCAGCAAGAACAGAAAAGGAAAGATCGTTTTTGGATATATTTTTAAAATTACAACAACTAGCTAGCTGTCAACTGCTAATTGCTACCTTCCACTGACCAGACGTCCTGGTTTCAAGCTGGGTGTCCGGAGTCCCTGTAAAAACCTAAAATGTCCTGGTTTTCAACATTCATTACTAAATTGTCCCAGTTTTAAAATAGTAATTATAATATTATACTTTCTTTCAGCGCTTACATAGACGTTTATCATGTTCTGTCCAACTCATTATTACCTAACCCAATATAAAAATATAAACAATGTACCATGCATCTGAATTCAACACTGCTTTGTCTGTATGTGTGTCAATCAATCAATGTGTTGTTGTCAAGGCTGTTGCTAGCCCATGACATTTGGAGCTCTTTCTGACAACCTGTCATTATGCTAACAGTTAGCTATCATGCCAAAGAGAGAGTAGGTCTTAAGAGCTCCAGCAGTCTTACTCTTTCCTTCGTAAAGTACCTGGCAATGAAAATGCTGAGTTCTGCAAGCACTGCAAGAGTATGTTTTCAGTCGTACACGGTGGAAATGCTAATATTATCATATTAAGACAGCCAAACATAAGTGGTGGTTTCCCTGAGAGCTGAGAGCTCCAGAAAAGACACTTTAAGAAGAAAGACTGCAAAGCATAAAGTACCTGGCAATCTTCTTAAAGGTAACTTTCTTTAAAGGCTCTTTTTCGTTTTTTGTTATTAACAAGGTGCAATTTTGAATTATTGTTTTGACGCTTTAATCATTGTAAACATGTGACCAGCTTGTGGCATAGCGTTGTGGAGATGTTAAAATGTTTAAAGACCATAACTAAAGTTGTTGCCAACAATGTAATAGCTACCATTAATGTAATACATTTCTAAACCAATAACGTAATAACTTTTTGGGCAAAATGTAATAAGTGATTACATTATTGGCTGGTTATTACACTATTAGCTGGGTTGAAAAAATCATTAAAAATGTAATAACTGGAGCTGATAATGTAATAATCTACTTATATCACTTTATTTAAGTTTTATTTATTAGCTATAAAGTGTCAGACTTCCATGACACTTACCCTTACTGTTGCCTCTTTCAAATAGCTGCTCAAAAACCTGACCACACACACACAACTTTTTACATTATGTGAAAAAAGTTATTATATTATTGGTATAGAAATGTTATTACATTATGGGTAGGTTATTACATTATCGACTTTTATTACATTAAGAATGCATCCATTATTATGTTATTGGCTGCTAAACCCACACCACCACCACCAAGTGACCATTTTAACCCAAACCATGATCTTTCCCTAACCCTAACCAAGTGGTTTTTGTGCCTAAACCTAAACAGACCTTAACTGCAGTGTTGTCACACCATAAAACATCTTTTTTTTTAAACAATGAATTGATTTTGGAAAACACAGACAAATATAGCCTGATCTTACAGAAATACATGAAATGACCCCAACCTCTTTACATCATTTTAAAAGATTACATGCCACCACCAGGTAATGCAATATTAAGAGGTCATGGTCATTTCACATATTTCTGTGAGATCAGGTAGGTTGTGGGATATTGCTTTGGGATATTGTTAATAGGCTACCCCAGATGGTTCCTGTGACATTTACACAGGCATTTCTCTGGCATTACACTGAAGCAATATCAGGACAAGGTGGTCTTTTTCTTCAGCTTTTCTCCTCAGTTGTGAGGTGAGTCTCTTTACTTTAATCCTCCTTTCTCTGGCTTGGTATCCTCACACAGGAAACTAAAGCAGATCTTCTATTAATCAGGTAACAATTCTGTAAGTACAGTCAATTTGAGACCACTGGAATTGACTGCTACGGAACACAAACTTCTCAAGATGTGAAGCTACACTTCACACTTTACACCTGGTATGTACTGGAAAGATTATATTATATATGTCATTGAGGTTCCAGTAATTATTACAATACAGCAAACAATTAACATTTTTTTGGGGAGGGACACCACCGAGAAGAAATACATTTGACAAAAAGTGCAAAGATGTGAATGAGAGAGATTTTCAACGGTCAAATATAAGGTGGCACACTCACTGTGATACACTAGTTAGATACGTTAACATTCAGACGGCCAATGTCAGACAACATAGATCACCTCATTTTTCAACAGAAAGACTCTTGAGAGTTGTGTAAAAGTTTCACTGTCAATGAGATGAAACCATGCTGGTTAGACTCCATCCACACTCAGCCTGTTAAACGGCTGTGTCTCTCATGTGAAAAATACTAGTTTTACTACATTGCTGGTCGTCTGGCTGGTTGTAGTTTTATGGTGCTAAATGGAGAGCTCCTGTAAAGTGCACTTAACACTATCTTTTCATTTGCTGCAATATTCTTTGTCAATGCTGTTGAAGAGGTTTTCATTGTCATTGCACTCTAGCTTTTACTGAAATGTCATGAAGGGCCAAAGTGGTCTAATTTCTCTCTCCTGTCTGTTTCGCTCCCTGTAGCTATCTCTCTCTCAATTACTCCCTGGCTACTTCACTCTCTCTGTGCTGGTTGAATGGATATATCCTTTAGTTTGTGCTTTACCTGTGATTCCTAGTAATGTTTTTAATGCCAGTTTTGGCACTATGTGCTTCCCCAACCCACAACAAAATCAACATTGACTAAAGTTGGAAACCCTTCTTATAGTTTGTCAATTTGATTTGCTTGCTTGTCTGTCGTCTCACTCTTCAAGTGCTGTGAATAGGCAGGTGTATACCACTGATATGACTTAGCTCTTGATTTGACATTTAATCCAAAAAAAAAACACATTGAAAATCCAACATTCTACAGATTTCAATGAAATATTTAAATGAATTATGTAGTGGCTTGTAATGTGATCAGACCAAAATAAGAATGGCCTGAAAAACAAAAATCCCCATTAATTTTATTGAGACCTCTGGCAAAAAAATGTAGGGTCATCATCATAATGTTATCGGGCAATGCAGAGCTAGTCAGTCACAATATCTTTGAGCTAGCTTGTCAACTGTCATTTAACCAGCTAACAGGATTATTAGTTCACACAGTTTATTCAAAAGACATATATCTACCATAAGGTCCTATTTAATATTTGTCTGCTAACCGTACGTCTTTTATGGAGCAGTTTTATTTTTTAAAAATGTTAAATAAAAGTTGATGGTGCAATATTGCTAATAAGCTACAATAATTTCTTCCATGTTGCTCTCCGGCTCTCCATTCCCTCAAAGGTCAGCACTGTCAAGATGGTTTGCTATTGGTTAATAGCACAAATACAACTTTGTACCATTCACAACATTTACTTTGCCCCCAATGATCAGAAAAATCCACTGATCATGGCAGTTTTATTGAAATGAATTCATTTTATTATAGCATTTTGCTGTTTAAAGGCCCTGTGTGATCCGGGCTTTACTCAAAACTGGGCTTCCTGCATATCTACTTTTGTCATCGGCACTGGTACCACCACCACCAGTGCAGCCCCTTTGAATGTTTTTTTAAAGCAGTCCCAACTTTGGTCTGGACACCTGCTTAGGAATTTTTAAGTAAGTTCTCCTTTATGTTCACACTGTGCATACAGTATAACACAAGCTGCCACCATTTGTTGGTATGTCCCCGTCCTCTGCTCTACATCTCACCTTCAGTGTTAGCCCCCCTCACCCTCTCATCCCTGATGATGTGTGAACAAGACACTTTTGCCAGGGTGACACCAGCACAGCACAGCTGCAACAGAGGAACATTTAACTGGAGATATTTGCAGCTGTAGTCGTGTAATACCCTCAACAACAAGAGCCCCAACAGGCTGACTGCAAAGACTGAGACACAATAGGCCAAATGGGAAATTACATTACAGCGGCTAAGTTATGCTAACTTCAGCACTGGGATTAAGTATCCAATTCTGTTGGTCTCATTTGCGGGCTTCTGATGTTGAGTTTGAAATTCAGCTCAAGGCTCTCTGTCTCATATGAGGTCATCACATACATCTTAAACAGAAATTCAAGAGTACAAACTATTGGTGATCCATAACCCTGTTGGCAATATGTCAATATCATTTACCCCATAGAGACTTTTACACTGAGACATTAAATGAGCAGTGTCATTTCGCTATAACTTTTGAACTTGTGTCAGTTGCTGTCCTTTTCTGACAGTTAACTAGTTTGATGGTTAAAGACACTCAAGGGTAAAGTCATTTTGATTTTTCAACAAGACTATTGTGGTGTGTTTGACTACTTGTCCCTCCAGAATGCCGGCTTCCTTCTGTGGATTGTTTCTCAACCCTAGCAGATGATACAATCCAACTTAAAGAGGCACTTCACCAGTTTTACACATAACAGGATGCAAAGCTTAGCTTGGGAAAACAGGACGCTCTGTAAAGTCAAGAGAAAGTAACCCTTGTGATGTCATAAGGGTTATCTTGACTTGGGATGGATGACTCGGAGCTAGAAGGCATGGAGGTTGAAACATACAGTATGTGGCATTTATCAGGCAGGAAGGGTCTCATGATGCTATGGAGGGGCATTATGGGAAATGTAGGACAGTATTTTTGGAGCTTGACTCACCCCACGACAGCCTCCTAAAATATAAATATAATAATAATAATTACATTTTGAGAGAAACATAATGTAGTTTTTCTATAAATTTTGAGGAAATGTATTTAACCCTCCTGCTGTGTTTGTTTCACGTTAGCTAACTTTGTGCTCCCAGTCAAATTTGACCGACCTATTGTAGCTGCTTATAAATGTACCATCATCCTTATATTATAATCTATTATTGTGTACTGATCTTTTTATTAACTTAATTTCTATTGATTAACTCAAGATTTGCATTTATATTTTGAACTTGTTTACCTGAGTTAATGCAACTTGTTTTTTGAGTAAAATTAGTGTAAGTTATGGATTATTTGAGCTATAGTAATTGTCACCAACCCGGGATATGGCATATCTTGTTGGCCATGGGGTCATCCTGATAACAGTCGACAGCCAACCTCTCTTCTCAAGTGGGGATGAAGGAGAAAGGAGAAATTCCCATTTTTGACTGGAATATAACAACAACCTCAGCAGGGAACTCTTCCTCATCACTGGATTGTTCCTCTAATGCATCTTCACCATCAGTTTTCTGGCGTCTCTCCTCCTAACCAGTGTCCTGATCAAAGATATGATCAAGAGCCTCACATACCGTATATCATTTGGTCATTGTGCTGCCACAGAATGAATTGTGAGCAAGGCCTCAATAAAGCTTTATATACTAGAGCTACGAGAAAAGTTCTATATACTATTGAAACAATGTTGCAGTTGTTTGTAAGAAATGCCAACAGGTGTGGTTCCCGTGTGGGTTGCCATGGAAGCCAAGAAAGGGAGTGGTGTGTGTGTGTGTGAGTGTGTTTGAAGTCAAGTCAATTTTATTTCTAAGGCACCAAATCACAACAGAAGTTATCTCAGGGCACTTTTCACATAGAGCAGGTCTAGACTGTACTCTTTAATTTACAGAGACCCAACATTCCCAAATGAGCAGCAAAAAAAACTCCCCTTTAATGGGAAGAAACCTCAAGGAGAATTAGGTGGGCAGCCATCTGCTTTGACTGGTTGGGTTAAGAGAGAAAGAAGGAGAAGGAGAGGGGAGAGAGAGGCAGAGAAGCACAGCAACAACAACAATAATAACAATAACAATAACAATAACAATAATAGAAATATGACTAATAATAATAATAGCAGGCATGGGTGTCAAGCAGGACCACGGCAGCAGGCAGTCCACAACCATGATCCATGAACGCCTGTGATCCATAACTAGGAGGTCCACAATCCAAAGAAACCTGCAAGACAAAAAAGTACAAAAACTCTGGAGAAGCCAAGTTAGTAACATGCATTAATGGGACATGAATGCATACAGATGGTGAGGGGGAGGAGCATGGATGTATTTTAAGAGCTGGATACCGGGCTAAAAATGGCACCCAGGAATTGCTCAGCTGGCGCCAAAAAAAAGTTTCTAGCTTCCGGGTTTACCTCCATGTTGTGCAGCCCACTGAATATGCAAGGTTGGGTTTCCCCCGCTGGCCCCACCTGCGAGTTCCCTCTCAGCCCATAGACTTTACATTGTGATGACGCCACAGATTTTAAAATCGCTTTTCTCGGCTCAAGGAAAGTTTTACAAATATAAAACCTCCATGGATCAAAAGTTCATAATAGAAAGAAACATAATTGATGTTGTTTTCAGTTCGAGGCATCCTGTCAACAGTTTTACAAACGTCTCTTTTACAATGGTGGTCTATGGGGAAAATGCTTTTTGGGCTGCAGGGGGATTTTTCCCTGCAATACTGCAAGTGACCACTGGGAAAAATTGGCTGCAAGGCTGGACAGTGGTACCCTATCTAGTTTATATATCCAGGGGGAGAAGGAGAGAGGAGCTCAGTGCATCATAGAAAGTCCCCTGGCAGTCTAGGCCTACAGCAGCATAACTAGGGGCTGGTCCATTTGGGACTGTCTCTTAAGAAACAGACTCTTAGTCCTGTTAATTCAGAGGCAAAATGATAACTGCAATTCAGTGACTTATGTAACTTTGGATAAATAGCTTCTGTATTCTATCAGGTATGTTATACATTTAAGTAAATCCTACATACAAATCTTTTTGAGCTACTCTGTGACTCTGTCCAAACCCTATCATAGAATAGGTTTTCTCCATCTTTCCAGAAATGCCAGCTGAGCACCAGACAGTCAACAGCCTTTTCTCTTCCCTGACTGCTGCAGCTGCTGACTTGCATCTATATATTCTTGTGCCTGTTTGTTATATGACATTTTTTATTATTTGTTTTACTCTGTAATGGATGCAATTTAAAATGTAGCCAATGCAAAACTTTAAATAAAAAACATTAATGATGCTAAGAAATATGTAGGTTCTTTATATTTACAGTTACAAGATATGGCAGAAATATTTACATTTGCGTTGCCTTCAACCAGTCAAACAGTCAAGTTGTGTGGGAGGAAAAGCAGAGGAAAAGGCAAACAATGTGTCAGAATAATAAGTATTCACAGGATGCCAGACTGAAATTCTGCTGAGTTCATCTGATTCTCTAAAGATAGCATTCAGAAAGGTTTTTGGATGTGACTGTGAGTTACTTTGGGAGTGTCCTCAGGTACCTCTCTCTGTCGTTAGAGGATAAACTTGGCCAAGGTTGAAAGGGAGTCCTGGTTTGGGAAAGCATCCTAAACATTTTAACAGCCACACACACACACACACACACACACACACACACACAAGACTTCTAATGAGGAGGGAAACTGCTGAGTCATGCTTCTCACTGTCTGTGTCACTTTGCTGTGTTCCCATCTCATTTACTTCCTCTACTCTGCAGCATCAAATGGACCAAAATATATTTTAATGACTGTATTGTCAGTTTTGTGCTGCTGGGGAATCATTGGACTTAATTTGAATTTATTGATGACCTGCTAGTCTTTGCACACACCCACAGAGAAAATATATTTTCTCATGTATACACCCATGCCATTACAACCTCAGAGGGATCCCACACACTTGCACAGGCAGTCCAATCACATATCCCCAGTACGGTGATTTATTTGGGTGAGATTAGCTGCATTGATTGTGTCTCCTGCTGAAGGGCTGAAGGCTGGTTAGCACTCAAGTCAGTGGTGTGGAAAGTTAACAGCAGCAGCCCACACACACTGTTAAGTAAAGAACAGATGGTGCTATGGAAAAGTGCTGTTCCAAGGCCACTGTGGTCACAGCATCAGAGATTATTATCAGTAATCAAACTGAATCACATTAATTATAACCACTACTACTGTCACTCTACTACAACTATTTTTGCTATAATTACTGTAATTGGTAATACTATTACTACTACTACTACTATTACTACACATAATCCTCCTTTGTGAAGCAGTTTCTTTGAAAAAGTTACAAATAAAACCAAATAAAAGATAAAAATTAAAGATAATAAAATAAATGTCAAAAGTAGAAGGAAATCAGTGGCAGGCAATGAAAACCAGCTGTAAATACAATTGTATTGTTTTTTCACCTCATAAAGTTATGGTGAATGTGCTAGCATAAAGTTGCACATCCAGCAGTGAAACATTAGCATTCATTTTCAAGTTCATTCAAGCTGTGTTGGTGTCCACCTGATGAGGTCCAGTATTCACTCTCCTTTTATCTCTATTTTGGTCTCCGCCAACTCCTGAGTAAAATATCTGGCTATTTAGCTGCTAAATGCTCCACTATGTTCACAGGGCTGCCAACTCGCACGCATTGACTGTGAAACACACACTTTTCACACACTCTAATGCCATACGTCTCTTTTCTGACAGCGCACTGACAGATAAGACAGAGCAGCACAGCACAACAGCAGCACTGTGCAGTAGCGAGTTATTCAGACCATCAGGGAGAAAGCCAGAAATATGCACAAATCTATTACATTATAATGTATTCCCATCCATGCTGCTCAGACTAATCTCAGTCAGCGGCTCTACTGGCAGCAGTACAGTGTCTCTCCATCTCCTCTCACGCTGTAAGTACACAGGCAGGAGTGAGAGTGAGTTACTATGGTTACAGGGACATTCTGTGTCTCTGTCGCTCTCGCGATTCCCTATAATAGGTTTTTAGGTAACCCACTACCATTTTAGGCTACGTAATTTTTTTAGAAATATAATTTCAAATATGAAATAGCCATTCTTATAATAATAATTTCCTGTCCTGACCCACCCAATCATGTACTTTTCTTGATACATTCTTGGTTTTCATAGCACCCTCATCTAACTAATCTAGACTAGCGCAGGTGGCTATTTCTTGACTTTAAGAGGTTAGGTGGTGTAGAAATGCAGGAAATTGGTTTTAAATTATAATATAAAACAAACTCCCCCCCCACCCGCCAATTATGTATCTTTCCAAGTTTGCTCTCCCACTTTGAAACATATCCATGCACCCATGCTTGCACACATTGTCTTTTCGTGTGTGTGTGTGGGCAGTGAGGGTGGCTCACGGATTTCAATCACCGACCTCACGAATTTCAGTCATGTTAACTTGACAAGTACATGATGGTCAATTGTCTAATTTTATGATCTCGGTCTAAAGTTGTAGAGCTGGTCTAAGTAGAGCAAGGTTAGTAAAGCAATGCAGCACTGAACAAGGCTAGAGAGGTCAAGTGAGTCAATTTACCACGAATAATGCTCATTTTATTATGAACAAAAATAAGTACTACTAAAATACCACTTTCATTCACTCATTCACTCAATTTTCATTTGAGTGAATAGGCGCCATCTTTGATTCCTCTAACCAGTTCCTATAATACATCCACGCTACATAGCTAGCTAGCTAGCTAGCTACATCCATTATAAAGAATGACAGAAGTCAGTAGTCAGTCACTTACAGAAATAAATGTTAAATTGGCATATTTCTTTGATCGTCATAAAAGTATGTTAAATCACTGAAGGTGAAATCACAGGGAAAAATGCATCACTCACTATGAGTTGGTTAAGGCAAACAAATCCGCTGACACAATGTTAGGCTGAACAAATAAAGTGAGTCAAAATGGGAATTCAGTCTAATAATTAGGCTAATGTTGCATGAGAACAATTAGATTCCATTAAGCACAGCTGAGTATACGTATCACTCCTACTCCACCCACTGTCTGCTCAGTGGCTGAACAACCAATGGTTCAGACTTCCACCGAGTGTGTCTGTGTGATTTATGACTTTGCAAAACTGAAATTACAGTAGTTGGTGTATATCTGTGTATTTAATAGCATGCGTCTGACACAGTGTATCTAAACTAATGCAGCGACGCTAATTACAGAAGAGTTCAAATGAAGCGTCTCACCGTCTTCCTCGGCTCTCCCTCAGCCTGCAGCTCACCACCAACACACAGTAGTGTGTGGGTGTTTGTGTTCATGTTCTGTGCATGCCATATGTGGTGCATTATTATTTGTAGATTAAAACAATTGAGTTACAGGAACATAAGCCGTTTATGTGGTGGTGATTAATGGCTTCGTGACTGAGCAAATGCACAGATGTGATGAATAAAATCAATGCACTGCAACAACTTCCTCATCTTTTAGACCAGGTGCAGTTGCATGCAGGCATGTAACTAATATACTTCTACAGGAAAACTCTAAAATGTCTACACGTGCACTCATTCTAAGCTCCTTAGAGTTTGCAGCCATGACAGAGGTATTTATCTCATCTGGCCTGCAGCCGAACTGGCCTCATTCCAGCAACACTTATTGATTACAGTTTGAATGAAATGGATTCCCTCATTACTGGGTTATTGACAGTAATACCAGGCCATAACATTGACAATTGCTAATGCTAATGCTTTGCTCTTAATGCTTTGTTAAAAACACATTGATGCCTCTGGTTTGACAGAATACAGAGCCAAAAAGAACACATTAGTGTTCTAGGTTGTAAGGCTTGTGGTCAGCACAAAACATGACAGTATCAGCATTTAGTGGATCAGTGAGGTATAGACACCCTCTTTCTCTCACTGCCAAAACCTTTGCTGTTACTCCATACAGTACAGTAAGTCACGCTGAAGGGTGAGTGGTGTAATTGGTCCATTTCAATGGCAGGCTGTTGTAAAGAAAAGAGATAGCTGCACTGTTTGTCTAAATGTCTGCATGAGGAAAACCTGCTGAACACAGTTTGCTGAACAAACCAAAATAAGAAGCTCTGTATCCTATGGATGGATGTTTCTTTTGCAAGAGAGTAACTGTGTTGCTGAGTCTCAATTAGTGACAAATAACAGACAGTGCATTAGCCTGATTTCCACTCCTGCTCCATCAGTCTATACACCTGTCAATGGAAATACAAAGTTTGAAGTATACAGATTGGCAAAGAAGTCCTCCAACAATCCATCCAGCAGATGACATTACAGTGGATATTTATAGCTCTTGTATTATCATTAATTCATCACATTAGCTGCAGTGATATCTCAAACATCATCTACATCAAAGAGATGGGCAATGATTTTGTTTATAGCACCTATGATGACACAGACATTACAAGGTGCTTCACAATAAAGGACCAAATGAAAAGAACATGAACACAGGGAAATAAAATGATGCCCTCAATGTAAATAATACAATAAAATTGATCACACAAAAGTAATTAATTCAAATTAAGTTAATGAGGGTAGGCATTATAAGCTGGGTTTTTTTTATTTTGGCCTGCAGAAAACCTTTAAGTTGAGTTACTGTGCTGTTTTGAGCTGCTGTACTGAAGGA
This sequence comes from Thunnus maccoyii, assembly GCF_910596095.1. NCBI lineage: Eukaryota > Metazoa > Chordata > Actinopteri > Scombriformes > Scombridae > Thunnus > Thunnus maccoyii. The sequence goes on from NC_056546.1 coordinate 27,902,269, forward strand.
TCTGTGTCATTTCTTCTTTTGGGTGTTTATGTATAGCCTAAAATAAATTTGTACATACAGACGGGAAAAATAAATTCTAAATTCTAAGTTTATAAATATGCCTGAGATGGGCAAATTATAGATCCCAATGTAAACTGGAAGAACATTATACACAATCAGTGAAATTGGTTAACAAAAACAAATGTTTAATCAGATTTCAGCCCTCACATAACTTTTATACATCTGGGCCAGAATAGTTATCATAGGAACTTAATCAGTATTGAAGCAATACAGCCTCTAAATTTTCCTTTTCTCTAGTTCTGTCATGATGGAATTGCCTGGGTGCTAGCATGTCCCTCTACTTGTGAAAATTATCATTATGAAAATGATCAAGACTTTCTCAGTTCCCTATAGGGCACTTAGAATTTTTGTGGCCAGAATTTGTGAGTTTTTCAAGCAGTTTTTTTAGAAAAAGGACAGAAAAGGACATAAATATTCAGGTCATAGACACAGCTTGAGATAGAAACTTGAACAAGCAGCCACCAGCATTGTGCTGATGTGAGAGAGCAGTATGAGTCATCTGCATGGATCCAGACAAGCATGGCCGTTGCATTAAGAAGGGACATGATCAATGAAAGTCATCTCTATCCATCTTCACCATTCTGAAGTTACTTTGCAACATGAACCAGTGTGGGACCACAGCATTAATCCACTCGAGTGACAATTCCCATTCCAAGTGTATTAGCTTGAGATGGGATCGTGAGGGTAAAGTGGATGGAGAAACTGGGAATGCCTGGAGCTGGGAATGCGCTCTCATAGGTCTTCAGTCAGTCTGTTTAAATAGCAGGGAGCCTGAGCCCATCCATCACCATGGGAATCTCATTTCCACCATGTGTCCAATGCAAATGAACAGTGCTTGCAATCAAGCTGCTGTTGTTTTGCCAATAGTGGCAGAGAAGCAGGAGGGATGTTAGCTCATCCGTCTTGGCTTTGAGTAAACAAAGCGTTGCTCAGATGAGGGGCTCAATTCACATTTGCATAGCCAAGCTGGGAACACATTTACTTTTTGCCATTTATTAATATGTGTTAGCAGTGTTATTTTTGCTTTATGAGTGATTACAGTACTTTTATTGTAGAATAGTGAATACAATGCAGCATTTATTCTGCTTCTGTGTCTCTAACATTTAGAGACAAAGGGAGTCAAGAAGGGTGAAAGGGAGAGAAGAAGACAGATGTCTTTCTATTGTAATCCAAGTTATTTCTCTGTACGGCTTAATCTTTTCACCAGTAACAACAAGCCTCTTATAGACCTTCGGCACCAAACAGTAACAGGTAAGAAGGAGCCCCAGGAACTAAGAACTGTCGGACTCTGGTTCATTTTGTCCCTTGGTGCAATGTGATCTCAACACAGCATTGTACTCAGGTGTGCACCAAAACAACCATACTGAGATCCTTCAGTGGTCTCGGTCCAGTCACAAGCGCATTCTGGAGCGGTTAGTTTTTTGGTGGAAACATGATACGACCTCGATCTGACCTGAAAATCAACATTTTCTAGCAGCTAGCCAGAGATTGAATCAAGGTCTGGACCATGGATGTATAAAGAGAATTGGATACAGTGTCAGAGGCGGGGCCCGTTCATTCCTATGAAAGTTGCTCAGTGGCACATGAAGCCAAAAAAGTTCAACTTCTGCATATAAAATTACTCAGATCTTCCGGGATCATTGGGCCCATAGAGCATGCTAGTGGCTTTCGCCAGCCGAGCTGGCTACTTCCGGTTTAGCCCTCTGGCTAACTTGAATGGGGATAAAAAAAAATGCAATCGTGCGGCTCTTTTAGGCTTTCGAAATGTGATCGGACCGAATTAATCAAATTCTGATAGTGAGACAAGTCATTTGTGATGCTCAAAAAAATGTATCCGCTGATATATGGACGTCTCTTTCACAATGTAAGTCTATGGACCCAATAGCGTCACATGACGTTGTAATTACACAGTTTGGCCGTTATGTCAAATTGGCCTCAAAGCCTGGTGCTGTTCCTGGGGGCTTGATCTGGACTAACAACAAAGTATGTCTTCCTGTGTTTACATTCTCGTTTGAGCCCCAAACACATCTGACCAATGAGAGGAGATAATGTTCTCATGTGGCTTTTATGAATACATTTCTTTCAAAACATATTTGCTGTTGCAGTTTTGCAAACTTTATTTCTAGGAGACAGGTATGGTATGTGCTAATTGTAAAACAAGCAGTGACAACAACAAATGTTCATTCTGTTGAATTGGAGATACAACAGGACCCTCTATAGCAACGGTCATCTCATCAAATGGTTTGTAAAGTTGCTTTAACATGTTAGTTCATGTGTCTGGTGATCAGTTTACCACCAGTTTGCTTCTCTTTTCTCTGGCTGACTTTGCAGCATGGTATGAAATCTATTTCATGACCTCTGCAGTTTTACTTTCTCCACATTTCTCTCAACACTGCAGAGTGGCATTATAGATTGTGATCTGATTTCTTAAACACCATCCTCCACACACACACACACACACACACACACACACACTCATTTACACACAGATTTAAGTATGCTGCTGAAGGATCCAGAGCTGAGAATTGCAAGACAGCGGTGCCCTGGCTGACACTGAAGGATGAGAACGCAATAAAGCTACTGAGACACTTTTTCCATTCTCTCGTCTTTCTTTAGCCTTTCACAAACAGAGCTACTCACATAACTGTGTGTGTGTGTGTGTGTGTGGATAATACTGTCCTATAGTCTGGTCTAATTGTGTGTACATTGCCTGCACTTACACAGTTGTGCACAAACCCAAATGCTTTCACAATTTATTCCAAAGATATGTAATACTGTATATGATGTATGGTATGTATGGCCTACAGTATGTATAACAATTAAAATGAAAACTGAATATCATTCTTCATACTCAGTCCTATATTATGTCAGTTATGGTAAGGAATGCTTAATGTGAATTTCATTAATATGTTAGGAGTATAACAACACAGGCTGAACTGCATAACACCTGTCCTGGTGATACTTAGTTCTTTTAAAGTCAAACTAAAATTAAAATTGATTGTTGCTAAGAAATCAGTATATGCTGTATGTATCCCTGATGTTTGGTTTGTCATGACTACTACTAGAGACGGCTAACATTAGCTAGCCTCCAGGCTGAACTCGGCAGAGCGCTGAAATAACATAAACAAAATGTTGGAATCAGTGCTAACATTGGAAAGCTAGGCTTGCCTTTTCACTCAGAAGGTGTAAGCTAGTTAGCCTATCTTGCTAGCTTTCACTCTCCAAGTGAAATACAAACATAACAACACAACTGCTCCTCTCAAGTGTTGACTGTTATAAAGGGGCATTGAACATTCATGAGCTACAGTATGATGTGAACAGTCAGTAGCACACTATGGAAGTTGACTGTGCCTCTTCAGGGTGTGAACTATGCCATGGCTTTCAGGGGAGCTCACTTCTTTTATTGGGGGGAAATTCTGGTAAGCATCCTTGTTTTCTTTTTGACATGTCTGTATGCTTACTACAAAACAGAGAAATGAGTAATGGTGATTTGGAAAAATGCAGAGCAATGTGCAGACTGAGTTGGACCAAGAAAGTTTGTTTTTTTATGATCTTTGAGTTAAAGTGAGTTAAGTTTATGATATTGTACCGCCACACTTTGATGGCATTTTCAGGGGAGCTGATGTCTTATTAAGAGGAGCCAAGTTCCCCCTGGCTCCCCTGTAGTTCGCACTCTGTGTCTCCAATAGCAACACAGAGGAAATGCCCATTTTATCTTCTTTTGACAAATGGAAATATATGTACAGTAGCTGCAGTATCATTATCCTTTATTATTCATATACAACTTTAAAACTGACCCCTTGTCTCATTTGTTTTCCATCAGTAGCATAGACTTGTATTTATTGTGAAATCTTTTTTCGGTGGGTTTTACAGCCAGCTGAAGAGTTGATGCCAATAGTTTAGTCCGGTCGCCCTGTATTGTATGTGCTGAAGTGTCTTGTTGATCCTCTCTGAGTGTGTGTACATGTGTTGCATCATGTCAGGCTGCATTCAGCAGGATTAAGTTTCAGGGTCAATGTGTTTCACCCTCTCTGTGATCTCAGTGATGTGACATGATCCTCCACACATAGCGTATGTAATCTGATGTAACCCTGTGTCAGCTGCTGGGGTCTTCATTTAATCTGATGTAACTGCCTCAGTACAGTACAACAGTGTTCATCTGATCCTATGAGCACATACATTTTTAAACTCAATGAATGTGACAGTGATGGTTTTACATTGTCTGAACCTCCAATAGCAGACAGACATATGGTTAATATTAATGGTGATACTGGTAATAGTTAAAAGTAATATTCTCACCAAATAAAAAAACTATGGACAACTTAAAAGAGGACTTTCAACACTCTGTAAATATTTGTCCCCAGTCAAATGTGGTATGTGTGATTGTGCAAGATGGATCTTCCTCTTGCAGTTTCTACAAACAATTACTGTCTTGTGTTCAAACACATGAAAGCTGAACATTTCCTGTGGACCATCCCCAGTGATCAGAGTGAAGTCACTATCTACAGTCAATATTGTGCTTAAATTTGGCTTTGCTGGATCATTACCTATAATAATTGCTATCATTGCCATTAGATCACTTTAGATTTACTAAAATCTGGAAAAACATCCCGAAAATGTCCAGATATCACACTTATATAAGAATTTAAAACATAAAACATTACATTTATCATATTGACAGTCCTGACAACAGTCAGAAGCCTTTGTATTCCTTAGCCATATTAAACTTTGGTAAGAATTTGTTGGCAATATTATATTTAGAAGAGGTAGAAATTGAAACCAATTGGTTAAGCATGATTTTAAGGCGGCAAGCTTTTTGGGGATATGTATTTTAGGGCAGTCACTTTTTCCAAAAGTCCAGTTTGAACAAATTCAAAATGATATGCAGTTTGTTTGCATTAATCTGAACACAACCCACATAGCGTGATGCAATGAAACAGTACCAATGGGCTGCAAATCCTTGTATATAAATCTATAAATTGCGTCTTTGCTCTCATGCTAGTGTCCTCCATTTGACCTTATCTTAAACAACATTTGCTGGACGCCCTCTGCTGGACCACAAGGCAAACCAAATCAAATGCTCTGTTGCGCTCATTGACTGTACATTTTGAATTCTACAAGGTCATTAAAGTCATTAATCATTAATTTAATTTTTTTCCACATTTGAAAGTTCAAATTTCGTATAAAATGTAAACTATATCAATATCAAATATTAACTTTGAAAACTCTACCACCTGAAAGCCATCTGAAAAGGTAAGGTTTTTACAGTAAAACTGCAGGAGGATTTTATTACAGAACAACAAACCATCATATGCATACGGTAAACCACTGTCAGTTAATATACAGTCCTTTAATTGCTCATAATGCAAGACAAAAGAGTGCAAAGTATCCATCTTAATAAACCTTATATCTGTCAGATTTTGCTTGAAATCATTTTTCACTGCAAGTGCAGAAACCTGCCATCAGGATGAGGATGAGGTCAGAATCATGAACCAAAGCAGATCAGCTTGTTTGTCTTTGTTTGTTTTGTCTGCTTCATTCTGCCTCCAAGACACAGATATTGGCTTCAAGAAAGTGAAGCAAGAGAAAGATCTTTGCACAAGTGAATTTTCTAACCAGACTTTATCAGTTGTTTTAGAATTTAATAGACCATGAGACAATAAATCATGTTTTTGAACTAACTAAAAAAGCTGCGTCATGTTATTGACAAGTGACAAGATAAAACACGTGAGCGTTAACAAGCCACATCAAAGGGTAACATAAATAACTGAACATATGTCATAGTAAACATGTAAATTTAGATTAAATTTAAGATTAAAAAATGGAAGAATTTCATTTATAGGAGAAAATTACTTGGCCTCCCCCAAAGACATGCACGAGTTCACCCTCTCCAATGACAGTGTGTGTAGAAAAAAGGATGGAGGTGGAGGTGAAAGTGAGGTCATTCATATGGTTATTGGGTGAGAGAGAAATTCTTGTGTGTGTACATACACTACTGTATGTGTGTGAGTGGTTGTGACTTTTTGTCATGTCCCCATGTGTCTGTTGCCAGTAATTGCTCGACTCATTTCTTGATGATAAATCTTCAGTGTTGCTTCCCTCTATTGTCAGGGGGTGCTGATTATAGCTCCCAGCTACTAGAATGAAGATTAGCCTTCACCAGGAATAATCTCTCAATGGACAGCTAATGATGTAAGAGGCTGTAGTGCTCTGCTACATGTGTGTGAGTGTGAGTACTGTACGTCCGCTTTATTGTTCTACAGGCAAGAATGGATTAGTGCAGTGGTTCTCAAAGTGGGGTCCTTGAGGTGGTTCCAGGGAGTCCCCAGCAAAAAGGGGAATAATTAATTTTCACTATAATTCCATCCATAAGTAACAATGACAGAATGTTTGACTATTTTGTTCATGGGTTTCATACACTTTCTGTAATAAAACGTCTAAAAGCAAAAATCTTACCAGATGGGGAACGCTGAGACAAAATCTTATCAAATGGGGAGCCCTGGTCTAATTTCATTTAAGTTGAAATACACAACATTCAGCCACTAGATGTTGCACTATAGCACCAACATCTCAGACCAAAACAAATGTATGTGTTGTTTACTCAATAAAGTTGAGGAAAAAAGCTGACAACTCACAAAACTCAGATCAAACCGTCAAACCAGGCAATGCTGATCAAATATGAATCAAGATTCTGTTGGTGCATTACCTATTTCTCACCTCAAATGCTTTAGTGTACTGTTCAGCTGTAATTTGAGAGAGTTTGTGACGCAGCAGCCATCTTGGAAACAGACATGAAGGACACGGAGGGACAATGGATGTATAAAAAGAACTGGATACAGCATTGGAAGCAGGGCCCCGTTTATCCCTATGAAAGTTACTCAGTGGCGCATGTTACTAACGTCCAAAAGAAACTAACAATCATAGATATATTTCCCTTGCACTCCCCATGATGACAGACGTAGACGTAGACATGGACAAAGACACTGCATAGTCTAGTAACTAGGAGAAGCTGCCACAAATGTTCGCGCTGCCATCACACCAGTTCATGTAGACAGAGAGAGAATACCACCAACAAGGACCCCATCATTTCTCTTCTTGTCTTCACAAAATAACTCTTCTGTTAGCTTCCACAGTGCAGCCATGTGAGCATGGCTCCAGGTGATGGGAACCTTTGACTTGCTTGCCATCGATGGAGCAGCAGCCTTTGGATGAGCCAAAGGTTAGGAGGATGTGAGAAGAATCTATCTGTGTATTTGTTTCCTTATTCTTTGAAAACTAAGGACCCTTAAGACTGACGCAGTTGTCATTTTCCCGTCCAGCGCCCACGTTGTTTAAATAGCAAATCCACTTGCGCCTATCTGAGCACCCATGGGTGTGTTGGTCTTAAAATGAGGTGTGGCCAGGCGCATTGTTGGTGCATTGCTATCTTGAGGCAGCGGAAAGTGATTGCGCAATTGACCAACAAAAACCTGGTCTGAGGTCAATGAACATAATATGCGTCTACATAGGCAGGTGCACAACATGCGTACACTCTACTTGTTACACACACAAGGACACGCAGCGGCATACAAACATGCAAAAGATTACAAATAAAAGGATGACAATGTGAAAGATTATTATTGTGTACATTCCCATATTTTAAAAAATACATGTTATAATGATTAGTCATAATATTTATCAGAATTAGCTAATCACAGTAATGACAGATGCAGTTGTCTAATTTGACCAAATCGTGGAAATACACAGAGGTATTTAAACAGAACTGTCAGGTTGAGGGTGTCTGTCAAGGCCCAGCAAACAGATATCAACAATGGATCAGACATGGATCGACTTTCCTGCTGTATCAATACATGAGAACGTGAGGAACATAAATGAGGTGAAAACAATGATTAAACTAAAGAAGGAAATAAATCTGGACAGCTTCTAGCTGCTGCCAGCAGCAGGATCAGCACCTTGGAGAGCTGATCAAGTCCTGACAACTGTGTTGATGATTTTTTACATGATTAAAATAAATGATCCAGGAGCAGCAGGGGCCAATGTGCTTGCCATGCCATGCATTTAGATTATTAAAATAGGGCACTAAGAGTTATACTCTGAGTAATGATAAGTGTGAAAATAATCAACTAACCCGTTTTAAAATAACATGAAAATTTATAAAAAGGGGAATGTGAAAGTAAACTAATGTGAAACACTAGAGTTATCATTTAATCATTCACTGTGTATTTGTTTCTTTATTACCATATGCCTTTCTTACATGTGAACCATATATGCCTCAGGCGAAGGTCATGTGTGGTCATGAGATTCATAACTGAGGGGCTATAGGTCTGGTGTATCCAATTTCCTGTATTTTCATAGGAGGAAATATCTGTGTTGAACTATGACCCTTGTTAGAATAAAGATTCTTCTGTATGCCAATGTTTTCTATAGGTTGGCTGTCTTAAGATAAGCACTGGGGAGCCAATCCTATAAGACATCTTTGTTGTGCTGAACACTCATACCTGCCAACACTCATGATTTTTGCAGGAGTCTCCCTATTTTTAACCCTTTCTCCCACTGCGCTCCCAATTGGTAAGTTCTCCCAATTTCATTTCACAAATCAAATGGGTGTTTCTCAGTTTCTGTTTGGTATATGTGTCATGGTACCTGGCTACCCAGCCCAGAGGCAGAGGTGATTATGCACCAACGAACCTGCCTGACATGCGCTACTCGTCACTGTGCTCGCTCAAGCCCTCTGTTCCACTCAGTTTGCCACTGAAAATGGATGAAATAGTTCCTAAGAAAAAGAAATACAGACTTGCCAACATGCCTGTTTTCCCCGGGTTTCTCCCGTATTCTCACCCTCTTTCCCGCTGTGATCCCGTTTTGTTGTTTCTTCCGGGAAACTCCCATAATCTGCATGGTCCTCAACCTTTATTATGAATAATCGTCATACACGCAGATCCATAAGTTTTGTATGTTTGACTGACGTTACCCAAGTGGTCAGATCGTCTGTGAAAAACACACATATACACATCTACACACATAATCCACACACAACATACAGTTTCAACCCATCTGTCACCACAACCCAGTTCAAGGGGCGTGTGCACAGCTGCACATTCTGTGTAGGCAGTCTTCCCTCCTGTCCTCTGTCCTCCTCCCTCTGCTGCTGATGTGATTCACTGCCTGCAGGTACTGCTGGTAGAGAGGAGGGGCTGGTTTGTCTCAGCCAGCAGCTAAGTTTACAAGAATTTGCCAAATTTTAAGATACATGGCGAACTGAGATAAAAAGTTAGGCTACATACAGATAGCTTCTGTGTTATTAGCTAAACCAGTGCGCTGTGGTTGTGTAAAATATACTGACGACAGATGTGGAAATATCACTTTTATACATGTTTATGCTTGTTGAACAGGTGGTGTGATTCGAAGCTATTGAGCAGAGTTTCAAGAACAGGACCACACCTCAACCACGCCACTTCCAGCATTCCTATAAATACCACCTAACCCTCTCCTCTTCTTCCACTCTCGTATTCTGCACCCCCCCCCCCTATTTTTCTCTTCCTGTTTCTTCCTGATTCTTCCACTCCTTCGTAGGGTCCTTAGGGGGTCCGCTGTTGCCTGGGCTTCCCCAAAACGCAGTCAGCAATCGGAGGAACTATGCATATCTATTGTTTTCCTTAATAAATCATCCAAACACATTTTGTTGATGGTGTGGTCCTTGCTAGTGAAAAAGTACTATTTAAAAAAAACTACTGTACCCCTCCCTTCTGGGAGACAATTCCTCCTGACCTCTGTGTTGTAAGGTAATGCCTCCATATATTGTCACCATACATTAATCAACTACATCAGTGTTTTGTGTATTATTTCGTGAGTGTTGGGGTTTGCAGGCAATTTCCACGACAAGATGAGTTCAGAAAACCGTGAATCTCAGCATCTGCCCAAATAACTGTGGGTTATGTAACCATTTGCACCCCGGCAGCTATTGAAATAGTTTTTTAAATTTGTATTTTAAACATTAGTATTAATGCAATGCCCACTTCATGCAGGTATAATTAATATGTTTCTCTTGGAATTAACAATTAATCTTCTTTGAAACATATCAAATTAGAATTTCTTGTGGTAGCAGAGACTGCAGCTTGTCAACGTACGTTTCTGATGCAAACTGACAAGCTGCTGTCTCTCACACGCCTACACAACCACCCACACACACACACACACACACACAATCACAGTAAAACACACTAAAATGCACACTCCCCTAAGCTGAGAAGCTGTCCTGCACCATAACTTGCTGCTCCCTCTGAAGACATGACGAGGGACAGAAGCACGGCATATCTCACATGGCATAATGCAAGATGATGTCACTATTTTGCATCCCATCATTTGACATTCAGGATATAAAATGTGATTGAATCTGTATCTTTTTTTCTGAAGACACAACCGCCTGAGAAAAGATGCACACCGTTTCTCCAAGTCAGAACTGTTTTCTCGTCGGCAAATTATTTGAGTTTTAGGAGCAGTGGCATCTGGGAAAATGAGTTTTCACAATCCAGGATTAGTGGAGCCCAGTGACTGAGACTAAACTAGTGGAAACACTGATAATCACATCATGGCACGGGAGGAGAGTTTAGGTCTGTTTCCATCGTGACAGGGTCATGTTAGCCAGTAGTTGTTCATGGCTCAGCAGACAATTTTGTAAGAACAAGCAGGGTCAATGAGGCAGAGACGAGTGTATATATGTGTGTGTGTGTGTGTGTGTGTGTGTGTGCATGTTCCAGTGATGTGAGGGACTAATGTGCGCAGGATATATGCCTACATTTAGCTTTACTCTCTGCGTCACTGCCCATTGCTCACTTGTGACTGCCCATTCAGAACAAAGAGAGAAAGAAAGAGAGCAGTATAAATGACATCAAACTGCCCACTTCTCCAGATCTGCATGCCAAAACCCAAAATAGGCCCTCAGCCTCAGGGCTTGCAGTAGGAGGGCCAAGCAAATCAGTGGCTTACACACTTGTAAACTAGATTCAAATGTAAGTTGGGCAGTTGGCATGCCATATTTTATTATATCATAATGTATATAGTGCTGCAATGATTTTGGATACAAGAAACCCCTCATATTTGTACTACAGGTCTTTGCAGTTTGAACTTATGTAACTCCATCAAGACCCTTCAGAAACCTTGAAATACTGAATGATTTTTTTCATGTGACAGTGGAAATATGGGATTTTATTGCAATATCATGTTATATATGGTGTTTGTAAGTGTCATATTAACATTAAACCCACCTGTTCACCAAGGTCAACTCTGTCATCCACAGCAATCATTGCTATTATTATTTTCTGTTCTTGTTCTATTTGTTTTGTCTGCCTCACTGTGTAAATTGTCCTTGGGTGAAAGGTGCTACATAAATCTAAGTTTTTGGGGTTTTTTATGCATGCACCATATTTTCATATAATAGAATGTTTAGTTTATTGTGTTCCTCATACGGTGGTGCAGTAGTGAGTGTTTGATGAGAGCTCTGATGCTGGCAAGATTCAGGTTAGCATTGCAAAGCAGAACAACAAAGCAGAACAGAATGGCTGCAGTTCTTGACCGGTTGTAATGTTGAATGTGAATTACATGTGTGTAAGAATAACTTAGTTATGGTTCAGAGCAGTTGCTGTCATCCCTCTGGATGAGACGGCGGTTGCCACGGTGCTGTCAAAATTAAAAACCCCACAAAAGTAAAATAAAAAATAAATGATTACAGTTATGATTTCCATGGGTAGAATTCTCATCTTCACAACATGTAACATTTTAAACCCCCTCTAAAACAAACTAAGATCATTTTATATATTGTGTGATGGTAAGTGTGATACTTTTGCATAATAATAGAACAGACAAAACGACAACTGCCAAGATGATTTGTGTTCTCCATTACAGTTTGTCAATATCGCTGGTGAACATTTCCCAGATAATTAACACTGACATCCATAAATCTCTTGTTGATGTGAAAAATCTCAGGTCCTCATTAGTCATCAGCCTCTTTTGGCTCTCTCTCATTTAGTAGACCACAATCTAAATATGTTGTTCCCTAGTGAGATATCAATGACTTTATTAAGACAGAAGTGATTTGTGTTCAGGACTTTTCATTCCTTTATTTAGAGAATTTACCAGAAAATTCCCTTGCTTGCCCGTGAAGAGGATGTTGCTGCTCTTCTCTCTCCCCTGCTGGTGTCTTTCTTTTTTCTCACGAGGCTGAATGAGTTGTAGGTGGTTTTTCCATCAGTCCTTCACTAAAAGCTTAAACTTGGGAGGTTTGCAGGTTTCCTGTCCCAGTTTGAACCGAGCCACTCTCCCACCCTTCCTCTAAACTCACTCAGTGACTAAGATAACACAGGGAGATCTTTTAAATTACAGGCTATAAGGAATGATGAGATGTGTGGGTGTTGGGAGACTGGGACAGAGACAGACAGTTTAGCAGACAGGGTGAGTCACACATACACAAGTCACAACGGAACTGGGATAGACTGGTATACTGGCATACTGACAGAAGAACCAGGAGCCCAACACTGCTGCATTGCAGAGTGAAGCTACAAGTGTTGTGTGCTGTACACTGTGTGTGTGTGTGTGAGAGAGAGAGAGAGACAGAAAGTGAGAGCTTGTATATTCTGTATTGCTAACAGTGACACACCTTAATAAGAAAGTCACTGCTTCTACTATGTGTGTGTGTGTGTGAGTGAGTGAGTTAGTGAGTGAGAGTGAGAGAGAAATAAAGAAAGAGGGAGTGATGGGTAAATAGGAGAGCAGGTTTGCTATATTATGCTGCTTGTGTGTGTGTGTGTGTGTGTGTGCGTGTGTGTGCGCGCGCGTGCGTGTGTGTGTGTGCGCGCGGCTGAGCGCTGCATGAATTGCTCATATTTAAATTTGTTTGATCCCTCGCCATCGCAGCTAATAAATAATAGGGGACCATTTCCTCTGGCAGCTTTCCAGCCAGAAATCAATCTGTTCACTGTACGGAGAACACACACACATACAGAGAGATACACATACACAACTGCTATAATTGAATGAATAAATAAAGAATACCTGATCTGCTTACTGTACACACACACTTCAAGTGATGTTATTGATGGGGGAGCAGTGTGTGCTCCACAAGCTAACTCCTACATTGCCACAGAGCAGCGAGAGTCAGCATCATAAACTAGCACATAAATGGGTCCTGAATTGATCAGGTGTTGATAAAGAGCTGTTATGCCATCATGTTGATACCAGAATTGATTCTGGAAACTTTGTTCTTAGCATTATTTAACTGGAGGTACAAATGGGTGATATTTTGTGCCAATACTCCCTTTTTTAAATTCAGTTTTCCCTTAAGCTCTTCTGAGAATTTAAAAGCTCTATACCAACCAATACTGGGCCCAGATACTCACAAATTACTCACTTCTAATATTTTAGGACAATAACAATACTTTTATCATATCACAGTTTAGATATGTTTTATACCTGAATACCTATACATTACGAAAATATAATGTTCTGAAGTATGTTCTATAATATTCATAGAGAATGACAGTGTGGATCTTTCTTTCTGATCTTGATCCCGTGTATTGGCTAAGGATATCCTTATTTTAACTTCAGAGTGTAGAGACAATTGTTACTCATTATTGGCTTTGATTGAACCTACAGACTACTAGGCTACATGACTGGAGTCAAAGATGCACCTGTGCACATAATACTTATATCCTGGTTATAACCCTATCCTGGTGTGGATGATATTATGATTTTTGCATGTAACCTAAGTAACCTCATGACATGATACACAGTGCTGTGAGCAAATGAAGCACAGGGCTGCAAAGCAACAGAATATTTCTGATCCCACAGTTTCACTGAAGTCCATAAACCATCAATAAGCTAAATTAATCAGATGGATAGCCTAGTCTACGAAACTATGAGTGATACAGAATCATAATCAGGCATTTGTGAGGTCAGCTACGTTTCCTCTCCATGGTTGGAATATCCACCATCACCATGAGAAACAAACAAACAAAGGTAACCAGTTAAAAGGAAAACCAGTTGATTTGTAATACTGGATAGGTGGCTTCACCATCAACTGGTGAGGATGGAGACAGACTGAAAACTCTGCACTGCAACAAACTTTGCAGTGCTTTGGTAAACCTGACTTTGTTTCCTGAATAACTCTGAACACAAAATAGCACATCAACGACTGTGTTACCTGTAACCTGCAGCTGCATCCAGCTTTAAGCACAATCTGGTCCAGCTCATCGTTGTCCAAAATAAGTAAAAGAAACAGTGGTTAGGGTTAGAAACACCAGTATGATATATCCAGACTCCAAGAGGAAAAATGTTTTTTAAATAAACTTCAGTAAAAATATATAACACTGCTCATTTTGTCTTTGCTAACTGGCTGGTTGTAAACACACTGTGCGTAGCTCACTGGGAGCTCATTGGCCAAGACGCATGCAGTGCATTCTGGTTGTTGTAGGATTCCCCCTTAAGAGTGGTATGTAGAGTGGCTACAGCCTTTTTCACAGTTTTCTCTAGCCAGAGCTCAGATCAACAGAAATGTAAAAGCAACAATTTGTGGTTTCCTTGAACAAAAGCCAGGTGCAGTGACTGTGTATAGCTTCCCAGAGTCTGGTTTTCCCAGTCGTCGTAGTGACTGTATGGATAAACTGTTGTTTACTGTTGTTCACTGAACAGAAACCAATTAAGCATAGTTCCCAAAATGTTGAACTATTACTTATGGAATGATTTCCTACATCAACATACAATCTACAGTGTATATTCCTGTGTGTGTAGCCAATAAATGCATAAAGACACTTTCAGCAGAGGAGTCGTTTTTACATAAAGACACTTTATTAGTTTCTACATACGTCTCTGGATATAATAATTAGTTATATAATACCAAGAAGTCAAAAATAATAACTGTAGTTATATATTTATAAAACTAAGCAGATATACTACTCTTGACTTTTTAAAAACATAAAGGTCTTTGATAATATATTATAATTCCTGTCTTGTTGTATCTGTCATCAAATCTAAAAAAAACCCTCACAAGGTAAAGAGGTTATACATTATGGGTTGGGGATAAACGTATATGTGTGTATGTTGTGAGTCACTGTGTGTATGCATTCCAACACATCAAATCATCCAGTTTTATTTGGACAACAAATCTTGATTATTTCTCCACATGGTAGTAAAGATCCCGCTAACACTGGCATAAATAACCCCCATATCCTGGTGGAGACAGGCATCCCCTCACACTAATCCTGCTGAAACTGAGCTTCCTGTCATGAAACACACAGGCAGCAGTGGATCTTTGATGGAAGGCTTTGAACACATTTCTGACACAAACCTCAAGTTCTGCTTTGCTAAGTCAGGAAGTCATTTCTTAACTGTTGACCTTGGATTTGTTTCATTTGTGCTCTCAGTGAGTTCCTTTTCCTCTGTGAAAGCAATGCACAAAGCACAGAATTTGGAGGGTGTGTGTATGTGAGAACATTTATTCATTAAATCCAAGGTCTCCACATACTCCCATCCAATAAAAGTAGGGCTTTAGTTCTGTCATCAACTCAAAAGATGCTTCTATGACTTAGAAACCTTAGAACCAGTGGGATACCAGAAGTTGAAAATGAATAGTTTTTATATTGAAATTGGAATTCGAACAAGATCAGTTTATATTTATTTTATTTACTATAATTTTCCACATGAAGCCATTCATCGGCTATAATGATAACTGTTGTTGGTACATTCACTCAGCTGCAGCTAATTAAAGGGGATCTATTATGCTAATTTCCAGCTGTATATTTTTACTCTGGGACTCCACTAGAGTAGCTTTGCATGATTCATGATTCAAAAAACTCCTTATTTATCTTATACTGGCCTTTTATGCAGCCCCTCAGTTCAGCCTCTGTCTCTAACAGGCAGTCTTAGCTCCTGTCTCTTTAAGGTCCCCCTCGACATGAGCCCACTCTGTTCTGATTGGCTAGTTTTCTGGATGCAAACCCAACATTTCCTGCTTTACTGCTTGAAATTAAAAGCTATTAAATGACTAAATAATGGGAATAATTTTTATTGTGAAGAATTTACAGGAAATGAAATGTGTTCCTCACTGAATTAGCAGAGCAACACAACAACATATGGAGATATTTGGAGCTCTTTGTTGAGCAGTTAGAAATAATGCAGTGAGGAATAGTACAAGCAGAAACAGCTACAGTGATGATGAAGCGCTGCAGACGACCAGCACACCTCCAACAGGTAAACTTCACCTTGCTGTCGAGCTGGCACACTCACAGTATGCCAGCTTGACTCGAGTCATGGCTCAGCGTGACTACCCCCACAGTAATGGCAAAATGCCATAATGTTAGCAGAGTGGAGCAGTGAACTTGCGCCCTGTGCATGGAGCAGATCAGAGACCACATAAAGAAATCCGTCAAGAGCCGAAATTGGCTTGGGCTGAGAGTATAAAAAAACATTGGAAACCGAGTGTTCAGAGCAGTCTGAGGCCGGTGCTTTTTGCTCACAGGGATTACTTCTACATATATTAACCTCATTGTTTGACTCTTTGACCATGTTTAATATGAACATCTGACATTGTAATATTATATATATGATTGAAAATAAGGAAAAGTATAATAGGTCCCCTTTAATGAAATTTTTTTAAACCTGCCAAACAAAAGAGATGCATTCTGTTAAATGTTGAATTTTACTTGGCCAAATGGGTTTTGTGGAAGAAGAAACACCTCTCCTTTGTTGTGTGAAAAACGATTATGGTTGTTCTGTGTCTTTTTGCTGCTCATAAAAGACCAACAGAGTGGTGAGTCTTTTTCTACTGTTGGTGATGGCCGGATGTCAATTTTAGACTTGCTAACTGGTAGCTCTACAGTAAACAAGAGTAAATGACAGCTGGTGGACAGAGTTGTCAGAGTCTCCCTTCAAACTTTTATGCATATCATTTTGTTTTAAGCTTGTCACTTTAAAAGCTCAGAACGAGACCTCCAGGGTAAGTGTGAGGTAGCTCATCCTGTAAGTCTGTGAAGCTAATGTTAGCTTAAGCAGCTACAGTGCAGAGCTGTGAACATTTTCGTAAGGGGTCAATATCAAAACATTGCCAGAAGTAACAATTTAAATAAATATAATGCTACTCTTGAAGTGGAATTTTATTAAAAGGGAAAGTACACCACCAATGTAATATACTGATAAATGTGAGCTATAGCCTACTGTTCAGTTTTTCTTTAGGGCATTAGCCAAGTGTACTCAGAAGTTGACTTTTATCTGACTTACGGCAAGTCAGATAAACATGCTGGGAGGAACTTGATAGTAACTGTATCATTTTATCTGAATCAATTAATGTGGAAACAAGATAATATATTGTGTAAAACTATGAAAACCACAAATATAGGCCTGTAATAATAAAAAATAATTTCAAATTCAATTGCAAAAAGTGGCAAGTAGATGTTTTACTGAAACTGTTGAGCCCTAATCTAAGGTTAGCTCTCCATATTTAATATATTATCAGAACTCTTTCCCACTATAGACTCATAAAAGAAAATATGATTAAGTGATTTCAAACCTTGAGTTGTTAAAAATATTGAAAAATTGAAAATAGTGTTGAAAGTTAATATCCACTGTACAACCCACGTCCTTTCCTTATCTCTCTGTGTCAACTCTTCATCTCTTTAACATGCTGTAATAACATGCTGAAGGCATGTTGTCCATGACCAGATACTGTACCTGGGAGTGTGGAAAATGACAAGCACACACACAGGCACCATATATATGACTAAACGCTGACACAAGGTTTAGAATACTATAACACTGTCGGTATAGGAATAGACCTTGACACAAAAGCTGAACGAGGAGCAGAAAATTAGCAAACCTTTTCTTCTCCTCTGAACATGAACATATTTATATCCCCCCTCTATTTGTTCTCTCTGCAACCCTTTAAATTACAGCATCCTGGCTAAATGCCTCATAACTACACTGGAAAGAAAATTCACACAGAAGCTACACATACTTCCAAATATGGCAACTGGAACTTGTTTGCTTCTCTGTTAGCTTATTTTCTTCAGACAGGAGGTAAATGCTAGCTGTGCTGGTAACTGCTGTGTCAAATTTGAGCAATTTATATTAACTGTGCAATTGTAATTTCAAACTGATTGTATGCTGAAAGAAGAAAATTGTTTGCCAGACAGGGTCTTAAAAGGATAATTACTTTATTATGTAGTTTTGGCCAGCATTCTTATCCATAACACTATACTCCCCTTGTTGGGGTTTAAGCAAACTCTTATGTTAGCCAAATTACGTAAGGCAGAATTTAGATTTTTTTTAAACAGTAATAAGTCTGAGGCTGCAACAAATAATTTTTATTATTGATTAATCTGTCAATTATTTTCTAAAATAATCATCGGATCTGTATAATGTCAGAAAATGGTGACAAATATCCCATCCAATTTCCCAAAACCCAAGGTGACATCCTCAAATGTCTAGCTTTGTTGGACAGTCGCAACAGTTTGAAATCCACTGATATTCAGTTTGCAGCAGTAGGAGGACTGAGGAAACCAGGAAAAAGTTGGGACAAGGAAATTTGGCATTTTATTAAATCAATACTCAAAATGAGTGATGGTTATACCACATTTTTGCTGAATAATTTTCAGTTGATCAACTATACGACTAATAGTTGCAGCTTTAGATGAATGCAAGAACAGGAACACGTGGGAGTGACACTAAACTCCAAACCACATAGATGGACTTTGTTGTGGCAATGTCCCATATCTCAGCAATTACTTTGGTGAGTACAGTAATATTATAGTATAGTAATTATAACTGCTAAGAATGCTGGCCAAAACTATGAAAATAAGACTCAAGTTGTATTAAACTGAAACTATTCTTTTGTATATCTAATAAAATGTTTCCTTTAAAGTTAAAATGACTAAGTAACAGCTTTTGTGCTTTATTTCAGGTCCACAATGACTTTGTAAAAGCAGTTACTATTATCATATGTTGAGTATTAAGTTTTAAAATGATCACTGGCATTGTGATTTTGCAGAGAAGGGGCTGTAACCTCCGGTCTTACTCTTCCATATACAGCATCTCTCTTCCAGAAGGTCACTGTCTTTCCAAAGAGGTAGGACTATTTTGTTGGCAACACAAAGATTCTCAGCTGTCTTAATATTTTTCCCTCTCTTCATTTTGGCAATGCAGGAATGAGCCTCTGTCCATTAGAACAATGACATTCAGTCTTTTCTGGCAGTCCACAGGAAATGCATAGCAGCAGCAGCAGACAGGGCAAAGAGAGTGTTCAAGTGTTTCCAGTGTTATGCCACTTTGTTGCCTTGTTTCACTCATCTGCTCCCTCGCCCTTCATTGCTTGATTTTGAATTTCATGATCATTTATCCAACGAGTTATGCATCGATCCACTTATTCTTCCATCCACCCATCTGCTAATAACCTTCCTTATCTCTCTTTAGGGTGTGTGTTGTTGCAGCAGCATCTGATCAAGAGGCATGTCATGGTCAGGAGGCATCAAAGCTGGAAGACAAGAGGGAAACAGTGCAATTACTGCATGTGTTTATGTATGTATGTATGTATGTATATGTGTTTTTATATGTGTGTATGCAGATCCTGTGCTCAGCAGCATGCAGGGATCTGCCCTCTCCAGGAAAAGTTGGAGGCTGATTTATTCACCCATTAAGTACTGCTTTATCATTAAATATTAACTCAGCACCATCACTCACCCTGCGGCCAATGCATTAAAGCAGGGGTCACACCAGGGTGACCTCTCATAAAGACACACATATGCGAAGAGTCTTGTCCTTTACTGCCATGGATGTATTAAGACAACTGGATATGGCGCTGCCACTCAGCCTTGCTGCCAAGTTTTTATTTATAGATTATTTTTTGGGCTTTTTTGCCAGTGGCAGACAGGAAACAAGGGGAGAGATAGGTATGACCAATGGTGATTCTAGGGGGTGGCCTGGGGTGACCACAGCCCCCCCCTGAAATTTCACTGGCCATCCAAGTGGACACCACACATCTGATAGGTTGTTGGTCAAGTTCATCAACACAATAAGGCAGGACAAACGCAATCAATGATGACAGATGATCAGCTGATATAGGGACAGTTTACCATTTCTTTCTGTATACTATAGTAATGGTATGACTGAGGCAGTTAGAGCTGATCTCTAGTCAGCAGACTTTTGACCGTGACTCAGAAAAAAGCAGGTCTCAAAATTGGAAGTACGTGCTGGCCATCAGGACTCAGGACTCTGGTCACAGTGACCATAAGCTGAGCTAACGGTTTCCATTAATCTATTTTTATGTGCATTTTGAAGTATCGCATTAAAAAAGGCTTTATGGAAACACCAACATTCGAAAAAACTTCCTCAATTTTGCAAGAAAATTTTTATGCTTGCTTGAGGTGGATTGTGGAAATGTCAAAAGAGTTTATGCACAAAATAGGTAATGGAAATGCATTTGTTGAATAAATAATGACATAGCGAACATTTAACTCGCATGACTGATCAGCTGTTTCCGCTCTTAGCATCTTCCGGCATCTCCAGATAGCATGAAGCATAGCCAATACTAGCTGACATGAAAGAACAATTACTTGCCCAATTGAAACAAATTCCTGCTCTCCATTTTTCTCTCATCAAGGCAATATAAGAATTTGTTTTGTTTCCAGTTGGCAACCACTACTTCTACGCTGATTACTGGCGGATTATTTAAGCCTATACCGCCATCTTCTGATGAAACTATCCGTTGCATAGCTTAGATTATTTGCAACAGCTTAAAATTCTCTTGTGAATCTAATGGAAACACGGCTAATGATATGAATAATAGCTGACAACCGTTTTAAATATGTTTCGGTAAAATAAGTTTAATGAGACTTTTATGGTGACAACATAGAGTAAACTCCAGTAAGTGTTGTGGACGTTGGTTTGGGGTTGCACACAATGTGAATTTGAATGTACATGTGGGGCCAGGATGTGTGTATACGCTGGAAGCATTAGCGTTTTGTGCTAGTGATTAGCATTAGCGATTAGCATATGTAATTCACAGACTAATGTGTGTTAATAGATAGCATTAACAGCCATTTTGAGACAACAAAGCCTGTGAAATGTTTAGTTTATCTACACCCACCACAGTAAGTTTGTTCAGTTTAGTTTAATAGCATTTCACTGTGTCATGTAGATAACGTTATCTGTAGGGGTGTGCCTGAATACAAATACGTTATTCGGCAAAGCACAAATAGTGGGTTTTTTACGAACATTTATTTCATACAAATATTTTAAAAATTATTTGTTTTTGGGAAGAAAAAAAAAAGGTAATACCAGCGTGCAGGTCGGTTACATTGCTATCTCAGTCTCTCTCCTCTGTTCCGCTGTTACGTCTATCAGCAGGTCTCAACTAGGGGGGCCACATCCACCTGCTACTTTACAAACATTTCCTTATTTGGACAACATTTCAAGAGTTGGGGGTGTTCCCCAGAGATGAATCTGAGCTACTGACACAAGCGAAGTGCTCTCAAGGGACTCTCCATAACCTGTTGTTCCATTTCTCCTTTCCACACAGTTAGGTTGTAAAAAATAGATAATAAATAAAAACTGCAAAACAAGAATCTTCTTTGAAGTTCTTCTCTATGCATTACACACTGTGCTGTCTCTGTGTTATGAGTGTATAAATAAGTATAAATAACCACTGCTTCCCAGAGACTATCTATCTGTGCATTGGTAAGCAATGTGATGCACTGAACATCTGTATTTACACATTTTGATCACCTGCCCTTCATTAAGGTGCGCTACGCCATGGCCACTCCACACTAGCTCTGTCCCATCTTGGCCACCCCAGTCACTATGTCCTGGATACATCACTGGGTATGACGTGCAACACAGGTCCCTGGCTGGAATCAAACCAGGGACATTGTGCTTAAGTGGCATGTGCAGCAACCATTCAGCTACCGGGGTGCTCCAGCCTTGCTGCCAATTTTTCCCAGTGGCTACTTTTGAGCATTGCAGTGAAAAATCCCCTGCGGCCTTAAAAGCATTTCTCCATACACCACCATTATAAAAGAGATGTCTGTCTCAATGTAAAGTATATGGGCCAAGCAGGAATTGTGGGTGGGCAAGAAAAACACACCTGTGCTATTCAGTGGGCTGCACAGTGCAGAAGTAAACCTGGAAATTCAAAAAGAAAATTGGCTTATGCATAATTAGAGTGAATAGCCACCTTTGGGCCTGTTATCGTTCCTATAATACATCCAATTTACTGCAAGCTACCTTCACCAGGTGTGCCCCATCTTGCCCCAAAAATTGCTCCATGTGTCCATAGCAACCACTGAGGCCATAATCTCAGTATTGTATCTGGGGAATTTGGAGGAGTTAAAAACCTTAGGATGAGTTTATATTCTAATACTAATGCACATAAATTACACACATTTAATTTTTTAAGGCTGTTTCTAATTAGTTTTTAGAGTCAATATTCCTGTCTGCATCACTTCACCAGAATTATATTCTTGTCATTGTGGAAATAGCTTTAAGACAGCATTTAGACCAACATGTAGAGAGGTACATTTTATAGAAAATATATTTTACATATTCTGTGCTCTCCTACAGCCAGCCATGCTAGCAGCTCTATGAAGCTGCACTTAGCACATTGGTGCACTGAGCTAAATGCTAACATCAGCATGCAAACATGCTCACAGTAACAATCTTGCAGATGTTTAATGTAATTAAATATAGTGTTAGCATGCTGTTAAGGCTGATGGGGAAGTCATTACTTTTGCAGGAATTAATCATAAATCAAAGTATTGGACAAATTGAAATTTGACTGATGATGGCGCTAGATGAAAAGTCAGTAGCTCATCAAAGTTGTTACAATTCATCCTGAAGGGAACATGAATGTGTGTAGTTAAGTGAGAGACTCATTTCAGTTGTTGAGACATGTCACTAAAAAACAAAAATGTCAACTTCATGGTGGCACTAGGAAAAAATTAAGGAGATCACCAAAGGATGAACCAATGAAACTACAAAGCAGTCCATTCTTGAGATCTGGACCAACCAACCAACAGACTGACATTGCCATCAATAGAGCTCCGCCATTAGCATGCCTAAAATTCTGTACTTAAAAAAAGTAGAAATTTAGGTTTTAGATTTTTTGGTTTCATAATTGTGCAATAAAACAAACATCCACATAGTAAAACTGCATTGCTAACATCGTATTGTAGCTTTCCAGTCTGTCAGCTGTAGTGCTGAGAGAAAAAGAAGCATTTCTGACAGTTCCCCACAGACCATATCTTTCCTCTTCCTTTTAATAATAAAAATATTAACAGTGCATTTAATAATCACTTTGAGATTATTTTGTACTGCAAAAAGGAAAATTAACTGTGATTTCAATTTGACTTAAACCATTAAATGGATATAGAAAATGCAATGTGTGTTTTTGGTAGATAGTGACAATGTGGCAAAGTGCTGGAGGTATTGGGGCTTGTGACCACTATCTCTAAAATCCTGGCGACAGCCCAGTCATGTGTTTATTGTAACATTAAAGAGATAGTGTGTGCACATCCCATACCATATTTTTAGGTCAGGTGCAGGACAACAAATGAAATGAAGGAAAGAAAGTGTCTGCACACTGGATTGTAGCTCCCAGTCTTTTTATTACTGACTGAAAAAGGCGACATTTCGATCCCACTGGGTCTTCATCACTTGCCTGATGAACATTAATCATAAATTAAAGCTGCACTACTCATTTTTTTATTACAGCAAAGGAGCACTCCACCACACAAAGGTCAATTTATTAGTCATGGTTTTCCATCATGCTACATGCAGATTTCCCACATCTCCCGCAATTCAGGTAGCATACTGTTAGATAAAGGATTATTTAAACTCTTTTCAGCATTAATGTCCATAAATAATAAATAAAATAATCATTTCAAATAGAAAATGCAAATACTGTACCTCAAAAGGATAGGCTACACATAATTTCAATTCAAATTCCTACAGGTAAAAGCAGTGGAAAATCTGGATGAAAAAACCTGTAAGCTTTTAACAAGTCCTGTTTGACATTCTACTGGCTAAAATACCTTAACCTGAGTCATCAGCTTGGAACTGGTTTCAAAGGGACAGATTATTATTGCATTTAATAAACATGACCTCACTTTCAGAAACAACTGTTTAATTAAATACAGAACTTTGCTGATTAAAACACGATATTAACACTTTTATCAAACTCCAAAATGGGCTGATTACATTATCATAATAGTAACAAAACATAATAGTGCAGGATGCACACACTGTGTGTTAGGAGTCACACATGCACATGCACTGGCGTCTGCATGGCTGAGCTGTACTAATCACACACAGACGCGCATACATACACACATGTGGGACTATTAGTAAATAATTACATGAGTGTATGTACGTGCGTCTTGTTGTCCGTGACTCATTCCACCCCCCACAGTGTGTGTGTGTGTGTGTGTGTGTGTGTGTGTGTGTGTGTGTGTATGCATGTGACTCACCTGTCCCAAAGCTTTACACTCCTACAGGAGTTGGTGCAGCAACCAGCAGATATCAGAGCTGCAAAAGATATCAATAGAAATAGTCAATGATCCGATCGATGGCACCACTCATAGCCATGTATGTGCGTGTGTGTACATGCATGTGTGAGAAAGTATTTGTATGTGACTTTCAACCACTAGCTGGTGGCTAGGCAGTCTTTTAATGAGCCAGATTTCTGCTAGTTATTCCAAACCAACACACACACACACACACAGTGTAACACCTCACTCTGAACTGCTTCTGACTCTTTTCCTGTCAATCCCCCTTGATTCCTGTCATGGATGGGCAGGCACTGGCTCCACTTCCTGTTACTCATCATCCTCCCCTCTGCTTTCTTTTTGGGACAGTTACCATTGATATGTCAGTCTGCCTGAACTAGTTCCAGCTGCAAACATAAAATCTTATGCATTAGTGAAAGAGAGGAGCTTCACTGTCAGCTACAGACATTGATAGGCTTCATCTATGCTGTATATATATATATACACTCTTAGGACAACTCTTGTATGCTGACAAGAAAAAGTGGCTGCTGGTTTTCCCTCTGTTCTGTGACCATTTCTGTATTTCAGCAGCACACCTCCAGCTGACTGACGTGGCAGTCGGTAAGAAACATAGCCAGTCACGCCAAATACTGTCACTGTCTACCACACACATAATTACACTGATTTATGAAAAGAGAAGCTGTAATCTTAATTGCTGGAGAATTCTGCTCTGCGTCACTGCCAGCAGCTCTTTTGTTGAAGCAGAAGAGGAACAGCGTCTGAGACGAGGATGTCGGCTCGGTTTGATCAGGTAAGATTACGTTGACATTATCAAACTGCTCGGCAATCTACACATCACATAAACATTTCTTAATTTAATTTATACATCGGACCAAGTTGTGATATTACTCAGTTGGTGCTCATAACAAACATCGGGCGTGTCAAGGTACAGTATAGGGGTGAGCCAAGAACTCAGATTTTGCAATAAATGTTTTTTGGGGCAAAAGGAGGCTATTGGTCGAGTGTTGAGGATTAATATCTGAAATCAGAAAAACAAGCTCCAAGTGTGACAACAGCCCGAGGAAGAAGCCAAGGACAGTCTGATGACATGTTTTAATATCACAGAGATGAAGATCAACTCAAAGCACGCTTTCTCTCTCTCTTTCTCTCTCTCAGTGACACACAGGATACACATTGCTCTGTTAGACCATCAACTTGAAAACACATCCACAAAAAATCCACAATGAAAATCAGATTGTAGTACAGTCATCAGCTGATCAGCTGATCCATGCATAGTAGTAGCCTAAATTGGATCAGAGCTCAGTACTGATTAATATCACATTATGATAAATGGAAAAAAAACAGCTGTTTAACAAATTTAAAAAGCCTCACTTTGTCTTTATGTAAGAGGAGCAGATAACAAAAAGTACAAACACTCTCCAAAACATCATCAGTATCAAATCTATCATTTAACAAAACCTCCAAATCTTCACAACAGTCCAGACAGAAAACAACCTCCTAATTTTCACCTAATGGATTCAAATTCAGCAACTGTTAAAACTTCTGCCTAAAGTATTTTACTATGGAATCATCATTAAAAACACTGTGGCGACCTGCAGTCTTTAAACTTTTAAAATTTTAAACTTCGCCACCCTTAAATCCACATGTAGGTGAGCAAAATATCCAAAACTTCACAGAGAAAAGTCTGCAAAGAATAGAACTGCCTATCTTCATCAGGTGGCTGAAAATTTGGCGACTGTCAGACTACCTACCTACCGTACCGTCTACCTACAGTATTGTACAGTTATATTTACAGACTAATCATCCAAAACACAGCCGTGAGCCTCTTGTGTTTCACCTGTCTGGGTCGTAAGTGTGGGGGCGGTGCAGCTGTAGTACAGTGAGACTGTGATCAAATTACTGCTCTTCTAGGGAGTTGACGTATGTCCGCAATGGGAAAATAGGACAGTGCTGCATCCTGACACGTCAATTCGCTGTGCAGGCTTACATAGAAAACAATGGATGCGTGTGTTTTGACGCACATCATAAATGTGTTACCCTTGAATGACAGCATCAGCTCGCTGGTGGATGCAACTTTGAGAGCAAAAATCTTCAGCACTCCACCGGAGAAAAAAAAACAGCACCGATACTGCTGAGAAACACTAAAGCACATAAAGAAATACTGTTTAACAACTGAGACTCTTGTTTTTTTTGTGTGTGCCTTACAGAGGAGCAGGCTTGATGATGAGTTGGATTTTTGGGGCTAAACAAGTGATGAAGACCATGTAAAATGCTAGAAAGTGCTCTGTCTTTCTCCGTCTCTGTCTATTTTGTATTCATATTAGTGGCTTTATCCACCATCTTGGTTTTAATCTATTACATCACTATGATATTATAGTGTCCAAATCAAAATGCTCTCCAGATAACAGGGGGCAGATCTGTCTGCTGCATATTCGCCCTGCAGCAGTCAAAGCTGGACAGTGTAGGTGGTATATTCATAACACACACACACACACACACATCAAGTTTACCACATCCAGCATAAACGGGAGAACACACACATTGCTGCAGCATTATTGGCTGCTTCCGCCAGCTTACCACGGTGACACAGTACAACTTGATGTGAGCATGTGGCAGAGCAGCTGTGAAGAGGAAGAGAAGCTGACCACTGACTGTGATCATTTATCAACCCTCAAACACACTTCAACCCGTCTGTGTGTGTGTGTGTGCGTGTGTGTTTGAAGGTGGTGAATATTCTAATTAAAGCCAAACACAGACATTTCTTTGGATCAACCAGTGCTACTCCACCTCTCTCTCTCTCTCTCTCTCTCTCTCTCTCTCTCATACACTCATACTGCCCTCGTTCTCATGTTGACCTGCTTACGCCTCTGGTTGTGTCCCAGTGGTCCAGGCTGTCAGAGAAACACACACACAAACACACACACACACACACACAGAGGGAAGGACAGGCCTCTGGGCTGGTTCACAGCTGTGTGCTCTGCTTCGCTTCAATGCACCTCACTGTGTGTGTCAGAGAGAATGATGGACGGAGGAAAGGAGGGATATGAAGAGTATGTCAGGAAGAAAGAGAGAAGAATAGTCAGTGTGTGTGTGTGTGTGTTATTTTCCAGCATTTTATTCTGCAATTTTGTTTTTGTTTTTTATTGAAGAAAGCCGGAATAGAAAGAACAGAAATGAAGGATCTCTTTGAACGAGAGAACTGGCCGTCAGTCCACCATCAAAGGGCGCGCACACACACACACACACACATAATTGGTGTTGGTACAGAGCAGCTGCTTTTCAGAATTTAAACAAAGTCTAATTTCTGTGGTGCACAATCAGAACCACCCACGCTGCTGCTACACACAAACATACACACACACAGAGACAAGGTGAATATGCTGCATTTATTTGAATACATAACACATAAAGCAGGCTTGGAGCCGACACCTGGACGCTTGTGTTTCGGTGTGTGCACAGTTCTACAAAGGAGTTTTAAATACATGTGTGTGTGGTGTTTGCATGTGTATGTGTGGGTGTGGTGGTCAGTGTACTAGAATATAAGCTCCATTAATATGCAAAATGTTCCTGTGTTGAAATAATAGGGAGAAAAAAAATGGCTTCAAAGCTGACTGGAGATGAATTGCCAGGGAAGCAGCTGTTGGCCTAGTTAGCAGGCCTGTCCTTAACACAGGACCTCTGATCACACACACACACGCACACACACACACACACACACAGCCTTATATTACACAAGCTTGTGCATGCTCACACATGTTTACACAAATAGCCCATACTTGCACACACCAACACAAGCTGCCAGCTTCAGCCTAACTTTGCCAGAGACCTTCCCTGACCTCCCGGACTGTCTCAAATCGTGTGTGTGTTATTATGCATGTATGCATGCTTTCATTTGTTCATCTGGGCCCATGTGTGTGTGTGTGTGTGTGTGTGTGTGTGTGTGTGTGTGTGTCCCTGATCTTGCTGTACTATACCATCCTATAATCCACCAGGCCCTCTGGTCAAGACTTAATGACTTTCCTGCCAAATATTCTAAGGCTCCACCACCTTCTGGACCTACTTCCTCATAAGAATGGAGGCCCCACATTACATATCATATACAGTAAACCTACAGCAGACAACATCTTTATGTGAAAATTCACCAGTTCTATCAGCCAACATCATGAAGTGAATGCTGTAAAAAGAGAGAAGAGTCCTATTTCACCTAATTGAGATGCAGTGGATTCATTCTGTTTGGCCTAATTAATTCTGGTGTTAAGTATGGTTACTGCTGGGAAATGTATTCCATCCACAGGAAATGACAAATTATATTTTACATGCAAAATACAAAAGCAAATTAACATCAGTGAGCTACATCTGGATGGCTGAACTATGTCCCATCACTTGATGTCATTTCTGGCTAATAAAGTCCTTGGATAGCTATTTACACTTTAATAGCTTGGCGGCAACTCCAAGACCAGTCGGTCTATCTTAAAAACAAATCTGGATTCTCACATCATTTATATGGTCCTTAATTATACATCAGTGTTTGTAATAACAAAACTGAAAGCCAAATCAAGATAACACTTTGACTGTTGATGATGAATCAGTCAGATGAATGATGAATCAGCATTTTGTTTCCTAATAACTGAGTTGTTGTGTAGTGTTAGTGCCTGTATTCAAGGATCTGTAAGTCCTTTTATAGCAGGGTTTAATCTTCTGCTTTCACTTCTGTTTGTCAGGATGTCCTTTAGTTTGGATAACAGACTGTGCCTCTAAAAATATTTACAGAACAGTACATCTAAACACAGGAGGAAGTCAGACCTTACTTGTTCTGCCTCCTGGTTCAAATGTATTCATGTCCCTCCATCACCTGACACCTGGGCCGCCTCTGTGTGTTTCTCTTTCCTCCTTAAACTGCTTCTTTAAAACTTTCTCCTTTTTTTTCTTTCAACACCATTAACATGACATCCTGCAGTTCTTCCTCACTTCTGTCTCCTCTCTCCTGATTCCTTCACTCACTCTGGAAAAAAGTCTGACAGAGCATGAAGCAGAACTTTAACTTGTATGGTGTTAATTACAGTAATAGTGGACAAACGACACACAGTGGGAATACATCAGCAGTCAAGTTATCCAAACTATCAAGCTACAGTAACATTAATGTAATGTAAAGCAGCAGCAGCAGCAGATAAACTGGATGGTTAAAATAACACGTCAATTTAACAAAGCATGGAGGGTTCGTTTATTTTAAACACCCACGTAGCAGGAGCTGGTGGTGGTTTGTTGGTCCTTGTTAACAGTAACAGCCGTATCTGGGTCTCAAACAAGCATACAAACAAAACAAAATGAGCGTCCCAGAAGCTACAACAGTAACTGCAGTAGGAAGCCGGTCTGAGCGAACAGCTGTAAAGTGATGAAAGTCTGCGTTACACAAGTTACACTATTTCTGAATTTGAGAGATGGCTAAATGGCATCACACACACGCTTACGTGTAAAATTTTATTATAGGCTACACTCAAAACATTCACGGCTGAAGCCCCAGCAAAATTACCTGGTGACACTGATGTGTATAACCTGTTTTTCTGAGTAACCTGGTTACTTAAGTACATGTAAACGCACTGATTGTCCTCATGCCCTCAAAAATCTGTGTCTTATCAAGGGCAAAAGATGTGACAAACATTTATTTTTTTAGCTTATGCCAAATGTGTCAAATGTACTTGCTGAATAAACAAAAATACAATAAAATACATAGTGAATATGCCTACTTGAACTTTTAAAGTGTGTTCAGGATGAATGTGAAGCAAGTTTTGGAGGCGGTGCAATCACATATACTGTCAATAAAAGCATGCAAGTGGAAGTAAACCGGCACACAATCGCTCTGGGCAATGTGAATTTAGGAAAACTTGTGTCCAACTCATGAATGTACAGTCAAGAAGAGAGTTCTGAGGACGTCAGAGAGCAGTACTCTGCTAGCTAAGAGCTAAAAGTGTTGTCTGTAGGCTGCAGTCTATATATTAGTTGTTTGTTGCAAATAAACACAGACTGCAAGCAAGGTTAAAATATGCTTTACATTCAATCTGAACTCTATTGTCTGTGTGGCCCCGCCTGTCCACCTGGATGGAACAGCTGGTCAGGTCTAGCTGCCCCTTGACATCTTCAGAAAAACAATTTTCACAGCAGATGCATCAAAGTGTTTTGACGTATCACTAAGGGCTGCCTGTTCTTCTGGGTGCAATTAAGTTAGACATGCATTAAATTCACTTTTTTTTTAAGGGGATCTACTGGTACCGTAGTGAGCGTCCTTAACCACAGTGAAATACAGTACAAAGAATGAGCAGGTAGGGTAATGAGCATACCATACCATACAGAGACATCCTGCTGTAATCTTCGTTGCTGCAAATGTTCGCTCTGATATTTCAGATCTGATTCAGGCTCAAACATGTACGGATGGATTTGAGAAGTTGACATTTGGACTAAACAAAGAGAAAAAGTGAAACTTCTACTATAGTTTGTTTACGTAGCCTCCAGAGCCGAAGGAAGCTTCCTGAAGCTGGCCAATCAGAACAGAGTGAGCTCATCGGGAGGGGGGCCTTAAAGAGACATGCTAAACGGCCTGTTTCAGATAGAGGCTTAACTGAGGGGCTGCATAAAGGGCCAGTATAAGATAAATAAGGATTTTTTTGAACTGTGAATCATGCAAAGCTATTCTAGTGGAGTCCCACAATAAAATATAGTGCTGAAAATGAGCATAATAGGTCCCCTTTAAGAAAGAGTGGCTATAATACTAGCAGGTTGAACTGGTTCAAACCAAACATCACTGCTGTATGAACCTTCACACAAAGTTGCTGACATATGCATTAAAAGGTACATTTTATGCTGGAGTTTGAGAAAATGCATTGTAGTGAATACTGGAGTCCACAGAGGATACTGTGCATCAGCTCCACTCTCACTTTCCCTTATTAATCTGTCTTTTCCTGAATGTAAACTGCTCCTGACAAACTGCTCGCCTGTATCTCACTTCTCTTTATGTGGTAATTACTAATAGGCTTGCTTGGATTAAGTTACACAGAGGTAAGAAAGTACCAGTGGAGCATAAACCACTGTATACCACACACACACCCAGTGAGCCTGTAGCAGGAAATTAGAGTGTTGTTCAGCCATGAGCATACCCCCACATAATGCATTCACTACATCGCTCTCTCTCACTCAATCTGCATTGATGCTACTGTCAAATTAATTGTCCCTAGGTAATATTCCCCTCCATTAGCAACAAAGCAACTGTGTTTCTGCAGGGTTTTCACAGACACACACATACACACATCCATACATACACACATGCGCAGTACAGCAGGCTGGATAGAACAGGATAGTGACAATTAATCAGGTGTAAATTTACTAAAAATAAATTGGTATCGGTAAGTGCCTAATAGCAAATGCACCTAACTATCTACTGTAATGATGGGCTTTTAGAGATGATGGTATGAATGTTACTCTCTTCAGTGCTCTTCCACTGTATTGATTTGTCAGCGTATTTCATCCCTGCAAGCGATTGCAGTGATTCCATTGAAATGAACTGATTCTGTGAAAATGTGCTGTTTTAAGTGTTGGCGTGGCCAGGCCCTATGACTGGGTTTAGGGTTTAAGATTAAAATTAAAGATTTAAAGCTGTACTCTATTTTTAGCTTTGGGGCATGACAACAAGCTGTAAATTTAACCTTATTGTCACCTTATGAAGTCGATATGGCTAATGTGTTAGCAAACACTTGCCTATTTACACATCCAGCAGACATGTAGCAACATTAGCATTCATTTGGAGTTATGTTTCTTGCCACAAAGGCCAATATTCACTGTCCTTCTAGCTCTGTTTTGGTGTCAACCAACTCTTGAACACTCCACTATGTTGCTAACTTTGTACAGTGGGTTTATCAGAGCTTTTTTTCTGAAAGCAGCTGGAAATTAGGTAAATAAGAGTGCTGAGACTGAACCAAAACAGTGAAGTTGTGGCCATCAACTTTGAACCAAAACAAAGCTGAAAGACATTAAAACACTCAGTAGAGTTGAGGGGAACTGTGGTTTCCTCACTTCAAATCAACCCCTTTCACATTACACATAGTTTGATCCATTGATAACATAAAAATGTTGATTGGTGCAGCTTCAGTTGTACAGTGGTTATGTTTGGGTATCTCGTTGAAAGTTGTTACATAGAGGTCAAGGTTTAGTGGACCTCAGTAAGGTTATGCATATGGGAGGGACTTCTATCTCTGCCTGTAACTAAATAGGGACTCATAAGAACCAAGCAGCAACTACCATGGGTTGAGGCTGAAGCTGATGCAGAAGTACTTTAAAGTGCAATGCCACTGACGGCCGCTAGATGCTGGCTCCAAAAAAATCCCTGCCTCCCATTCAAAAAGCATCAGCTTCTCTCTAGAAATACTATGTCAAATCATTTTTTCCAACGACTCATTATGGTCTCAATCGTCTAACAGACAACATCACATAACCCCATTTCTGGCATCCCTCCGCTGGTTGTCAGTTCATTTTACAACTGATTTTAGAATTTCAATTACCACTTTTAAAGCTATTCATGGGCTGGCCCTTTCATACACTGCAGACCTGCTGACTCTTTATGAGCCAGTGCACAGCCTCACATCCTCTGGCAGGTCTTTACTTACCATTCCAAAATCCTGATTTATAACAAATCCTGACCAGGCCTCGGTCAGGGCTCCAAAATTATGGAATACCCTGCCAGAGGATCTGATGCTTGCAGACTCAGTACACACAAAAGTGATATATAAATAAAGATTATTATTATTATTATTATTATTATCATTATTATTATGATTATTATTATTATTATTATTATTATTAAATTCAGACCCTCTAATAAGTGTTCTGGTGGTCACTCTGGAAATTATTGCTTTCATTCATAAGATTTGAAGACTTATAGTAGCTTTGATGTCTGCTGTGTGGACGTTGATTGACAGCTGTGATTGATATTTTGCTCTGGGACTCGCACTGAGCCTGACTGTTGTCACAATATTTCTCTAAGTTTAATGTTGATTACGATACCTGTCCTGTTAGTACAGTTTAGCTTAATTAGCTAATGTTAGCCAAAGTGTACACCCCTCGGTGTTCCCACTAAGCTAGCGGTAGCTTGGGTCGGAGATAGCAGGTCGTGTTTCCAGAGCGTGAAAGGCAACACCCTGCACTCCTTACTTGGAATTTCCTGGCTCCGAAGGGAAAAGATGGCACCGACCATAAGCTGCAACTCTGGCCTTCAAACTGGCTCCAATTAAACCAACAGGTGACATCACACTTTACTATAGTCTATGGTAAGAACACGTGCTTGACAGCAGCTGACTTTGCAGTTGCCTAGCAACATCAAAAGAACACTTCCAGTGTCACCTTGTGTGATGGGCCCTTAACGTGTTACAGTAACACACTAAGCCCAGTTTAGAAATATTTCTTGTTATGTATATCCCAATGGTTGTATCTGCCTTTTGACAAGAAAAACTATAATTATGTATCTGTGTGTTAAACAGGCGTCATATGATCTTGAATGCAGCACATTCAGCCATGCTCAACTGCGCTGTACCAACACACCTACAGAAGGAAAGCTGACTGACAGTGATAACAGGAAGTGAAAGGTGTACTGAAGCCTCCCCCGCACACATCCTTGTTTCACAGCTTTGCCACTTTAGCCAGGCTCCAATCACAGCCTTAAAAATATCCTGACGCTATGCAGTGTTTGAAACCCAAGGGAATAAACTACACTCACACACTTACTGTTCACAAACACTCAGATGCATTTACTCAATCTCTGCCCGTCACTCATACACACAGATACGCACTCTGTTTGTGCTCCATCTCTGAGGGAGCTGCAGGCTGTACAGGGAGCAGATGCAGGTGTGTTTAACCCGTTGATGTCGAGGGAAAGAATGTTACATCATGTTCCAGTACAGTAGGGCTCAGGAACACACCACAGGCCATGTCATCTAGACAACATAATACTGAGAATCTACAACCAGTTTCTGTCATCAGCTAATTTGAATGATTAGTGTCTAAAATAGACTGTGTCATATAGAGTAGCAGGAAATTGACCCAAACACCAGACAGCAAGTCAAGCTATACTGAAGAGACTTCTTTTTTGAAGAATCACAAGCAAAAACACAAAGCTGGCTGACCGGAACAAAACAGAATGCTTAACGAGACTTGAACAGAGTAGACATAGAACAAAACAGACCAAAGGATCCTACAAAGACTGACTCCAAACGAAGACTTAAATACTAACTGAACTAATAAGGGAATGGGGAACAGGTGACTAGACACAAGGGCAGGCTGGGAGTGATTGGCTGGGAAAGACACTGGAAGCAAGGCAGGGCTAATGAGGATAATGCAAGGCAGGTGTGAAGGGACAGCAGATTGGGGAAGAACACAGGGCAACCAGAAAACCAAAAACACAATAAGCACAGTCCAACCAATAAAGGCAACTCAAATGACACCATGTCAGAAA
The DNA here is from genome assembly GCF_910596095.1 of Thunnus maccoyii. NCBI lineage: Eukaryota > Metazoa > Chordata > Actinopteri > Scombriformes > Scombridae > Thunnus > Thunnus maccoyii. The sequence goes on from NC_056546.1 coordinate 27,937,360, forward strand.
ATCCCTCAAAAAGGCAAACTCAAAACAAGCCCTCTCTCACACAGTCCAATCTTCACAAAACAGAAAATGTCTGCGGGCATCTGGTGGATAATGGCAACCAAGGAAAACAAAGATAGACTCACAATCTCTAGAGTCAATGACAGAACCATGACACTTTGGAATTAAAAAGAAAATCCAAAAGACTTGTCCTAATTATATGCACAGTACTGCTTTCAATGATAGCAGTATGCTGTCGTAAATGACTCATTTACAAAGTGTTGCAATGGGGGCAAATGTCAAAAAGGGAGAATTAAATGGAAACAAACAGAAATATGAGTATTATACAAGAATGCTGCCATCCTTATGAAAACATCCACTTCTGAGATGAAAAAAATAGACCGGGACAAAGGGCTCCATTATGCAAAGCCATGTGTGCTACAAATAAACAGATGCCTACCAGTCAATGTGATCCCTGGCCCTGTTTTCCTTTGCTGAGCTCCATTATCTGGGGGTCATATTTAATCACTTTAAGTTGCACCCAAGCTTCAGAGTGTTCACTTGTCAAACAAATGTGGGAAGGGCTGAGCATGTTCTTCATGTGCGAGAATATCTGCTCGCAGAGATATGTTGATCCGAAGACTGTCAGCAAATCTAATGCAATGTTCCTGACAGCTAAACTTCTCTAACTACAACACCCCCAAGCATGAACATGCCAATGTTTTAACCTGCAGAGACCACAGCTGTCCTTTTTTCAAAGAGCTACCACAGTGATGACTAGACAAGCTCATTGCAGAACTGACTCATTGAGCCTAAAGTTTGCCAGTTTTTAGTCTACAATCAATTCTTTGGGAACTGCACTAACCTGGAAAAAACATAACTAGTTTACAGTATTCCATTTAGTATTCAGTGTAACTTCATATTCCATGTTTATTATTGTTACTCCGTATTTCACAGCATTCAGTTTAACTCAGTATTCAATGTTTCACAGTTTTTAGTATTTCAGTGTTTAATATTTCAGTACTTTCTGAATTCAATCTAACTCTGTTTTACTTCACTGAAGGAGAAAACACACACAGGCTCTTCAGTTTCATCCACATTCACTTTCAGACAGCACGTCTTCGGCTGAACGTATTCGCTATATTGCGTCACCTGACCTGAATACTGTGTACTGATTCGCTGAATGGATTGAATAAACAAACTGAATTTGTTTAGTAAATTATGCAATGTGATTATGTCATAATTTCTCTTGTGTTGGCGCTGACGACCATGGCACGTTAGGATGATGGTCACCAAAAGCTTTCAGCATCATTCTCAGGGAAAGATACATATCCACAGCAAATTTCAAGGAAATCCAGCCATTAGTTTTAGAGATACCTTGTCATAAACTTGTTGTTCATTAGAGGGAAATTTTGGACTGATGGTTGTGCTAGATTAAAGGTCACAGGGGACAAAAAAATGATTAGAAATCTTCCTGTATAATCTGAGGTTTATAGCTTTAAATTAAATTGCATTGCAAATACTGTTTGTACAACTACTATACGTGCTTTATTCAGCTGTATGTCATTTATCTGTGTATTTCTCCATGAACAAAACCTATGGCTCAGGAGGTAGAGAGGTTTGTCCACTCATCAGAAGATCGGCAGTTCAATTCCTCCAGTCCACATCTCAAAGTGTCTTTGGACAAGATAGCGAACCCCAAACTGCTCCCGATGACTGTGCCATTGTTGTGTGAGCATGTGTGTGAATGATTAGATCCTTCTGATGAGCAGGTTGGCAGCCCCTGCCATCAGTGTATGAATGTGTGTGTGAATGGGTGAACAAGGCTTGTAGTGTAAAAGCGTTTTGAGTGGTTGGAAGACTAGAAAGGTGCTATATAAATGCAGTCCATTTACCATTTACTCACAGTGATCCTGAAAGACGCAGTGACCTTCATCTTGGCACATAGTTGTTATGACACATCACCAAGGTAAATACTCACTGCTCTTCTACACACAGCCTGCGTCAGCCTGTCAACATGCGTCACACACATTGTTAGTTGTCCTGCAGTCCTCTATTCTGTTAGATCCAATCCAAAGGTCTCAGTGGTTGAGTTGGAGGATGACATATTCTGTCTCTGTTGGTGTAAAACAACGAAGCCACACACACATACACCACCATATTGACACACTCACACAACAAATTAAATTTTTTATTTTCATTTTTTTTCAAACACACACGCAGACAGTTGTCACTAGCTGGGAGAACAGATTGTGGGGGCTTAGCTGGCATTGGCATTCCAACCCCCCCACATGGCATCCAAACTAGGATAAGAGCCAGTGAACTCTCCCTCTGTTCTGCCCTGCTGGACCTTCATCCTAACAGACCACTGCTGGATGAGACACACACACGCCCACATGGTGGAGATGAGATGAGATCAGATGTAAGTTTAATGATGCCCGTGGGGAAATTTCATCATTACAGCAGCAGATTTTACGTAACTATGTTACTATGAAATCAACAAATTGAGACAAGATAGGAATGAATAAACAAAGGAAGAGAATTGGATACAGTTAGAAACCTAAAAATGGCTTCAGTATATCTTGCCTTCATCAGGGTAGTGTCTGAGGTTGTTTCCAGCCTCCTTATATAAGGGAATTTGCACTGAGGTTCACACTAGTCTGCACCTCACTGTGTGTGCCTTCTAGAGTTAGAAATGGAAGGCTTTTGATTTGAAATAAACAGAATAAAAAGCTTGCATACTGCAGGGCTGCAATTTGCTTTTCAGTTTTCAGTTTCTTTGACGGTAACTTAACTGGGTTTAAAAAAAAAACGGCAAAGTAGAAGCCAACAGAATTCATTAGTAAATGAAAACAGTTGTGTTAAAAAGAGAATGTGAGAGCAGCGGAGTAGTGAGCATGAGATGACTCTATTGTTGTACTGATGGACTGTGAAAATGTTCTTTATGCTGAATTTACCATGTGATCTGTTACTGTGTGTTCAGAATTGCTGTGCGATAGCAATCAAAGTCAATAGACAGAAGTGATTAGACACAAATGTGTCCAGGTGGCATGAATTGACGCAAATAAGCATCCACGCGAGTTGAAAATGTTTCAACTTGAGTGAAAATTTTGTGTGCATTCTGGGGCTTTACGAATCTGTTTCATAACTGTACAGAGATGAGAGGAAAAAGTAGAGACTGAAAGACGATGAAGAGGAGAGTTTTGGCGAGCTTTAAGTCCACTCTGAGAGGCTGAGATGTCACACAACCACACAGGCTCACTGCAACAGACGGTCGATGCGTCTGTTGCTAGCCTGCAGTTAATGTAAAGTTGGAACATCGGCTGTTTGGAGCGAATAAAAACACCAGGGGTCAAATATGTGCAAAAGTATTATTTAAGACTAAAGGCCTTTATACACTGGGGACATTTTTTTCATGTGATTAATTAAAACTGTTGTTTTTGTCATGAGTATTTGCACACAGAACACAAATATTATGCAACAAAAAAAGCAAAAAAAAATTTTTTCAGAGTGAGGTTGATTTTTCTGAGCTTTTGCACAGCGAATAAAGGCATCAACCAATCACAAAGCGTAATCTGCACAGACAGCTGTTTATTTTGAAGGCCCACGTAGGGTGTGGGGCTGGTCTGCCATAATGGCCAATGGAGGGTTCCAGAATCCATCCATGCACCCATTATCTATACCCTGTTATTCTGTGCAGGGTCATGAGGGGACGAGTAAGAGGCAGGGAACATCTTGGACAGGTTTCCAGTCTCTCACAGGGATGGGCTCTAGAGTGTTTCTGCAGAAACTGTACTTTATGAGCTACTTTTCCATTTCAGGAGCTGGTTTCACCAAAGGACACAAATGACAATGGTGGGTCTTCCAGAGGACCAGAAGGCCCAGTTGATCCTGAGCCATAAATGAAGCATTTAGGGGTCAAAAAGACCAAAACTAATGATGTATTCAATTGATCCTCATCAACTTGTTCAGTCAACAAAGTATAAGAACCATTGGAAAACAGGGCCTTGTCAGCCATTTATGGCATGTTTAGTCTAGATATCCAGACTTCAGAGGATCCAGTCCCTGAATGAGACAGAGCAATATTGTTTTATGTACAGACACAACTGCAACATTCAAAAATAGCGTCTTATCTTTAGCCAGTGCTTTGTGTCTGCCATTGTTTTCTAGGGGACAAAGCCAGACATTGGCTTTGTCATTACAACATGATTTCGAGCAATCATTTTTATGATGGCAGAGGAAAATGCTGTCTCAGACGCACTTAAAGAAATCCCTCACTGCTGGTGAAGCCTTATTGATGAGGGCATCATCATACAGGTCTTGACCCCATCGAGACAGGAATGCATCAAGGGAGGAAGGTCAGCCCCAGAGTCATTATACTGGTAATAATTATTTATTTAAGGAATTTTATTTCAGGCACCAGGGACCCTGAAATACTATAGAACTAATTTCTATGCAGCTTTGTTTCCATTATTTTGAAACCATGTTAATCTCAATTATAAATACACTACATGTCTACATGTAGTTACGCAGTGAGGAAAATGTTGAGCATATAAACAACAGAATGCCTGTTTGAGAGACGAAGGCTGTTGTGCAAGGCTGCGGTGAAAAGAAAAAAAGTGCCTCAGTGTCAGTGTCTTGGCAAGGATAGGCACTAATGAGAAAGGAATATGGAGCGTCTTGTTTCAGAAATGTTGCTTGGCATTTTCTCAGTTCCAATGCAACAGTAATATTCAGACAGAACACATGAAACAAAGCACACCTGAACATGTTATCATGTATTCGCATCTCTAAGATAAACAGCAGCAGCACTACTTCCACTGCATACTGTGATATGATGTATTGTAATTGAGTGGACTGAATAATGGTATTCAGTCCTCTCTTGACAACTCAACCTTTACATGTAGCCGAGGATGTTTCTTTAAGTTTCTTTAGGCCAAAGGTGCCACAGTTTTGTTCAGTTGTCAGTCTCATATGAGCTGTGTTTGTATGTTTAAAAACGTCTTATCATCATATCATTTTTAGCTGAAATCTTTGAACCTGTATGTGTGTTGTGTGGGTGGGCTGAGTATGGGAGATTGCCATAAAAAAAAAACCTAAGAAAGAGTGCTATGGTTTAAAAAGGTTTGGTAACCACTGATCTAAAGTAACTAGGACACTGTTTCTAGAAAGAGATTGCTGCTGTGCTGTCAGGAGCATAAAGTTCACTTCACTTCCACTGAATGGAACAAATAAGACTATAACTATCCGTATGGATAAATGCCACTAGAGATACCTATGCTGTGGGGTTTGATTCATAGTTCAGCATCTCATTTCATTTGCTGATAGCAACACTACTTACAAAATGGCAATCAAGCGATATTACGCTTTCATTCACTTTGTGATATACAGTAATGATGGGAAAGTTTGCCTTGTCACATTTGTTATCTCTGTAGCCCTGACATGTAGAAACATTTTTAAGGAGGTCAGCTTTGGTGTAGGCTCTAATGCTATGCTGTAACCCTTTCAAACACAACTATAAATCCCCCCTTTTGCTGAGAAAACATTTGTGATTTGGGTGAACTGACCCTTAAAGCTTAAAAAGTCGGTTTGCATTGGAAGTGCCCTCTCCCTGTTTTGTACAGTAAAGCCATCCAGCAGAATGTAGAACCTGGACAGGCTGTCCAACTGTCTGTGGTAATAACACTAATATCTCCGACTTAATATGGAAATCACTTAGTGATGTGAAAATGCCACATGTGACATTTCAAGTACCAGACAAAGTAAAGCAAAATCTGCTTAAGTGGTTCAAATGGTCACAGCATCTCTGAGTATGTTTGTGCTCAGGTTTATTTCAGTGACAGCCCAAAAGCTGCAGGTATCCAGAGGTGTGATGCTTATGTTTATTAATAGCAGCAGCAGTGTAATGTATTATGTGCTCCCTTGACAGAAACTAAATGACTGACTGTGTGTGTGTGTGTGTGTGTGTGTGTGTGTGTGTGCTTTGAGTTCGCCATGAAGATACTTTCTGCCTATACACAGTAATGTGAGCTCAGGCCAGCTGAGCCCAACAAAAACTGCTGTGTTTTCAGTTGCTCCGAGGGCACTGATGTACAGTTATACACACACACACAAATAGAAACACACAAAGACTGTCATACACAGACACACACACATAAACATGCATGCAGGCCATCTGTTGCAGTAAACACCATACCTGACCCTTGTAAACGTACAGCAGCACACTGAGAATGCATGCACTCAATGCCCACATGTGCCACACACACCTTCTTTCCACACACACACACGCACACCCACACACACAGAGCCAGGATTTAATCGAGGAAGGTCATTTTGAAACTGTGCACAGAGTGTGTGTCCTCTCAAACCGATGTGGTGCTAACGTCAGTGAAAATGTGCAAATGTGAATAGAACCAGTTTATTTCTGTGGGACTTACACTCAGTATAAAAGGTAAAAATGATAGCCCTTTGAAGAGAACTGAGCCTGTATAACTGCAGCTCCATTAGCAGATGAATGACGACAAAAGAGGACTTTCTCATTTCCTAAATCAGCTGTCAAACTGATACTGTCTGGGTGTGATGTAAGAGCCACAAATCCTCTAAGCCATTTGCTGGAATTTTAGATAGGCAAGGATGTAATGCAATAACCAACATTCCTATAAATCATTACCTTTTGGTGACCCTACTTTACCTCCTCACCGAGGCTAATGGGTAGATGCTGAATACTGCTGCACAGCATTTGTAGGAAACAACCCAGGAGCAAAGAGGCAGAAAGAGCAAAAAAATAAATAAATTAACATAATGCTTCCAAGAAGTGGGCTTTCATAAGCGCAACCTTGCAAACACATGGTCACAGAAATCTGGACTTCTGAGAAACTTATTGCAGTTTCTGAGACTGTAATGATGGCAATAAAACAGAGCCATCAAAGGGAGGAGAGCTAGACAAAGAAAGATGGGAGTGATGTAGTAGCAACTACTCATACTCAAAAAATATGAGAAAGAATGGAAGGCAAAAAAAGAGAAGATAAAACTACATTTACTGGTTCAAAGCAAGTATAAAAAATTTAAATTCCTTAAAATCTATACTGCTACTAATACTGCTACTGCTACTAATAGTAATGTCAGGAAATGAAGAACCAGACATCTACATGTATAGTAGAAATTTTGATTGAGGAGACTGATTTAAACATTTAAATTAATGATTAAAACATAAACATTTAAGTGCAAACATAGCTCAGAGAGGCTTCAGCAGATGCAGCAAAGGCAGCGGAGAGTAACACAATAGTGGATGTAAAGGAGTGGTAGGACCCAAACACTATGACACTGACCCAACACTGTAAAATACAAGCTTAGTATTACTACTGTTGCATGCTCTAAATGCTCTAAATGACCTTCAAAAACTCTACACACAAACTCTATATGCTTACAGTTGATTTCTGTTATATATATAGAACATATGTATATATAGAATAATAAAAAGGTGGATTTAGTGTTCAATTTAAGAGAACCTGCGGCCTATTGCCAGCAAAATGAAAGTTTGGTCTTAGGTTTGAGTGTAAAGTCAACACTTTCATACTAAACTTGCTAATTTGTTCACCATACTTGTGCTACAACTTCATGATCAAAACATTGTTGCAGAAAGTGATGCATCTAGTGCATTAGAGATGTTTTGAAACTGACTAGTTAGAACCTACTGTTCATTAGACTGATGCTAACATATGTTACAAGGTCTCATTAATAATTCAGTGATTTTAAAGATTATTTCAGTTGCTTGTGTTTGAGACTTCTAACTAACTGTTTTTACTAAGGTGAGGAGAGCTGTGTGTGTCACACATTAATATAGAGTAAATAACAACCTTCTGGAAAACTTCCATCACAAATCAGTTACAAGTTTCTGTCACGAGCAATCAGGTGGTGACAGTTCCCATGTCATGTGAACGCAGCATGAAATCACCTTGTCTTATCCAAGTAACTGTAATGCACAATACTGAGTGTGTATGTCAGTGACATCATAATTGTAAGGGGATGTAATCTGTCACAGACAATGACTATCAGTGTAAATCTTTATATTTATCTTAACTTCATGTTGCAACTAACATGTATGGTGCAAGCTGTTTTTTAAGTCGAAGGATGATGACTTTAATATGTTCAAACTAGGGCTGCAGCTGACGATTATTGCCATTATTGAATAATATGCCGATCAATCCCTCCATTAATCATTTATTCAATGAAATGTTAAAAAGTAGTGGCATTCACAATATCTCAGAGCTCACGGTGATGTATTCAATCTGCTTGTTTTGTCTGACTAACCTAAAGATATTTCATTTACTGTCATATATGATAAGAAAAACAGGAGATGTTCACATTTGAGGTGCTGGAATCAAAGAATGATTAATGATTAATCAAGTATCAAAATAGTTGCAACTATTAGTTATTGACTAACTGCTGCAGCTCATACTAATGCTAGGTTTGTTCTTACACATAGCTGATGCATCTAGCTGCCAAACATTATAAAGCCTCACAAAGACAGTATTTATTGAAGCTATTGAGTGTGACTGCGCTTCAGAGTGTAGAGGTACATAATAAATTGCTGACTCTGGAGCCTCCTCTGTGTGCAGGATTAGGGTTCTTTATTGCTCTGAGGTCACAGCAGAGAGGTGCTTGAGCTAACTAGAGTGACACTCGGAGAGCTCTTTGGCTGCACAGAGCAGCACTTGGGCCACTGATGTAACTGATTATATATTATGTGTTTTTTTCTTTTCTTTTTTGGGCAAGAATGTGGGGTTTAAATGCACTGCCAAAGTGATGGATAAAGGTACCAAGAAAGAAGATAGAACTTCATATAAAGAACTATTGAAAAATGTGGAAAGGGAGATGATTTATAGAAAAGGAAATGATAGGAGGAGGAAGGATGAGTGAGTGCAGGATGGATGTGGTGGATGGAAAATGTCAGCGGGTAGACAGAGCCAGCTCCAGCCCTCCTTCAATCTCTGGAGGGCACAAATTACATTCCAGTTTGACACCAAAGCAGCTGAAGTTCACATTATGCACTGACACACAGAAACACACACACACACACACACACACACACAAATCACAATCATTTCAGTCTGGAGCAGACAAATTCAATTAGAACAGCACTGACTAAATGGGCTTATCTGAACAGCACAAGCTTGTTACATGCATGGAGCCCTTCAGCTCTATGACACACAGAGAGAGAGAGAGAGGAGAGAGAGAGAGGGGGGGGGGGGGGGGGGGGGGGGGGGGTATGAAATCACAAAACCTGAATAGGCATGAGGGCATGTTGTGTGTCAAATCTTCCATGCTAATAGGAAACCATGAATGGAGAATGATTCTGTCCATTTACACATCAGAGTTAACTGACTGGCAGACTGAGGGTGAGACAGCAGAACCCAACAGAATACTGATGACCATCTCTGCCTGATATAGAAGCATTATGGCTGTTTATAGAGCTGCTGTTGTGCTTACAGATGTTACAGATGCAGAATTCATTTCCAGTAAGATACTAAAATGACTGTCTTTTTCTTACACATTCAGTAGCACTGCATGTCTTAGTTAAGAATATGAGTGTTTCAGGAATATAAGAACCAGGTGTAATTCTCTATGTTATAAGTCTATAATTTCAGAATAATTCCCTAATAATTTTGAAGATGTTTGCTGGAACTTGGTACAACAAAGAATGTTCAGTTGTTACACTTCCAGTTGATTATTTTAAATTAATTGCTAGTGTAACCTACAGAGTATTTTAGTCAGTGCAAAAAAATAGCAAAACACACTGTAACATTACAACAACAAAAAACAATTTGCTTTAATTAGCATCAAATTACATAGTTCTTTCCAGGAACTGATTAGGTAGTTATTGGCCAATAAAATGAGAGAGGGACATAATGTCAAATCAATTTATTCATGCTGTAAAACAAAACAAAAAAGCTAATTTTCATGGGTTTTGTCACTCATTGTTTTTCTCATTTCTGGGATAAACATGTTCAAATTTTGGAACTACAGTTCCCATAATGTGTGGAGTGAACCATGAAGTGTAATGTCACCATGGAGTCAGTTAATCAACATGTCCCAAATCCATGCTACACACTAATTCTAAGCAGGTTTAGAGTTTGTAGTGTGTTCACACTGAACATGTGAGAAAATGAAGTGTACTCAAGCCAGACAGCATGCTACTAAATATGGTTGATTTCTGAGTGTGTTAATGATGCATACTGTTCTCCCACAATGCAGTGCATCAGTATTAAATTGTAGGAAAAATATTTTTCTGCATTTGTAAAGTTTAAGTCTGATTAGCATGCATATATATTGGTACACTTGTAGTGAGTTAGCTGTGAGTTGTATCTGAGCTGCACTTTTTTAAGCAAATTTCTTCACGTCAATAAATCTGCACCATGGAAAACCATGCTGCATTAACTACAAGCAGTTTCAGTTTGCACAACCATTAATGTCTAGACAACAATTAACCAGTCTTGATACTGAGAGAATGTCTAAATGTGATGATTATGAGGAAAGTTCTTAATTTTTGTAATTTGTGGATGTTTATCTGGATTGGAGACATTACCGCTGGAAAGAGTGAATTGTGCTGACTCCAGTAACATTTGTATGACCCCTGTGCACTCCAGCCGAACTGAGTTATGACTCAGCAAAGAACAGATGTGATTTCTTACCCAAAAAACGTCAGTCAGGTTAATTAGTGTCCAAGAAAACTGCATTTCACTTATTGTATACAGAGTCTCTGAACAGAATATAAACGCAGGTAACACCTCACTCTATTTAATATCCTCACACTCGCCAGTCTTAAAACAACTGCTCACTCTTTAGAGACGTGTGATCACCATCTCACAGCGGCGACGGAGAAATGATGATACTGAAATGAGCCTAACAGCGGCAGACAGAGTCGAGTCACTTCCCAGGCTGAACTCGCCTGGCACGAGAGGAGCAGTCACAGAGACGAGTCACAACCTATCACATCCTCACCCATCTAATGAGCACCCTGGACATTGGTACGGTGCTTTCCCCCTGAGGAACCAACGTGAACATGTGTGTGTCCAAGTGTGTGTGCACATGCTGTTGATGAGTACACCAGGAGTGTGTCTATATTGCATGTGAGTGTGCTTGCGTGTGACAAAGCTTTCTCATGTGCATGCCTCCTTGTGTGCATTTCCAAAGGGTTTGCATGTGTTTACATAAGCTTGTATACATATGTAATGTGCGTATGTCACTGACTCTGCCCTGCGTGTTTCAATCAGGTGAGATGTTGGGCTCCTAATGAAGCGCACAGAATCTTCTGTTCTCTTCTTATGCCAGAACAAAGACTTTATCCCAAATCAGCAGTCATTGGTACTGGAGCCTGCTTTGGGTTCTTGGCTGTGTGCAAAGCCTAATGAGTTTTGCAAACTAATTCTTCCCATCTGATTCAGCACATATGCACCAAGGGCTGGCAGCAACGCCAGCTGGGCTCAACAGAGCAGCTTCACCACAAAGAGGAGAAAAACTAATAGTAAAAAAAAAAAGTTATGCTTCTGAGTGAACGCTGCTGCAAAACACACAATCAGTTTACTAGTCATGCAAGTAGAAACTTTTGTACAATATCTTCTGAGGCTCTGGAGGAGCTTTGTCGAACATGAAAAAAAAACATGATGACGTCATAGTGATGTCATCTCACCTGGAGGCTTGCAGACTAAAAATTTATAACAGAAAGTCTGTGTTACAAACTGGAGGTGTGGAGTTTGAAAGGTGTGCAGGTTTACCAGATAGGGAGCATCAAATAACGATACGCTATCGGTTGCATTATGGGAAATGTAGGACTGAACAGATACACTTCTATTTTAATCAATACAGCTGTCACAGCCCACATAACTGCTCACATGTCACACGCTCTACATGTGCATAACCATGACCTGAAGCATATTTTCATGCTTCAAATCTATTTTCTTCTGTTTTATGCGCATAATACAGTGATTTTATGTTGGCCACCTACACAACACTGTACCTGAACTCATCCTGTTTGAAGCATAAAAATATGCTTCAAGTCATGGTTTCGCACATGACATGACACCACATGACATGTGTTCACTCCTTCAACAGTATACATGAGGGAGGCAAAATATTAGGATCACTTTTCAATATAATGCACTCCAGTACAGCAACACCACCCACTACCTCCTCAATGATAAACATAAAGTAGAATTATCACCTTTCTGACAATGTCAACAAAAACTGAAAATGTATAAGCTTCTTATAAGTAGAATTTATGGCAGAGCTAGCACTGTTGAGCCTCAAGACAAATAGTGTAACCAGCTGTCATCTATGAAACGTTTTGACTAAAAATAAAGCTTTCGTGCAGTTTTTAATGACTTAGTTTTCACAATTCCAGACATTTTACACATTGATCAAAAACAAAAGTTTCAATTAATGAAAAAACTCTAGTCCAAAGTGTCACCACCACACCAGAACCACCACAGAGCCCTGTTGTGTTCTGCAGGTCTGTCCTTCGTTTGCTGATGACGGTACTTCTGACTGTGTGATGGTTCCCAGTTGGCATGAAAACACAGCAGCCACAGCACTTCTTGAAATTGTTGACTACATACAACAGACTGCTGTGTACAGGAGCTCTCATTCTGCAGTGTTATGCTGTATATACATGTATCGTATCTCATGATGCACAGGTATCTCATGAAAGCTCACAGTTAAAGTCAAGCCCAGTTAAACTCCAGCAGACAGCCTGAGGGTCACATTAGTTTTGGAAACAGCATGTATTGATACCAGTCCTGATATAAAAGGGGAAAATCACCCAGGGCCTTTTCAATTATTTAGTGCACTAAAGGCTGCAGTGCAGAGAGCCCATTGAAGTTAATGACCTCAATTTGTAAAGGTGCTGGCCCTTGATGGAGGAAGCTTAATGAAGATTTACACTGGCTGTGAGCAGGACAGCAACATGAGATGGAGAGCCGTAAAGAAAAGGTATTACATGCTGCTGGAGACGGTCCAGAGATGCGGAGTAGACAGATGTTAGCAGGAAGCAAATGGAAGTGAAATGAATGAGAGGTGGAAGAGACAGATGAAGGCAAGGCAGAAGATGAGGTGGGATGAGGGAGGAGCAGGGGAAAGCTAGCGACTGCAGAGAGAGACAGCGAGAATGAGCTACAGAGAGAATTCAGTCATTTACAGAGCAGATTAAAGAAGCAAAGGAAGAGCTGCGACTAATGATTGTTTTCATTATCGATTCATCTTGTAATTCATTTTTTGATTAACAGATTAATCGTTTCATCCATCAAATGTCACAACATTGTAAAAATATTCATCACAAGCTCCTAGAACCCAAGGTGACATTGTTAAATTGGTTGTTTCATCTGACCAACAATCCCACATCCAAAGTCAGTGTGTTTACATCAGAGCCTCAGTCAGGAGTTTAAATACTGAGGTCATGAGTCCCCACAAAACACCTGCTTATACATTCAACATCGCTACCTTAGCTCTAACTAAATAACTGTTTCCAAAGTTGGCTCAGTGTATGTCCATGTAATGCGTATTAGTAAAATTTTCCAGATAAAAAAAAAATTGAATTACATTTTCTGAGTTTGTATTTTTCGTTCCTCAGATCAATATATAATTAAGATTTTGCAATGGTTTATTTTTAATTTTGCATTTATGGACTGTTGGAAAAAAGAATAGAAATCCAAAAATCAAAACATTCAGAAAATCAGAGTGCTTTTATTTCTACTCGTGTCTTGGGTTGCCTGAGTCGTGGGGGATCGAGGCACCCGACTCAGCATGTGTCTGTCATGACGGGGCCGCCCATCATCACACCTGCTTTCAAGCATTACATCTGGTCTCCTGACAGTCACGGCCGCTTATAGACAGCTACTGTAGGTGAGTTACACCATTTTTTTTTCCAACTAATTGCATACTGACGATAGGCACCAACTCACATGAAGGTGTGCTCATGTAAATAAAGACATATACCATGTAGCTTGAGAGCTATATATTAGGGATGCACGATATTATCGGCATGTCATCGGTATCAGCCGATAAAAGCTCTAAAATGAAATATTGGCATTGGCGAATTCTGCCAATTATGAGAGACCGATATGTCGCCTTCTCCAACGCCGCCTGACTGTGCGTCCCTCAACGGACTTTGACACCCTACCGGTCACTCAGCTGCCCGTCAGACTAGCTGAGAGGCTAGCGGAGCGTTAGCTGCAGCACGGCCTGAGGGAAGCACAGTCAGCTAGCCTCCCAGCTAACGTTAGCCCCGGCTCTCCATGTGGATCCAACCGGAGCACCGAGCCCTGGTTTTTTATTCAAGTTAAAGTGGGAAGAAGCAGCGGGTCTGATGGGCAGCTTGAGTGAAGCGAAACCTGCGGAGGAAACACCGGGACCGTCAGGGAGAAACAGTCCATCGAGGAGCTGCTATGTTCAGCTGCACAGATAGGAAACACTTCGGCTGACAGGATGTACCACTCTGTTTGGAAAAAGCTTCTTCTTTTTGGTTTATAACGGCAGTTGGCAACCAGCGTATTAGGTGCATGACCGCCACCTTCTGCTCCGGAGTGTGAACCAGAGATTAAATCCTACACATTAATCCTGTCTGTCTAATAAACTCAATGAAAACTCTACTGCTCCACCAACTTGGCAGGTTCATTAAAGTTTTAATGCTGAGCTCCTGAACTCCAGCCTTACTAAGTTCTTCCTTCATATATTATCTTTCTTGATCATACTTACTACAATCTATGATTGCATGCATAGCTGGAAAAAAATATGTGCATATATTGGTATCAGCAATCGGCCACAATGAGTTGGAAATAACGACATATCGGATATCAGCAAAAAATCCAATATCATGCATCCCTACTATATATGGTGTATATATAGCTTTATATATTGTATATATTGGCTGGGATGAAAAAGCTAAATACGCTGGCCTATTTTTTGCCATGTAGTTTATCCATACCTAATAAACACTTGCAGGTGCAGCTGCTGGCACCAGAACAAAATAGCACAAACAGCCATTCAGGTTATAGCAATTCACTATAAAATTAATTAGCCTCCATAAATGCCTAGCTAAAAGCCCCCCACCCAGCTGAGATCACTGCATGCTGTAAGTCAGACTGCAAGTAAAATGTTTCTCCAGCAGCTCAGTGATGTCTGATCATAGCTGGTTAAATCCAAATCTCTCTGTTCCTTGACACGTCTCCTGTGGCGATGCTTGCCAGTCCAGATGTTTTGGTGCAGCTGCCTCCTGCAGATGCTCTCATCTCAACTCAGGACATTCCCTCAGAACTCCTTCAGCATTTACACCGGTCTTCATAAACATGTTTCAGTAAAAGTTTGTCTCTGCTCAGACCTGTGTCACTTTGTTCTGGAATATTAAACAGTGACAACAGTGTTATATCAGAGCATCTTGAGGCTGAGACGATCTTAGTCCCATTGTAACTGTATGGGCTACAATCATCTCAACCTTAAGATGCTTTTGGGAAACAGGGCAGGGGTTAGGAGGTTAGAGAAACCTGATTTCCCAGATACATTTCTCCAGGAGAAAGACAATCCCTTGGTGATGTATGTATCACTGGGTTTTTACATGTGATCCACAACAAGTATGTCCATTTCAAAGGCCTCAAACAGGGAACGTTTCCCTGTGATACCAGAGGAGCAGGATGAAACGAGACATATTACACTTAGCAATACAGCTTTGTATTTTAAATCATTTAATTCAAAGGTCGACAGAAATTTAGGGCTGAAGCTAATTATCACAGCCGATTATTTTTTTGATTAATCATTTGACCATCATAACATCAGTACAGTACAAAATGCCTATCATAACTAACTAGAGCCCAAGATGATGTCATCAAATATCTTACTTTGTCCAAACAACAGTCCAAAACCCCAAAATATTTAATTAACTACAATTTTAAGACAAGGGAGAGCAGATTGTGAAACAAATTATCACATTTCAGAACCTAAACAAGAGTATCTTTGAATTATTTACTTTAAAATGACTTCTGCCGATTTATTTTCCATCAACTAACATTGAGCAAAAAATTAAAAACTCACACAAAGTTGCTTCTAAATAAGTTGGCTTCTACAGCTGAACTTTTGACTTTTTGTACAAGTCAGACACAGAAAATAGTGTGTATCAGTCCAAACGGTCTGAAGCACACACACACACAAACACACACACAAAGAAAATCTGGAAGCAGTGTCTTGGATAACTAATACACTTCAAATACATAAACCATGATTCTAAAATGAGGTCAGGGGTATATGACCTGCTACATGTATACACAGACTTACAGTAACCATGTCACTGCACTGCATCTTAACACATTGTCCAATTTCCTGATTTCTCCAAGTAACCTTTGTAGGTGTAAACACACCGACTAATGATTCACTTACTATCCACAATCTAGCCCCTTTGATATCTACTACATCACTAATATTAACAAATGGAACAGCTTGCTACTGGAAGATATACTTCCTGATCTCATTACCTGCTGCTGATGAACACTCGCTCATTCTAGAGCTCAATTGATCAGTCTGGTTGCAACTGATCTTAAAAGTCATGTTGTCCCTCCCCTGTCTTATATAAGTGATGGGTGAAAGTAGAGCTGCAACGATTAGTTGATCGACTAGTTTAAAATTAATCACCAACTATTTTGACAATCGATTAATCGTTTTGAGTCATTGAGTCATCAAGAAAAAAAATTCTCTTGAACCGACTTCTCAAATGTGAATATTTTCTGGTTTCTTTGGTCTTCTTTGATGGTGAACTGAATATAATTGGGTTGTGGACTGTTTGTCAGAGTAAAAGACGACATTTGAGGTTGCATCTTGAGCTTTGGGAAATGGTTTTTCACCATTTTCTGAGCCCTAGGTGAACGACAAAACAAGACTGACAGAAGTGAGGAGAGTGTTCGGCTTGGGTGGAACCTGTTGCTTCTTTTAGTATCAGACAGGAAAAGCTCACTTTCTGACCAAGATTTTTATGCTCTAATAAACCCTTATTTTCCACCAGGGTGGAGAAGAAGAGGAGGAGGAGGGGAAATGGCAGTGTCAGGAAGAAAAAAAAAAAGATTGATTGAGATGGGTTTTCTATTCAACAAAAGAAAGAAGCAGATGTGTTAATATGTAGACTCTCACCAAACGCTCAGCTACAGCAAACTGCTTGGATCCATCATCTCTTCGTTTTAATGATAAAACTCATCATATTTGGACTCACTGGAGATAAGTTGTGGCAGGTGACACATCTTATTAAATTCAATGAACTTCCATGTTACTGCCACCCACAGTGTTCCAGAAGATGCTAATTTCGTCCTCTGCATCCAAAAATTTCAGCTCCATGTGACATCCAGTGTCTGAACATCACAATTTAAACTGTGCTCCATGTCAGCAGGGCGTCAAACGAATCTATTTTTCACTGAACCGCACAGTGTTTTCTTGCAAGAATCCCTCTGAGCGCTACCAACCAGAAAAAGTGAGGAGAGCTGGGATTTACTCCACTTTTAACTCTTAACAGCAACTACTTAAAGCATGTATCACCTGGTAGTAAAATGCATAAAAAGTAAATGCATCATCTCAGTTTACCGTACAGTACATCCAGCTGCTATTGTTTCCTGGTAATAGCTGAGTCAGGGATCCTGCGTCCACCTACAGTAAGGTACAAAGCTATTTCCCATGGCCTCAGCTGTAATATAGAGCGCTTCCACTCAGCACTATAGAAATCATTACGGCTGCTGGACTTCCACAGTACAGCTCCGACACGCTCAGATTTCAGTAATACAGACAATTGGGCTCAACTGTAACCTCCATGTGCAGCTGTGAGTGTTAGTGGTTACAAAGATTTTCAAAGGTGCAAAGAGCGTTACATCATTCAACATACTGCAAACTAGTTAAAAATGCCCTGTTCAGTTTGCCACCCAATAGCATTCCTGAATTCCAACATTTCCTCCCAGCTTACTGTTGCTGTTTCAGATTATCAGCTTCACTGTGCAGAATGATATATGTGCAGAGTTTGTTTTCACATTCCACTGCTGAAAGTGGAAAGTTTCTCTGTGCTCACTGTTTGGAAGCCAGTCCTGGTCCAATATTCAATCCACACAAGTGTTATGTGGAAACTTGAAGCCTCCAGTGCACAAACACTGAGAATGGAGCTTACAGTGAAGGGTTAGGGTTGGAAATATCTTGTGTCCAGCAATTGAACTTTTGAAATGAACAATATTTGCATATTTACAGATTTTGGATTTTTCAATGATGGAGAGGGAATAGATGGAATTTTAAGGTTTTTAATGAGATAATGGTATTTTTTGAGGAAAAACCATATTAGACACACATTATTAGTCCAAAAGAATTTTTTATATATCTTACAACACTCCTGAAATTTACGTGACACAAATGTCTAGAGAGAACACTTGCAATTGATGAGTCAAGTAACAGAGTGGAGCTTCTTTCCCGACAAATGATATTTGGTTGAGTACAGACACCAGCTGCAAAGAGCACACAAACCCATGAAGTTAGTCACAGAATTAACACCAACAATAGTCAATGTTGACATTTGTCATTTTAACCGGAGGAAGCGATGGTCAGCGACAGCTAAAAAAGAGAAGTTGCTAGCTTAATGTTTTGTACATCGGAACTCTATGCCAATGAAAAAGAGAGAGTGTTTGGTGAATCTGTGTATTTTGCCAACCAGGATGTCAGAATTCAGAGTCAATCTTGTGTTTAAATAATTTGCTCACATATCAGCAAAATCCTGCTTGTAGGTTGTTGTAAAGCAAAGCAGTGCTGCAAAATTATCAGGCTGAGGTGGACAAACCACAGTAAATTAATGAAATGATCTGGATTTAATCACCTTTATTTAAGCCGATACTGATTCTTTAAAATATGTCCAGATCTGCCCTGATACAGGTCCTGAGGATCAGCTCAGGACATCTCTAGTAAGTACAGTAGGTCAAAGCAGGAAGTCAGTCAGGAAGATGTGATGGATGCGATTTGACTGTCCTACATAAGAAATTACTACTGACAGTCTGAAAACAAAACAGGTTGCCTGTTTAATCCTTAATTTGCTACATACACTGTCAGTTACGGTACACCACTCATTGGCAGTAAAAATGCCAGTTTGCTGGCACACAGCTGCAATTCTTGCTGAGCACCTGCATAAAAATAGAGCCATTTATAGTTTTTTCTTTTGTCATCCATCTGTACATCACAGTACTAAATTTAGTGAAAAACCTCAATTATATCTTCCTGCTACGTGGATGCACAATGCCTCAGTCTGCAGCTGGTTGCTGTATGTTGAACTCGTGTAATGAATGCACGCTAGATTTCCCTTACGCAGGGTTCTGGAGCTCTGCAGTATGATAGTCCCTCTCAGCTCTGCATACTGCAAAAAGTATTACATACAAACAGCCAATGATCACAAAAGAAGGCATGAACGAAGAAATGCACAGAACCTGCTCCTCCTAAACACCTGATATACTAACAGCCTGTTTTAAGTAAGTCTCCTGTGTGATCGCAGCCCCAAAAAACAGCACTCAATTAAATTCTTTTCCGCATTTCAAAAGATGATTAAAGTGAGTTGAGGCAGTTTTACCCTCCACAGTGTCCCCGGACACAACACATTAATTCAGTCATGCTCGTCACACTCAAAGTAAATGCTTGGAAACACAAAAAAAAAACATAGCACAAACAGCACAAGGGAGCGCTTTAGAATATTTAATAGCAGCAAAATTAAGTCAGGCTTAAAAGCCACACAAATGTATTTATTTCACACCCTTTCTGCCATTTCAAAACACAAAATGTGTATTTCGCTGTCATATTGGAGCCTTTTAAAGGGTGCATGTAGGAAAAAATCTTGAGCAACTGTCAAATGTGAACTAATTAAAATGAGTGGACAGCTCACACACACACACAAATACACACAAATACACACGCTTCATGTGTGTTATCTACCCGCATGTCGACTGTAACCTGCTCGCTGTGCTTTCACCTTTGCTTTGAACACTACTCCAGCTCACCTATGTAACCCTGGAGACTTGCATCACCCATGTTCCCCTGCTCACAAACACACACAGATGAGTACACCTCTCACACTCTCTTTCCAATATTGCATGTACTTGTGAATACGTGATCATAAATTTTACTCCTAAACTGGGTCTAAGCTTAGTTGAGATCTTGAGACTTTGTGTGAATGAACCTGACTTTGTGTTTCCCTTCCTTTATTAAACCAAGGTCATCCACAACTGCAGCTCAACACTAACAGCCTAAATCAAAACCAGAGAGTTTGATGGATGAAGGTGTAAGTGTAGCTTTACTGTATGTGCATTTACTAAATTCAGGGATTTAGTAAATGCACATACATGCAAATGTGGATAAAGAAAAGTATAAAGAAATTATCTGAATAAACATTCATTACACATATTTTCACAGCTACCCAAAAACAGCTTACAGTATATGTTTAAAATAGCATAGCAATGGCCTCAGTGGCATCTGGTTCCAAATCAGTGAATGCAAGACCCAAGTATCACATTAAAGGAAAATTCTGGTTTATGTCAACCTGGCATGTTTCTTATAATTGTAGCCATTGTGACTCTGTGGTTTATACTATGGGTGAGCTTTGTGATAGAAATTCGGGAAACGGAGACTTGCACAAAACATCATATGTCAGAGCAAGCTGCTGAGCCCCCTACAACTTTCCAAATAAGCATAATTTCTACATGAATCATTTCAAACACTGTCTCTGAGTCAGACTGAAAGCTAACTCAAAGCTAACTTAGCCGCCTGGAACAGCAATCACGGCCAACTGCATAGGGATCTACATCCACGGCAACTTGCTGGCTAACCTGTTAGCATGGATGGGAAATATGTCAGGTTGAAATAAACCAGAATGTTCCTTTCACATATCAAAACAACTAGCATAAAGATTAAATTATATTAATGGACTATTCTGAAGTTTTGAACTGAAAGCCTGCATAACTCACATTTTATGACATATAGAACAAACATCTAATTAAAATTTGAAAGGGGAATTATTATGCTTTCTCTTATTTTCAGTCATATATATAATTTTACAATGTCAGATGTTCATATTAAACGTGGCCAATGTGTCAGTTAATGAGGTAAATGTATGTAGAAGTAATCCCTGCAAGCAAAAAGCACCAGCTTCAGACTGCTCTCAACACAACAATGTTTTTTTTCTACGACGGATTTCTTTATATGGTCATTATTTCAAACACTTGTCTCTGTGACTAAAAGTAAACACTGATTTACACTGAATTATCCACCTGAATAAGCTATTGTAGCTAACGGCATGGGTATAGACTGCCAGGGCTACTCGCCAGCTAACCAAACTAGCTGCCTATTCATCTGTGTATGCCTATTTGTTTAGTGCACGTGTGACGCTAGGGGTCACTGTCAATTTAGCATTTGTGCTAGAGTGGTAGTAACAAATAAGATTTATTTAAGTTATTGTCTTTTAAGGTAATTCACATAAACAAAGTGAAATACCCCCTGGACTAGCTATTGTAGCCGACTAACGGGTCACACTAACCTTGCTACTTTCTTTGTTAAAGAAAGTAAACACAGTAACTAGAAGTTAGCTACAAATGCTAATCCAAGAGGCTACTTCCTGTGTTTACTTTTGGTTGAACAAGACAAGCTTTTGAAATTATTTATGTAAAAATTCAAGTTTACTTAGAAAATGTCAAGTGCTTCACACTGCTTGCCCCGATATCTGTTGTTTTCCTTAATCACACCTTATAAGTCTCTACAACAGAGGTGGTAGAAAGTTAAAGATAAGTAAGTTAAGGATCCCCGGACATGTTGTAAGGCATATAAAGAATACTCTGCTTTGAATAATTATATGTGTCTAATATGGTTGTACAATGTGCACTGGAGGCTGCAATTTTCGACATCACACTGGTGTAACTTGCATACTGGAGCACAATAGCTTCCAAACTAGTTGTGATGTCACAAATCCTGCACATAGGCCTACCCCTTAAACTCAGATTTTTAATGAGCACAAAGAAACATTCCACTTTCAGCACATTAATGACAACACAGTCTTCTAGTCTGAAACTCTGCAAATACATCATTCTGCACAGTGAAACTCAATCATCCAAGTGAAGTAAACACATTTTTGAGTGGGGGGGGCCGGGGGGGGGGGGGGGGGGGGGGGGGGGGGGACTTTAAAGTTAGCATGATCCATAGTCATAATAGCCACAATTGTGAAAATAAGACCTGGGTTGGAAAATATTGGAATTTTCCTTAAATATAAAAAGCCTTTAATTTGAGGTACATTTTCCCAACTGTCATGAAGAATAAAATCCCTGTATTATAAATGTGTAAACATCTCATATCTATCATTTTCAAAGCCAGATAAACTAATATTCTGGTGTAACCTTCTGTAAATTTAATAATGTTCTTATTTGTGGGTCATGAATGTGTTATGATTTGAAATACAACATAAGAGTTACCCTGTGCCTACCGTTGTACAGACTCTGGGGGGCCATCTCCTCTCCTGCTGCCCTCCTCTGAGCCCCGTCCCTGCCAGAAGAGACACTGCTATACCTCCCCTTGCCGTGCTCCACCCCAGGGCTGTGATGATAGTGGTGGTGGTGGTGCCGTATAGACTCTGGACTCCCCACGATCACCCGCCCTTTCCTCAAATGCTCAGGCGTGCCCATCACTGCATGCTTGGCCTCGGGACTCCCACAGCCTGCCCCCGCCGAGTTAACCGATCTCTGACTCAGCTCTGGGCTGGACTTGACCGAGCCCTTCCCACAGCCTGGTGATGCTTGCCCTGAAATGAATAGCTGTTTCTGGGCCAGTAGGTCAGAGCTGCAGGGTTTGGGGTGGGAGTCACATGGTAGCCTGGTGGGGGACTTGCTGTGTTTCTCCGGGCTGTGTCCTCGGAGGCCGCGAGGGTCCAGGTTGGTGAGGGACCCCCCGCGGGGGCGGCAAGACTGCGGGAAGGTGTGGTACTCTGGGGTGGAGCTGTGCCTCCTGCCTGTGGATTCATACACGTCTCCCGGTTTGTGGGGGTGGTCCGAGGAAACACATCTCAATCCAGATCCAGGGCTGGCATTGGAGCCCAGGGGAGGGGGTTTGTGGTGGGGGTTGTCGGGGCTATCTGTGCTCCCTGCACTGGAGGTGCTGCTCCCATCCCCGACGTCCCGCAGCAGGCCGGGTGCCGGGACACCTCCCCCCAGCTGAGACAGGCTGCTCTGACTGTCGATGGAGCTCCTGCAGCCGGGGCCTCCGTGCCCACCCACACCACCTCCTCCTCCCCCTCCCCCTCCTCCTCCGGCTACAGCCACAGCCCTCTCCTCCTCCAGCATGAGGCACACCTCCTTCAGCTCCAAGTTCTCCCGGATGACCTCCACCTGCCGCTGCTCCAACTCCTTCAGCTTCTGCAGGTAGATGGCCACCTCCTTCCTCATCAGGCCTGCACTGTAGCGGCCCAGACGCTGCCACTCACGTGACACTCGCTTCCCCTTCTGCCGGTCATCATCCAGGAAGCAGCACAGGTCCCGCAGCTCCTGGTTGTCCTCCTGTAGTTTCTGGTTCACGTCCTGGTTTACATTAGAATGCACACAAAGAAGCACAGTGAGGGATTACACGTACATGCTGGCTGTGACTGATCATTGTGGTGAATGAGAGGAAAAATATTCCCATCATGCAGCTGCGTGTGTGACGTGTTTCTTGTAGAGCTGAAATCAATTAATCAATAGTTGATCTAAAGAATATTGACTCAGATGATTAAGTGATATTAGTCGTTTGAGTTGAACTTGCTGAACATTCACTGTTGCCAGCTTCCTCGAATATGAAGATTTGCTGCTTTTCTTAATATGATCGTGAATTGAATATTTTTGGGATTTGGACTATTGGTTGGACAAAACGAGACATGCCAAAATGTCCCCTTTTCTGACAATTTATTAAAAAAATAAAAAAAACTCAGTTAATCAATAAAGTAACCTCATGAAAATAACGGCTAGTTGCAGTTTCTTGACACTGTCACAGAACTGAGAAGACTCTTGACATAATTGATTTGTCGTCAGTCCAAATCGATCTGGTGACTACATCAATAAACATTCATTTATGTTTGGACAAAATAGGGCGAAAAAAATCATATTTTTTATAAGCCAGGGCATGGCCATTTCATCCAAATCACATTTTAAATTCAGTAAGGGTATTGCAAAGTAATTTACAGTTGCATGCATCATTCTGTCTTTCATATGCAACAGGTTTATTTATTTATTTATTTATTTACTTATTTGGCGACCATTTTGACCTTAACTGAGAACCTGTAATTTTGGTGAGAAGGCTTTCTATCAATGAAATCCTGAACATCACACAGTTCATTACAGCCTAAACGTTAGTGTAGCCTAAAACCTCAGGGCCCCTGGTAGATCCCGGCTCCCCGGGGTCCCCACCCATCTCACCTTCAAACTCCGTATCTCGTTCAGGTGCTGCTGGAGCCTCCGGTTCACCTCCCGCATCAGATTGCCGTGCTCCACTATGACGCTCCTCTTCTCCGCCTCTGCCCTCCGCAACCGCCGCACCAGCTCCTCTTTGCCCCACTTCAGCAGCTCCTCGTCGGGTATTTTGGAGATGTCGTCCGCCGGACTCT
Organism: Thunnus maccoyii; assembly: GCF_910596095.1. NCBI lineage: Eukaryota > Metazoa > Chordata > Actinopteri > Scombriformes > Scombridae > Thunnus > Thunnus maccoyii. The sequence goes on from NC_056546.1 coordinate 27,961,985, forward strand.
CTGCGCTTTTGGAGAACTGCGGCTGATGCGGTGCGCCTTTCTCCATCCTTTTAAACTCCAGTGGAGGTTGAATAAAAGTACTGTGTGTGGTGAATTTCAGAGAACAAGACACTAAAGCAAACCTTCAAATACAGGGACAACACTTATCCAAACGCTGCTCAGGTTCCCCCCCACCCAACCTTCTCATGTCCGTGGAATTACATCGCTTTCATTTAGGCTGTGCCTCTCTCCCACGCCCATGCTGCAGCTCCGATATCCACCCGGTGCCCTGCTGCTATATCCCTACTGTTAGAGCATCAGTCTGCATGCTGCTGTGTCTCCGGCTGAGCCCTTGGCCGGCTTGGCGGGGCGGTTTCTCTCCAGGTGCATGCCGGCCGTCTTGCGCACTCCCGCTGCTCTGTGCGCACTACCGCTGTCCGACCGCCGGGGTGGAGGACAGCAGGAGGAGGAGGAGGAGGAGGAGGAGGACTGGAAGGGGAGGTTGCAGGTGCATACCCGGAGAGCCAGGATGATAAGGTGCGTGAGTGTGGAGAACAGATTCTCTGTCTCTCGCTCCTTCACCCGCTCCCTCTCCTGAAACGTCTTTGTGTTATTGCGCCATCTGCTGTGGCTGTAAGGTATCAGGACACTACTGCACAGCTTATTGCTCAAGGTGATAATAACATAATAACAAGAAAAGTTTAAAGATCTCCTCCAGACATGTTTTAAGACATGTAAAAATACTCTTCTTTGACTAATAATTTCTGTCTGATATGTTTTTTTACTTTCAAAAGTTCAATTACCTCGTTAAAATTCATAAAATTACAAATGATTCCATCTCCCTCATTGAAAAATACGAAACCTATGAATATACAAAACTCATAACTAGGTATCAATGAAATTATGACACATGACAAAAACTGATTTATACAAATATACAGATGATATGGCCCTTGCTGGCTTTTTGTATGCAGCTGATGAGAGTTGGTGTATCTGAACCATGTGACTGCCGTCCTCACACTGGAGCTGCACTCAGTAAAACAAAAGAACTGATGATGTGCTCTAAACAGGACACCAGCCCATCATAATCAATAGTCCACCAGTGGCAACATACAAACGCTCCTCAAAATCCTGTAGACAACAGCAACATCAAACAGTTTTTAGAAAAACACTCTAAAAAAAGACCAGACCAACAGTGTGTGTGTGTGTGTGTGTGTGTGTGTGTGTGTGTGTGTGTGTGTGTGTGTGTGTGTGTGTGTGTGTTTCACAACTGTGTGAAACTATAACTTTAAAGGACAAGAAAGAACAAAGCATCACTGCTCAAATAAAATAATAAAATGACCATTATGAGCAATCCTTCTCCAGATAAAAACACTGAAAAACAAGATAATAACATACAGTATCTTTATGTACGACTATATGATTTAGAACATACTGTACAGTGCAGTCTGAAAGTAGTAGAGATATGTGTCATTACTTTGTCTCATGGCATTGAAAAACATTTCTATTTTCCACAGACCATTCTATTCTAACAGTTTTCATAGGGACCATTTCTTTTAATATTGGAGGTTTCTTTAAAAATCCCCTCTAGACATGCATTAAGACATCAAAAATACTCTACTACAACAAGAAGAAAAACACATTTTTGAGTGGAGGGGGACTTTAAACTTGGATGAAAGTTGGAAACTGGTAATTAACTAAGATATGACATGAATGCGGCATTAGATCAGGGGCCACTTAGCATACACCACAGAGGGATTGCGTTTATCAGCATATTGGAGTTTAAAAGATAATTACTTTGCCTAACATTAAAGGGGACTATTATGCTCATTCCCAGTGCTATATTTTTATTCAGGGACTCTACTTAAGGAGCTTTGCATGATTCATAGTTCAAAAATTTTTTGAACTTATTTATCTTATACTGGCACTTTATGCAGCCCCTCAGTTCAGCCTCTGTCTCTTAACAGGCAGTCTTAGCTCCTGTCTCTTTTAGGCCTGCCTCCTGATTAGCCCACTCTGTTCTGATTGGCCAGCTTTCCAGAAGCCGATGCAAACCCAACATTTCCTGCTTTACTGCTCCAAATGAAAAGTTTTTCAATGACTAAATAACGGGACACATTTATTGTAAAGAATTTAAAGGAAGTGAAACGTGCTCCTCACTGAATTAGCAGAGCTTCATTATCGGCGCTAAAAAACAGTTGACACAACAACATATCACAGGGATTACTTCTTCAAAAGTTTACTTCATTATTTGATACATTGGCCACTTTCAACATGAACATCTGACATTGTAACATTATAGATATGACTGAAAATAAGGAAAAGCATAATAGGTCCCCTTTAACTTATTCACTCAGCAGGAATGTTGACAAGCAGTTACTGTCAGTCACTGTCACTTCCCAGACCTTCAAGGATGTTTCAGTGAACTGGAGCTAAAACTAAGACTGAAAAGTCTTTAGTAAGATGAAATAAAATCATACACTAAGCCTTTTAATTAACAAGATTAAGTAAGTAAGAGTCTGCAGCCATGCTGCAGCTCAGTAGCCTGGGCTTAGTAAAAGCTGTGTTTTAAGCTAAATGCTAATTTCATCATGCCAACTGGCTCAGAATGACAGTGTTAACGTGCTGATGGGTAATATATACAGTATACCATGGTCATCATCTTAGTATAGCCTGTTAAAGAATGCTAACATTTGTTAATTATCACTAAACAGCGCTGCAGTTAATTGGGATGTTTTGCAGTTTTGTAGGTATTTGGGCATAAACTGTAGGCTACTAAAAAAAAGTATTTGACATGTGAAAATTTGAAAAATGGTGTAAATTGATGATGCCACTTGATAAAAAAGTTATTACAATTTATCCTGTGGGAAACATGAGTCTATGTACCAAACTCCACTGCAAATCAACAAATATTTGTCATTTGACATTTCACTCTGGAACAAAAACCAGCAGCCGATCAACTGACATCGACCAACTTTGCAATCCCCAAAGGTGCGCTGCTAGTATGGTTAACAAGACATGGTAAATAAAAACAAAAATCCTGAATCTGAAATAAACATGAACAGTTTCTCTTTTCAGCTGTTCTTTTTTTGCCAATTTCCTAATTGTGACTGTGCACCATTATCATTAATTGGCCTTAATCATCTATTAATATATCATCAATACACTGGTCTCCACTTTGCACATCCGAAGCCAGCTCTCTGCCAATATGCACATAGAGCAGCTAATACTGACACACTCCAAATAAGCATGATGTTAGACAAAGTAAAACTTTAATTAACATTTAAAGAAGGATATAATAACAATAACAATAATAATAATGTTAAAAAATTATTAAATTAAAGGTCAGAATTAAGCATAAATAAAGTTGTTGAAATTTGTAAAACTATAATTCTGCTGTCAGTTAATACCTAAATGCAGTGATATGTTGTGAACTGATGAAACAAACAAAAGATACACATACAGCATGTCTGGTTCACTTCTTCCTGTAGTACTGTGTGCACATGTGCCTACTCTTGTATCATATTGGCCTTGATCTTACTTAAAGTAAGCATGGCCAAGATGTCACTACTTTGAATGCCTGCTGAGGCTGTGACAACCCAAGACTCCTCACTGAACACTAACAGCCAGCAGATGGTGCAACAAGTTCCAGTCCTCACAGACCTGAAACATGTGCATGAAATCAAGAAATCATTCAGATAAAAACACATGCAAAACATCATTGATTTCATTTTTTCACCATAGGGGTGGCAGTTAATCATATCAAGAAGATATCAAAGAACTGCATGTGAAGCTTCGTGACTTGTGGCTGTGATAAAGTTCTCTGTCTGCCTTCCAAGAGGAAGAACAATGTGGGAGTGTCTGTGTGACCTGATAAACTGGTAACTTGAAATGTGACATTATCATTCAGTTCTTGTGGCAGCAGTTGCATCTGTGGTGTTGCTCTGAGGAGTCCAGAAGGATGGAACAGCCGCTGTTCGTGCTCGTAGCTCTTTTCCTGGTGTCCTCATGCAAAGGACAGAGTTGGACGGCTCCAGACTTTTGCCATCAGCAAAAATGCCCTCAATTCACAGTGGTTGAGGCAAACCAGGTAGGTTTCAACAGTTCTCACACACACACACACACACACACACACACACACACACACACACACACACACACACACACTGTTGGTCTGGTCTTTTTTTAGAGTGTTTTTCTAAAAACTGTTTGATGTTGCTGTTGTCTACAGGATTTTGAGGAGCGTTTGTATGTTGCCACTGACTGGATTACCACCAAGATAGAAAGCAGTGACGATCGTGATGTAATGGCTGCACATTCAAGGCTGAAGGATTACTGCCAGAAACAGCAGAAAGCAGGTATGAAACCAACTGCTTCAATCATACGGTAGATAAGTTTTGTGATGCTAGGGGATAATTTGAACAGGATATTAGCAATGTGCTGTTGTTTAACAGGTGAAACAGGGATATCACTTGAATAACAGTTTTATAATGTTGATCATTAATGAACAAATTCCTGTTACAACATATATGTGAAGATCAAAACATCAGGTGTGAAATGTCACTGCATAGTAATTAATTATCTACTGTATGAGATTGTGAGACACAGCAAAGGCAAACAACAGTTTCTGTTTCTAAACAGTTTCTGTTTCACTTGTTCTTGTAACTCAAGTAATGAGAATCTCATCAATGGATGACATATATTACTGACAGGAGAACAAAATGGTGGAGAAAGTAATAACAAGCCACTGAAATAAAGTCCTACATTCAGTTTTACACTCAAGAAATGTTTAATTTTGTACAAGTTTTAAATTCTAGAAATATTTAAATTAGTAGAAGCTTTACCTTCAAGAAATATTTGAATTTCTACAAATGTTACATTAAAGAAATGTTTACATTTGTTCAAGTTTTACATTCCAGAAAGGTTTAAATTTGTAACATTTATACCTTCCAGAAGTGTTTAAATGTGTGAAGGTTTCACCTTCAAGGAATATTTGAATTCGTACAAGTTTTACATTCAAGAAATGTTTAAGCTTCTTAAAGTTTTGTAACTGTTGACAACAAGATCAACCACATTCTCTTGAAACTTGCTTGGATTACTGCAGTGACACAAAATTGTCTATGTAAAGATCTTACCATCTTGTACCATGTTTGTCTCCTCCAGGTTATGAGATCAGTGCTGACACCTGGCCTGGGCTGATCACCGTCAAAGAGGGTGAAGATGGCTCTGCTTTGACGATGTCTTGGTTCGTTCCTCCTGGTACAACAAAGCCTGAAAACACTGATGAGTTAGTCACACTGCAAAGCAGACCTGAAGCCACTGTCTATGTCAGGTGAGCAGCAGCTACTTTCATCTTTCAACTCAGTGTTCTCCTGGAGACCCAAATGGGGTTTCATTAAACACTGTTATATTTGAAAACAGTTCACAAACTACCAAAAAGTAATAAGACAAAACAGATTAAAAAAAAAAAAGAGTTTGGATGTAGAAAACGAGAGAAGACAAACAAAGACTAGAGTCACACAGAAGAACAGATAGAATGACTTTGACAAAGTATTTGTTGTAATCTGAAACTAACTGTTAATCACTTTGTTCTCTCATTGTTTCATATAAAAGGGTATTTGGTGGATTTCCAAGCATTACGAAAGGCCAAGACAACGCAAAGTTTCTCCGTGACGCCTTGGCTAAAGCTGGGAAAACCTTTGATCCCAACACTTACTCTGGTGCTGGGTATGATTCCTATTTTTCTCTTACTCACCACAATGAGATCTGGATCTCTGCTGCCTGAAGTCAGCAGACGCCATCAGTCTAACCCAGTACCTGGGTTATATAATCAATACTGGTCATACAATCACTGTGGTTCCTCTATAGTGTCTTTACTGTTTCCTTGTTTATTAGAAATCCAAATATAATGTAGCACAATCATTGGTACTTTTAACATGTATTGCACTTACAAATTCTGTATTCTACCTCTCTGCAGTAAAACAAAGAGACATATTGTACTGTAGGTTGCTAGCAGACAGACATCCTTGGATGCTTCTGTTGCATGATAGAAGCTGGTTTCAGGAATGTTGTGAATCTGCCAGGGTATTTACCAGCAGCCTGTCTTCCTTTTTACATACTGGTGATGATGTTTTTGTTGTCTGATTATGTTTTATTTTCCCAACATATCTGCTGTAAATCATAAAACTTGTTGATACACATCTGTCCTTGCCTTAAGCAAATAATAAATTGTTGACAATTTTATCTTTGTTTGCATGTGTTTGTGCAAGCTGTTCCTTCCTGTATCTCTGTTGAACAGAGTGTTCACGACAGGTCAACCTTAAAGGGGCTCCCTGCCAAAACTACAAGTGACCTAATTGGCCAAAGGCATGTCTCCCATGACACAGAAATGTGATCATTATCTGCTTCTCCTTCCTGGTTTAACTTGTTTTTACAAAAACAAACATCTGTCACCCAAGACAAAAAGAACCCAACTAGAAAAGAGAGGAGCTGTGGAGTTCTCAAGTCAACAAAATGATCAGAAGAAATATATTTACAGAAACTGATTAATTCCTGCACTATCTGGCTCACCTGGAGTGTGGTGCCACATATTCAACACTAGATGGGGCTGTAGGTATGGCTAAGAAACTTGTCACATGCTGAATCACATCATTTGTTCAGTCAAGTACATTCAATCTCATGTCCTAGCAATCTCATGTATGAAGCTTTTTGGGCAAGTCAATCAATATATGACATTGGATCAGTTGTGAAGTACGCTTGCACTGTATATAAAGAGGGCTAAAAAAGAGGCCAAAACAAACATGTCTGTAATTAAATCACATGAGTAATGTTCTAAATGAAAGAGGCACTCCAACAATTTAACACATGAAGACGAGTTTGCTAGTCATGGGGAGTACTACTTTCTATTGTCTCCCAAAAGAGGAAATGGTCTTGGCTTGAAGGAATTTCAAGCACAAAAATGTTACAGACACTTAAAAATATTTAAATATAAATTTTTAAAAATCCACAGAAACACTGGCCTAAATTGAAATAACACTATTCACAAAAACATGTACACTGTTAAAATTACAAGAGTTATAAAACAAACATATTGGGTTAAATTAATGTGTGTAACATGCTTGCATAAGGGAATCCTGTACCTGTGACAGAATGGAAACAGGCTTTCTGTTGAAAAATGTTTCTCCAAGTCCAGGTTGAGATAACCCTGAGGGCATCACCATGTCCTCGTCGGATTTATTTTCTCAGACTTGACAAAGAATTCAGTAACTTATACTCACAGTTCAACAAAAGGTCCAATAAAGTCCTACTGGTCTGCCAAATAACTGTTACACAGGATGGACTTAATGTTAGCTCAAAAAAATGAGAATAGTATTCCTAGAAATGGAGGCACTATATGTGCACAGACATTTGCAACATGCAAAGACATTGTCAACAGTATGTGGAGCCCTACCTATTTATAAGAAACGACCTGTCTAATGTCATGACCATGGATGGTAACCGGGCTATGATCTCCTGCAAGGTTTTCTCAGTTTTACAGACAATGATGTGCAAATGACTTAATTGTGACTCTGAAGGAATTTTGTCAACTCCTGATGACTCTGATGATGTCATTAGCGTTATGTCACTAAAGTTGGTGTTCTCCCTGAACACCTTCATCAGGTCAAACTTTTAATTTGTTCAAGACTTTGTTTTATGATTGCAGAATTAATGACATTCCCATCAGTCTAATATAATTAGCAAACATTTGCAAGCTAACACCTTAAACAATATGCCAAAATGCTAGCATTGTCATTGTGACGTTTGTATTATTTAAGTACAGCCTCACAGAGTCACCAGCATGGCTTTAGACTCTTAGTATTGCTTTAATCTGTCTTTTGAAAATGTGTAGTCTTAATTCCAAACAATAACCCCTGATGAAATCATCAAGAGTGCTGTCTCCAGAGCCACATGATACAACTGCAGCTCACAGGCCGAGTAGTATTCCTCATGACAAGTGAACTTGAAGCGTAAAATTAGTGGAGTGATCCTTTGACATATTAATATCTCAGCAATAGGAGAGTCACAAAAATCCCTCCATTCAATATCTGCATCTACCATTAAATTAATGATGTGGAATAATCTCTTTGGCAAAATCCAAACGGAAGCCTTGCTCAAATTTTTGAAGCACTAATGCATTACCTCACAGATGGTGACTGTAGAGGAAACAGGGCTATATACCATCGACAGTAGCCAGCTATCATCAGTGTTAGCGCGTTGAGTGTGTGAGAGCAGGCTGGGGTTATCAAATTGTCTTCTCCTATCATGTACAGTATGAGTCATTGATATAGACCTACAGCATCTCCACAAGGCTCAGAAAACTCTGTTCTGCGTTCAGCTGTGTGGCAGGTTTCTCTAAGGGAACAGAAAGTAACCTTGAACCAGAGCAGCACATCACTGTTTCTCACCACAGGACCTTCATCCACTCAAAGGACACACTCAGTCACCACAGCAACGGTTTCTATAGCGGGAAACCAGGCCCAGTGCGTCAGGTATGTAATCACACTTTTATGGAAAGCTGGAATAAAAGTGGAGGAATGTGACTGTGTGACTCATACTTAATAAGGACTTACTCAACCATCAACCCTTTTACATGCCTATCAACTTTCTAAAGATGGAAGGAACATTCAGATTGAATTGATTAAACCTTTGAGATGAGAATTCAGTACATAGAGGAAATATATTAATTTTGCAGAACTTTAATTCAAATCTACCAGATTTACATGAAGACTAATTTTTACACAAACACCCTTGAAACTGTGTATGCACTGCTGTGTGTGCTGCAATGCACTACAAGCATTATCTGAAAGACATCTGACAGAGTTGACATCACTCTTCTGTGAAATGTAGTGCAGACAATACCAAGAAGCCCAACATATGTATATGCTTTTTTTTTTTTTTATTTGAACTCACTGATAGCATCGTAAAGGAAGGGTTCACAATTTTTTAAGTCCATGCTAAAACAATAATCAGGAGCCCAAATGAACACTGGCATGTTTTGGCTTGCTATAATCATTCCTCCTGTTCATACTGACCATTAAGAGATCCCTTCATAATGCACTGTCAATGTGAGTGATGAAGGACAAAATCTACAGTCCTCCTTCTGCGTTAAAAGGGGATTTTAAAGTTTATTTGAAGATAATATGAGACTTCAGCCGTCCAAAGTAGTCAAATCAAGTCAATAGCTTTCAAAGTCTTTTTAGTGTCAAATTCCTTTTTTGTTACTACCGCAGCTAAGCAGGGCGACACTTTCCGTTTAAACACAAAGAGAGAATAGTCATTAAGATTCATTCCCTTGGAATTTTGAATATCTGACTATCAAATTTAATGGCATCCCATCCCATATTGGTTGAAATAATTCAGTCCGGACCAAAGTGGTGGCCTTACCAACAGACCGACTGATTCTGTGCCTATACTATAAACCAGCAGCCAACACAGTATGCAAATACAGTATTTATGCACACAAATTGGGCGTAAGACTTTTTTAATTTTACAGTACAAATGATACTCACTTAAATTACTTCCCAAAAACATTACTGATTACCTGATACCTGCTTGTCTCTGGATAGTCCAGGTATGGACAAAGGACTATGGAGGCACTGGCAGAAAGTTAAGTTTCTTATTTAGCAGCTGTCAGACTGAAATAGACCACATATTGTTCCTTACACAGCTGCATATTTTTGCCTTTTATATATTCATATATTTACTGAACTACTTTTTCTGCCACTTACAATAAGTGCAGTATAACATTACATTCAATTGAAAGTTGCAGGTACTGAACGGTGTCTGAGACAGTCTGTCACTAAAACAGAAATCTAACTTGCCTGTACTTACAGTGGCCCGATTCAAGAACAAGTGCCAAAAATTTTTTTTTGTTCCTGATAAACTTAATATATAGTATAGAAACCTTGGTAGAAAAATAAACCTCACAGTGCTGAACACAGTAAAACTGAACACAAGACTGTGCCTGAATGACCAAATAAAATGGATAACTGAGAGCACGCTGTCAGTTATTGATTGATTGAGACATACATTCCCTAACAAAACCGGTTGCACTGGTTACACGCAAGTCTGATCATAAGAAACATTTCCAGGTTCATTTTTACACCGCAAAGTACACTGAACAAGACAGCAGTGCAAAGGAACAGATGAATAAGAAATGTCCTGTGGTGAGAACAACCTATAATATGCATGTTGGCTGAGTGAAGGAATTTCTGATCATTCTGTGGTATCTAGAAATATGGCTGTAATTGTACTTTGCCTCTTCATAGATATTACCCCAGATCTGAGACCCATTCTCATTGGATCACAGAGGTATGGAGGAGAAGCCTTTGAATGGGGAAAAAGAACTGCTCACAGTGTGACACATACAGGGCAGGTGGATGGGAAGGTAATCCAGCTGGTGAAAGCTCCTGTGTGGCTGAGGCGTTAACAACTGTGTGATATAGCAGAACTTGTGAAGGAGGAACTTGTACTCAGTGTCATATGCTGCAAACCATGCTTTTATTGCGCTAGTTGAGGTTGACTTACCATTCACACATGCCTGTGCTGTGGTAGAGGCACACTTAGAGCTTTATGGAAAAACTGTGTGGAACCACACTGTTGTACTCTTTACCTGCGTGGACTGGCTCAATGAAGAGTACATTGCTGGTGAAGGAGATGGCTTGGCACAACTCCTGAAGAGATGTGGTCAAAGATAGGTATTTGACAGCACCAATGAACCTCTAAGTCAAAGGCTTCTGGACAAGGTTCAGATACTAGTGGAGAGGAATGAAGGAAAACATTTTGAAAATGAAGAGAATGTACTGTGGAAAATTCACAAAAGGAGAGATGAAGTGGAAAAGAGGGCAGAAATCAGAAGACAAATAAGAATCAAGGAGAAGAAAACACAAGAGAACAAGGCAGGTTGGTAAAAGTTTTTTTTTTACATTTCTGACCATGTACATTTCTGACATGGAATTGTACTACATGCAGACAACATATTGTGGAACACTGCTAATTATTTTATACTGTATATATAATATAGGACTTATATATCCTTCCCAGTATCCCCTTCAACCTAACAATTACCATTGACCAACAAAGATTGTATTGCTGGGATTATTTGTTCATGTAATGCTGGCCACACCTTTATCAGGTAATAGTCAAGTCAATCTTATTTATATTTATCTATTATTTGTATTTATCTGTACAGCAGTGCAACATCCTCTGTCCTTAGACCCTCGATTCGAATAGGGAAAAACTCCCTAAAATACCCCTTTAATGCTGAAAAAAGAAAAGAACAACTTTCAGTCACTAGATACTATACAAATTATTCCTTCTATTAATTACAAGGACCTTATTGTCATCTCAAACAGCAGAGCCTTTTCTGCCAAATCTGTGTAACCATTTGAATTTCACTTCTTTGATGTGTCTAAGACTAAGATAATCTTTTTCCCAGAAACATCCTTATCAGAGTTAACCATCATCTTGTTGGGCTGGGTTTTTGTAGCAAAAACTAGTGTAGGCTGTGCCATCCTGGGCATCCCTGAAATGAATGGAAGAACAGAAGAATGTGTGAAAGAAACCAGAGTCATGGGTAAACAACAACTGAAGGTGACTGTTGTGGATACTCCTGGATGGTTGAAATTCTTCTCTGCCAATTTGTACCAAGTACTGTCAAATCTGAGATCATGAAGGCATTAAATCAGCACAGGGCCACAACTCACACATCTGCCATGGGAAGCCCTCAGGACCAAACGTCCTCAAGCCAAGCCTTCCTCCTAATGATCCCTGCTGACACTTCATTTACCAATGAACAGAGTAGGGATGTGCCTGAATACAAATATATTATATGGAAAAGCACAAGTAGTGGGTTTTTTTATGAATATTAGTTTCATACAAATATTTTAAAAATGGTTTGTTTTCAGGAAGAAAGTGTTGGACTGACGGGCAACATTGCTGTCCCTAGTCACACAGCTAGCATGGTTAATAATAAAAATACTTTGGGTAAATCAAAATAATGAGACAGTGAGTGGAAATTTCTTTTCCTGTCATATGTATTGGCTTCTATACAGGACATAATAAGTGAGATTGTGATAGACTAAGGATTTGCTGAAGCAGTATTGTAAACAAGTGTGTTCACAAGTGTTTGCTCACATAAAAAAATATGTGTATGGGGAATAAAAGAGTAGCCTAATGCTTAATTAGTTCCCAGTGGCTTGATTAATTCAAGTAAATGGGATGCTGCTGACAGAGAGTGTCTCATTCCATAGGTTTTACAACACACATAAATATTATTACAAAATCAGAGGTCTAAATTGTAATTTTCTGTTGCCCTATACTACATCCAGGTGATGCTGGCACTCACAAGGAGATAAAAAGCATTGAAAAAACATTTGCCTGGGTTAAGGAACAAGTCAGAAGAATCCTCAAAGAAAGGAACCAGGAATTAATCTAAAGAAAACAGACTGAAACAAAAATGTAAAGTTCAATGAGGAGAGATCAACATTAAATAAACATGAGGTTAGCAGCAAAGAAAGACTTTAACAATTGATTTCCATCTACATGAATAAAGGAGTGGAGCCAGCAGGTGGAAGATGAACTCTGAGCTGAATCTCCTGAACATCCTGAAGATCATGGTGGTGATGAGAGAGGCGATGGGTTGCGCAAGGGTCGGCCTGAAAGACAGAATGACAGGATTATAATAAAATTTGAAGACAAGGATCCAGGGACTGAGGCTCAATAAAGGGATAACAAGAGAGGATCCTTTATGAAATTTATATCAAATCCTGCAGCAGCTCATCCTGAAAGAACACAGGAGTTGTTAAATTTGTTGGCCTTGAAGCCACAATCCAGTTTAGCTAACACTATAAATTAATGTTTTTGTCAATTCAGCATAGAGACTCACATCTCCTTTACCAGTTGAAATGTTTTCTGGGATTATTTATGGATAAGATTCATGTTCATTTAAATGTTCCTGTGATTACAATGGTGCTTTTTATATTCATCATTGTCTGTATACCTGATAAATCTATCATCTAATATATAACAGTTACAGTGCCACCAGTTTTGTTTTGGAGTTTTTTGTTTGGTTTTTTTTTTGTTTTGGGGGTTTTGTTTTGGGGGGGGGGGTTGTATTTTGTTTTTTTGGTTTCTTTTTTGCTTTGTACTTGTGCTGTTGTATGTTTTGATCGTGGCGGACTACGGATGCAAATTAGCTTCAAGTTAACTCCAGTGCAGTGCATCTTTAATGTTTAAAACTGCATACTGTCCCAATCAATAAATAAAATAAATTTTTTTAAAAAAATTATCAGTACACTATCCAATACACAACACAGAACTTAATGCATTGTTGGTTTAATGAAAGGGAGCAGATATCATTCATTTCAGTGTAGGAAGTGGATGACAGGAGCCCTGTCATAAATTTTAAAAAAAATGGCTTTATTCGGACAAATGAAAGCAATTAGAACTTTTTTAACTCCCCCCCAAAAAACCCTTTGACAGGAACTGTAAGACAGTCCACCACTAACCAATTTAGAGTTTTGGTGACCTAAGTTACAGCTGCTTGCATATGTTTTTTTCTTTGATTTATGTTGTAACACTACAGTTCACACAGATTTTGACCAATATTTTATTAGACACATATGGCATACTGTGACATGCAATTAACTTGCAATTAGGCAGTATGTAGGTGTTGATGAGGATGGTCCATACACCACTGACCCCTGGACACACCAATTGTTTCCTCAAAAGGACAAATGGACAGAAGAAGACTGCATTTGTCAGTAAGTACTTTATATGTATCTGTATTGTACCTTCTATGACATTCATTCCTTTCCCACTCAGCTACTCACTGTTGGATGCATCTCAGATGTTATATCTGGTCAAAGGGATTGTGTGCAGGTCTTTAAGATCAATAAATCATTTCCACATTAACTTTGAGATGTTGTTTTAATTACCATCAATAAACAAGACCACTGCCAAGAGGATTAGCAGCCTCCATGCTGCATTTTACATCAGGTGCCATCTGGCTGGATTTGGCAGAAAATCTGAGGAACGGTTTTGTAGCACAAACCTGGAAGAGGGCTGCTGTTCCTGCAGCAAAAAGGAATAACATCATCTTGGAAACTGTAACATTACCAAGACCATGAATTACAATTGATTTGATAGTAATTTATTGAGCATTGTCATCCAGATAACATTCACCTAACAAGGAGTAGTAACAGGAGTAATTTAACCTAGTGTGGCTAACATATATATGAAATACTGTCAAGAATAGAGTTTAAATAAAGAAAATTGATGTGTATAAGGATATATGCAATTTAAGTCTGAAAAATTCTCATTTTCTCTCATTCAGTCCTTCTATCTCTGCCTCTCGCACACATGACCACACAAATCCTGTGTGGTTTTAGTTGGTATAACTGAAATCAGAAGTGACGCACTCATTTTATAGCATCACACTGGGACTGGCATCTCAGTCAAAGAGCATGAACTGTCAGAAATGCTTGCACCGATTTCACCGTATGAAACATATATGAGAAATAATCTGTACTGTGTGACTGGCTGAAAAGTCTTCTCTGCCTATTTTTGTCTTTTTTTTTCTGTGCTTAGTCTTTTTTTTTCTCAATCTCTCTCCTTCTGACGCACATGCACACATAGGCCTGCTTGAACCATGTGTGTCTGTTTTTCACGCCCATGGGAATGTATGTGTGTGTGTGTATGTGTGTGTGTGTGTGTGTGGTGTGTGTGTGTGCACATGTGTGTGTCCTCTTGAGGACAGTAGAGTCTGATAGGAGAAGTCAGTGTCAGCCCTGAGGGAGGGCGCCTGCTAATAGAGTTTGCTCTGTGGAGGAGAGTGCTCTAAGAATGCAATGTTGATGTATTCAGCTTTGTGTGTGTGTGTGTGTGTGTGTGTGTGTGTGTGTGTGCGTGTGCATGTATGTATGTGTGTGTGTGTGTGTGTGTGTGTGTACATGCATACGCATAGCTCATAATGGTCCATCAAACAGGCAAGTTCTAATATGGGTCCATCTGAGGTTTTTCACTCCACTGCAGAGCAAATGTAGTGGACACACACACACACACACATACAGTCACACATAGAGTCTTTTCTGTCTGCAGTCTGACAGGGATCTTATAGTCACCTGTGTAGTGTTAAAGGAATAGTTTGACATTTTGGGAAATGCTCTAATTTTGCTTTCTTGCTTTCTTAGATGAGAACATCAATACCTCCTCTCAAAATGGTATCAATCTTTTCATTTAACTGGAGAATGAGTGTATTTACCAAAATTACAAACTATTTATTTAACTTAGTTGCCTTTATTTATTTACAACATGAGTTGTATAATTATAGAAGAAGGGTATGTAAATACCACTAGTAGTATAAAGTAGCAGTTACCAGTACTGAATATCAAAACTTCTTACCCAGATAGGTGTGTTTCACTACCTTGCAAACCACTCGTATATAGATAACATCGTGATTTGATATTGATTCAGGTCAGATTCTGTTGTTTTTCTTGTTTGTGAAAAGATGCAGGAGAAAATTTGAATTCCTGCACACAGACAGCACTAAGGTTATTGAAAATCAAACGTTTTTTTGTCTGACAATGGTCATGAGTTTGATGCCTGATGAGGATCTATGACTGAAACTTAATAACTAAAAATTACTTAGCTGGGGTGAAAAACCTGGTTGGCATATTGATAAAGAAAATATGCAATGAAGGCTAATGGAAATTCATGATGTTGTGTGTGTGTGAACCTGTGTCTTCTACTGTAGACAAACCAGTGGTGACTTGGTGGCTGACAAAAATATAACACAGTCCATGTGGACAGAAGAGACAAATTCAGTCATTAAAGCCCCATCCACTCAAAAATGTGTTTTGCTTAATGTTTGAGAATGCAGAATGATGTATGTACAGAGTTTGACACTAGGCTGTTTTCATATTCATGTAATGTGTATCCTGTTGACGTATAGTTTAAATTCTGTATCTAAGAGCATTATTTGTGACATCACAACTAGTTTGAAGCCAATCATGGTCCAGTATGCAACTTACACAAGTGTGATGTGGAAACTTGAAGCCTCCAGTGCACAAACACTGAGAATTCATAGTGCAGTAGGAGACATCTTGTGTCCAGCAGTTCAACTTTTGAAATGCACAATATTTGCATATTCATAGATTCTGTATTTTTTTATGAGGGAGAGGGAATAGATGTCATTTCAAGGGTTTTAATAAGGTAGTTGAACTTTTTTGTGCAAAAACCACACGAGACACAAATTATTATTCAAAGCAAAGTATTTTTGTATTCTGTATGTCTTAAAACATGTGTGTAGGGGATCTTTAAACTAACTTAAATGCTGCCTTGGGTGAGAAGCAGCAATGAAGTACAATGTTCGCTTTTTAAATTATGTAATCTTGTCACGTATGCTGTATTTGCATAACTGTGGTGGATGGAAACACACTGATTTGCATTTTGTTTTGTCACCTTTTTGGAAATGTACTCAAAACTCGCCCAGCATTTGGAAAGAAACATGATTTATGAGACTGCATGGTGTGGGTGTGAAGCTTTTACAGTGGACACACAGCACCGTAATTATCCTAAAGGAGTTTATGTTACTGCTGTCCCTTTGCAAGTGTACTGTGTTGATATAGGCTTGCATGGATTATATAGCATTAGTTTGCCCACACTGGGCTTGGTGCAGGATTAGTCAACTCACTTGAGCGGGAAGGCAGACTTTCTCAGTCATACTGTATCTCTCTCTCTCTCTTTCTCTCTCACTCATCTCTTATCTCGCTCTCAGTCATGTGCACACGCACACACCAACACACAAAGCTCCCTTCCCCCGGTCCTCCAATCACAGGTCAAGAAACGTGCCACACAGACAACATGATGATACTGTACTGTTAGACTGTGAGACCTACTACTTGGGTAGGTTTAGGGAAAAATAATGGTTTGAGTTAAAATAACAACTTTAACAAGGTCAAGGGGACCTTCGTCATCATTATTACAATAATAAACACTTGGTTAAGGTTGGGAGACGATTGTGGTTACAGTTAAGAGAAACCAGTGTTAACTGCTGGTTGGAGATGGGAAATGGACAGTGGCCTCCCATGTTGATATCTCACATTTTGTTGACCCATCCATCCACCCATTCTAGAATAACGTCACCTGATTCCCTTCCTTTGCTCCAGGTGGACAAGAGTCATGATTACTATGGCTAACGGGCTTTGTCACTTGGACATAAACTCATGCGGGTTTATGAGCATTTATTGAAATGACCAAAGCTTTCGTTTTCCTTGGGAGGACAGAATCAGGAGTTGTATTTCATGGAAAAACGTTTAAATAATTTTGCAACAAGAAAATTTGTCATTGAGCATTTTCTGACCTGCCACCTCTTTGGTTAAGGTTTGGTTAGGTTTAGGCACAAAAACTACTTGGCTGAAGTTAAAGAAAGATCAACAAGTCCTCCAAATTAAATGACCACATAGGTCGTTTGTATCTGCTCTCCAGAACAACCCATTGGAGCGTATGCTGCTTTTCCAACATGAGAGCCACTTTCCAAAACCGTTACAAATCACTGTATGCACAATATTCATCTTTTATGATGTGACAGTGCTATGGTTAAGGTCTGGTTAGGTTTAAGCACAAAAAACACTCGGTTAGGGTTAGGGAAAGATCACAGTTTGCGTTAAAATGTTCATGTGAAATGTGATTACTACTTGCAGCTGAGTCCACTTTTTGCCATCTAACTAACTATCTAGCCATCCACCAAACCCACCTCCTCCTAATAAGGAAGTCACCTTATATAGACGTCATCTGAACTCCATCACTTCTCCGGGTCATAATTACTACGGTCGCTAGATGCCGTCTGTCACTCAAACGTAACTACATTTTTGGCGACAGAACTTTACAGCCTATAGGGTTGTTTTTCTTGGGAGGACGGGCTCGGAAAGATTGTAAGAAACCAAGGTGGGCTGTTGGTAGGAGACGGGATACAGTGTCAAAGTCACCCAACCCGTTTACCTCAATCTTCACCCTAAGAGATTTTGCAGTGCTATAATAACATCACACTATCTCTGCCGTTGCTTCTCAGTCACATGACCACAAGAGGTTGCTTGTGAGAAACACATAAACAAAGATCTGTTGTTTTTCTGGTGAGGACTGTCTCTAGTTTTGACAGGCACTGTATTGGTAACACTGTGACATATCTTTTTAGACTGATGTGAACAGTGACAGGATAGCTTGTTGATTGACAACATTTAAGCAATTCTTTTCTAATTTGCTAATTTTTTCTAACAGCAGGACACATATTCAAATCATCAAGTCACGCTGTATTTTGATCAGTTTGTGACACATTCTTTTCCCTCCAGCTTGTGTCTGAGTGCATCATTCTGAGTGTTACAGATTATGTCTTCTCTAATATGAGAGCCCATTGTTTGATCAAGTCCCCCAACCTTCCCTAAATCAGAGATTATGATTCTGAAAGCCAAGGCTCCAGATCGGCTCAAGTCTATTTATCGGCTTTTGCATCTTGTCTTCCATTCTTCTCTATTTTTAGCTGTGTCCACTTTTCTGTAAACATATAGATGATCCATTTACACCTGTGACACTTTTAGGCTCCAGGCCAGTTGTACAGCACTTTTGACAACAAAACTATTTAAAGTATGAATAAATTAAATGAACCTGAATACATTTTTACTAAAAACAGAGTGAAGTTTTCATAACTCTTGCCTGAGGATGTGACACTTTGACTAAAGCCTCGGGGTATCTGAGTGTGTGCCATGCTGAGAGCTCCCAAAATACTGTGCAGACATAGTTTGTCCTACACAGTAACAGGCTAGAAACTCAACAACAATATTCCTGAATCTTTACATTTAGACCACACACACACACACACACACACACACACACCAGAAAACTGCAGTAACTCCTTCATTTACTGAAATATTTCAATATGTTGGGAAATAGTTCATTTGCTTTCTTTCTAAAAGTGAGGTGAGAAGACTGATGTCACACTCATGTCTGTTTAGCATGCAGCTGGAGTCAGGACGTGGTTAGCCTAGCTTAGCATAAAGACTGGAAGCAGAGAGAAACAGCTAGCTTGGCTCTGTCTCACATAAAATCATGAAATGTAGTTTTTACATTTCTGTTTGTATACAGATTAAACTAATGAGATATGTTTTAAGTAGTGAGTTCTAGAGGTGCTGGAGGGCATTTACATTTAAACGCACAATATGTAATTTCAGCCGCTAGGGGTCTCTCAATCAAAACAATAACAAAAGACGGAGTGTGATGACGGTGTGAGGTAGCAAGGGATCATGGGAGTTGTTGTCTTTGTTGTTAAATAACCAGCCAGGATAGGATTACTCCAGTGTTAATCATTCGGGATGCTTTTATCGGGAGCCGAATTACCCTCAGAGGTCTCCTCCTCTCCAGAACAAACGGACCCGGTGATTACAGGTAAAAACACTGAATGAAGCGGTTTCACCTAAAGAAAAATCAGTGTTTCTCCGACGATGTACGGCGACCACTGGACGTCCGGTACGAGCTGTTAGCCGAGCTGTTGCTAACACTTGTTCGATTTATTTCTCTTATAACTTTAGATCCAGACGTTCGGCAGGTTTCTCCCGGGAGCCGAATTACCCTCAGAGGTCTGCTCCTCTCCAGAACAAACGGATCCGGTGATTACAGGTAAAAACACTGAATGAAGCTGTTTCACCTAAAGAAAAATCAGTGTTTCTCCGACGATGTACGGCGACCACTGGACGTCCGGTACGGGCTGTTAGCCGAGCTGCTGCTAACACTTGTTCGATTTATTTCTCTTATAACTTTAGATCCAGACGTTCGGTCGGTCTCTCCCGGGAGCCGAATTATCCGCAGAAGTCTCCTCCTCTCCAAAAACAAACGTGCACACAGATTAAAATCGTTAAAATACTAATTAAAGCTGTTTTACCTAAAAAATCAGTGTTTCTCCGACGATGTACAGCGACAACCGGACGTCCGGTACGGGCTGTTAGCCGAGCTGCTGCTAACACTTGTTCGGTTTATTTCTCTTACAAATTAAGACCCAGACGTTCAGTAGGTTCTAGTTGTTTTTAGACATTTTCATGTGGAATAATTACATATTATACTTTTAAATTGTGTGTATTTTAAAGACTAGCTGTTTCCTCTGCTTCCAGTCTTTATGGTAAGCTAGGCTAACTACCTTCTTACTATAGCTCTGTACTGAACTCTTTGTCCCTGAGGTACGTTATTTGTGTAAAATCACAGACATGATACACACACTGTATACAATCAGCAGAAACCTTTACAAAAATGACAAAAATCTGTTAAGGATCAGCATCAGTAAATCCACTGTAAATTCATAGAAAAAGACACTCCTTATAACTTGAAATCCTGGTTCAAAATCATCAAATTTATGACTGTTAGTGTCACAAATGTGATATCACAACTTAATATCAAACTGATGTTACAAAACTTATCGGTGTCTTGCTGGCTAATACAGAACAATTATAATAAACAAAACAATCAGAGAGATCAAATCCATGAAAATGTGGTTTCTGTAGTTTGTTCTTTTGGCTCATGCGTAGGTATAGTTTTAACTTTGGTAGGGACATTAAAACAAATATATACATTTAATTTCATTAATAAAAACTGAATATTTAAAATTGACACATGACTGATTTTCACAGTAAATGTTTCAAGGAATGAATCCATAAAAAGCTGTAGATAATGTGCTGCTCTGTTCTCTATCTGCTGTAAGACACAACTCTCACCTGAGATTCCGTAGCTCCGTCCTATCAGTTTGTTGATTTGGTCGACAAATCAAGTTTCCTGCAACTAATAAAAAAATTGGATTGATTACAGAACATTATTATTATCTAAGTTCAGCTGTTACTGACACTTTGGTTCTTCTTTAAAAATGGACCTGATACCTTATTTCCACCTTTGGGAGGCGTATGTGTGTGTAATATATACCTTATCGAAAATTTAAATATAATTTTGGTTCTTTAACTGTATGGCCAATTTTTTACTGTGACATTTCCAGAACAACAACAACAAAGGCAACTGACCATCTCGGTGATCCTCAAAAAAGGAAAGGACCCACTTGATCCAACCAGTTACAGGCCCATCAGTTTAGCAGGGGTTGATTATAAGATACAAACTAAGGTATTGACTATGTGCCTAGAGCATATCCTGCTGGGCATTATACATCCAGATCAGATGGGATTTATAAGTGGAAGGTCATCCTCTGATAACCTGAGGTGAAGATTGCTTCACTTGATGTGGCTAAGCAGGGAAGACGACACTCTGGCCTTCTCCCTAGATGCAGAGAAGGCTTGCAACCGGATGGAGTGAGGTTTTTTGTTGCATAATATGAAAACTTTTGGATTCGGAGCTGGGTTCTTAAATAGGGTGATATATGCGGACCCACAGACATAAGTCCTTACAAATGGGTTGATATCACCCTCCTTCAAGATGTCACGGAGCGCAAAGCAAGGAGACCAGCTCTCTCCATTACTGTTTATGTTATTTCTTGAACCACTTGCAGTAGCTATTAGAGCAGAGCCAAATATTAGTGGGGTTGCAGCTGGCAGAAGACAGCATAAGCTTTTTCTTTATGTGGATGACATTTTGTGGCTATTCAGAGACCCGCCTCTTCAGCCCCGATACTGTTAGATTTAGTTGAAACATATTTAAAGATACACAAAATTAATGGGCGCAAGTCTGAGGTAATGTCAGTATCAAGAACTTGTCATAGGGGAGTAAGTAGTTCACTGCAATTCAGATGGATAAATACAGGAATGGTATTCCTTGGGATAAAACTTTGTGCAGATCTGACCAATATAATGCAAATGAATATGTCTCCACTGCTTCAAAAGATTAAAACAAAATTAGACCGATGGAAGCTAATAAATCTGAGTTTAAGATAAGCATAACAAAAATGGTAGTTGGACCTCAGTTTAAGTTTATCTTCATGATGGTGCCAGTCAGCATTCATCCAGGGATTTTTAAACATTTTAATCATTTAATCAGAGACTTTCTGTGGAATGGGAAGAAACCCAGAATTAACATTCTTAAATTATACACTACAAGGAATTTAGGAGGGCTGGGATTATCAAATGTAGAGTTGTATGGAATATCATTTGAAATGAAAAAAATGGCTAATCAACTTGCATGGGTGCAGATAGAAAGTGAACTTGCTGCCCCTGTGGGGCTGATAGAGGCATTGTCACAGAAAAATGTACCAGGCCTTATTAACAACCCAATCGTGGAACATTCCAGAGAGACATGGATGAAAGCTCATAAGTTGTTACATCTCTCAATATAAGCAAGGATATTAATCAATTTGGAACAACCCATTAATCCAAATAGGAAAAAACTACTCTGTGGGAATCATGGGTGGGTAAGAACATTCGAAAAGTTAGTGATTTGTATAGAGCTGGCATTTTTCTATCCTTTGAAGAGCTTAAAGATAATTTTAGCTTAGAGAGGCTCAAGAGGGAGTTTTGGAAGGATCTACAATGAAGGAGCTGAATAAAGAGTCTGAGTTATATTAAGTTAAAAGGAGAACAACCTATTATCCTATTTAGAGTGCTCAGTCACCTTCAGTCTCTTATAAAATAATGGCAAACACTCTGCATAGTAACTTACAAAATCATCCACAGGTATTATTATACACCTGTTAAACTAAAAAAAAATGGGATTCATAGATGACAATTATTGTTGGAAGTGTAAAGATGAAACAGGTACTTTTCTTCATTTAATGTGGGTATGTTCTTTTGTTTCTCCTTTTTGGAAACAAGTAATTAAAAGGATCGGTGAGTGGTTGCATTGGCCATTGCCAGAATGTCCCCAGCTGTGCTTAGTAGGAGACCGGTCTCTCCTAACACTGAATATATAAAACAAAATTTTGGACTTGCACTAGTAGGCTCTATTGTCACTTCAAGGATTTTTCTACACAATTGGGAGAGCCAGACAAAACCAGAGCTTGCTGAATAGTGAAACTGATGACAGACATTGCCTCCTTTGAAGCTCTAATCACAAGGGCTAATAATTACCAAGGAAAGTTCTGTGAAGTTTGGTCTAATTTTCTGACGCATGATAACAGAAGGAACCTAACAGGAAGTAAATATTCCTTCAATTTGTTTTGTTTTTAAGGGAAATATTCTACCCCACATACTGATACATGGTGCCCCCTTATCTTTTATTTTTCACTTGTCTCCACAGTTGACTGTGTGCTTGTTTTTTTACTGTACTTGTAGGTAATTCTGTTTGACCAGATGTATTTTGTTTGTTTTCTTCTGTTTGTTCTGTTACTTATTTTTTATTGATTTACTAGAGTAACTGGTCCTGTGTGTTATCATGTTTCTATAGTTGAAAAAGGTAATAAAATGGTGTAGAAAGGCCTCAGCCTGACATCTCAGCCTACAGCAATGAAATGACGTCTTCTCTAAGCTACTAAGCCACATATTGTGGTCTGAATTATGCCTGGTTTTACAAGACTATCACAAAAACTAGAGTTTACTCAACACATCTTTGACAGTCCAAAGAAAAACTGCACATTTAACTTCATAAAGGTTATGTTTATCTCATAGAAGTTCAAATAGATGGCTCATACTGTATTTGTACTTTACCACCTTGTGTTCATATAAGAATATCTGTTAAAGAGTTTAACATAATTAACATCCTCATTAACATAACAGTCATTTTAATATATCGTCATGAGTATGACATGACATTACACAGCTTAAGTGCATTTTATCATGAACTCCATCCTGATTGCAATTTAATGGGGTCAAATAAGTCAGTCTCACAATGGTGGATCATGACTGTGTGTGTGTGTGTGTGTTTGTGTGTGTGTGTGTGTGTGTGTGTGTGTGTGTGTGTGTGTGTGTAAGTGAGAGAACAAGTGGAAGACAGAGCGAGAGCATATAATTATAGGTTCCTGTGTAGGTTACAGTATGTATACATGGATAATCAAACACCAGCATCCATGTGCAGACTTCTCCATATGGCATCACACCCTCCTCTTAGCAACCAAAAGCACTATGCATTAATGGTGCTTGTGTTGAGATTACATGAATGCTAATGTGCATGTATGTGTGTGGGTGTGCGTGATCACTGTGGCTAAAGAAGGCCTACAGTATGTATCACTAATCTATGTTCACATTGATTCGCCTCCCACCACCTGCAGTATCATATCCCTGTACTTCACATGCTGCCTGAACATCCTCAAAGGCAGAGAACCAAACATTTATGTAAACCCGGAGACATCAGAGTCCCTGTAAACTGGTCGTCAGCTAGCGGAGCTGTGTTCGAAAAAGTGTGTTGCTCATAGTTTGTCCTCCTGTTGTGTTTTGGCTCGGATGGGCTGTGATCCATTATGCATCCTGCCAGTGTCACAGTGTGACAGGAGAGGAGATGAGGGTCATCCAGACAGATTGGCCTGACAGTAAATAAGCTCATTTATTCAAACATGTGTCCTCATCCCCCTGCTTTTGTTTCGCCTACATCCCTGCATCCTTTCGTCCAGGTGTCCCTTCCAGATGGAAGGTGTCAGTTGGCCGTCCCATGTGCTCTGGGAAAAAAAAGGATCTCAAACTGGGTCCGGAGTGAAGGGAGAACATAGTTATGACCATTATTTTTGTCATTGATAATAACATACCCACAAAGTAACTGCTGAGATGTGGGAATACGACAAATTTGCTAAAATGAATAAAAAGATCACTTCCATTAGTAGCTCTTTTTCCCCCATTATTAAACAACAGCCAAGGACCAATCCCAAAAAATAGCTAAAAAGTGTTTTTATATCGTGTCATCTGTGAAATAAATACTTGGTTAGATTAGCTACATAAATAGAAGGCTAAACTGGGTGTTGGTAAAGTTAAAGTGATGTTAGCCTGCTGGACATTAATGTTTGTTCAGGGCTTCAAAGCCATGTGTCAAAAAGTGTCAAATTCTCTTTACAAATATTGAGTCAATAATTTTTCCAACGAGTCATTATCTCGATTGGCGGTTGCTGTCTCAGTTGTTAAATTCAAGCACTCTAATAAGTGTGCTAGTGGTCATTTTGGAAATTATTTCTCTGTTAATAAGATTTGAAGACTTGCAGTAGTGTAGCCATGTGAAACTGACAGTGGGGTTAGTTGGTCTGAGTTGGATTATCGCTGCAATATTATGGGAAGTGTAATGTTACTTGATTATGATATTGATGATTAGCTTAAGTACTTAACCCAAGTAGCCCAAGTGTGCAGTGCTCTGTGTTCCCAGTAAGCTAGCATTAGCTTTGATCTGAGGTAACGGGTAATGTTTCCAGAGTGTGAAAGGCAACACCCTACACTCCTTATTTGGAAGGTCCTGGCTCCAAACGGAAAAGATGGTGCCAATCAGAAGCTGCAACTCTGGGCTTCAAACTGGTTCCAATGAAACCAACAGGTGACGTCACACCTCGCTACGTCTATCTCTATAGACAGAGTGTGGTAATCACAGGTTTATCCAGGTTACTACAATGCATGTGTCAAAAAGTGAAGGTGTAAGATGTAGTTTTGTGTGAATTATGGAATTTATTGTACAGAAAAGAATACAGACACAACTAAAAACCATAAAAGCTGCAAGTGTACATCTTTTTGCATGTGTTTTCTTAAGCTGCAGCATGTTGAGTGTTCAGAGCCACCGTACTATGCTGATTATTCTGCTACTGTAAATGCTTCAATATAAACTGACTTACAGTACATTACCTTATTGCACTGTTTCTCTTTGTATTGTCAGTGTTAAAAAGTGTCATATTTGTAAAAGCTGAAATCGAATTTTAATTCAGTTGAGCTGAACTGAATTGAATTTGTGCTAAAAATAAACCACTGCTGCTAGCGCTGTCACTATATTCATCCTTTGCCCTTCACCTCTCCTTTCCCCTCCTCTGCACTTCACCTCTCCCCTCTCTTCCTCTCCCCTCCTCCCTCCACTCTTCCTCCTTCACCACACCCTTTGTCCTCGAAGTGACTTTGCAAGCGGATCTCTTCCGAATATAGAGAAAGCAGACTAGCCATCGCTACTGGAATAGCCCGGCGAGTAGAGACATTACCGCTGAGGAGAATCCCCATAGGGAAAGCCTAGCTGCAGTGTAGAGCTGCAGAGAGGCAGAGCGGTGACCGAGACTATTGATCTGACAGGGGGACCAAATTACACCTCTTGTGTACACATGCACACAGGGAGAGACAGATAGCCACATGTCTTCTTCATGTGCGATACTTGGAAGAAAACATGTGGAACATCCTTTTCTTATACGCTGTACAGCAGACTATCAACTGTACACACTCTGGTTTTCCAAACACACACCTGCACACACACACACAGACATACACACACAGGTCTGCGGTAGCGGAGACAGAAAGCAAGGTTTGGTTACTGGAAAGCTTTTTATAAATGATACAAATCCAAGCTGATCAGATGGTAGTAACAGTCGTACAGTAAGACTTTCTCTAGTGTTGTTGATTTGTTACAGTCATCAAAAATGAAGGTACAGTACATACAGGAAGTTAAATCCTAGTATGTAAGATTTTATGACAAATGTACATAATGAAGTGCAGTATTTGTATTAGCTGATACATTCCAGTTAGATTGTTTAAAGGTTCAGTTCACCCAAATTACCAACAAAACATATTTTCTCAGCCTCAGTAGTATCACACTGTCAACAGTTTCCACTGGGACTATTTTTCACTAGAAAGTAGTTCCAGTGAAAATTGTTTACAGCAACTTGTGTGGATTATTCAGAAAACCACATTTGTTTCTGGAAAGAGATGTTTCAGTTGTTTTTTTCCCCCCAAATCAGTGAGCACCCAAACAAATTCCATGTACCTGGGTTGGAGGAAGAAATCTGAGACACATACATCTCAAAATCTGGACAAATAAAACAAAAACTACATCTGCACAGCTAGATACCAGGAGAGCAGGGATATGTTAATCTTTGTGGAGTTCCAGGTCGATTGTGAGGCGTTGCAGTTAAAGCATAATTTGTTCATAATGCATAATGCTTTTGTTCATTGATCACAATGCTCTCCTACAGCATCTATCTGTACTACATCTGACAGTTTGAAATCAAAACTAATGAAATGAAATACAAATGACATCCAATAAACTCAGTTTTTGTGAAAAGAAGCAGAATGAAATAGCAAAATTGAATAAACATAACAATTTAATGGTTATGTCACATATTTTGATTGTATTTATTCATATGAATGTTTATTTGTTTTTTCAATTCTGAACACTTTGGGTCTCTGTAGAGTAGAATGGCAGGAAAAAACCAACTACTGGCCATAAACACTGGCAACAACCAAACTATCTAAAAGACTCATTCCTGTGTTGGAAACAGCAGAGGCAGTTAGAGACCTGTTTATTCACAGAGGTGTAGTAAATGAGGAAATTAATGGGAACTACTAGCCAATGGTAATATAATTCTTGACAGGAATAACAGTCATGTACCCAGGACAGCTCCCAGATCAGCACTCTGGACAGAGCTAGTTACATGTTGAGAACAACACCTGAGGGCAGATGTTTCAGAGTCTTTGTTAATATGACAAAATATGGAAGGACTTCCCCAGTACGCCTTGTTTGTTTGTTTTGAACAATAAATCTTTTAATTTTCATGTCACAAGGTATTTGAAATAAAAAAGTGCTCAGTTCATTTCAAGCTTTAAAACAGCCTTTTCCTGTCTCCAGCATCCTTCCTTCTGAATAATAAAGACATGACCCGCACATAATGTTCCATTCATCACAGTGGATGTGATGGGAAGTAAATTTAGAGTAATATGCTTTCTTATTTAAAAGACCATAGAGCCTGTCACATTTCCCTTCTGTAGACACAGAGTGAACAGAGTCTGATCGATGGGCATCAACTCTCAAGACCAACTCAAGACAGAGACTGACAAAAACTCTTCTCTCCTCCCATCTATTGTGTTACCACTGGAATTATGACTGGTAGCATTGTTAGTAAATTGCTTAAATAATAATCAGTTATCATTGCTAAGATGTATCTCTACAATACAGAGTGATGGATGTGTAAAGTGAAATGTTCTCCAGCCTGCTTTTGACACTTTCTGTGTTAAGTGTATTCAGATGAGTATACATTTTCATTTCATTGTGCTGGTGAAGGTAGATTGTAGTATTGTGGTTGTATAAGCCTACAACGTCTCAACCTCTCAAATCTCACATATGTCACATCTTTTCACTTGTGTTATGTGTTGTTATGTTGTTCATTAGGTGGAAATACAGTTAAACAAATCAAACTGTCAAGCTCAACTTTTAAGCAAAGATAAACAAGACGTCTTAAAAAAAAAAAACCCTCAAATAATAGTGCCCATAATGGCTGTTTGAGAAAATTTTATATGTTGATGAAGACAGTGTGAAAAGGTGAAAAGCTTTAGATCAAGCCAGTAAGTGGACCTTGACTGGAGATTGTTTTGTCAAAGGCTGAGGGACTTGTAGTGTTTTAAAGAAGTACACCAGATTGGGTAGCCTAATTCTTTTGAGTCATTTTGTTGGGACTGTGTGTGTGTGTGTGTGTGTGTGTGTGTGTGTGTGTGTGTGTGTGTGTGTGTGTGTGAGAGAGAGAGAGAGAGAGACAGAGAGAGACAGAGAGACAGAGAAAGCAGCTGCACTTGCTCTCTGCAGAAGAGGATGTTCCCTCACACAAAAACGCTCAGTGCTAAAGTGGAACAGGTTTAGGAAGCGAACAGGTGTGTGTGTGTGTGTGTGTGTGTGTGTGTGTGTGTGTGTGTGTGTATGTGGTCCAGGTATTCCTCACGTTGTGGGGACGTAAATCTGTTTACACAGTCATGTTGTGGGGACTCGCCTCCCTTATGCAGACAAAAAGCAAGTCCCCTTAACGTAAATCATTAATTTTAGGGTGAAGACTTGGTCTAAAGTTAAGGTTAGTTCAGGGTTATGTTAAGGTTAGGACAAGTCTCCAGGAAATGAATGTAAGTAATGTAATGTCCTCTGAGGTGATGGAAACACAACTATGTGTGTGTGTGTTCACGTGTGAGCATCTATGCTTACCACATCTGTATGTGTGTGTGTGTGTGTTTGAGTCTGTGTGTGCACCTGCACTTCAAATCTCCCAAGTGCATCATTCAGGTGTGTGTGTGTTATCAGTGTGTGTGTGCCTGTAAGCACTTTTGCCTCTGCAGTGTGTCTCTGTGAGTTCATGTGACAGTGTGTCTGTGCACATGTGTGCGCACATCTGTGGGAATATAAACAAGAAACCTGAACAAAACCCTCCGTAATCTGCTTACAGAGGACAGGATTATTCATGCAGAGGGCAGCAAGGATTTCTTTTAATATGACCTTTCCTGTCTGGACAAGCTGAAACCACTGTATCGACCGTTCACCTGAAATATCAGTTTAACGTGTGTACGTACGAGCAGGATTTGTGACATCACAACTAGTTTAGAGCCAATCCTGGTCCAGTATTCAATTTACACAAGTGTGCTGTGGAAACTTGGAAGCCTCCAGCACACATATACTGAAAATGGATTTTACAGAGAAGTATGAGACATCTTGTGTCCAGCAGGAAAATTGAAATGAAATAAAAAATATTTGGATATTCATAGATTTTGGAATTTTTAATGAGGGAGAAGGCGGAGATGTCATTTTAAGGGATTTAACAAGATTAGGATTAGGAATAAGGACTTGAACTTTTTTTGTGTGGATGAACCATATCAGACACAAATTATGATTCAAAGTAGAGTATTTTATATACAAAACATGTGTGAAGGGGATCTTCAAATAAAGTACAAGTACCTAAAAATTATACTAAAGTACATTACTTGAGTAAATGTACTTAGTAACTGAAAAAAATCAGTGCATTTGTTCCCCAAAATGTATCTAATGTGTGTAGGTGGTGATTAAATTAATATTAAGATTAAAAAAGGAGAATGTTGGAGTGCGTTTGACTGACAGGTGTCTCAAACAATCCAAACTTATGCTGTAAATGCATGAAGATCACATCAGGGCACTAAATATTGTCATCAAATTGCTCTACTGTCCACAATAACTCTCAGCTATATATTTTTACATATACAGTATACTTCTATTTACATTGTATATCCTCTTATCTCAAGCTAAATGTTATTTTCAAGAACCTCTATAAGCTCCATCAGCTCACTTTGGCAGCATTGAGTGTTGTAATCCCTTCTTTGAAAAGACTAGAATTATTACTGTCATTTGTAAAGTGTACTCCTGAGCCGACCAGCCGGAGGAGCTCATTAGACATTTCTCTGCTCGTTCCTTATTCTGCAGTACAATTAGACCTCAAAGAGAAAGACTTTTAGCATTTGTTGCTTAATCCAGCTTTCTATCTATGTGGCAGCTGCTCTTTGGAGTTGATGAGTAAAGAATTTTTTTTAAATATATTTTAAGTTCTAATTTATCATGAATATTTGTGTCCTGACTACAGACATCACGGGGCAGGAGGGTTTTCTCTCTGTATGTATCACGTAATGAATTTCAAACACACCTAATCAATCTTCTATGAAGGAAAAAAAAAATCCTTTTAACCGTTCCAACCAAATCCCTGATGATCAAAAGAGGCGAGGAGCAGCTTCAATGGTCCATGTAGAAAGGAATAAACATGGAATCCTGGGATGATTTACAGGACAATGCCTGGACTAACAACACATCAAAGACAGGTGTAACATCACACTACAAACAGAGCGTGTGTATCAGTGTGGAGCGTGCACAGAGAGAGGACAGGTATGATGTGTGTGTTTGAGGGAGAGGCGTCTGTAAAATCTACGACAGACTTCTGATCCGGTTCTCTTGATGTCCTCGTCTGCCAGACGTATTATATCAGAGGCAAACAAACATGTTTTTAGTCAGTGAATGAAATCAAAAATCAGACGTTGGCAGGCTTTAAAAGTTTAAATCGTAATTTCTAGGTGGTAAATCATTACATCACTTTACTAAATGTAACACGTAAAGCTGTTTACAAAACCTTGGTTGGCAGTTTTTGCACTTAATAAAAGACAACTTTGAATTTTGAGGACGTAAATAGTCAGAATCATGCAACATGAAGAAGCTGAACCGTTGTTTGTTTCCATTGTGTGGACATTACATAAAGGATTTTGTGAATTTAGTCATTTCCTGAATTAAAAGGTTTGCTCGTTCAGCTGTTCCGAGTCAGATTCAACAAACTGTCTTAACAGGGCAAATTTGCTTGTTTCAACCTGATGAATGTCACCTGTTCATGAGGAGGTGAACATTCATGAACTTTAAGAAACATGTTAAAAAAACGGTTAAAACCATAAAGTACAACTTAGCAAATTTTAGACATATTAGAAACTGTTTCTCTTTGGATGCAGCCAAGATATTTATGCAGCTATGATTCTTTCCCATATGTCTTATTGCATCACATGTTGGGAGCAGGCTGGAGAAACAGCCATAAAACCTTTTGAGTCCTTATACAAACAAACTTTAAAAGCTCTGGACAAAAAGCCAATGCATTTCCATCACTGTAGGGTTCTGGAGAAATACAATTTACTGAGCTTTGACAATTTTAGATTATTCTCAAATTTGTGCCTAGTTTATAAAATGTTAAATGCTTTGGCCCCTCCTCCACTATGTGACTTTATGTACACTAGCTCAGTAAGTTCTATTAGATCCTCCAGAATATCCTCCATACAAGATTGTACCATACCATATCGCACTGCATTTGGACAGTCAGCTTTCTGAGTGAAAGCCACAACTCAGTGGAATGCCCTACCTGATGATATGAAGAACTGTAGTTCTATCAATGCATTCAAGACCAGACTGAAACATGTACTAGAGACCAATCAGCTGTGTGAACATTGAGTCACACAGCTGAGTTTAGTTTACATTATTTCTAACTGACATTGTGGGTGTATGTGATGTGCTGCGTGTAGCTTCGTATTTTGTATGGTGTGTTCTGTGTGTTTTTTTCGTTTGTTTGTTGTTGTCGTTTTTTGCTTTTTACTGTTTGTTGTTGTGCTGTTGTATGTTTTTTGTCGGGGACTACAGATGCAAATTAGCGTCAAGCTAACTCTGGTGCAGTGCATCTTTAATGTTTCAGACTGCACACTGTCCCATTCAATAAATAAATAATCAATCATTTCACATTGAGGAGCTGCAATTCAAGCAAACATAATATATGTGTGTGTCAGTAGTGGTATTATAAGAGCTGAAACAGTTAAAAATGTTCATAGTTGTTTTAATAACAATTTAGTTATTTTATTTGAGTTCATTTCTGTATCATATTTAGACACCAAATCCATTCAGATTAAGAACATTATGATGATTGCAGGTCAAATGAGTGTTTTTGCCCAGAGAAGAAAGACAGA
Organism: Thunnus maccoyii; assembly: GCF_910596095.1. Lineage (NCBI taxonomy): Eukaryota > Metazoa > Chordata > Actinopteri > Scombriformes > Scombridae > Thunnus > Thunnus maccoyii. The sequence goes on from NC_056546.1 coordinate 27,994,336, forward strand.
CAGTCGCTGTATTTACACGTGTAAAATGGACTAGATCTAAAGCCTCTGTTCTGTCAGACACATGTGAGAGGAACAACTGAAAAACAGCTGAAACGCCTCATGTGTAGACAAGCTGTTGATGCTATGCATCTCATATTGGTTATGGTATTCCCAAACAATAAAATGCAACACCAGTCTTTGTCCTCCATATTGACTCATACTGTATGAGCATTACAAAAAGGATTCATAGGAGCGATTTCTGATCTGGTGCTTCTATGATTAAAGTTAAGTTAACTAAAACTACTTGGTTAAAGTTAGCAAAAGATCATGGTCATTGTTAAATGTAACCAAAGTTGACTGTTAGGAGAAAATGGGATGTGAACTCTGGTCTCCAGGTTTTGTGGCACTTTAATCTCTTACAACTTCTGTCTTTCCTTCTGAGAGAAAACACACATGAGAAAATGAAAACATGAACATGAAGAAGTAAACATAAGTTGTTTTAATCGTTACAAGAAACAACTGATGCTGTTGTTTTTCTTATGAGGACAGTCTCTGGGATAGTCAGCATGTTTTTTCTGTTCAACTGTAGCATTAATGCAGATGAGATTTCTTTTCCACACAGAATGTTTTAAAGGGGACATATGCACAATTCCTGGTCTGTATTTTTAATCTGCGGCTCTACTGGAATATCTTTGCATGATTAACAGTGCAAAAAACTTATTTATCTTCTACTGGTCCTTTATGCAGCCCCTCAGTTCAGCCTCTCTGAAACAGGCAGTTTTAGCTCCTGTCTCTTTAAGCCCTCCTCCTGATGATCCCACTCTCTTCTGATTGGCCAGCTCTCAGGGGCTTCCCCTTTGGAGGCTATGTTAACAAACCATGAAACTTCTCAAATACATCCGTACATGTTTGAGCCAAAATTCAATCTGAAATATGAGGGTGGACAACGCAAACAAGACTGCAGAACGAATGGCTGTTTATGTGCATGCATGACGATGTGATGTCAGCTCATCAGTAAGGCTGAAAAAAACAATGCAAACAAAGCATTCAGAGCAGGTTGAAGGCTTAGACTTCAAGTTGTGGGACTCTGACCATGTTTAACGTCAATACAGTATATAAATAGCAGAAAACCACAAAAAGCATAATATGTCCCCCTTAATGCCCTGTTAGTGGCAACAGATTCTGTCCTTTAACATGCCGGTTGCGATTGACATTTTTAAAGGAGCCATGACATGGGTGGTCCCTTTCTGGATTCAATCAAAAGAAAGAGCGAGTGCAAAAAACATAATGTAGCTCTGTCTGATTTTCCCCAAAGGATGGAGGGTAAAAATCCCTCACTGCCTCCTAATCCAGCACACTCGATATGTCATTGTCATTGTCTCGAATCACGGCTGTCAGACGCTATTGCTCAGGATGAGGATTATACCCAATCCGTCATGAAGGAAGTGTGTGTGTGTGTGTGTATGTGTGAGAGAGAGAGCGCTCGGGCCAAGGGGCTGTGGGTGTAATCTGGGAGCTCATTCGCTAATGCCACACTATCTCTCACATGGCATTATGGGTCTCCAGTTTCCTCCCTTCCCGCGATGACATCATTACACACCTCGGCAAGAGAGAAAGAAAGGATGGAAGAACCGGAGTGACTTGTGCTTTACACACGAGACATGAAGGTGCAGCGCGGTCACATGATGTGCTCCGCAGTAACAGAAGAACAATAGTGACAGCTCAATTTCATGTGACAATCCCAAGTGCCTACCTATTGACTTTTTCCTCCTCTTTTCACTTTTCTCTTCCTCCCTCTGTTCTGCTTCAGAAATAAAAACATCCATCTGATGCTTCACCATAGAGAGGTCAGAGGGTGCGACCTTTGACCCCAATCAGCTAGAGTGCTTTTGTGTGTATGTGCGCGTTTCCAGGGTGAAAGATCAATCTCATTGTTTTTAATGGTAATGCTCATAATGGCAGTTCTCTTCAAAAGGCCTTTTGCATGAGCCATCATTACAACACACTTTTCTACTGATAGCTGCACTTTATTTCCCAAGAGTCTCATTTATTTATCTTGCAGTTTGATTACAACATAACGGAAAAAGGACAACACCCATGACTGACGCATTACATTTAAAACCACAGAAAAAGAAGACATGTAAGTCCAGTTTTTGTTTATGATTCTTTAAATAGGGATTGCAGTATAAAATAACATTAAATATCATAACATAAAAAGTCAATTTATTCACACAATTTCCCATACAGGCTGATCAGCAACTGCTGGACACCTGTCAATTCAGTTCCATTTAATGTTCTTCACTGACTGAGTGTGGAGACACATACACACACACACACACACACAGTCGTGTTTCCATCACTTCAGAGGGCATTACATTGACTTACATTCATTTCCTGGAGTCTTATCTTAACCTTAACCATAAGCAGCACATTGCCTAACCCTTACCCTAACCTTAAAATAACCCTAAACTAACCTTAACTTTAAACCAAGTCTTCAACCTAAAATTAATGATTTAAGTTAAGGGGACTTGCTTTTTATCCCCATAAGGACGGCGAGTCCCCACAACATGACAGATTTTCGTCACCACAACGTGAGGAATACCTGGTCCACACACACGCACGCACGCTCTCTCTCTCTCTCACACACACACACACACACACACACACACACACACACACACACACACACACACACACACACACACGCACGCCCCTCCCTGTAACATCTCCAGCTCCGGAACAGAACATCCAAGCTGAAGTCGACATGCCATGGAGCTCCCGGCGGCGTTGCACTAACATCCAAGCCGAGAAACCACACTCTTGTCCCGGGTCAATTAACCAGGAAGCCCGCCCTCTGACTCCAACCACGGAGGAAGGAAGAAACGCTTGAGGGGGACTTATCACCTAACCTCTTCAAACTGCGTCAAATGCCCCAGAGTTACCCGACTACCGGAAACGAGATCTTCAAAATAAAAACATAGAATCGATAACCTACAACAAGTTGGTGTTAAAACGTAGCCTGCATAAACTGCATCTTTTTCATTTTTGAATTTCACACGGTTATGGCAATATAGCCTATATGATTGCAATGTTACTACAGCTACTTCCAAAAATAGCAAACTTCAATGCTCCTCTTCCAAAAAACATCTTTTTTTGGTCTTTATCAAATGTCAGCCAAAGGTGAATACAATGTGATATTGAAGTACTTGAGCAAAAACTCTGAGTGATTCATATATTAAACAAATTTTAAAGATATTTAAAGAGATTTTTTTCTGTTAACTGGCCTCAGTGATCTGACTTAAGGGCCTATGTTTGAGAGATGTTACAGATCAACTCTGACCATAAAATTCTGTGCAAATACACATTTTATCTTGTGGCAAAAAATGCAGTTTTCTGTCTAAAATTATCTAATGACTTAGCTATCAATAAATGTATACTATATTATTTTACTATGTATATTGAGTGTTTAGGCACAAAATGATCGAAATAGTTTTTAATTATTTTAATATCTTCTTGCTACCTAAAACTTTAGCTAGCTTCCATTAACGTTAATCGATACGTTTTATTTTGAAAATGTCGACCGGATACTCTGTTCTTTAACACCCTGGTTAATTTCACAAACCCATCGACAAGCCAGTCATATCTTCTCTCGTCGAGTAACTTCAGTGCCCACACGGCACATCTCTCTGTCTCTTCCTCCTCGCTTCAGTTTGTCGTACCTCTGCACCACCACCGGGGGTTCCGCCGGAACGCTCGCCGAGAGAAGAGCGCCATGGCCCGCGTGGTGGTTGAAGGGATGCCGGAGACGGCCGTCGGAGGAGGTGTGATGCTGAACCGGCGGCGGAGCAAAGCCAGACGGAGAAAGCGAAAGGAGTTGTTCGCCTTCCAGATGTGCTTTGCGGGGGTACTGCTGGGGCTCGTCGTAGGGTTCCAGACTGTGGCACAGAAAGCAGGTGAGGGGCAGTTTAAACGTCTCTTGTTTTTACTGTCAAACAATAAGCATTACAGGTTGATTTTGTGATGAATATAGAGTTTCTGGCAAGCAGGAACAACAGGCTGTTTGGATGCAAAAAGGGCTTTCAAAGAAACATATTGTCAAGCTGATATTTATGATTTTTCTTTCTTTTTATTTCTTCTATTTTCTTTCATTTTAAAAGCCTTAAACAACAAAATTGAGCTTAACTGTGATGGATTTTAGGAAGGAAGAATTACAGCAAAACTACAGTCAATGTTTGTTAACATGAGGAATATTAGGAAAAACACAAAATTAAAATAATTAATTTAAGTACAATAAGGTCACTATTAACTTAAATAGCACAGGCACGTTACGGGTCTGTGTCCAATAGAATAAACCATATACACTAGAATAACAGTTGTATACTACACAGCGTAGGACTTGTAAACTCACCACTGAGTAGGCTGTCAAAGATAAAACACATTACAGATCCCATTAGAATTAGTATAGCAATAACAGATGGATTTTTTATTAGGTTACAGCATTACTGTATGACTGCACATACATTTACATTCACTGTACTGAACAAAACAACAACACGCCTTCGTGTAGCTCAACATCTGTAACTAATAATCCCCTGGAAATGGTAGCGGTGACTATGCTGCTCTGTGTTGCTTGAATTACTTAACAGAAATCCACCATTCTACTATTTACTGCCAGCTACAGCAGGAACAGGACAACTGATAAGCCGGATAAGAAGTGTTGAACACGTTGTGGACACATGGGAGTCTGTTTGCTTGTTAAAAACCGATGACACTGACTCGTTGACAAGTTTGAGGGTGGCATTCTTTAACTGGATTTAATTTGGAAATAGAAGTTAAACAGCACATCAAAAGCGCACCACCGCTAAGAGGGATTTTCATATTGACTGGATTATCAGGAATCATGTTGTCAAAATCAATGGGCTATGCTTGTCGCTTTTGAATAATGTAAATAGTGCGAATACAAGCCTGGTTTAGACTTTTGAACAGCTTCATATCAGCCGATGTTTTGTTGTCTTTTGCCAAGTACTGCATGTTTTGTTAATGGTCAAGTCAGCAGTCCAGTTCACGTTGCTGAACATGATCAACTCTCTTCACAAAATCAGTCCAGTGATGTCATCAGGATGTAAACAAATCAGCTGTAGAAACACAATGAGGATCAGAATCCCTCAGGGTTTTTCCAAACACACACACACACACACACACACACACACACACACATTGTTTACTACCTGGAGATTTTACATCTTCGTGACTCAGTGTTTCATTATCCTACAGCGAGCTGTCTCTGACTTCAGGGACAGCACATATGATGTTCTACATTTAGTGGTAATGAATTGTGATTTTTCTGACATGTTGAAGCTTCTATTTTCGGGGGTGGGTGTGGGGGCACGCAGAAGATGAGAATGTGAGATTATTATAGAGGCATCATGAGAATGCCAGATATCTCAAATATGTAACTGGGACAGCAAGAAATCACAATCAGTAACACATTTCACCTCATGACATTTATGACATTTTCAAAGTTTGTTGATGGTTTTCTGTGTTTTCAGTCACTACAACATTTGTGTGCTTGTGATGCTAATAATGAATGAAGCTATTTCAGCTCAACCCATGCTCCTGTAATAATATATTAGAAGCAACAATAACAATTTTGATCATTTTTGAGATTGATTTGTTTGCACAGATTAAATCTTAAAACAGCTTATTGATTACCTCTACTAGCATAATTCACAGTCTTAAAGGTAATAGCCTATATGTTATGATATTAAACTTCAGTTTTTTAGAACATAGACTAAAGTTGATGTTTTTTTAATGCCCTGTAGGACTAAAAGGAAGAGGCGTTTTTAACCAAACAGGAAAAGGACTTTCATAAGTTATGATCTTATTAAACATTTGCCTTCTCTTGTTTCTTGTGAGATGTCTGGGAAGATAAAGATTAGATGACTGCATGGTTGAGTAGGAGCGAAACTGTTAATTAGTTTAAAAACTAAGACGTTCAATTATTTGGATTGTGGAAGGAAACTCTTCCACAATCATATATCAAATACATAGTCAGAAATAAAGGAGCTGATGGCGTGCAAGAATTTGAATGGGTTGCAGTTCTAAAAATAAATAAATAAATAAATAAAAGGGAAATTTGAGAATCAATGAATTGTTGAAGTCTTTTCTCAAGCTAAAATGCAAAAGATTTGTTGGTTGTAGATTCTCAAATCTGAGGATTTACTGTTTTCTGATATAATCAATTCATTTTATCGATTGTTTTGTTTACAAAAATGACAGAAAATTGTGAAAAATGCCCAATGTCATTCCATAAAGCCCGAGGTGATGTCCTGAAATTCCTTGTTTTGTTTGAACAACTCTCCAATATCCAAATGCATTTTAGTTTTCTGTCATATATGACAGAAAAAAGCAGCAAAGCCTCACATTTGAGAAGTGCAACTAGGGAATGTTTGGCTCCAAGATGACATCTTCAAATTTCTTGTTTTATCCAAATAATGGTCCAAAACCCAAAAATATTCATTTTACAATGATGTACAACAGAGACACATCACATCTGGAGAATCTAGAACCTGCAATTGTTTGAGAGTTTTGACTGATAAATTACTAAATGATTATAAGAAATGAACAATTAATCTCCTTTCAGTGGCTAGTCAATCACATTACATTTTTTCCCCACGTATCCATAGTGGGAGCAAGGTTCAGTGTCTTGCTCAAAGACACTTAAACACACGGACAGGAGGAGTTGGGGATTAATCCGACAACCCTGCGAGTAATGGCCGACCGCCTCTGCTACCTGACCCCCTTAATTGATGAACGGTTTCAGTGCTTAACTGTGCCGTCACTAGAACATATTCTCCAGGTTGACCTCCCCTGACGCAGAAATGCACTCTGAGTTGGGTGCTAATTGACAGCATTTTCACATGGACTCCCTCATGGCAGAGCAGGATCTGTTCTCCTGTCGGTGATAGTAGCCGTCGGGCTGCGCCGAGGCTTTCAAGGTCTAGGACACACATACACATGTTGAGGTGTATGTGTTTCCTTATGTCTTTGTGGACTGACACGTGGATGTGCACACTTCTCTCTGCTCTTCCTCATATCTCCTCATCCCCCCCTTGGCTTCCATCTGTCCTTATTTTCACCGCCATCCCTCATCCTCATCCATCCATCCATCCATCCATTCATCTGTCCATCCATCCATCCATCCATCCAAAAAACACAAGGTAAAAGCCAGACTCAGGACAAAAGCACTATAGGAGGGAGGATTACCCATATGAGCAGATACATGTTGCCATTGCTATTATCTCTTGGTTTTAATGACATTGAACTGCGCTACTCAAGCCAAAGTCCCTCCATCATCCATCTGTGACAAACATGAAAGACAGACAAATGGTTATAGTATAGAGAAGTCGCTAATGGGTGCTTGGTGTATATGGTATACAGCATTAGTGTCCAGATGATCTCATTACATAACTTACAGCTCCGGTCGGTGGGTCCCCTTCCCTTTGCACGCTAGCAGAGGACGGGGAGGGGAGAGCGGAACACAGACGGAGCACTTTGCACTGACGAAGCCTCGGGGACTCGTAGCGGAGGAGCCGAATTAGACAAAAAGGAAAAGAGACAAGAGTAGAGGGAAAAAGGGGAGAAGGAGGAGGAGGATGTGGGGGGGATTTGATGTAAAAAGGAAAAGTGGGAGCAAGTGAGGACAGCGGTGGCAGTGATGAAAGGAGGAAGAGGAGGAGGGGGGGAGATGCAAATGAGTAGACTGGAGTGAGGGAGAAAGCGAGATGAATAAGGTGAGATGGGGTCGGGGAAGGCAGGCAGAAGGAGTGAAAAGATGAAGAAGGTGTGTCTTTGCAGAGATAGACAAAGAGAGGGTGAGAGTGAAAGGTGGTTCTGAGAAAGAGAGCAGGTTGAGAGGGAGGATGGAGAAGTTTAAAGGGGGCATATTATGCACATTTCCAGCTCTAGATTTATATTGTTGGGCTGTGCTGGAATCTCTGCATGATTTAAAGTCCAAGAAACTCTTATTTATCTTATGCTGGCCCTTTATGCAGCCCCTCAATTCAGTCTGAAAAAGGCCATTTTAGCTCCTCTCTCTCTCCCGATGAGCCCACTCTGTTCTGATTGGTTAGCTTCCGGAAGCTGTATAACTGCCAACTTCCAGCCGCTCGGAAGGCTACGTCAACAAACCATGAAACAAACTATAATAGTAGAGTTTCACTACTTTTTTTTCTTTAGTTGAAATGTCAACTCCTCAAATACATCTGTACATGTTCAATCCAACATCCAATCTGAAATATGAGAGTGGAAAACGCAAACAAAACGTGGAAAAATCATAGCACCAACCTTGGCAAGGCTATGGAACGGACGGCTGTTTATAAGGATGTCTGATGATCTGAAGTCAGCCCATCTGTAAGGTAGAAAAAAACCTTGCAAATGAAGTGTTCAGAGCAGGTTGAAGCCCTGACTTTTGACTTGCTGGGAGCATTTCTACATATGTTAACCTCAAGTTTTGGAACTTCCTCAAATATCAACTGCAGACAGTCTTTTTTTTAAAAAAAAGTCCAGACTTAGACTTCATTTATCTTTTGCATTTAACTGGCTTTTTATACAAAGCAACTTCTAATAAGTGCAGCAGCCAAAAAAGTTTTTCTTTTGGCTCAGTTCAAAATAAAAGCAACAGAAATTAAATGATCATTCTGTTTTGTTACATCCTGGGTCTTATTTTTGACATTTTGGACATCATTCCTACTGGTTATGATGACATTGAACTCACCGCGTCAATAGCCGAGATCTGGAAATGTGGGAACATCGCTTAAAAAAAAGTCTGACGGTGAAAGAAACACAAGCAGTCAGACAATCATGGAGGTTTTAAATACAGCCCAATACGATATATCAATCAGCTGATATTATTGGCAGCAGTCAACCAAAAACTGTCCAAAGTTAGATCAGCATTTCTCAGTTTTAAACCACGGTCTTGTCTCAGTTCAGTTAGTTGCTCTTGCTCACGCAAAGTCATTTCCGAAAACAACTGTTGAGCTATATGGGTCCCTAACCCTGTCAAATGATTCGGTGGAGGCTGAGGGGAAATAAAAGGATAACTTTTTCTCAAGAGTTTTCCCGTCTCACACAATGCAGCAGTGTTGACATGTCCTTGCCATTTTTGGGTGAGTTGCCTTTCCAGATGTTGTTGCCAGATTGAGATCTTTGAATGGAATCCGTTTATTTTCAGCATGCTTGTGAGAAGATTTTCGTTTCAGCCTTGCATTTGTGTATTCAGTTCATGGTGCCTTTAAAAGTGATTGACAGGTTCATTAATTAGCCAGTCAGACTTGAGAGAATGCCGACAGAGCTGGGAAAGTAAGGTGCAAGCAGAGAAACATTTTGTTCAACTGGATTCTAATAACAACAGAAAGAATGTTTACTGTACATGCAGCACATGTTTCAGGCATTTCAGTGCAGAATGTTTCTCTGTTGTTGGCCAAATGTTAGCATTTCAGTATTTCTAAAATTAGAGGGACTGTTTATGGGGAATTTTATTATTTTCCACTTATGGTATCTCTTAGCTTAGCTTAGTTCATTAAATGGGTGTCTGTAGGATCAAGTAGCAGCTCCTTTCAAAAGTAGGAACATATATTTCCTCCTGAGCTAAAGATTTAACAAACATTTTCACAAATTCCTAAAAAAGTGCTTACATGTTTTCTATTCATCATGCACAGTGTGGTGTGGTCACTACCCTGTGTTGAACCTCTCAGGCAGCCCTTCCTCCCAGGCCCACCAAGAAGCTCAATCAAATAGCTACATTTAGGTTTATATTAAAGGTGGTTAAGTATAGGGCAAAACCAAATTTGTAGTTTTGATGTTCCAATTCTAGAAAAAGAGGCAGAAGTTTTATACAAAATAAAAGGCTTCTGTGGCACAACTCAGGGCAGAAAAGTCCTATAGGTATGTGCTGTTAACATTTGAAGTCATCAGTAAGTTGATGCTTTCTCGTGTCCTTGTTGACAGTGAAATCAGCAACTTTTTAAATATGTAAATTACAGTGCATTGTTTGGTTAGCCCAGTCATTACTTTTTAGAGAAGTTCAAAGTTGCATTTCCCTTTTCCTGAGAGGAGTTGCTGTGTATGCTCATAGACAATCATGAATGTAGTCATGCTAGGTAGACACATTAAAGCTGCTTTAATACATTTTTGTTTTTTTTTATCACTATAAGTGACCCCTTTCACATACACACAGTCTTTTAATCTATTGTTTATGTGGAAATATTAGTGCAGCTTTAAGGAAGTCATTAATCCATAGTAAGAAAAATTGTAATATTCCTCAGTAACCTTTCTATTTAAGACTACGTTTCTAGTGAGAAACATGTATTTGTTTTATTTGTTGTATCAGTGCTCCTCTCCATGTATTGTGCTGCAGAGCAATCCCTGAGATTTGCTGCCAAATATAACCTGTTGGTACATGACAAACAGTATAAAGTGGTTTACATGCCACTACAGACGGCCAGCCTGTTAGTGTCAGGATATTGTTTGAAATTTTAGAGATTTGAGATTTTAATACCTTAGTTTTAAAAGTTTAAAAGCTCCAAGGTTAAAGATGTTTTTAACTGTGATCCTGCATTTGTAAAGAAGTTTAAAAAAACCTCTGTACTCCTATCACTCATCTAGTAAACTTGTCAATGCTATTTTCTCGATACCTGTCAGTAGTAATAACCCCTATTTTTAAAACTGGCGATCCAACCAATTAATTAAAGACCTATCAGTATTCTCAGACATTTCCCACACATCATTCCATAGAGACAGCACATTGCTATTTTATCGAACAAATTGAATCCAGTCTGAACGGGGGGTGTTGCTAGTGCTGTTTTCCTTGATTTTAAAAAGGCCTTTGATATGGTCAATCACAGTGTTCTTTAATCCAAACTGTCAAAGTTCAATTTCTCTACCAGTGCATAAACATGGATGGAGTCATACCTAAACTCAAGAAAACAATGCAAAAGAACTAATGACACATGCTCATCTTTTGCTAACTGTACCGTTGGTGTTCCACAGGGATCGATCCTTGGACCAGTTCTCTTTAGTTTATACATCAATGATCTGCCTTTGATTTGCCCAGAGGTTCATATCCAGATGTATGCAGATGACAGTTATTTACACTCATGCTAAAACAAGAGAACAAGCTGCTTCCAAACTCACTGTAGTATTGAACAAAGTATCAGAATGGATCTCACTACTCTTACTCCTAACATGAGCAAAACTGTGGGCATATATTTTGCTATCAAGAGAAATAACACACATCAACCTGACAACCTAGCTAAAGGAGAGGTAATAAATATTGTTGAGCATTTCAAGTATCTGGGCATAATAATTGATTCCAACTTAAATTTTTAGAAACAGAAGTGTCAGAACTGGCCTAATGAATTTTAAACATATTAGACATCAACTGCCTCTAGCCGCTGCTAAGCTCTTAATGCACTCAATGATTTTCTCACACTTATCCTATTGTGCTACAAGCTGGTCCCAGGCAGGAGTGACTACACTAAAACCATTATACACTCTTTACAAACAATCTGTGAAAATGCTTGATAAAAAACCAAGGAGCAACCACCATTGAATCATCATTCAAAAGTATAATTTGTTGACCTTTTGAGGGTTTTCTTTGGTTTGCAGATATGTGTCCGATGTATAAATTCAAGATCTTGCTCCACTTCTTAAACAAAGTGTGTCATTCTGTAGGAATAATGCTAGGGAGACCAGGGCATCAGCAAGAGGTGACTGCTTGGCTAAATTTCGGTAAACTGCTTTTGGATAATCAGCAACGTTTAGCCCATTGTTTTTGTCTAAGTTCACTCACAAAACTTACTCAACCTTATTTCTAGCAGCAGCATGCATCTGTTTTCAGCAAAAAACCTACTGATAAGCCCACTGTACGCTACTCACCCAGCACCAAACGGCAAATGGATAAAGTTAGCAACTATCTGGTAAACATAGTGTAGCATTTAGCAGAGTATTAGCAAGACCAACAGAGAGTTAATAAAGTGAATATTGGACATACATTTGTGATGTCACCACAGACACAACTCCAAATCTTAATGTTGCCCTGTCTCTGCCTGATGTGTGTGTAAACAAACCCATTAGCCACATCAAGGCCATAATATGTGGTGCTCTGACCCCAAGTGGCCAAAGAAAAATGTAATGCACCTTTAGATATGGTCTAAAGAGCAGACATACAAGAATACAGTCTAATATTGGCAAAATTATGATTTACATTAAAGCTCTCTGATTGAAGAATAAGCAAAGAAGATGAATCTGACAAAATAATTCGTACCTAGCTTTTGGTACTTGAGAGCTTTGGATAGTCTGAGCTATAGACACCGTTCAGTCAATACAAAAAAGCATTAATGCTCCATACCAAGCCCATTATTTAACTGTCAACATCAATGTGCTAATGATGTTGAAGTGCTAAATGTTGCACCTTTAATTTTTGGATTCTCTAAGCTCTTTGGGCTTGGGATCCTCAAAAACAGACATCTGCTTGCAACACTCTGTCACTTTTCGTATTTCTCTACCTCAAGCTCTTCAGCTCTCATACCTACACTGCCATCCACAAACACACACACACACACACACACACTAGTGCACACACTAACACACACAGGACTGTGTCTAATTCAGCTGCATCTGGGTCAGCCTGTGTGAACAGAGAGCAACACTCCCCCGGTCTGAGACAGACACAAACAGCCTCTCTCTCCTTTTTCCATCCATCCATTTCTCCCTCCTCTGTCACAATCTCTCTCAATCATCCCCTCCATCTAGCGGTCACTATGCTCTCATCTTGTCCCTCTCTCCCTCCATTTCAGTGGCACTCAGCTATCATTTCGGTATATGCCCCTGTAGCTGTAACCCTTTTGCCCTTTGTAGCACCCCAGCCATGCAGCAGCTAAAGTTTTCCTTTCTCCTTCTCTCTCTTACCCTCTCTCACTCTCTCCTGTATCATCAGCACACAGTCTTCAAAAGCCTGTTCGCAGTTTGAACAAGCACAGCTTGCCCGTTTGTTGACTTATTTGCTGTTTTGCCTCACAAGCCCATATCTACGTCATTGTTTCTGTTACCAACTGAGTTTGCACAACCACTCTTAATGAAGAAATATATGTTTACAGACTTCTTTTTTTCTATAGTGTAGGTTTGGAAGTATTTGATGACTAGAGCTGGGTATAGACTGAACTGTTTTGATACTAGTGCCAATACAATACCTGAGTTTTGTTACTGATATGATAACAATGCTGTTTTCGATACCTTACATTCAGAACATGTTTTTCTATAACACTTGTTAGCAGTGGTATTGTTGATTGGTTATTCCACCAATTTATTCCAGACTGAAATATCAAATGTTGGATTGTCATGACGTTTTGTGCAGAAATTCCTGCTCCCCATGTTGACACTTTTGTGTGAAATGTCTCCATAATTATTGGCTAGATTGCAGTGAAATTTGCACACACATTCATGTTCTTCAGAGGATGAACTGTCATAGCTATGGTGATCCCTTTCTGACCATCAGGTAAAAATTGAAATTAGTCCAATACTTTGGTTTAAGACCAAATCAGCTGTACTTTGTGTTTAGTACTGATTAGCAAATGTTAGCATGTTAACAAAGCTAAACTAAGATGGTGACAAGAATAAACATTATACCGGCTAAATATTAGCATGCTAACGTTGTGATTGCGTTGTGTTAGCAAACTTGTTTTCTCGTTTAGCTCAAAATACCGTTGTGCTGAAGTACAGCAAACTGTATAATTGGCATTAGAGTAGTCTACAAAAAATAAAAGCTGACACACTACAGACACATCTAAAATCTCTCTGTGAAACCAGGCTCTGGACTGTTTTTTCGCCCCAAACAGCTAATGTACTGACTGGACTGTACACATGTTAGCTGTAAGCTAGTTTGTAAGCCTGTTGGTGTAGCAGTTTAGCCTCTGACTTGTCTCAGAACTCACTAGGAACTCACAATTCGTTCTGTCATGTTCCTTCAGTTTCTCTCATTTTTCGTAGGATGAGCATGAATCTGATACTTTCATAATTCTGCAGCGGCGGTGCTCCACTGCAGAATTATGAGCGCTGCTGCTAAAATTTCACACAATCGTTAATATTAATGGGCTACTAATGGTCTCCACTTGCTCACTGTGTGAGCATGATAACAACACCCTACGTTATTGTGGGATTGTTTTGAGTCATCCTCCCTCTCCTCATTCTTCAAAGGACACCTATGTGAAATGTACTGTTATAAGAGTAGTGTAGCTGCTTTAAGGAATAGGGCAGTGTGTAATGTGTGTGTGTGTGTGTAGTGAGTGTGTGGTTGAGCAAGTGCAGTGAGCGAGCGGCGGAAAAGTGACGGTGAATGCGAGCGGAGGTTAGCAGCAAGTTGTCAGTCTGGCAGTAAATGTACAGTACAGACTACAGCGTGTCAGTTAATAAATGCTGCAGCTTCTCAAGACTGAGAAAAGTCACGTCTGTTGTTGAAGTTAAATGTAACATTTTTCTATCCAACATTTTAAAAACATGAGTCAAATCAGTACAAGTTGAACATATTTAATAGAGAAATACTGCATCTGTGTGAACTGTATATGTGTGAGTATACAGATAGGTAAACATGTCACACACTCAGGGATTAACCTCTCCACTTTGCTGTGAGTGACTGTGCTAAGCATGAATGAACTGACCTTCATCTGCACTTGTGCACAATTTAATACATGCACATCAGGGTTATCAACAAACACAAACACAGCCTTTTCAGAGTGTTAACACTTCTCACTTTACAGGAATATGCAGACCCTACTGTGCAATATACTGCTGTAAAATGGAGCGAGTACAGTATTGACATGACAGGAAGGAAGTGTGTTTATGAGTGTGCGTTTGTGTGATGAATGAAGCAGTCAGAATATGAGGTGAAAATGGCCTGCCTGTGTTCATCAGGGACTACAATATGTGGATCTCTCTCTCTCTCTCTTTCTCATTTGCTTTTTATTACTCCTGCCTCTCTCTCTCTCTCTCTCTTTCCTTCTCTCTTTTCTCACACTGTCTGATCTCAGTTCTACACCCCTCTTGATCCGATGGTCATGTAGCACTTCATTATAGGAGCTGCTTTTTACAGGCTTTGTGACAGCGAGTCCAGGTTTTGACAGATGGCTTTGTGTTATTGTAACAAGCCGAGCGCCTAATGGGGCCTGTCTTCACTCTAGGGTTGGGCGATATGTCAAAATTTTCCTACCGGCCACCGTCAGCCCAACAACCGGCAATTGCCGATATAAATTTGTGTTGGGGGGTGGCCGGCGTGCAGGGGAGGGGGGTGGCTCAGCAAAACTTGGGAGAGACATCCAGATGTTTCTCCGCTCTCTGTTTAGGAGCAGCGAAGATCAGAATGAGAATAGCCGGTCCACCTTAAAGGTCAGTCCACCTTAAGTGAGCTTGGTCAGGTTAGGCTAACCCATTTTCGCTAACGAAATCGAGGATAACCACCTTCACTTTAATCAGCAGGTGGCAAAGAAGACAAGGGAACTTAACAATACACTGCTACATTCTCAGCTATAACTTCATACTCTGCTCCGGTCTCCAGCCTCACCAACACTCACTCTCTCTCTCTCTCTCTCTCGACCACACACTCGCTATGCAAACAACCAACACACTGAGCTATCCCATAAAGGAGCTACGCTACTTGTATAACACTATAGTTAGTTAGTAAAAATCACACAAAAAATCGCCCAAAAAGAAAAACAACTGGCGATGGACTCAGCCAATCGGCAATTGCTGATATATTTGTCAAATCACCCAAGCCTACTTCACTCTGTGTTAGATTGCTGAGAATTGTATGTCCTCTTTTCCAACTGACTGATAGACAAGAGTAGACTCTTGTTATTCAGTATAGTCCTGATAGTACTGGCTGTGACCAAATGCAAATATATGCAGCCATGGTCATGTAAAGCTGGTTCACTACACAATCTGAATAGACAGATAGAGAGAAGATTAGATGTCACATTTAAAGCTGCATTAAGGGAATTGTTTATTTTAACACTGAGTCAGATGGCTTACTGTAATGGGAAAAGGGTTGTTAGTACTGTTAGTATCCCTGAGAATCAACACACAGACAGTTTCTTGCTCAGTGTTTTGTTTGGCTAGGGCTCCAACTAACAAGCGCTTTCATTTTCAATAAATCCTCAGGCCTGTAAAATGTCAGAAAATAGTAAAAAAAAAAAAAAAAAAGCCCACCACAAGTTCCCAGAGCCCAAGTAATCTCAAAGTAGCTTGTGTTGCCTGACAAACTGTCATTAGGACAATGAAAAACAGCAAAATGATCACAATTGAGTGGCAATTTTTGGCAGTTTTGCTTGAAAAATTATCTAAGCGATTATAAAACTTGCTGATTAAAGGTGCCCTGCACAGTTTTCCTGTAAAAAAACAAAGATATATTTACACTCAGTGTGACTCACCAAAACTCTGTGTTTGCATCCTTGAAGTCTAACAAACATGTTGAAAGCATTTGCTTCATCATAAAACATTTGCAAAGCTGATTTTTCTTAAAAGTTTGAAACCTGCATTGTTTACATCCATGTTTACTCGTTTGTAGTCTTCTTCCTTGTCTTTGCTAACGTATTGCTTCATATTTTGGCAAGTTATTGCCAGGATGTGTATCACGTCACCTTCGTGCATGTGCATCCTTGTGTGCACAGACAAAAAAAAACAGGGGCCCATCATAAAAAAAATTCCACAGAGCACCTTTAATTTTCTGTTTCAACTCCACTACAATCAGCTTACATACAAGCTTACAGGATGCTATCACCCAATGTGGATTTTCTTTGGACATAAAAAACTCTTTATGGATAAAATAACCAGATGAAAATATTATTGGCTGATCCAGCAAAATAAATACCTGAAAAATAGCTACTGTGGTATATACAGCTGACAGATTTATCACATGGTATATATCATCATCATCAGCCCTAATATGCAGCAAGAGATAATTGAACACAGATCTTCAATAGTTAGAAATCATGTAAGTTGATGACAGTACACTGAAGGCATTCAAGCTGCTGTGACACAGTTGGGATAAAAGGATGTGCTAAATGATGTGTGCTCTGTTAAATGAATGGTGAGAAAGCATTATTATGGGAAAAGCATTTGTAGAGAAAGGTCTTGCTAAAAATGAGACAGACTTATATACTGTAAAACAGTTGATAAAGGTTGTACAGCTGATCCCAAGTTTCCTATAGAAGTGACTTTACGTCTTTTTTTTACATCATAGGCTTACTGAGGAAATGTTAAGTCACCCCAAAAATCTAGCTCCTTAATATGTGGTAGTGCTTTGAAGTGGGCTCGTTTAACAGTTTCCAGAGAATGCATGAAATCCAGCTGGCAATGCACTAAAGAAACGGTGGGGATCCAATCTTCTAAATTACCTCCAGAGACACATTTAGCCATGTGAACAGCAAATGCACCTCCTGTCCACTTCTCAGAATGGAGATCAGAATCATCTTTTATGTACAGAGTGTATGTGGAAAAACATGCAAATTAGACATGCAAATTGATTATTAGGATACTCACAGATGGAAAATAAGCAAGACAAGGTGTTATTGTCAGTGCATGCATTTTAAAAGAGGAAGTGACATAATAGTAATGGATTTTATGTGTATTTATTTTAATATCAGTTGTTAATATGATCAACCTTTGATCTACACACTACTTGAATACCAGACAGTCATTTGAATCTCTTGATTTTCCATTATATAAGCTACATAAGTTTCTTTAAATATTAACACACAGTGCTACAGACATATTCTAACAGCTTCAATATTAAACCTGCAGTGTGGAACTTTTACATATAAATGAACTCTGGCCAATCAAGTTCACACAATGCTGATTAAGCTTATCACCACCAGATGAGTCTCTCTGTATTTCACAGTATACAGTGTTTTTAATCTGGTGTTGGGTTTGACATTCCCACGCTGGCTGGATCAATGCATATGGGCAAAGACTTCTGCCGGCCGAGCGGCTAACTTCCGGTTAGCTCTCTGCTAGCCTGAATGGGGATAAAATAATTTAATGGTGTGGCTCTTCTAGACTTTCAAAATGTTATCGGACTGAATGGATCAAATTCTGTTTGTGAAGTGAGTCATTTCACAGGGGTTTTGTGGCGCTCAAAACAATTTATCCACTGTTTTACAGGTGCAACAGTAGCGACAGAGTAGGCTATGGCTAATATTCAATTCTTACAAATGAATTTGAACACAACCCATGTAGCCTAATCCTAAACTCAGATGACATTTTGTGGTGTCTCTGCTGCCTCACTTGAGTGACAAGCTAACACATTGTTTCTCAGATGTTTTGGTTTCATGATAGTCAGTTAAGCACTGCGGTGTTCTCATTTTTCGTTAGCAATTAGAGCAGCGATCACCTATTTTACTTAGCACAGCCCCCAAATCATTTTTAAACACATATATTTACAGACTGAAGTATCTCACACGGAGTCTTCAACACTGACAGCAGATACAAAGAGAAGTGATGGATCCATTCAACCAGCCTACATATCTGCCCATATTTGAATACAGACCATGTAGACTCAACTACATGGGCCACAGTCAGAAAGCTGATTGGATTATGACCAACCATTTGACTTCACTACACTATTTTTTAATTTTAATATCTTGTCATGTACAATGGAGAGCAGTGCCATTGTCCTCCATATCAGACCTTGTTGAATGGGGGCGTGTGGGGTCTAGACAGGCAGTAAAGTGTCATTGTAGGTTGGATGAGATGTCAGCACTTTCTGTTTTTTCCAGTTTTGTTTTGGCAATGTACCTTCAGTGGACCAATGAGCTGCAGGTGTGAGTCACTCAAAGCTCCTATTCTCCCATTGTATGGATGTGTGGGTGACAGGTCCACGCTTTTGTCATTGAATACCAGGCATTAACACTGCAGGAGGCCCCTGAACACACACTCATATACGGACACATTCACTCATAGCCCTTTGACAGACGTTGATTGTCCTTGACTGGTCTCATTGAAACTAGATAAAATCACTCTTCTGGGGTTATAACCCATCTTTACATTGATCCAACATTTGTACCGCAGTGACTGATACTGTGTAAATTCCAGTTTGAATAGTTTGCTGCGTTAAGACTGCCAATTCATAAGCCCAGTGTACAGTAGGACGTCTGTTGTGTATCTCTTTGGCAGATCATGCTTTATGACTCCAGTTATTGAAATAATAGGGTAAGGGTTTGGGGAATTTGTCCTCTGCTGTAGGTCTTAGCGGTACAGTGGTTAGTTCTGTTAAAATGCTGCCTGGTGTAGCGGCACGTACCAGACAAAAGACAAACAAACAAACAAACATGCATTGTTTTACCTGTCAAATCAGATTAAACAATACATGTTTGTTTGTCTTTTAGGTAAAGTGAGCTAAAATTAAAAAATATAGGCACTTTACACACACACATACACAAAAACATAAAGGTACTCACAGCCTTCTAGCAAATAATGAGGTTATCATAAGAGTCCTGTTGATTCCATGGAAGTCCCTGACTATGTTTAATTTAAGCGAGAGATGAATAATGAATGCACAGCAGAGCGGATCCAGTGTGTAACATCATGAGTAGACTGACTGCATGACACTTTGAACTGTGGGGGAAGACTTTGGATTACATGCCGGAGTGCAGAGCAGGATCATGCGGTGATGCTGCTCTACCAGTCTGCTGGGAGTAAGCACAATGTGACGCAGGGCTTTGTGCATTCCAAATTGTAGTGAGGATAAGGTAATTATTTAAAAAGCACAGTGAGAAAAATGTCACACTAAGTTCAGAATTATTTAAGTGTGTATATGTGTGTGTGTGTGTGTGTGTGTGTGTGTGTGTGTGTGTGTGTGTGTGGAAGAGAGAGCAAGAGATAGTTGATGAGTGTGTGCTGTTCTACCTCATAGAAAACATTCTGCTGTCGAGCTGCTAATTAAGTGGCCACTTGGCTCATCCAGCAGCAGCTAAACCTCACTGTGCTTTGAGGCTGCAAGTGAACCCAGAGTAATGTATTCTACATATAGTAGGAAGGATGATATAACAACATGTATAATGTGAGATGACAAGAAATGTATCTACCATTGAGATTTTGCTATAATGTTTATAGTGAGATAGCTATTTGTTATCTGCTGGTAAGTGGCTGTACAGCAGCAGGATACAGTAGTAGATTTCTCTGGTTTAATTCTGCCAAAAACTGATATAGCAATCTTTAATTTTATCCATAACCTTTTTTTTCAATTGAATTTCCTGAAAATTCAGTTAACTGAAAATTTAGTGTTTGCGATTTTACCAATATCACCCTTATTGGTGCATATGTATACAGTATATACTATATAATTGGTTTCTGGTTATTTGATCAATTGCAAATCTTTTTTTTTTAAGAATATGCACCTCTGAAACACACACAATTGAAACAATAAACACCTGACATCTGCAAAAACTGATCTTTTGTCAACTTTGGGGCAGTGGAACCAAGTTGTGAACCCAACATTGACCCATCACCTTTCAAGTTGGTGTGGCGAACTTGTTAGCGAACAACTAGTCACAGAATATAGTTAGCAGATTAATCACTAATTAAAATTTTTAGGTGCATATTATTTCTTAATCTTAAAGCCATCTTGTAGAGGGACTGTGTGAAAAAATCTATTTTTTTATAGTGGATATTGTACTCATATAGTGTATATTCCAATGTTTCCCCTATAACTGTACAGGCCTGGTGGGCCGCCAGACCAACAAGAATCCCTGCCAGGCCAAAAAAAAATTTTTTAATGCCAGTAATGACGGCAAATATCCATTCATTCGGAAATCAATAGTGTTTGGGAGCCTTTGTGCAGCACTGTTCTGAAATGTGAGTCAACCTTTGTGTCGTTTCCTGGGAAACTCTTGGTAGCATAGCTCTTTTTAAGGAATAGGGCAGTGTGTATTGTGTGCGCTTAGTGCGTGAGAGGTTACGTGAGATAGTGAGCAGTAGAAAAGTGACGTGAATGTGAGCGGAGCAGAGGAAAAAGTTAGCAGTAAGTTGTCAATCTGGCAGTAAATATACAGTACAGACTACAGTGTGTCAGTTAATAAATGCTGCAGCTTGTCAAGACCAAGAAAAGTCATGTCTGTTGTTTCCCCAACTGCTGGAAAAGTGAAGGAGGTTAGCTCCAAAGTTAGCAACAATGGGTTAGCCTAACCTGAGGACACTAAACAGAGAAATAGAGAACAGAGAAATGTGTGGCTGCTGAGTCTCTATTTATTATATACGTGTGCTGGAACTATTTCTTGCCCAGGGACAGTGACTTCTGACATATTAGGTATCCTTGAAAACTTTTGGATCTCGACTAGAATTAGTTTGCTTGTTGGCGATTTTGCTTGATAAATTACTTAAACAATTCTTAGATGATCAAAATAGTGTAATTTTCTTTTGATTAATTAATTCATTAATTGACTGATTGTTTCAACACTTGTCAAGGAGAAGGACAAGTCCTTGCTGCCATGATAGCTTTCCAGAGTTGTAAACTGCTATTGGTCAAAATATGACACAACAAAGCCAGTCAGTTAGTTCTTGGATTTAGGCTCTTGCCGCTCACTTGACCAGTTGGCGGCCAACTACAGTCAACTGTTTGATGTCAGTAAACGACACAGCAGATTTAGCTCCAGCAGCAAAAAGGCATAGAACTTTTAAATAGCTGAGGAATTTGAGATTTTGTAGGTGTATGTTTATGTGTGTGTCCTTGTCTCCTGATTGTCCCCAATCTGTTAACAACAGCTTTATCTCTCACCCTCAGGAGCCCTTTCTCACGTGTTCATAATCAAATCATATGGACACACACACACATTGAGAACTCGGTTATGATGGATGAGCAAATCTGAGTAAGGGTCACTGAGTTTGTCTGTGGGCCATGTACTGTATTAGATCTAGCTGTGATTAAACATTAGGAGCTATTTTCTATTCCTCTCTCCCTCTCCAATCTCTCTCTCTCTCTCACTCTCTCTCTCTCTCTTCAATCTCTCTCTCTCTCACTCTCACTCTCTCTCCAATCTCTCTCTCTCTCTCACTCTCACTCTCTCTCTCTCTCCAATCCCTCTCTCTCTCTCTCTCGCTCTCTCTTTGTCACTCCCTTGCTCCCCAAATACACCCTGGCTAATTCATCACCCAGCCCAAAGCCTATTTTAGCACCCGCCATGTGTATTCTGGGATCCTTGCTCAGCTCGGAGAGACAGATGAAAGGAGGAAGAGTTGAAAAGAGGGTCCATCCCTCAGGAGGAGTGTGGCCATTGTAGATTCTGGAGACCTGCTGTTGTCTTTACTTCCTTCTCTTCCTTCATTCTTAATGTTCTCCTCACTTCTTTCCTTCCACTTCTCCTCTAATACCCTCTTTGCTTTACTGCTCCTCTTCTCTAATCTCCTCTTTCTCCTTATTGTCCATTGTCTGATTGTTATACAGTGTGTTAGTAATCACCATTGACAGGCTCAGTTAAATGCTTAGCAGTAGAATCCATTGTTATTTGATTTAATTCTCCTAAGTCCATGCAAAATAGTAAACTGAAACGGTCTAACGGTCTTCAACCTGGGACTTAGACTACGTCTACATTAAGCTGGCTAAACTCTAAAATGCTGCTTTTGTGCAAATACCTTCTTCAACATTAAAACGCCAGAACGGTGTTTTCCACAAAGCTCCATTTTCGGGAGAGAAGATTGCTGTTTTAGTCTGGACGGGGGCCAAAGCAGAGAGAAAAAGTGTTAACAAATTTAGCAGGCTTAGTGTGGACATAATCTAATTCTCCTTATTGTGGCCAGTCTGAATATAGGTCATACTAATTTTGCATCTGCCACCTCTGTTGTAGAAAATGGGGAGTCTGTTAAAAAAAAAAGTTTTTTACTTTTACATAAATCCTTTAAAATGCTTGTCTCTGAGTCTGACTGAAAGTAAACACAGAAATTAGCCTCATGGATTAGCTAAAGTAGCTAACTGTAGAGAAAACTACTTGCTGGCAAACTGAACTAGCTGCCTATTTATCTGCAGTAATAACAAACATTTATTACTTGTCATTTTATATGTAGCATGATTCTATTTCCAATGTCCTTGTTGCTCACTGGAAAGGCAGCTGAGTGTTTACTCATTTTCTTCCAGTTATTTTTTGGAGGGAAAGGTCTTAGACATAGTAATGTTGATCAAATCTGTGAATTTGTTGTAATTACCACAGCTGTGAGTACAAAGTTAGCAGGATGCATAGTCAGAATGGCCACCATTATGAAGAGAAGTCACAGACTGAAAAATGACAGAATTTTTCTTTAATTATGCACATTATTGTTCTTATAGGCAATAAAACTCTTCCTTACCTTTACCTCTCACAATTATAGTTTCTCTTACTCAGTCACCCACAGTCTTGGAATTGTCAAATTTTCATGTAGGTTTTTAAAATCATGTCCCACTGCTGTCTCAAGCTGACCTGTAGACCCCTTTGGCTATATTTAGAGAAGCACAGTAAAAGTCCTCATTAAGCATTTGATTGATGAGCTTGGCAAAGACCTGCTATACCTGTCACCGGCCCTCTACATTCTCCCCTTCTATACAGAGTCACTCCCTGTACATTAGAAATGAAACAGTCCGCTGTTTCCCCAAAGGGCACAAGAATGACAGTATTGGTCTGAGAATTATAATGCAGTGAAATGTAGGTTAGTGGCTATAGATTAAAATCAAGGTCATACGTCTTCATGCTGTAATATAAGAAAGGCTCAAGCAACCCTTTCAGCAGAAATACAAAGGTAGGTTAACAGACAAAGCAAAGAAGATGATTGTTTTTGTTGTAAATAGGTTTTAAGCAAGGATAGATTTTCCTGAATGGGACACCTCCATTGTTACTGTTGGTCAAAATACAGGCTGTAATATGATTACCTTTACACCACAGACTAAGGTTGCGTTTTTCTGAAACATTGACTGCTTGAAGAGAAAGGATATCCTTTCATAACACCTCAAGAGTCTACAGCCATGCTAGCAGCTCTGTGAGGTTGTACCCTTGAGTGCTGCTTAAAGCTAAACGTCGGCATGCTAACATGCTCACAATAGCCGTTACCCGTGTTTCCATTAACCTATTTTTATACACATTTTGAAGTATTGCATAAAAAAGCTTAATGGAAATGCCAGAATTAAAAAAAAAAAACTTCCTCAATTTTGCCAAAAGGTTTTCACGCCTGTTGAGGTGGATTTTGGCAATGTCGAAAAAGAGTTTATGCACAAAATGGGTATGGAAATGCATTTGTTGAATAAATAATGACGTAGCGAACTTTTAACTCGCATGACTGATCAACTGTTTCAGCTCTCGGAAGATAGCATGAAGCATGGCCAATACCAGCTGACATGAAAGAACAATTGCAACTTACCCAAATGAAATAAATTCCTGAAGACTTCTCTCCATTTTCTCTCATCAAGGCAATAAAACTATTTGTTTAGTTTCCGGTTGGTAACCTCTACTTCTTTTGCTTTGTGTACTGGTGGATTATTTAAGCCTATAGTGCCATCTGCTGATGATTCTCACATCAAGCCAGTTGATGGAAACACACCTAATTCGCATTTTCCTTTTTGTGACATTTCAAAAGTTCACTTAAAATTCTTCAAAAGTTCGCATAAAATTGTCTTGCAAATCTAATGGAAACACAGCTAATGACAATGTTAAAATGATGGTCATCATCTTTGCTTAGCGTGGTATCCTGTACGTAACATGACCAAATTAATGTCAGTCCAGTGGATTCAGGTTTAATCTTCTGGGAACCATAAGTGTAAGTACAAGATGTTGTGCCAGTCCGTTGAGTAGATGGATATTTGTGGATGATTACATCTAGTGCCACCAGCAGGTCAAAGTCAGGGGATTACCAAAGTCAGACGGTTTTATCTTCTGGGGAGCGGGAATGTGTGTACCAAGTTCCATGACAGTCCATTCAGTAGTTGTTGAGATATTTCAGTCTGGACCAAAGTGTGAATCTGCCTCAGTTTGCCTTTTTAATTGACCCATTTTGTATTAATGTTGCCTCTAAAATGCATTTGTTGTTGATTTAAAATGCAACAGCAGCATGGCAGCGGCAGCATTCACCACATTTTCTTTGAATATTGGTGTTTGGAGAATATTAGTCCAATCAAGTCAATCAATAGTTGGCAACTAATCAATTAATCAACTAATTGTTGCAGCTCTACATTTGTTTTGTTTACTCTTGAGGACAAGAATGTTCTGTAGAACATTTTTGAACCAATGAACAACATTCTTGATTCTTCTTCAGTCCATTAAGGAGATAAACATATTTGTTTCTCTTGGGGAGGACAATGCCACAGTCCGCTACCATGTATGGGACCATATCTTACCGCCACCATTAGACTAAAAAATGGAATTTAAAACCCATGTGCTTTATCTGAATTCTCTGACTGGCTCTTGTTGGCTGATGATGACACAGTGTGGTGCGACTGAGCTCTCCTGCAGCGATTAGCCCACCCTTTTGTTCCCCTGAACAATGCAAACACAATCACAGTACTATTCACCTGCACTTAGTAGGGCCAGTGGAACCTATTACGCTTTTAATTACTCCGATCAGATTAATCATACTCTCAGATGACTCCGAATGAAGTTTAACCATCTGTGTGTGTCTGTGTTTGTATGTGTGTATGAGGCAGTTGGAGAGAAGCTTATTATAGTAGAGATTAGAAAAGCCCTTCCTATTGAAAAGCCAAATACACTGAGGATATTCATCTCCTCACTGGAAAGATAATGAGTGAAATTGTCCCCTTATCTGGAGCCTGCTCTTCATTCAGAAAACTCACTGTTTAATAGGCAGTCTGGCTGCCAGTGGCCATTCTATTAAAGTCTGTCTGATTATAAGTTTGTTACCAAGTGGCGTAGATGTTGTGTATTATGTTCTGAAGACAGAAAAATAACTTTGGGATATTAACTGAGTGAGGCATTCATGTAGTTCATCAAAATATCTCGGCTGCCCAGGTAGGTTTTAGAATAGAATGAGACTCAGTGACAGTAGGTTGGCTGTCGGCAAAAATGGATGGAGCCACTTTCTTCTATGTTCCTCAACATAGAACTCCAAGGAGACCAAGGAGTCTTATCAACACAAGTAAGAAGGTGAAGCAAATGTGTTGACTGTTCCACCAAGCCAGCTAAAGGCCTGGTCACAGACCATTAAAGTTCAACTGAAATCACCTATAATCATCCTTTTTGCAGTTTAAAACAATGTCAACGTGTTTTAAATTATCAGTATGATATGATAAAAAATGTATTGTTAATAGGTTTTTTATTATTAAAAGAAAAAAAAGGTATTTTGGGAGAAACACATAACTCCTGCATCTAACCTGGCTGAAGTGACATTTAGATGCGTGCACAAATGTTTAATGTGCTGCAGAAGAGCAGCTAATTAGCTATCTAGCATGCAAACTGGCTTCAGCGGTGCTCTATTCCCCGCTGAATGTTTGTTGGTGGCTTGTTCAGCAAGCTAAAGTGCAGGACAAGACGTGTGTTCATGTTTGTAAGTTAGATAAGTTTGTAAGGAGACTTTCACAGGAAAGCTAATGTGGGACTCTCTGATCTGCTGTGTCATGCAAGATTTGATTGACTGTAAAGAAACAAGGTATCCATCTACGTAGATGGATAACTAACGGTATTTCATCAAATTAATAGGGGGAGCCCTCATGAAACCAAAGCATATGAAATATAAATTTCTTGGTTTCTGACTTTTTCTCAATGGGAACACAGAACAAGTGATTAACAGAGCAGATATGCGGATATCAGGCAATTTAATTTCAGTTGTACTTGAAGGGAACAGAGACCTGTAGAGTCTAAGGCTTTGTTCAGGCCGCAGGCAAATCAGATTTGTTTCTTAAATCAAATCTTTAAGACAGACTGTCCGCACTGTTATTTGCAAGAGGTCAGATCAGATTTGTCTGTCCAGACATCACCAACCTATCTGCATGGAAGTGACAATAACCATGGTAATCTGTGGTAATAACGTAGGCGTCAGTAACTATGTATGCCGATGATGCGGCTTTCCAACGCAGAAGCATGAGAAATGGCGATCCAGCCTCCCCCCAAAGTGCTAGCAGACAATTTAGTTCAGTGTCTGTCCACAGACGGTTGTTCTCTGTCCTGCCCTCCATATTGCTCTGCTAGTAGCAGCACGGACTCTGCTCAGCTGCTCTGATGCACTTCCATCACTCTGGATTTGACACGATAAAATCCGATTTGAGCGGCCGGACTGAGACACAACTGTAGAAATCCGATTGGAATCACATTTCAAACCACCTCCAAATGTGGCTTGGATCCGATTTGCAAAAGTTGCATTTCACATGTGTTTTTTTTACTGTCCAGACTTTCTAAAATCAATCTGGATACAAACTTGATATGCCAAAAAATGGATTTGGCCTGGTAGTCTGAACAGGGCCTAAGAAGCTAGACGCAGCATATCATATAAACTCTGTTGGAGTATAAACTGTGCCACAAAGGAGGCATGGTTCTCTCTCAAGGAAACAGTACTCAGTGGTACAAATACATCTCTTGAATAAGTGCAAACTTGTGCAAACTTATTGTATACTTAGCAATCCAGCTAAATCCAGCTTGGAGAGTTATTGTGAATGGCTAGAGCATGGATGTATTATAAGAACTAAATACCGGACTCAAAGATGGCACTTATTTAATCGGATGTAAGTTGCTCACCTGAGTCAAAAAAGTTTCTAGCTTTTGGGTTTGCTTCCGCATTGAGCTACACACTGAATATGCAAGGTAGTGTTTCTGCCATGAGTTCCTGCTCAGCCCATAGATTGTATATTTGTATGACGTCACAGACTTTAAAATTGCTTTTTCTAGGCTCAAGGAGAGTTTTACAAATATAAAACCTTCATGGATTTGTAATACAAATGACCTTATATGCAGCTCCAGGTATACTTTTAACAGTTTTACAGACGTCTCTTTTATAATGGTGGTCTATGGGGAAAATGCTTTTTGGGCTGCAAGTTATTTTTTGCAGCAAAACCATGAGTGACCACTAGGAGAAATTGGTAGCAAGGCTGAGCGGCGGCACCGTATTCAGTTGTCTTAATACATCGATGGGTTAGAGCTAGCATGCTCCTGCTTAGCTAGTATGTTACTGGTTAGCTTGTCCGCTTGTTGGCAAATAATCACTATGTCACCAAGCTTCAGGTCAGCTACAAGCTTTTTTGAGACAGACAGACAAAGCAGAAGACATGTTACTTCACATTTTACTCAAAACAAAGGCCAAGCGTACGACTCCAAACACACATATTTATACTTATATACCTGCACAGAACATGTCATTATCAGACTGCCTTTTAGTCATGTGGAGCTTTGTCCAACTCATCAGATCATGTTTTGTCCATCACAAACCTCTTGTAAGATACACACAGAGAATACACCATCTACTTCCCCCCCAGTCCAGTTTTGGACAGTTTAGGCCAATACACCCTGATTACATAACTATCTTGTCTGAAGTCATTTCAGCACTGGAGAGACAATTTGTACTGAAATGTGTGTG
This sequence comes from Thunnus maccoyii, assembly GCF_910596095.1. Lineage (NCBI taxonomy): Eukaryota > Metazoa > Chordata > Actinopteri > Scombriformes > Scombridae > Thunnus > Thunnus maccoyii. Next base: position 28,022,893 of record NC_056546.1, read on the forward strand.
TGTGTGTATGTGTATGTGTTTTGTCAGATCTCTACACATAAAACATTTCTACAGTGATAATCTTCCTCTCACTCTCACACACACTTTATTTTTGCTGCTCTGAAGCTCATACATTATTTGGTTTGCTTTGTAGTGTGGAAGAGAAGTCATGCAGTAAGTCTTTGTAAAAGATGAAGTGAAAAGCTCTCTTCAGCTGTACCTGTGTGTTTCTTGCATCATGTGTGTTTGATTGGCAAAGGCAACATGACACTTATGTAATACATTCACATACTCTGACATGAGTGACATCATGTTGACATCATGGGTTATCACATGTGACATGTATACTGGATGAGTTGCTCATCCAAAGAGACATGGATCTGCTGTGGGCCAGAAAGAAAGAGCAAATTTGGTTCATTTGTCTGCGGGAAAGGTCAGAAAAGTCAAATAAAAATTGGAACAGGATCAAAGATGATTTGGTCTCCCTCGTCTCACTGTAACTTTTTCAAATATCAAACAGGACTTTCCTCTAAAATCTTGTCATTTCTAGTTGTGATAATATTTCCTCATCTTAACCTTTTTTTGCATCTTTGGTTAAGATTTTCTCTTTGGCTCTACTAATGAAGGTGAGCTTATTCTTCAGCATGATTCATCAACTATTTTGTGCTTGAAATACATCTGGTGTCCTTTTTCAGTTTTGTACTGAAAAGCAATAAAATACAGAATATTCCTAGTCCTATTAACTTCATTGTAGAGGTATGTAGAAGATTCCAGGTTTCTTTGAATTGATATCATATGCTGATTTATAATTATGTCTCAAAATGTATACAGTAATTGTCTATTGTTTTTGAAATTGCAACAACTAGCTACTTGTAAGAAGATTACTATAATCAATAAAATCAATATTCTATTTATTGAAACCGTGATTTTAGAGCTATTTAAAATGGTGAGAGTTTAATTAGGCTATAACTCATGCTATTACAGTAACTGTGTGCTAAAAGGCGTTAAATAACAATTGAAAAACCATTGGTTTAAAATAACTGTCACCAGCAAATTCAAACACCACTCTGTGTCATTGTAATGTTTGAAAAGATACATTAGACTGTGTCTGGATAAACGAGTTAACATTAGCTGGTCACATCATGTTGTTTTCAGCCAGGCAAGTGTTGTGGATATTGTCTGAAAACACTAAACACACATGAAATAATACACAAAACACTGCTGGGTTGAAGATTAAAAAATATTATTGTACAATAAGGAGACGGAACACACAAAGATTTGCATCAGTTCGTCTCACCAAACAAAGCAAGCAAACCTGTTCTATTATAGTTACAGAATGAACAGAGAAATGATCTGTGATTGGGCAGCTTTTATGATTACAGCCAATGGCAAACAACCACGAGGTGTACATTTACATGCTCATGTATGCTAGATAAGAGCCACATCTCCCATGGACACAGGAAGGCAAAAGCCCGAAGCTATATGTGGCCTTTGACCACTTAACCTGTCCTGTTTACTCCAAGACCCCTAATGATACCTTATCTGAGCCTAGGCCAGAATGGAAAGAGGAGTGGGCCAAGGACATGCACACATTAACAGAGCAAATGATCATCCTTGCACAACTCTGCACGTAAAAATGATAAGCAAATCCTTTGGTCTTTTATTACATTTACATAACACTAGCTAGCAGCTAGCTTAGTGGATGTTTAGTTTCAATGGTGGACAGCCTGCTGATGGTGAGCAGTAGATGGAATCTTCCAGTTTGACTTTAAGGCATGTCATATTATCATTTTAAACTTAAGCTATGAATCAGGACCCATGAAATTTGGGGTGTAAAGTCCTTTCAGTTTGTGAAGTTACCGTTAGCTTGCAGTTTTGTATAGCTGTCAACTGAATGAATAGGCTTCATCAGTAGGATACTGAAAGGTTATCAGATGTATCTTACAATTTGTCATTACTATCATATGTTATGGCTCTAGCTTTTTTCAATCAATATGTCACTTTTGAATGCTATGAGTCTCTTTGAAAATTAATTGTAAGTATACAGCAAATGTATTCTTATTATTTATCACCGACATCATTATTGCCTTGATGTGGTTTGGACAACATGTTGTATGACCCAGTTTGTTTGAACACATCCACACCAACTCACCCACCCACACACACAAACAAGACCATGGAGTGCATTACTTTGTTTTTAGCAGGACTTGTCTTCTGTACCATCACCTCCTCCGAACGATGCTTCAAAGATATCAAAATTCTGATTGCGCTTCCGTCAGTCACACTTGCATGATCATACCTGCCTTGAATTTGCTGCCGGTAGATATCAGTTTTATGGTTGAGGCAGGGTTGAGAGCCGTGAAGAGATAAAAACAGACAACGGAACTTTTACCCCTGTCAAAGATGACTTTGTGGTATAAAAATAGCTGGGGTGCTTTTGTTTATAAAAAAAAGTTGCTGACAGAAAACTCTTGCATCTCTTGCAAAATTTCAAAATAAGATGTGAACTAATAAGTGACAACCATGATAATTGCACTATGAAACTATTAGATGCCTAGTCAATACATGGTAAACCTATTTGCTTTTTAGTTAATTTGAAACAAGCTGTTCTATACTAACATCAGACAGCTGACCAGTAGCGGGAAGGCTCAGATAAAGCTCCACAGGAGAAGAGGGGAGTGTTCCACACCGTCCCCCGTATGACCCTTTTTTGCAGGCGGAGAGGCTCCTCTGAGCCCCCCTGCCTGGCCCGACCTCAGACAGGAAGAGAGACGAGAGCAAGAGGCAATAGATGACAGCACACTTACACGCTCACAGCAGGAGTGGTGTCTGACAGTTTCAGCTAATGAGACCATTAACAAGCTGTCACGTTCATTAAGCAACAATTAAAGAAACTCTCTGACGGGATTATTGTTTTTTTATGTAGGTGTATAATCTATCATGATAATTCACATTAAGCATACTGTATAAAGTGTATATATATATATATATATATATATATATATATATATATATATATATGTATATATATATATATATACCCTCAGGAAATCTTCCTTGACATCACTTGCAGAGACAGATACAGTATTTCTTTAAAACACAAGCGACTGATGTCATTCTAACCACTCATGGTCTTATTGATTTATGGATGGACAATCACACGGCAAGGCTTAGCTGGCTGGTGTGTCTCTGAGAGAGCGAGGTGTGTGACATGCAGTTCACAGCAGTGAGATATTTAGAGGATGTAGCTGAGCACTCGTAGATAGTGTGTTTCTGAATTTCAGTTGGCAGTGTGACAGTCAGGATTTGTAACAGCGCATTGACTGCTTGACTGTCTGGAAAAGCAAATTCTGTGTAGAATGATTCTGCTTCTGACCGCTCACACTGTAGATGGTGTTTTCTTTTTTTTCTTTTTTTTTGGTCTACATATAGAGGAATTGTAGTGATGTATGGGAGCTTAAACCAAAGCTCACTGAAATAACTGCCCAGTGTAAATGCTGATAGCATGACGAGGTGTAGCGTAAGTTTACATCACCAGCTTAGCAGGAAAGTGCCATTGTGTATCATCCACTTATTAACAAACCTAGTAGCCTTGCCTGACTGCTGCTTTTAAAACATTCTACAGTCTTCTTGCCAAAATCATGGTATAATTTTATGTGGGTTTAGTACAATTTTGGAAATTCTAAAACACACAATTAGCTTTTCGGCCATCATTTACATACTTTCATAGCATGGATCCCAGGTTAATGGTATCAACATATTAACACATTTGTGATCTGCTTTAAACAGCTCTGCCTCTTAAAAATGTGTCTGGTGGTTTACTTTGGCTTAGTTCTAAGTAAAAAAAATAGCTGTCATTTCCTTGCAAGTGTGTGTGCATGCACAGCAACAATACACACAGCTTTTATCTGCTTCAAGGATGGGCAACTTGGATGATAGAGAGGGCTCCAAACATTTTAGCCTCACTACCAGAGGACCAGATTGTGATTGAGCAATTCCATCAGTAGGATACTGTAACCCCATCACTCAGTTAGCCAATTATAGCTACTTATTTAATGAAAAGAACAAAACATATACTGGTAGTTTATTTTACCAACATTTCTATTTTTCATATTCAAATGTGTTCATGTGTGCATAGAGATCTGCACCAGTTTGGCCTCTTCCCTGCAACTGCATTTTCAGGTGATTAAGATGAGAGGTAATATCGGCAAGCGAGACCATGTCGCAGAGAAAATCTGTATCCCTGAGTTTACTGCAGTAATATCACATCGAATGCTGTCCTCCAAGAACACTGGGATTTCAGCGTGCAGCGCAGAAAACCTCTCCAAGCACTTCCCGCGGCTGATCCATCTGATCTCAATGTACATCTGTAAATCCCCATATGCACATCGCTTCACTGTTTCACTATCTGACAAGGGCTTCTTTGCTTTAGCAAACTCAAGGGAAACAGCATAAGATGTCTTGAGAGAGGGCTCCTGTGTAGTCGTGGCTTTGGTAAAAAGGCTCTGCTGTCAGTGTATTTTTTCCTTTGAGGTCAGCGATGATAGCGGCTCTGGCAGCTCCGGTGTACATGTCATATTTGTCTTTGTGCGTGGTGCTGCAGTGGCGACTCAAGTTGAAATCCCTCATGGCTGATTTTGTTTCTAGGCACACTAAGCACATAGGTTTGTCTCTGAATTCCGAAAAAAGATAATGTTTCCCATTTTGCCTGGAAGGCACAGTTCCCCTGGTCCAATTTTCTTTTTTGGTGGCTCGTGTCTCTCGTTTGTCGTTTGCAAAGAGGCCTGGTGGGCAAGACCAGATGAGACCGCAGTTGCTTGGCTACAGGCTTCTTGCATTTCAAGGGAGTGCCCTCTATCAGTGGACAGTATAATCACAATTGGGATCCAGTTTAGATGTAGTGAAATGGTCGGCTTGCTTCCCATCCCTGATCTGGTTGGTTGTGCATTAAAAGGTTACAACAAACAAGGTCTGAGTTCAAACTTTGAGCCCACTAAAAAACATAAATGTTGAATTAACAGCAATACATTTTCAAAAAGCTACCACCCTTATCTAAACATATGAAGTGAGCCACACAACATATAGTTAAGAAGGTTTAGGTTCTGTTCCAAGGCTGGGTTTTTAGTTATTAGCGTAGTTACACATGTCAATGGGATTTTGAAGTAGGTTTTCTTACCTCTGTAACAGAACCTGCAAGTTCCAGTTTCACTTTGTCTCTTCATTAGCTTGAGTCCTATTGTTTTAGTCTTCTTTAGGCCATCATTTCTATCAGTTGTGATAACATTATCTTCAACAGCCTGCTGCACACTGATGGCAGCTTGTTCAGCAGGGGTTGAGATTCTTCTGCCAGCTGTTTAGGATGGGCATTTTTCCAGTCAGTTGCTTCAACAAATTACTTTGACATAAACACAACTTACATTTTTATGTGATATTCTTTTTTTTATTTGACAAAAAAACCCCAATCCAAATTAAAGTAAACCATCTGCGCTTTCAAAGCATTCGGCGTCATCAAATTGTACTTTCTTTACCCTTTTCACTCCTGCACAGATGCATATTCAGGCAGCAGAAGGAGCAATCAGCCAAGGCAAAACACATTCTCTTTGATAGATATTGACACTGAGTTTAATGTAATGCGTCAGAGCATTAATTCTGTTGAATTGCATATGTAGGATTTCACAAGTAACACAGTTTGCACCAGACAGTAACTCATGTTATTCCAAAAATCAAACTATAAAGTGTAACAGTACTACATTACTGGGAAAAGTAATGTCATTACAAAACACATTACCCCAACACTGACCATGACACTACGCAGAGGTATCACCTCTCCTGTCCAGCTCTCACAGTAACTCAACATTCAACACAAGTGTGAAACTCTGCTCTGCAGCAGTAACGTGTTCACACACAGCTGCACAGTGTGGCACATCGTCTTCTCACATGAACTCTAATAGACACAAGACACAGCTTGTTCCACTCTAACATGTAAGCTTTAAGCACTAGTTAAACTTTCATTATTTTAGATAATCAAAGATCACAGCTGGTGCAATTTTTAGTTTTGCTAAGTCATTTGGTTTTGGGCTGGTTAGTTGAGTAAAAACATTCAGCATCCATGAAGAGAAGGACTGACACTGAAGCAAGTAACGGCGTCCCTGTCAGAGCTGACACATCTGGCTCAAAAATGATTAGATGAGCTTTCATTGATCAGCATGGGTTGGGTACCTGAAACACAATACTAATGTAATTACTAATGTAATAATGTATGTATGTATTTATTCTATAATAATACAGAACAGTAACCTAGATATTGCATGTCCTGTGAAGAGAAGCCAAGGATATTAGTATCACGTGTAGCATGTTATAGCTGTGTATAGTAGGAGCCACGTGCTCATGGCCTGATTCTTTTCTCTCCAGGGACAAGGTTGTAGCTCACACTCATACTGTACATACACACAGGACTTTAACAGACTAGTGATATCCCTCAACACAAATATACAATATACAAACACACAGCACACATGCTACACATAGGACCGTGCTCTATACACAAGGACTCAGAGGTGTCTTCATGGACATGGAGAAATGCATGAACACATGTACTCACATGCATACACGCACATGCCTGCCAAGGGACGCTAATGAAGATGAAGTAGCTAATTAAGGATGACAGTGAGGAGCGATGGGCGGCCATGTTATGTGACGTTATGGGGTCGGCCTGGACCTATAGATATAGGACTTTGGCCAATATAGGACAGTGTGTTAGTAAGGGAGAGGGAAATGGATAGATGAATGTAGTGGATGGGTAGAATATTTGTGAGGTTCTTTGCAGCTCCCTTGGTGTTTAAGATTCCCCCTGAAGCATTTTTCTATACACACTCATCTCACACACATATGCTGCTGGCCTAGATCTATGAGGTGGGTGATTCCTGCAGGTACTGCACATCTTGGCTGACTCCATACTGTCTGACATCCGGAGGGAAATCCACCAAAATACACAGACATTCATTCACCCAGTGTTTAGCCACCTTTCTCTTCCCCTTTGTATTATTGTCTCCTACCTCTCTGGGCTCTGTTTTCCTGCCCGCACAATGCCAGCACTGGGCCACATACCGTCTTTATGCAATTTTCCTCAAGTGCGAGTCTATTTTCTGCACCTGTTTGGTAATTTTCTGGCACCGAACGAACATGTTTGTGCCGAGGTGGGAGGAGAGGCGCAGCTGAGGCTGTGTTTGTTCTGACTAAGCAGCGCAGTGCAATTTTGGTGCTTGTTTTGGCATGAAATTGTGTTTGCGTTAAAACCTGCTCAGACCACCTCTTATTGCAAACGCAGACAAAAGAGCAATTTTTGTGGCTTCAGTTGGCGCAAAGCACACAGGTGTCTCCAAAATTACAAAACACCTTTCATTTATGTGTCTTTTTCTCATCTACTGCATTTATTGTATGCATGTTGACAAAGTAAACATTATAAGCATTTCTACTGCAAAAACACAAACACAAAACTAAACGGGTGGCTGGATGCTGTCCCAACACACACTGGCTGAGTGGCAGAGCATTTAAAGAGTGTAGTCTCTCGGAGGTTGCCTTGGATTCCCTGATCTGTCTGTAAAAATGATTAAGTCTCTTGAGTGAGTGGTGAAAGTATTTAAGAATAAACAGCAACTTACTTTATATCTCCCGGATGACTGAGAATCTTCACAGACAACTGACAGAATTCTGGTCACGGCTGAGCCTCTTATATCTAACTTAGAGGACGCTGTGACTTTTAAGTAGATCATGATAGTCAGAATTAATGTCAGTGTGCCTCCTTCCTAGATCTGTGCACTCCTTATACAGTTTATGAGGAGCCTTTCTACTCTCATCTAGGACAGTCGTCTGCTGGCTGAGCTTGAGCTCTGTGTCATTGAGTTGTCGGAAAACGTTTCCGCCAGCTGTTGTTCCTGAAGCCTGCAGTTGATGCTTTGAGTTCTCTGGAGGGCCACAGCTCTCTGCTGCAACTTAGAACTTCTGTTTCAAGGCTTCTTCAAGTTGTGCCTGTCTTGTCTTGCTCTTTGACCAGACCAAAGGTTTTCAAATGTTACATCAGGGTGATGAAGGCGAAACATGGAGACAGACAGACAGACAGAGAGGGAGGGAGAGCAAGGGGATTATATCAAAAGACAAAAACTATACAAACCAGGGGTGCAGCTAGACTCAGCAGAGAGGGGGCGCAGCATTCATACAATAATAAAATAACTATATTCTATCCTAGCCATTAACACAAATTGTCACTTATTGAGCAAAGCAAGCCCACTGTATGTCGAAGAAAACATACAGTGAAGCCATTTTGTCAGACAAGCTTGTTCTGGAGAGCAAAAAACGAAAACATGTTTCAGCACCGAGGACAGAACGCAGCGCTCTATGCGCATCTATTGACGAACGATTCAGCACCACCGCCGATGGACAGCGACAGGCCAGGTGCACTGTCTCAGTAGCATGTCTTTCTGACACGGGGATAACAAACATAAACTAGACACAGCGGTCTACAACACTATACAAGACCTGTTCAAATACAAAGGAGACAGTCAGCAACACCACAAGCAGTGACACAGACAGATGCCAAGATGCAGTAAACATGGAGTTAAACAACAGATTAATCTAACATTCTGACTGATTTCTTCATTACCAAAATTGAAGTTATTTAAGTTAATAAAGACTAATTATGGATGTTTGTAACTTTGTTGAGCTGTGAAAAGGTGAAAGCGCTCAGTATTTCCCGAGAAAGGAGCAGAGCAAATAGAGACAAATCAAAAAAGAAATTGCTCTTTTTTTTCATCATGTGACCCCGCACGTATCAAGGTTAGCTAAGTTAATTAAGCACTTATAATAGCAGTGGTGTGGTCAGAAGCCAAATAAAGAAATAAGGTATAAAGTAGGACAACATGTCATTTTATGACAAATTCAGAGTGTTTCATAGTGGTTTAACGCAACAAACCGCATTACATTGAATTAGTAAACTCTAGGATGGAATTTAGACAGCATAAGTGCACAGATCATATTGTAGATATGTGACTTACACATATTTCTTCATGTATATTCTTTAAGAGTTTGTGTTCATGTCAGAAAGTATCACTGCATGTAAGACACCACTTACTCCTGTTTTCTATATGCATGAATGAATCCTCACAAGCAACAAGCAGACACCTTCTGCACAGGCTCATCCCCAAACCACACACAGTCAGCAGGTGACTGAACCACTTATACATGCAGAACTGGGGAAAATCCTCTTTATTCAAAGCCTCAGTGGGCTTGTCAGTCCCAGTGCAAGATCCAGTAGGCCTACATAATATAACTTCCATAAGTCACATGTTTCATTCACCAATTGCTGTCCCTGCTCAGCCTGCTGTAGTTCAGCGAGATCCATTTGTGTATTCCACCATCCTCCAGAGGACAAAATAATCCAATTAGGTTAACAAACTTTGTACATATCACGGCCCCTTGTTAAAACTCCATCCTCCTCTCTTTCAACCACTTTGTCCTTGTCAATGTTTATGTCCTGCTCAACACACAGCAATGAGGTTGGATAGTTTGGCTTCATCCATGCATGAACGCAAACAGCTCTTAATGAGTCTCAGAGAGCTGAAACTTCGACCTGTGAGTTTCATTCACCAGAAACATAAAGAGACATGAGTATCTCATATTTTAGCTTAAGTTTTCAGCGAAGTTGGTCATGAACTTTGAATCTCTGCTTCTGCAGTCTTCACTTCCTGTGGAGTCAAGGGAGTGGAAATACGAACAGCGCCACTCTGTTACTGCAACCCATATTGTGGTTGGAGGGCGGATTATATCTGTAGTGATAAGAACTATCAGAGAATGTATAGAAAAAGTTAAGAGAGTTAAGCTCTACTATTCCTAATGTGCTTGTGCAATGGCAGTTGGGTCATGTACTATGTCCCCAGCGGGGCCCCTACTGAGCATGGGTCCTGGGGCAGTCGCCCCCTCTGCCCTCATGGATGCTCTGCTTATGATGCAAACACTTGGATGGCAGCTGGCAAACTCTTTAGCAAGGCACCAAAACATAGATACAAGATACAAATCATGTTGCTAATCATTAAATAATTAACTGCAACGCTGGATATGACAGTTACTTACAGTTAGTTACAGAATCACGGATGTCAATGCTAAATTTAATCCCAAACCAGTCAGTCGTTCTTGGGGTATCTTTTTCCAGTGTGTTGGGACTCCTACGTGCCGGTTAGTGAAGTTTGTGCCGGTTAGTGAACAAACATTGCCACACTCAAGACACTATAATCCCTTCACAAACAGATGAAAGTGTATGTGCTTGTGTTCGTCACAAACCTTTCCCAGTAGAGGAGGAAAAACACTCAATACTGAATCCTTTGCAATAGTCTGCCTCACAGCTCTTCACAAGCAGATATGAATATGAAAATCTGAATTTGACTTTGAAATTGATCAATATTAAAATGCAAATGGGAAATATGCATTTTAGCCTTTCATATGATCCTGATCGACAAGGCTGGCATCCCTCTTTCCCATGTGGAGCTGCTACAGTGAAGAGCCTGCGGCTGCTGATACGACTGTGTTTACCTGTGTGACTGACGGAGCTGCACAGCATGTCTGATAGCATGTGCTCGTAGTTTTGGTTCGTCATTGCTGTGTGTGTGTCTGTGCATGTGCGTGAGTTACTCAGTGTTATGTCATGCACCTTCCCCCCCCCCCTCCTCTCCACCCCCAGCCCATCCCCCTGTGTCTTATCCATTACCGTCACGTCACCATAGCAACCTCGGCAGTGGTGATGCATTCTGCTTCACTGGACCACCAACCACCTAAAACACTCAGAGGTGTGTGTGTGTCTGTGTGTGAGTGTGTGTGTGTGCATGTGTCTGTGTCTGTATGTGTGTGCCGACTAATGGAACACACACTCAAGTTATTAAGTAATGACAAGACAAAGAGAGGACTCCTGTATGTTGAGTCTGTTTCGAGCTTTAAACTTGTTCAATGTCTTCTAGTAATGTCACATACACACAAACACACACACACGGACACACTGGCTCAGGGGAAGAGCATACAGTAAGTCACAGCTGTATATAAGCTTTGGTGCTGATGCAGCTTGGCAGATTTCAGCCTTTGGTTCTGTTTGTCAAACTATACACAGTGAAATCAAGTGTGCATATCTGTGCATTGTGTGTGTTTGAAGGTAAAATACACATTTCTTTTTATAAGTAAAATTAAAGAGTCAGTTCACCAACTTACATATTCAGTGGTATGTTTCTGTACAGATAGTTTTGATTTAATTTGTGTAGGTTTTGAGATTTCCGCCTGCAGCCCGATACAATTGAAGTGATTGAAATTTTGTTTGTGGTGGTGTCGATTTGGTCCCCATGAACACTGTTCACAATGAGATGTGTGTGGATTATCCAGACTGATTTTAGGGAAGGTAGACAGACAACATTGCCTTCAGTCTGGAACAGGGCTTAAAAAAAGATCAGTGCAAATGTATTTTAGCATTTGACACTGCAGATATCTTGTATTTTGGTTACATTACACCTTCAGTGTGGAATATTAAAGCATCCATAAAGCTGCTTGAAAATAAGTTTACTGATCATTTTAGTTTTGTAAGCCTGCACACCTTGGTGTGTACCTGCATCATACCCAGGTGTGTACTTGCAGGCTTACTTTTTCAGCCTGAACATTTTAGTTGCTGCCTGTAAACTTAACATTACAGGCTGTGAGGCATATTTTTCAGTGTGCTCACAGATATTTGACTTTTGACTTAGATCTTAAGCTAGAACAAGTTATTTGGTTAAAGTGTCTCATACCACCATACCTAGCTAATTTTACATCTGTCAAGTCATGCTAACATTACTAAATTGCTAATGCACTCCCAGACATTATATAGATTTATACATGAAGCTCTAAACACAACATTAACAGATCAAAACTATCTCAATTTACACATCAAACAGGTGCTTTAGTTTTGGTATAATTATCTATCTGCTTTAGCTGTTAAATGCTCCACTATGTTCACCAGCTAGTCGCTAACTTTGTCTGTCTGCTGTTTGTTGCTGGGCAGGTAGTGTACAGTGGGTTTATCAGAGATTTTTCACTGAAAAAAGCTGCTTGTGGAGAGCAGTGAGACTAAACCAAAACAGTAATGTTGAGGTTTAAAACCAAAATAATGAGCTGAAAGTTACTAAAATGCTTGATAGAGCCGAGAGGAACTGGAGAGCTGATTTCTCTGTGGGTTTGTCACTATGAGTGAACCCTTTCATATGTCATAATTTAATTCAGTGTTGATATAGAAATATTGATTACAGCAGCTTTAACTAGATGATTCATTTTATCTGGATTTGTGGAGACTTCTTACAGGTACAAACTTAAATGTACAAGCTTACAAAACTAAAGTTAAGTTTAGATTTTCAAGCACACCTTTAAGACTTATAATTCTGCCTCTTACAGCAGCTACACTCATAACTCCAAAGCATCCTGTTCTAGCTCAGTGCCTTTCTATTCTTCCATCTGCCTGCGACATAGCTGTTTGTAAAACGTTGCAAGCGTTTCATGTTTCTGCGTTTTGATAAATATAGCTGAGCGCGGTGCTATTTATAGAAGCCCCAGCATGCTCTGCACCTAAGTCAGGGCCTGTTGCATGGTGGGAGAGAAGATGGGTCGGAGGTGGGGCGCTTGAGGATACTGTGACCCAGATGACTGAGCTGGAATGATCGGCCTTGCGGCACAGCATGCTGCCATACTAATGCTCCCGCAGGAACGTGGTGACACAAGATGCATGTCTCATCTCCCTTTGTTCTGTGGGGAGAAGGAATGTTTGGAGTATTTAGGAATGTCAATTAACTGTGGAACTAAGAGCTTGTGCATCACCACCATTAGAGTGTTTGAGAATAAAAAGTCTGTAGCCAATGTTCATCAATAGAACTGTTTAAACGTCCTCCACTTTGTTGCATAAAACCGAGTTTGTCATTTTATGTGATGCATTCAGTGTCTTTCATAAAGCCAACTCCCCAGGCAGAGAGCTGCCACTAATGGTTTGTGTGGTGGTTTTGTTTGAAGTGAATGAGAGTCCTCATGCAACCATTAACCATTCTACCATCTCTTTTTCTTTGTTGCTTTCTCTTTATGACTGTCTCAGGATATCACATTTCCAACTCCATGGTGGTGAAGGAAGCCAGGTGGGAGAGTCGTCACCTTCTACAAGAAGTCTATGACAACGAGTCTAAGCTCTACTCTGAGCCTGAAAAAAACTGCACCGAACCAGGTAAGACTGGCTGAGATGAAGCAGTTCAAATGACCCCATTTGTGTCTTTGCAAGCAACATGGAGGAGGACTTAATCTCAGTATCTCCAGGCCAGTGTTCATATAAATATTTTTCTCAAAAGCTTTGATTAGTGTAACTAAATGGTTATGTCAAGAGGCTTTCATTTCTGTATGAAACACGCCTTCTGTATCTTATTGTGGAGTTTTTGGATGTGGTTGGACTGGAATTCCTGCTGGCTGCTGCCTTTTTGGAGTTATAACTCAGTCAAATCTTAACACACAGACATGAAACACATATTAATATCATTCAGTGTGACTTACACATTATCTTCAATGTCCAACTCTAATAAACCTCCATAAATTTGCTTAGAAATCATAGAAAAAAGATGCTTCAGAATTTGCCTGAGAATGATCACATTTTTAAGTTTTCTCCAGTATCAAATGTAATCCAGTGATGTACGTCCATCATCAGGTTAGCAAAAATATTTTTTCACACAAAAGTCAAATTTCACACTGAGCTGATGAGGAAACAAGTAGAAGGAAAAATGCTCTTTAAAATACAAGGACGTCGCTTTGAATTTTATGTTGATGAAGGCAAATTTTGTCAGTCTTAATGGACATCCGTACAGCTGATCATACAATCTTGTTACATCAAGTTAAAGGTACTTTGCGTTGACAGGATATGTCTGAGGCAAGTCCCTTTGGACCAATGGCCTGTCACTTGTGGTGTACCTCAGGGAAGTGTAATGGGACTACTGGTGTTGTATTCAAGTCAGCCTCCCAGCTCCTGTAGGCTGTTGAAAATGACTTACATGTATACACAGTATATGAAAATTCAACATTTTGAATACTCTTTGTACCACTTTTATTTTACAGGTTTTTCCAAGCATGATTTCCATTGAACTTTCCTGGAAAGAACTATGTAATTTTGTACCATTTATAGTGATTTTCTTTCCCTTGAAATTTCCTTGAAGGAGAAGCTCAGTATAAACCCAAGTAAATATCAATTTATTATTGAAAACTATATTTTCCTATATGTTGAATTATACACTCACCTGCAGATAAATTTTGCATTTTTGCATGTTCAGCTGACCTGCTGTTCACTGACTGAAAGGCCGTCTTGATTAGACTAGCTCACCAATTAATGGAATTTATTCATTGGATGTGTACCAATTAAACACTGTCTTTATTATCTATCAAATTACACAGTTCTTTCCTATATAGTTCTGTATTACAAAGAAAAGATATTTAAAAAAAAAAAAAAAAAAAAATATATATACATATGAGTTTTTAGTGGTATTAGATAACTGCAAAACTACATTTTGGAATAGCTGAAATATACAAATGTTCACGTTTCCTTTTTTTCAATCCCAAACTCCAAATCCGCTAGTCCGCTACATTTAGTATTACATTTAGATGGTTTCTTAATGACTCTCCTGGCTCATCTGTTGGGGTTGGTGATTGGATTCTGTACAAAAACAGAAAAATCAGGTGTCCAACAAAAGACGAAAATAGCATGACACCCCACCGCCTCTTCCCTTCACCCTTACACACAAACACACACTAGACAGTCTCCAGAGAGTTGGCTACAGAGGAGTTGAACTGAAGATGAAAAATGAACAGCACTCCCTCTGGTGAGGAGCGTGAGTTGGAGACAAACACAGAGAGAGAAAGTGAGGGGGATGTTGACATTAAAGCGAGAGTGTTGGACTTTTCTCTCCCTGTTGGCAGTGAGAGTAATTATAAAAACACTGTCGACACGTGATATTTGTTGATGAAGCTCAATATCTGTAGTGTGCTTACTTTGATCTTTAACATTAGATTCTTAGTTTAGATCTTCCCCTTACCTCATGAGTTAGTGACGGTGGATTTTAAGGCTGCTGCTGGCCATGATCACCAGCAGGCCGTCCTCCGAGCACACAGACGCAGGGACGAGCCAGAGAACAACTGCCGCTTAGAACGAGAACTGGAGCGACCCGTCTGCCATCCGTAGAGAGAGACACACCGAGAGCAGGCTGAGCAGGCAGAGAGCGGCAGAGTTTCTGCTGAAAACAAGCACCGAGACCCAGGGAGACACGAGAGCAGCTGCTCGTTAAAAGCTACGTGTGTTTACAGCAGAGAGCTGGAGGGAGGACAGACGTCTCACTCTGCTACTCAGCGCTGCGACTCTGCTGCTGATGCTGCGGACGGTCACAAAGCAGATGTCTGTCGTCCAACTAAATATTGATAACACGCTTTTACAAATTAGTTTTTTTATTTAATGAACATGGGTGCTGATACGCGAAATGAACTAAATGGGTTTTATTTCTATAAAAAAACAAAATCAAAACGATGGTGGGGGTGATGTAATCGGTGTATGCCTGAACACTGTGTAACACCGGTAAC
The DNA here is from genome assembly GCF_910596095.1 of Thunnus maccoyii. Taxonomy (NCBI): domain Eukaryota; kingdom Metazoa; phylum Chordata; class Actinopteri; order Scombriformes; family Scombridae; genus Thunnus; species Thunnus maccoyii. Next base: position 28,038,523 of record NC_056546.1, read on the forward strand.
TGACTACCGCGGCAAGCCTCCTCCCAGGTAGAAATCCTCTCTGCTCTCCTTGAGACTGGATGCTGTCGGCGTCGCCGCATGTTTCCCCTAGCCTGTCTGCTAGTCTCTTCCTCGGCGTGTACCAAAACCTTTCATACCGCATGTTTGTTTTCACTGTGGGCTTGTGTGTGTCTTTGTGTTTTTTCCCCACGGTGCGGAGTGTGTGAGTGTTTTCCATGTGGAATCCTGGGGCTTTACAAGGCTGACGTCCTGCCAAGCATTCTCTTGATCTCATTGTAAACACACCGCCCCCATCTAATGCACGCATGCACACACACACACACACACACACACACACACATGCACACATTCCTCCTTCCTGCAGTTTGGGGATGCAGAGACGATGGATCCTGCAGTCTGACTGGATTCGTACGGACGAGTTATATTTAGACAGCACATAGTTTATAGCCTGTTTCTGTTTAATTACACTTTGTCTCCTGAAACACTAATTACCTTAATAGGGATTATTCTTGCTTTCCTGCACTAAAAGGGGCCTTCACAACGTGCTCCTTACGCCTCACTCGCTCTCTCTCTCTCTCTCTCTGTCGCTCCAATATCATCTGTTTAGCTTTCTCGTCCCCCGGAGCACTCACCGTCGCCAGATTATTTTTGTGTTTTTCTTTCTTTCTCCCTTCTTTCTCGGGTGTCTTTTTTTTTTTTGTTTCAGACACAATCATCAGTTCAGTTTCAAGTCATAGAGCATTCTTCTCATGCACACACACACACACACACTCACTGAGGAGATACAGTAAGTGCATGTGTGTCTTTGTTCATGCTGCTGATGTGCTAACACATGCATGCACGTCTCCATCTAAACAAATATTTAATCTCATGTGGTGCATCGCAGCCTTATCGTACTCGGGACAAGTTGAGAAAATTCAGGCAGGATGGTTAATTGGATTTGTTTCATTTGTTTAACTTCCTGCAAGATTAGACTCAAAAACCAAATGACAGTGTCTCTGAAATGAAGAAGATTACCTCTTCTTGCTCTCGGTACTCTTGTTTCAGGTTGAATTACTTGACAAACATGTGAAATTATTTCATGCTCCTGCCCAAAAAAATATCTAAAGTGGAGGAGTTATGGAGGTGAGACAGGATTTTTTCAGTCAGCAGTCTTTTTTTTTTTTTTTTAACAAGACATAAGGAATGCACTGCAGGGGAATAAGGGAGTAGGATATTTGCTGGAGTAGGCTCCAGATGCCTCCGTTGGGGAGAAGAAGAAGGAGAATTTCTACGGCTGTTGTCGGTGCGTTTTCACAGCAGCCGTTTGGGGGAAATAGACTAGGTGCTATTTTTAGTGGCGTTCACTTGACAGCCCCACTGAAAATACGCAACAATGGAGCTTGGACACGTGATGGCAAATACCTCAAAATAACGTTGCTCCTTCTGCTGTTGACTCAGGCCAGCTGGGGTCTGTGCAGCTCCCTCAAGTGAACAAATCAATTGAACTGTTGTGAGCTACATTCAGTTTAATAGAGATGATGGTTTTTAGGAGAAACATAGAGGACGCATCATGAGCTGTATGTTACAATGAATATGTTGATGGTTCATCATCGTGGGTCAGTTGTTTTTTGGGAGATAATTCAAATCTCAGAGTACGGTCAAGTAAATCTATTATTATTTATTTAAACACTATAGCTGTAAAATAATGATTTGTGAAACTCTTCAAAATCCTTAATTATCTGAGAAATTTCTTCTTCTCAGGACTTATTTGGGGAATATGAAACATGCCAGGATCCATTTAGTTGCATGTTGGTACTTTCACAAATGCAACTTCACTGCATTTTGTTTTTTGTGTAAACTATAACTACTATATTGAGTTGCAAAGATGACTTATTTTGGGTAACCGTGCTTCTGCAAGTAAAATTGTAAGATGAGAAGTTCACTACAAACATCACTGAGCTTAACACAATCTGCAGCAAAAACTTTCAGATTCTATCATACTATGTTTTGTTGCCAGCTGCAAAAATTAAGTGTTTTGAATCAGCTACAGTTGTGATTCGTGCCTCTGACTGGCTTCTTCTCCATAGCAACGGCAGTTGAGGTTCATGCGTAACAGAACCAACGGAAAAAAAACATGATTTCTCAATAACAATGTTGAAATAATTCAAACTGATGGCCATAACATACAACTATCATATGGTAAATAATTCAGGAGATTCCAGTGTTTCTATGTTTAAAACATTGAGGCTATCATTGAAATAAAAATATGACACAGGAATTCAGAGGGGAGAAAATAATTCCAGAACCAGCAGCACATGAGGGCAGAGTTTTCTTAATCTACATTATTATATAAATGCAGATTTTGTACCTCTGTATTACCAAATGATACAAAGTGTCTCTATCTACTATATTTCATTCATTTGTTTGAAAAAATCAGACAAAAAAAGTGAAACTATTCAGCAGTGGCAACACCAACTGAGTTTGTGTAATAAACAGAAGAAGAGCTGGATTAGCATTTGCAATGTTAGCCACTGCATCTACATCTTAGCATTTTCATTGTCAATTTATCAGTCGATTATTTTGTCAGATTGATTTAACTGTTTAACTAAGATGTAAGAAATTGAGTGAATTTGAAGCGTGAGGTGACATCTTCAAATTGCTTGTTTTGTCAGAAAAGCAGCAAAACCCAAAGATACTGAATTATTCAAACCAGAGAAAAGCAACAGATCCTCACAGCTGGAAGCAGTGAATGTGTGGCAGTTTTGATTGATAAATGATATAAATGGTGATTATCAATTATCAAAGATGTTGTCATTTGATTCATTTTCTGTTGAGTGACTAAATATTTCAGCATTGATATCTCCCATGGTTGAATCAGCTCCTACATATACTTTACCAACAAACATTAAATGAAAAGAACATGTCTCCGTGTTTGATTGACAGCTGAAATACAGCACAAAACACAACAGCAGTGAAATGGAAGGCCTGCAGATTAGAAAATATCACCAGTCACAATAAATATTTAGCAGATTCAGTCATTTTGTGAGTTAAATGCAGTTTGATTACTTATCCAGGTGAACAGTGCAAGTTCCAGCTTTACCAGCCACATCTGAAAAACATTAAGAGTCTGGGGTTAAACTCTTCCTCTCACGGACACAGAACTGAGAAGACTTTGCTCGTATCTGTCAGAAGAGATGTTATGCATTCCTGTGGCAGAAACCATCTCTCCAGCACTCTGTTGTGCTGTAATTGGTCGGATCAATGGCACTTAGGCCTTCCTCTCATCTCACCACTCAAATGCATCCACACACATACACACATAAGAACAAATGTACATAGACAGACTCCCATAACCACAGACACTGGAGGAAATCCACATGCATATACAAATACACGTGCATGTCAAGCAAACAGATGTGCATGTTTTTTTTCATGCATGTTTGGCACCTTTTTTGTTATTTTTTTATAATATTTTTTGTTATCAAATAAAAAAAAAAAAAAGGATAAAAAGGTCCTTCTGAGGTCAGACACCAACACCCACGCACACTCAGCTATGATTATGTATTATAACAGTGGAGTGTGTTGGATTAGAGATAATCATGTTTACAGTTGCCGACTTTCTCCGCTCTGCTCATGCACAGCAAACAACAACCTCTGCCTCATTAGAATGTGTGTATTTGTGTGCGTGATTGTGTGTGTGTGTGTGTGTGTGAGCGCCATGGTAGCAATAACCTCTGATTGTCATTTCTATCCATGACTCCTATCCATTCTCATCTAATTCAATCTCGGTCAGTCATAAACAATAAGCGCAGATAGATATTTGGATGTCTGTAGTGGTTCAGCAGACAGTGGAGTCTCCACAGCTCCTGACCTGCAAAATCACACTTGTGCTTACATTTCTGTCTATCAAGTCTTAATTAACCATAAAAATTGAGTTGTTACAGTCTAATTATACTCCAGTTGCACAAATGGAACGTAATCTAAAGGGTTATGCTCTTTTGCTCTTTGTTTTTCTCCACTCTACTTTCTCAATTCATTAGGGTAAAAACTAAAAATCAAACCAAGTTGAAACATTGACATCATGGAGAGTCTGTCAGTTCAGTTTAATTGCCAAAAATGAGTTATAGCACCTGATTTTGATTTAGTTTTAGTCTTAGTGTTTTGACGAAAGTGTGTGTCGTGTTTTCATGATTATTGTTAGTATGAGTCTAGCTGGATTTGACAAAACTTTTAAGAGATTTTAGTCGTGGTTTTAGCCATGCTAGCAGCATGGCTCAAGGAATGGAAATGTCGGTTTGTAGGTTGGTCGGTCAGTCCACCGCATTAGTATAAAATATCTCAAAAAAGGATGGATTGCCATGTAATCTGAATGTTTTCGTGGTTTGTCTCAGCTGTTGTGTTGCTGCTTCTTGTCAAACTTTTTGTGGGATTGTAGATTTTTTTTTTCTTCAAGAGCCGGTAATGTAAGCTAACACCACTGGCAGAGACATCATCTTACTGAAATGCAAGATGCTGCTTATTAGTGTAACACATTAAGCAGCTAAACTCAATTTTTGAAGAAGAGAGATTTAGTGGAGGCATATACTTTTTTCCAGTCAGAGGGATACAATGTGTGCTTCTGCAGATGCATGTGGGTCGATTGCACTACGTTTGCAAAAATTTGCATTAACAAAGTTATCAGTTAATTTGTCCATTCCTCAGTCTTACACATTATTGTTTGGTTGTTATACGTGGACAAAAATTGTAATTCATGTTGTCACAGTTTTTGTTTTCAAAAGCTTTTAGTCTTTGTCTTGTTCTTGTCGTGAGAAAAAGGTTTTTTTTTGATGAACTTAGCACTTCTCTGGACAGTTCAGTTCTCTCTGGACAGCATCATTTTATTGCAGTTGGAAAAGCTTTGGGGCTTGCCCAAAACAATTTGCACTCATACAATCAACACTCATAGTCCCCAGAGGATCAATATGTTTCTGGTGACCGTCTGACCTTTCCTCTAGCACCATCCATTTCCTCTATCTGATGACATCACCGTGAAATTTGCAGAGCACATACATGCTCTCCTGAGGATTAGCCTATTCAATTTTGTCCTCTCCATGAGATGCTTGACCCAGGAATTCTAAGTAACCCTGCACCTTTGCACACAAGATATCTAATAATCTAACTAGCATAGATTATCCTAAAACATTCCAAGCACAGTTATGCTCCCGGGGTGCTCAACCTTTTGATTGTAATGACCCCATGACACCACCAGCAGATTTAACACTTTTAGCCCTATTACTGGTAGGGCTCCAAGAAAAGCAACATTGTCAGTATACTGCTTGTTCCTTTCAACATGTCCACATTGTGGGGTGTAATGAACCAGTGTTGCAGCAGCCTCAAGGGGCCACCAGTGGGGTTTTAGTCTTTAGACCTGTATTTCCCAGTCAGTACTGTCAGAACTATGTGTTCTGCTGCGGTTTTGCCTCATCTCCCAAATGTAAAATGCTTTGTAAATCCTTTTAAAAACACACAAGAAACCACTGCCCTGACTAACATGGTACAGCATCTATCATGCAGCTAATTATCTGCTTAATGGGACTACTTTCCCTTTTTCCATTACTGCACACTGAGGCAAAAAGAAACTTAAAGGCAGAGCGAGAGTCTATTTGGAGATAATTCTGGCAGAATGGAGGCACCTAAAAATCTAATTGGATTTTTGAAAACATCACATGGCCTTAGAGTTGCAAGGGAGGGTATTTGTCAAAAGCGTTAATAGAAACAGGAAAAGAAAGCAGTAGGGTCTGCATTGCGTTCCAGTATGAAAGTCCTGAATGGAACAATCATTCTCTGGGGAACATGAATGTGGTCAATAAACTCAATGGTCTAGATTTACATACTTTTATGCAAGCTAGTGGTGGGGCTCTAGGAATGGCAGTGTTGGAAATACAGTATGTTGACAACATTTTGATGGATTTGGCGTGGAATTTGTGACAGGTATCCATGTTGGCCAGAGGATGGATCCTAATAATTTTGTAGATCCCCTGACCTTTCATCTTGTGCTACTGGCAGTTTGCAATTATCTAGTGAAATATATAATATATCTTTTTGATGGTTTGGCACAAAATTTGTTTCTAGAAGTTTTCCCAATGACTTTGATGATCCCTTGATCCCTCCCTTCAAACTGAAATGTCTCGGCAACTATCAGATGGACTGCCATGGAATTTGGTACAGAAATTCATGGTCTCTACAGGGGAAATTAAAATAACGTTGGTGGTTCCCTGACTCTTATTCTCACCAGGTCAAAATTTCAATTTGTCAGGTTGGTTGGTTTATGACCAAACACTTGGAAAAAAACAATGATAATCCTATCAGCCTCAGCTGTACTTTGTGTTTAGTACTATTAACTAAGATGTTAAGCATGACCTGAGAAACATCAGAACATCAGAGATGTTAGTTCAAATCACCACTAAGTACTGCCTCACATCTAGTCTGCTAGTGTTGATGCTATTGTGAAAGATCAAGAGGTCATTAAAACTGATAGTAATTGTTTTTAGGATCATGAATAACTAAACCAAATTTCAGATCAGTTTGGCTGTTAGTTGTCATGATATCTTGCTCTGGATGAAGTTTTAGATAGATGGTCACCATTTACCATCCTTTAGCTCTGCATCCTTAGAAAGCAAGTGATGTATTGATAAATTCTTTATCAGTCAGACTGCAACATATCCATCATATCAGAGGGGTCCAATGATGACTGGAGCCCATCAGATTTCTTAATTAAAGGCAAATGCATGCACAGTAGCTATAGCATCATCTACAGGTACATTAACCTCTGCAATCAGATTTATTTAGACATCATAACCCATCTGTGGTCCAGGCTAGCTGTTGCTGTTGTGTGGCCTGTGGTGCTTGACAGGGTAGGAGAACAAACAGGTTGTGAAAGGCAGGCAGGTCATGTATCCTGTTGTATGTGGAGCCTTGGGTGTTTCCAGCCCTGAACACAAATTTTGGGTGAAGACATGATGCCAGCTTCATGTAGAGAGGGAAGCTTGTGTGCTGATTTGGGGACGATTACATGTGTTCTCCCCCATGTGCGGTGTATGTATGTGCACCTCTGTGCGTGTGTGTGTGATTATATGAGTGTGTTTACCAAGCCATCCCTTGCTTGCCCGCGGTCCATCTGTCACTCCAAGAAAGCTCACTAGGCATGTCACAGACTGCGGGCCAGCTGGGAGGGTGTGTGTGCGCGCATGTGTATGTGGAGGGTGGGGAGGTGGGCGATCTCTGTCACTTCATATCGCATCATTTCCTGTTAAGGAATCCCACCAGCACGAAATAATCCAAAGTCTGAGGAGAGGAGAGACACATTATTGAGGAGAATAAAATTGGCTAATTCTGTGATATTTAATTTAATCAAAACTGTTCCCCTCACCTTAACAGTGTAATGAAATGTGCTGGAGCTCAGGTGCACTGTATTACAAACGTTTGTTGTGTTCTTACACTTGTTACATTTGCTGGGCTGAGCCAAGTAAGTAAGCAAGTGATTAGTACTTCTTAAAATCTTATTGAAGTGATGCTACTGAAGGGTTTGGGTTACAGTCAGTCTTTAATTATGTGTAAATAGTAAATATTTCAGTTGGTACTCAAAAGAACAGTTTGACACTTTGTGAAATATGTCTGTTTTCCTTCTTTCCAAGAGTTAGGTAAGATTAAGATCTCATGTCATAAGCATAAAGACTGGAAGCAGGCGGTAACAGCTAGCCTGGCTCTCACCAAAGTTCTAAAGTATGCCCACCAACACCTCTAACACTCACTAATAAGCATGATGAATCTTGTTTGTTTAATTCGTACACAAACAAAAATGTAAAAAAAATGTGTTGTTTTATGTTGAGTTATGTGCCGCGACTATTTTTTGGCTAACAGCTAGGTGCAGTGACCCTATCTGGCATCCAAAGCTATACACAGTAGGGATGGGCATTTCAAGCAAAAAATCTATCCAGTATTCACTGGGAACTATTCGGCCATTCTTCGAAGATCCCCACATCCCCGCACGCACACACACACACACACACACAAAGAGAGAGAAAGAGAGAGACCCATTCATGATTCATCCACCTTCTGCTTGGTGCTTTGCTCTCAAAAGACAGTGCGTAGTTGTTGTAGACTTGTGATATGCTAGCTTTACCTGGCATTGCACCTTTGTTTTTGTTTATTTTTTTGAAGGAGTTCCACACAGAACTTTCTGACGACTGTAGTAGTCTTTGCACATGTCTCCTGTTTGTACAGTAGAATCTAGCTCATCTCACAGTGCTGTAGCAAATGCTATACTGCTATACTGCCCTCCTGCGGAAAAGAGACGATCTGAATGTGCTACACACGTTAACGTAAGAGGAGAAGATAGTCCAGTGTTTCCCCTGTATTCATTCTTCAGCGGTGCACTGCCACTGCAAAATTATGAGCACCGCTGCTAAAATTTCACACAATCATTAATGTCAGTGGGCTACTAATGATTTTCACTCACATGCTGTGCGAGCATGATAACACCCTAGTTACAGTGGAAATGTTTTGAGTCATTTTCCCTCTCCTCATTCTTCAAAGGACATCTACATAAAAGGTACTGTTGTAAGAGCAGAGTAGCTTTGTTAAGGAATAGGGCAGTGTGTAATGTGTGGGCGTAGCGAGTGTGTGGTTGAGCGAGCGGAAAAAAAGTGACAGTGAATGCGAGCGGAGCAGAGTAAAAGGTTAGCAGTAAGGTGTCAATCTGGCAGTAAATGTACAGTACAGACTACTGTGTGTAATTTAATAAATGCTACAGCTTCTCAAGATCAAGAAAAGTCTTGTCTGTTTTTTCCCCAACTGCTGGAAAAGTGAAGGGTGTTAGCCCCGACGTTAGCAACAATGGGTTAGCCTAACCTGACCAGGCTCACTTAAGGTGGACTGACCTTAAAGGTTGACCAGCAGTTCTCATTTTAGTGCCCATCTCAGCCGCTCCTCAAAGCAGTCAACCAAGGGGAAACACTGTAGTCACATGAACCATTTGATTTTTTATAATTTAATGACTATTCCAAAATTTGAAAATCATGACCATCTCTACTACTACTACTGCTTACACTTCAGTTGCTGTATGGGACTGAACACACAAGATGCATCATGTTACAGTCAGTGAGTTTTAGAGGTGTAGGTTGGCATATTTTTGAACTTTGGACAGAAGCAGGCTAGCTGTTTTTTTGCTAAGCCTCTCACGATTCCCCAAATCCTCAATTCAGTTTGACTTTCGATTTTAAGGTCACGATTAAATTCGATTTTCGATTTAAACCATTTTTTTCAGCCCTGAGAGTTATGCCAGTGTAGACTATTGAGTCTTGATCGGTAAAGATGAACAGATCATTGGTTTTATGCCCTGACAACTGTCATTTACACTTTCAAATTCTTCTTTAAAAGGATAGGCTACATGGTTTCAAGTGTGATATAACTGCCATATGTTTTTTGGGGGATGGGGGATGTACCATACTAAGGTTATATGGTCAAATTTAAATAATTATTTAAAATGTAATAACAATAACTTATTTCACCAGTCAATTGGGAAGAAACTGTTAAAACACAAAAACAAAAAGAAGAGCCACTAGATGGCAGAGGGGTACTTTAAAACAACAGCTTGAGTGTCCTCACCTGCAGCAAACTAAGTTTATGTGTGTTGCACTTTGTAGACGGTCCTTGCACACTCGTCTCATACCTTACTACAGTAGGAAAGAGGTGTTGGTTTGTGTTTTAAGAATGTTTCGCTTATGAGTTATTGATCCAGGAAGTTTAAATCTGTCAATATATTTCCAACTTTACTGAAGTGTGAAGTGTGTAGCATAGCCTATAAACTGTAGTTTTTCTATCAACGATGCATTCGTTATTTACACAACTCACAGGGAAGGCAAAGTGTTTCTACGCCAATGACTTCAGGGAAGCAGGAGGATTTTCCAGATCTGTTGTTTCTCCATCGTCTCTGACTCCGGCAGCGGCCATGGTGTCTCGAAAAGTAATGCAGCTGCAGGCTACCAGTAAGCTATGCTGTGCTGTCTTTGAATTTTTTTTTTTTCTCAGATGTGCACACTGGACATGTGCAAGTAGGCAGAGGTGGGAGAATCATTGATCCTCCTTTTGATTTTGATGGTCGAAATCGAAACACCCCTATAAGCTAGGCTAATCACCTCCAAACCTGATGATGTCATCAGGGTTATCTTGGAATGGGATTGTAGAGCGAAACTTAAGACGTTTTACGGAAAGCCCGGAGGTGTGGAATTGGAACCCAGTGGTTGAAGGAGAAAGGCTTTTTACAATTAGATTAATATTTATCTTATCTTATCCTGGCAGTTCCCCACTAATCACAACCGTCTCAACTGGAAGTCCTAAATTTCTCTTTTCAGCCCTTGTAGGTTAGCTTTGGTCAGCTTGGGTTCACGGCAGTTCCAGTGAATTCCAACAGTGACCAGGTTTCACAGTGGAAAAAGTAGCAAAACAGCCACAGAAACCTCTCAAACCACCCCTGCATACTTCTCTACTGTGAATCTGTGTGCTCAGTTGGTGAAGCAGTGACCGCTTGGAACGCACTGAACTCACGGATGGACTGTAGAGAAGTGGAAGCCAAAACGCAGGGCTTCTGGTGGAGCTTGAGAGGACAAAAACACGACATGGAAGCAGTATATTTAGCCATAAGAACACACTGAGCATACTCAGCATACTGCGTGTGTGTGTGTGTGTGTGTGTATGTGTGATCCTTAAGGAATACATTTTAGTGGAGTATCACACTAAAAAGAAAAAAAACACAAAACACTTTTGCCTGCTGGGTTGTCAAAGCATTGATGCTCAGAACGGCACTCCTTCCAGACAGACTCTTACAATAGTGTGATATCATTTTGAACAATTTTAGCAGATTGTTGCTTCATCCTTGTTGGGCAGACTGTCATGAGTGTGTTTGTGTGGGTGAGTGTGTGTGTGTGTTTGCTTGAATCTGCCACCTACTGCTGTGTCTCTTCTCCTGTGTGCAGTTGGAAGTCAAACCATACTCTGCATAATGGTGTAATATTATGCATAGTCTGCCACTGCACTTACTTTTCCTCTGGATGGACACACACACACACACACACACAAACACACACAGAGACACATATGGAGATTAAGGCTTAAATGTCATATTACTCAGCACCGTAATGGCGCAGCTAGCTACACACGAGGTGTCGGATTTCATCAGCGTTTGTGAGGTGTGTGTGTGTGTGTGTGTGTGTTTTATTGCAGTGTGCTTGCTTATTTATGATCCTGGATTATCATTTTAACAGGACCTGGTTTGGAGCGTCACTCTCTGCTTCACCTCTCGCTGAGCTGGACCATACAGCACAGAGGTGTGAAGGTGTGAGGGAAGCATTTAGTGCCTGTGTATTTGTGGCTGCGGATTTATGTGTGTGCATTTGTTTATACAGAACATGCTAACCTTCTAATCCCACCAGATCCTGTCGCTCTTAAAACTCGTGGTGTGGTGCACTCCAGTCCCTCTCCATGGATTTGAAATAACAGTGGAAGCAAGGAAACAATTGACTGTTAGCTAAATTCCTCCACCAATCAGCAATTGTCCAATCACAGCTTAGCAACTGTAGGCGCAGCAGGTCTGTCAAGCTTTGTTTTTTTAAACACCTATTAAAAACCAAAACTGCTAGAGGAAAAGTATTGAGGGATTTAATAATGTGTTATATTGTACAATAACTCTAGGGCTAACCAGGGCTAGCTAAATACCCTGTATTACAGGAACAATACTGCTCTTTTGTTTCCGTTTCTTCTACATAGATCATCAACTGGTGATGATGCTTTTTATCTGCTTTGTTAGCATGAGTTAGCACGATATCATATGTGTAGCCATTAAAATGCATATTTAAGAAAATCAGAACACTGTTTAGATCTTATGTTAAAACGTTTTCAGCTATTCCATGGTAATTAATTATCCAGTTGGATACAGCTTTTGTTTGAAATCAAGGACCTATTGTTTAAAGAATCACCACCATTTTTGAGTATTAAATCTGCCTCCATCACCAGTGTAAAGCAACAGTAACTAAGGGCAACAAGGCTTAGTGACCAATCAAATAGTATTTATTGGGATGAAAAGTTATACTAAACCACAAAACAATGAGTGTGTGATGTGCCACATAACACCATAACTCTTTCATGTATAAATACAGCTGAGTGTCACTCTCATTTTTAAATCAGTAAATATCTTATCAAAGAATAAGCCTTTGATGCACATTCAATACCAACATTCAGTACCTAAACATTTTCAATATGTTAATGTTGTCATTACTCAAAGCATTGAGGTCTGATTTTTTTTTTGATGACACCAAAAATTCCTACAGAGGAGCTCTGCAGTAAATTGGTGAGTACATGGCAGTAATTTCAGATTATTGTATCAGGATAATATAATCTGCTGCAACAATTAGTCAATTAATTAGTCAAGCGACAGAAAATGAATCGCTAACTTTGTTGATAACCGATATTGTTCAAGCAAAAAGCCAAATATTCACTGGTTCCAGCTTCCTAAATATGAGAATCGTATGTGTTTATGTTTTCATCGTCATATATGATAGTAAAATGAGTATTTGGGGTTTTAGACTGAATATGTCACCTAGGGCTGTCTGAAATTATAATGAAATTACAACATTCTAAAGACGAAATGATTCATCAAGAAAATAAATGGCAGATTAATTGATAATGAAAATAAGAATTTGTTCCAGTCCTAATGATCATATAAAGTGTGTTATTCAAATCATCGATTCAAAGCAAAGTGTAATTTGAGTTATGGAGGCTTTTGTTTTACACATGTGAAAGGTTTTGTGGAACACATCCATTGCATTAAAAATCAATTTGATACAGTATGTAATAATGCACGCATTTTCCACACTATGATGTATATTGATATCAGAAAAATACTTGTTTTTTCAAATTGGAATATTGATTTTAGCCATATCACCCAGTTATAACTACATTCTACCTTTACAGCTGCTACACAGCTACAGTGCCATGAAATGAAAATTAGGTAGTAATTTGATTTTACACCCTGTGATGTTTATCGACATGTCACAATTAATTACCATCTTCAATGGCTAGTGGTCACTGTTACCAGCTGGTTTGACTGATGAATGACAGCAGTGATGAATGTCTAGAAGCTGATTGGGTACCACATTTAGAAAATACTTCAAGGTTACAGAAATGGAAATGCTACTGATCACAACTGGTGTCAAACCCAAATGGGGATTCAGTTGGTGATGTTGTATTAACAAAGCCAATAAATCACCCTCTATACACACACATACACACACAGACACATTTACATGCCCCAGTGGTCTCTCTCTAATGTTTTTCTCCTCCTTAGAGGAAAATCAATGTTAATTGACTGTAGCTGTGTTTTAAGCAGACATCGCACTGGGTGAAAAAGATAAATGTCCTAGTATTGAGCCCTGCGGGACATTCTTTATTCTCTGCAATTGAATTCACCCCCTGGACCTGTCCTGGACACCAAACCTGCAAATGTATAACCTATTGAGTGTTGGAGATTTTTCTTGTCAGTGTATAATCCTCTGAGGAAATTACTGAAGAGCTGAACGTCCCCTGTGACTTTGATCTGTTATTAGTGACCATAGACACACAGTCCCTTTTAAGGTGGACCTTTTGACCTTTTTGACATTTTTTCACTCTGTTTTCACTGTGGCTTTTTCATTGGGAAAGAAAAAAAACAGCTTGTAGATGATACTGATCACATGTAATCACACAGAAAATGTAATAATATATCTATCAGTTAGTGAATTAAAAGGGAATATTACTATTCATTTTAAATAATCACTCTGTACCATGTCACCAGTGGCATTTATCAACTGTGATGTCTTCTAAAAACACAGATTGTCATGATTTACTACTAAACGCACTTGAGCCTGACCAATAAATTGGCACTGACGAGTTTATTATTTTTCAACAGTTAAATGTCCCACTCAGTACATATCTTGGTCACAATTCTTTAAAGGATAAGTCTGATGATATTCTATTTTCTTGGCGTCAACAATTCCCATAAAAAGACCAAAACCAACAATGAAGTGATCCAAATATTAATTGAGTATTGGATATCCAAAACTACTGTCACTGTATGATATGTTTTTCTGGTACCATGGATACACACACTGTAGTTTATTTATTCATTTTATTTTGTCTTTTTTTAAAATGCAACTATATATTCGTTACTGTTTTTTAAAAGACATCTTCACTATAAACCATTGACACAGATGGCATAGGGAAGTATTGAGAGACATTGCTGGTTTTGATCTTTTTTTGGAATTTTGGTGACAACAACAAAAATCATTGTGTTAGAGGTAAAAACCCATTAAAAATATCGCTGATATGTCGTTATCAGATTTTTAAACTCTGAAATAATGATACCAGTGTCAAAAATCCACATGAACTCATGAACTCTGTGTCAAGATGGTCACCAGTCACAACAGAGTTCCATCATATATTCATATATAAATGAATGTAGATAACAGCCTAACATTTTACTACTGAGCTAAAACTCCACTTAGAGTGATGGTATAGATCCATATAGCTCCTGCACAGAACCATATCATCTGTAAACTCAAGCCACAATAGCCATGGAAGCATGAAGGTTTAAATTGATAAGATGATGGATCTGGCCACAAGGCCTTTATTCCAACTGTATTTTATTGTATTTCATCAAGAAGTCTTCCTGTTGTCTACTCTGTTGCTGATTTAATTTGCTGCTGTTTGCCCAACACTTCCTCCATGTTTACCTGTCTTGATAAATGCAGTATAATGTAATGTAATGTAAATAACATTTCCACTCACTAATCAATTGCGATCGCTTCTACTTTTCCATTTTTTCAATCACCGACTATGAAATCACACTTCTTGCTCCATTAATAACCTTCCAGTGGCAAAAATGTTCATAATCCTTCTTTTTTGCTGGTAGGCTTTTAATGTGAAACATATGTAGGAAGTGATATGTTTTATATGGCAGCTTAACAGTGATTAAAAAAACTGCCAAGTAGAAACAATTTGGAAACATTAAGTGAATGAAAACTGTATGTTAAAAATAGAAACTCAGAACTACAGATTTGTAATTATGATATGACTCTTGTGATATTGTTACACAGATTGAATTAGTGCTGTGGAAATTTACAGTATGATGAATTTATCATGTGAGCCTTTGTCTTACAAATAATGCCTCAATACCTGCTTTTATTTGAGAATTTACAGCATTGAGTTACCTCATCTTAGCAAATACTTAGCACAGCTTTGCCTAACTTCTAACCAAGAGGAGGTCCAATTAGACAGTATAACTCAAAATAGGTACACACACCACTGTAATTATACCAAATTATTTACAGCAGATTCTAAAATAGAGTTGAATTCTCCTTTAACAACAGGAACGTACAACAGGAGTACCAGATGCCCTCACGGCCCGCGCAGATCCGCAGCCAGCCAAAACTAATACTCAGGAGAGAGCAGTAACATGGCACCCACATTATGTGCGTGTGTGTGTGTGTGTGTGTGTGTGTGTGTGTGTGCTTGTGTGCTTGTGTGTTTGTGTAATGGAGGTACACTGTTTAGGACTATTCTGCTGCTCAGGCAAATCAGCAAATTTTTTGCTGGTGGGAATAGACCCTCCTCCCCCTGCTGCCATGGCAACCAGTGAACTGTGTCACCTGCCAGTGGATTTTGTGTGTGTGTGTGTGTGTGTGTGTATGTGTTTGTGCAGTGGTGTGTGTTTTACAAAAAGGAAGAAATAGCTAGCAAAGAACACATACCATGTCCAGTGGATTATTTCAATACTGCACCTTTTCTCTCTTCGAGTGGTGTGCATGACAGCTTCATACCTGGACACACCTAACACCCCCCTCTCCCCCCATGCATATTATACTTTCCTGCCAGCAGCAGTGCTCAGTGCCAGCTGTTGGTATACCAGAGGCCTTGCAGCAGTGCTTGGCTGCCTCTCGTGCCTCGGCGTGCCGCTCTACATTCCTCAGCTCCACGGGGGATGTTTACATTTCAAAACTCTCCTGGTGGAAACTAAAGAGCCGGCGCTGACAGAGCCGAGTCAGAGGGTTCAGGGGGAGACGGGGACATGGACGCTGGAATACAGAGTAGAACAGAATAGAATGGGGAGGTTTTGTCATGGAGTTTTGCCTTTGATCTCATTGTCTCCTGCAGGCAAATCTCCATGTACAGTATATGTGTGAAATCTCAGTGTATGAACAAGGACATTTTATTGTTTTGACTTGTCTATCTGCAGCCCACTGACAGTAAAAGGAAAAAGAGGGCAGATGAACAATACTTTCAAGCCCCTAGAATGTTTTCTCAGATGCATTCTAAAGGACAAAAACATCATTTGTCGTTGCTTTTTAAACAATGCATATGATGGTTACAACAATAATTTGTATGACAGTATTTTGATATAACACATCTGTGGTTAAGAGTCAGTTAACTATAAGTACTTGCTTAAAGATCCCCTCCAGACATGTATTATGACATAAAAATACTTTGCTTGGAACAATAATGTGTGTCTGATTTTTTTTTTTTAATGATAACTACTTGAATTTAAATTTGAATTTATTAATAGGATAGCCCCTTGAGATGTAGCATCTCATTTTCAAGGGGGTCCTAACTACCTTGTAAAAATCCTTAAAATGGCACCTACTCCTTCTCCCTCATTAAAATTATAGATTCGGTGAATATGCAAATATATTTCATTGCAGAAGATTAACTGCTGGACACAAGATGTCTCCTACTTCACTGTCCATTCTCAGTGTTTGTGCACTGGAGGCTTCAAGTTTCCACATCATACTTGTCTGAGTCTAATATTGGATCAGGATTGACTTCCAAACTAGTTGCGATGTCACAAATCATGCTCATAGGCCTTCAACTAAAGATCAGACATTCAGTGAGCACAGAGAAACTTTCCTCCCTCAGCAGATGAATGTGAAAACAAACTCTACATCATTCTGCACAGTGAAGCTCAAACATCCAACTGTAGGAACAAGAAGAAAAACATATTTTTGAGTGGAGGGGACTTTAAGGTTAGGAATACATAATAGTCATGGATAAAAAAAAGTGTTGAATGTGGGTATGAGATAGGGTTTTCTTGTCAATGAAGTTTGATTTCAAACACAGAATTGTGTGGAAGTTATTTTTTTTACCATGGGAATAGTTGTACAATACATTATAAGGTCATTTTTAGTGAAACAATTCCTCTCAAATCTTTGAAGTACACACAACATGGTGGCAACCCCACACTGTCCACTATCAGTGCCAAGAAAATGAATTGGAAGAAACCACTGTAGCTGAAAAGCTGATTCAGTTATATGACTGTATGGCATATCAGGTGCAGAAGTGTTGATGAGGTTTGGAGAAGTTGTCTTTGTACTGTTGGTTGCAGTTTTGATTGAAGTAAAGCCTGTGACCCGTGATGCAGTATTAGACTGCATCATTCATGGCATACGAGGTGTTTATCGCTGCCTTGTTTTCTCTGCCTCGTGAACATTATGGAATCCTGATGAGCGCCTCCCTCTGCTTAACAGAGAGTTGTCAAAGCAACTTTTATGGCAGCTCGCTCCTCCTCTGTGGCAGCCAAAAGCACATTGCAGTGACAACATTTATGAAGAGTCTGTCGAGAGAGATTATGAAAGAACTGAGATGGAAGAACCCCAAATGCTCCTCTCCTCTCCTGGTTTCTCCTCTCTAACTTGATTTATTTTCGGTGTCTATGCTCAAATGTTTTTCATGCTCCAAATCAGTAAGCTGCAAGCACATTTCGATCAGGATGCTGCTGCTGCTGTGGTGAAGATATCAGAAGTCCAGAAATTGAGGATTATATCATGATATAACGCCTCGCTATACACAAACACACATACACACACCGGTATATCTATACTTGCTACACTTGATGACAATCTACTCATTCCATTACACCTTACTCTTATTTTGAGCCCCTGCATATATCAGCCAGAGTACAATGATACATTGCACTCACATACACTCACCAGCCACTTTATTAGGTACACCTGTTAATGCAAATATCTAATCAACCAATCACGCTGCAGCAACTCAATGCATTTAGGCATATAGACATGGTCAAGATGATCCGCTGAAGTTCAAACCAAGCATCAGAATGTGGATGGAAGGTGATTTAAGTGACTTTGAACATGGCATTGTAGGCCATGTCACAAAGCTCAAATAATCTCAAACTGGTTTCTTGAACATGACAATGAGTTCATTGTACTCAAATGGCCTCCAAGTCACCAGATCTCAATCCAATAGAGCACCTTTGGGATGTGGTAGAACGGGAGATTTGTATCATGGATGTGCAGCCAACAAATCTGCAGCAACTACGTGATGTTGTAAATGGTAAATGCTTGTACTGTACTTGTATAGCGCCTTTCTAGTCTTCCGACCACTCAAAGCGCTTTTACACTACAAATCTCATTCACCCATTCACACACATTCATATGCTGAATGGGTACAGGGGCTACCATGCAAGGTCCCAACCTACCCATCAGAGGAAACTAACCATTTACACACATTCATACACTGATGGAACAGTCATCAGGAGCAATTTGGGGTTAAGTATCTTGGCCAAGGACACATCGGCATGTGGACTGGAGGAGCTGGGAATCCAACCGCCAATCATCCGATTAGTGGACGACCCGCTCTACCTCCTGAGCCACAGCTGTTGCCATGTCAATATGGACCAAAATCTCTGAGGAATATTTCCAGCACCTTGTTGATTCAGTGTCACGAAGAATTAAGGCAGTTCTGAAGGCAAAAGGGGGTCCAACGCAATACTAGCAAGGTGTACCTAATGAAGTGGCTGGTGAGTATATATGCAGACCCATGCTGGGTCTACAGAGTGATGTCATGATTTGCGGCGGAGAGTGGATGTAAAGCAGGATGATGTTGGGCCAGAGAATAAAAGGACCATTAAAGTAACATGGCGGTGTGTGTGATAGGATTAATATCAGGCCATCTGTTTCATTCTGTTTCATGTCATATATATGATGGAATCACGGGCTAATGTGTGTTCATGAGTGTGAGGACTGGAGTGGGGACAGTGCATATGTAAGAACAATATGTGTTGCAGTCCAGTGTTTGTGCATGTGTAGGGGTGGGGGCTAGGGGCGAGGGTTTATAGAGCTCTACAGACAATAATGCTATAAAGAGGATAGTGTATTCCATGTCAGGAGGGCACATGCTAAAGAGAGGGCACATGTAATCTTGCTGTTGGTCAGGAGGAAGATTGTGCTGTTGATTTCATGGTATTAACTCATGCAGAGCATTGAACGAGATCAACAGGACTGTAAAACGTGCAGCAGAAGCCAGAGGGTCAGAGAAGTGGTTGAAATCAGGTCCATATTTTTAACTGATGTTCACAGAGTTTGTGCATTTTATTGAATCTGAGCCCTGATTTAAATCTTCAACTTTAGGCAACAAAAGTCATAATACTGAAAGAAATTGTCTGGCTTTGAATCACCCAGTGGCAGTATTTAAAAAAAAAAGACATTGTGGAAGACAAGAAATGGGCTGAAAGATACAAAGACTGCACTACAGTTTTCACCAGGTTTGTCTCATTTTTCAACAAAAACATATGCCATCATTGTCATTTGAAAAATACAGGAGCACATTGCAAAGTAAAAACCTTCTCATAATTATGGGATCTTTAGGGAAGATGCTATAATCACATACAAATTTTACATATACTGTACACTGTATTTTTTACATTGTGCAGAATACGTGAAAAAGACGATTGAGTTTATTTTATCACATTTTTACAAAATCAAGTTGGCTCAACATGAAATGTTTTTTCAACTTCTATTACCAAGTTACTTACATTTACATAAGTTGATAGAGTTTTCCAAAGAGAACTCCCTGAGTCCAACCTAAACATTAACACATGAACAAATAGCTGAAAAGACATCTCAATCAGAACTTTTATTACAATCTTAGAACTGTATTTCAACTCCAACACACCCACACTCAGTAAGTGTACAGCTTTAAAAATTAAAAGAAGTGTGTCAATAGATGTCGACACATCAAAAAGACCTTCCTTTGGGACATGTAGACAAAAAAAAAGCCTTCACGCACTCTGACACATCCTTGCTCTTGCTCAAGGCTGCTCAAAAACTGAAATTATACTGTGTCCTACACATAAAAAAGAAGAGAATTCTTCCTTTGGGGAAAAAAAACTCTTTAATTGAGTGACTTGTTCAACAGAGTCCACTCTGAAGAGTGTGTTCAGGAATGCTGCAGTAAATGCAGAAAGACATGCATAGAAAAAAATTCTCTCTCTAACTAAGAAACTTGCTCAAATATCAGTCAGAACATGAAAACATACTTCAAACATTACTCAAATGTCCGCTCTGTTCATGGTTGCTCTACAACACAAAATACAAATTAGTGTCTCACAGACACATTTCCTCCAAATAGAGCAATAGAGATCAGTCAGAACATTAAAACATAAAATAAAGTGGTGTGACCCACAGAAGGACTGTACATTTCTTTTCCTCTTACTACTTAGTGCAATGGACAAATGGCAAAAAACGAAAATACTTCCTTTGGGACAAATGCAGAGACATATACCTAGGCCATCCCTCTAACTGTAACTGCAATTTATTCTTCAGAGAGTGGACCCTGGGAGTGCACGAGTCCAACCCAATCCCCATGAACAGGCGCTGACTCACCTCAAAGGTGTATTTCAAGTCTTTTGGATAGTCGAGGTTCAGCATGTACAGCAGTCCCATCAGGTTCACAAAAGCATTGGGTAAATCACCCAGGTGACATATGACAATCTTTTTCCAGGATTATGAGGGCGACATCATTGTAGGAAGCTGGAAGGTGTTCCTTCACATCTTCAATCACTAAAAGGATTCCAATCACCATTGATGACGTCCTCTTCAGGATCTGTCGGCTTCATGCAAAAACAATCAAAATACAACAACAGATGCTTTACCATATTGTGCATACACACAGAGGACGCATGAAACAACGAGTGTAAGCCTGCTCATTATGAACTAGTTTTCTTTGGATCACCTTGAATGACATTTCACCGCTCACCTCACACACCTTTACGAATGTGGAAGGATTCTCCCTCGTACCATGGTACACCCTGCAACGCTGCTGCTCTCTTCCTTTGGTTTGATGCCTTCCAAAACACATAGGATACATAAATACGGTGGCTATTGGAATTATGTAACTCCCCCACTCCACAAGACATTCTGATGATTTGAAAAAATTGGATGAAGATACACAATCTAAAGCCTCAGTAAATAGTGACAAAGTGTTCAAATACATATTCAGGTTATTTTGAGAACATTACATTGAGTTTACACCTGAATATTAAATGAATTAGGAAAGGCAGCTCTATTGCTTCAAAGTTTTTTAAAGTAAAGAAATGTACTTACATCCTTGTCGAGGCTCTCCAGTAAGGATGTCATTTCTTTAATCCCCTCATAGAGCTTTGACCTGAACAACTAAAGGAGTTTCTCCAGACGCTCAGAGAGGGAATTGAGGCCCATCGACATCATCCTGGTGAATTCCTTGATGATCTACATGGAAATGTGACATTACATAATTTCAGTGTAGTGGCATTACATCATTTTAGTCCATATGTACACACTGGACTGAAAACTGCAGTCTTTAAAGGGACATTTCATAGTTTCCTTAATGTGTATGTGTATTTTTTAGATGCACAAAATCCTGTGTATCACTACACTGCACAGCCTGCACTGAAGAGATCCTGTATGGAAAAACTTCTCTGGTTATCAGCACAGAACACAGTAAAATAAGATTTTAAGTAGTCTTCTCCAAGTTTTTGCCATCCAGATTTGAACGTATCCAGACATGTAGACACAGTTCAGTGTTAAAAGCGGACTCACTTGGTCATGAAACTCAACTTAATGACAACTACATTACAAAAAAACACATTAATCAAAAAACAAGTGCTAGAAACAGCAAGATAGTAGCACACTGAATGTACTAATGACTCTTTACTCAAGCAAACTAAATAAGAGTTAATGAAAAAATCTCAATTTTACATTACCTTTTACTGGTGTGTGTTGATGGCAGCTTGGCTTCTTAAAAGAGCTGAAATCAACAGTCACAAATTTGCTTTAGACATGTTGTTTCCCTCAATTGCACAAAGGGAGGAAGATGATCAAACAAACTATATATTTATCACATAATGGAACTGTTCTGTGCAAGAAAGTTTCAGAGCGATGAAGAGAACCAGAGCGTCCCCGTAACCATGGAAACACACTGGCTCTGCCACTCCTGCCCTGGCACTGACAGTGGACAGGAGGAGAAGGGAGAGAGACTGAGTTGGTAACACTGGTATGAAAAGACATGAGCCAGCCTATATAACAAGGCACATTTCATGTAACTTTAACTGTGAAAGCGATCTTTCGGACAGTGCGTGTGCCGTGCATGTGCACACATTCTCATCAAAATCAACATTAATTATTAATTACAATTGAAAATTATAAACATATTATCCGCTCACCCCCACTAACCAGTCATCTTTTATCAGATAAAATGTGTAGTGACGTTAAATTTCCAACCCATAGCTAAGTAGCTCGCTAGCTCACTAACATGATAATGTATTCCCAATAAGGAAAATTAACTAAACATGAAATATGAATCAAAAGTTGCGGTGACGAACTGAGACAGAGACTAGATGATTAATGTGCATTGACTAGTGATGAATTAGCTAGATGAAATTTAAATGTACTTGAAAACGACGGTTCCAGCTGTGAGGAAGATGGCGACCAACTTCTTTGCGTGATTTCAGAGTGCGCAACACTGCACATTATGTGACCATGATGTCATATTGCAGGTGCATGTGTGAGACATAAAATGCCGAGACTGATGTATTTTCTGAAGTTAATTGAATGGATTATTATGAGTTTTCAAGTCTTTCTTTCAAGTTGAAATCCCAGAGAAAGACCAGATCAACAATGAAATGAGCCTGTCAGCAAGTACTGTTTGTAAAAATTACTCCTGTTTGCTGAAACACACACCAGAGCCATATTGCTGCATTGGTATATTCTTCCTTGACAATAAACATGGCCAATGTAGTTTATTCCTGTCAGCAGTGTAAACACATGCCATGTGCCTGAGCATACTCAGTGACTGCTGCTCCACTCAGAGCTACCCCAGACATTGAAAATGCAGTTGATCAGTTGTTTCAGAATAAACTACACATTTAACACTCTATATGCACCTTTAAGCAGGACTGGTCTGTCTTAAAACAACAGTGAGGAGCCTAAATGAACAGTGAAACAGGTTTTTCTTGCTGTAATCATTCCTCCTGTTCATACTGACCATTAGAAGATTCCTTCATAATGCACTTACAATGTAAGTGATGGGAGACAAAATCCACAGTCCTCCCTCTCTGCAAAAGTGTATTTAAAAGTTTATCTGAAGCTAATATAAGCTAATGGGGGCGGCTGTGGCTCAGGAGGTAGAGCGGGTCTTCCACTAATCGGAACATCGACGGTTGGATGTCCTTGGGCAAGATACTTAACCCCGAATTGCCCCTGATGGTTGTACCATCAGTGTGTGTATGACCAACCTACCTATGGGTAGGTTGGGACCTTGCATGGTAGCCCCTGCACCATTCAGCGTATGAATGTGTGTGAATGGGTGAATGTGATTTGTGGTGTAAAATCGCTTTGAGTGGTCGGAAGACTAGAAAGGCGCTATACAAGTACAGTCCATTTACCATTTACCATTTAATATGAAGCTTTAGATTCCAAATGAGTCAAATCAAGTAGATATCTTTCAACGTTATGTCTTTTTAGTGCCAAAGTCCCTCTTTTTGTTACTATACTTCCACCACAGCTCAACAGGGAAACACAAAGAGGGAATTTGATGCTAAAAAGACTGTAAATGTGGCAGATATCCACTTGATATGACTAACTCAGACTGCTGAAGCCTCGTATAAGCTTCACATAAACATTTAAGTGCATTTTTGCATAAAATGACTCTGTGGACACACTGTGGATTTTTGCCTGTGAAACCTCTTTCACTGTTCTAACTTTAAGACACACTTAAAAAATTGTGAACCAATCCTGTAACCATATTTTCAGTGCTATGTTAGCGCTGCTCATTTTCTATTGTAGACAGGTATGTACTGGGACAAAAATTAAGCCCTGGACTTTTGTCCAGACCAGCCCACATACTGGCCCACGATCGCCTGTTTTTTTCTGGAATACAATTGGATAACGTGTTGCTAATACACAATATTAGCACGCCCTCCCTCCCTGTATATACTTGCTCCTCCAGAAATTTCCCAAAAAACGGAGATTCTCACGTCATGCCTTTCTCTCTCCTCTGGGTTGGATCCACACTGAGAGCCAGGGCTAGCTGGGAGACTAGCAGAGCGTTAGCTGCAGCATGGCTGCAGGGAAGCACAGCCAGCTACTCTTCCCTAGCCTCCAAGCCAACCCCGGCTGTCAGTGTGGATCCAACCGGAGCACCGACCCCGGTTTGTTATTCAGGTTAAAGTGTGAAGAAGCAGCAGGTCTGTTGGGCAGCTGAGTGAAGTGGAGCCTACGGAGGCAGCACCGGGACCGTCAGGGTGAAACAGTTAGTGGAGGGAACCACGGCCAAGTGGTGGAGGAGAAGGTGACGAATCAGCCTGTCATCGGCAGAAATGTTTGGGCTGATGCCGATGACATGCTGATATTATTGTGCATCCCTATTATCATCATCATTATAATAATTATACCACTACCACTACTACTAATAATAATAATATCACTAGGCTGCTATTACTACTACTACTACTATTGGCTACTGCAATAACATGAGGAACAAGAACAGTACAGTACCAATACATTTGTGCCTGCTGCAAGGCTACAGGATGTCATTGTTTTAATTTACTACTTAGATAGGTCTCTAGAGGGAGCTCACACATTTTTAAAGCCTGCTGAGAAGCACTGTACAGTAGACTAACCTATAAACTGATTATAAAATGATTCCAATAGAATCCAGCTATGAAATGAAAGTTCAGTTTATTATACATTTGCATAAATAATCTTATTCTTACCATATCAGTTGGTTCATGACTATTGCCACTGGCACTGCTGCCAGCCACAGCAGCCTCCACCAATGGCCAGTCTGTGACATCATGTTTGGTGCTTGTTGAGGTTGACACACCAAACAAATGACTTATTTTTTTATATTTGGCTGCCTCTACTTCTAATGCCTGGCGTTCCCTCCCCCCCCCTTTTGCTTAGCTTGTCTTTCCATGCCGCATAGTGTCAGTGTTGCCAGTATTGCGACTGTTGTTACGGTTACAAGCCTTACAAGCCACTCACGTATACATACCACCCAATCAGAAGACGTGTTGAAGTAACGAGTACTAGCCAATCACACCACAGGTGGGTGGGACTTGGGAAGAACCGGTGGACAAAAAAAAAATGCTAGTAAGCTCCGCTTCTCTCTCACCATAAGACATACAAGGCTGTGCTGATGCCAACAGGGCCCACGGACGCAGCAGCCTGCCAGGACTTTGCTCAGTTTGCCTGATGGCCAGTACATGCCTGAAAATCTCTTCTCTCCCAGGTGAATGGAAGAGTTGGGGTCTGACTTCAGGCGTCAGAAGTCGTAGATGCCTCATATTAAAACCACAGTTTCTAAAACAGCCATGTCCTGTTCGCTAGCAACACTTTGGCACATCTTCTCCTTGCTTCCTTCCTGCTCTGGGACTGTGGTTTGGCACACTGTTACATATGCAGTAACTGCTAGTGAACACACACACACACACATTTGCACTGTGTGTGTGGTGTGTGTCGCGTGTATAAATCGGTCCTAGAATAATGACTGTTCGTTGTTTGTGTTTATCATCACAATTGTTGTATCTCTTCTTCTATATCACTCACATCTGCGTTTTGTACAGGGTGTCTGTCACACACGCATGCACACACACACACACAGACACACACACACACACACACACAGTTGTGTCCTGTCTCCAGTGCAGTGAGCAGCAGCAGAGGGAGTCAGGGCTCAGCTGTAGAACGTTGTTGAAATGGAACTCCATGGCAGCAGTGCATTAACACTGGGAATTATTAACACAGCAACGACTGACAGAGCAGCGCCTCTGTGAACACAACCTATCTACATGTATGTGTGTGTGTGTCAAGTAATGTGAGCCCAGCACATTTTTTCAGTTCAACAAGTGCACTAAATCATAACAAATGACATTTAAAGTCTGTCAGATGTGTCATTTTTGTCATGTAGAGACATATTTCGTTATGTTGCCTCCTTCCTCTCCTCCATCTCCTACATTTCTTTGTAACCCAGAAACTGATTTCACGGCATCATCCCAGTACTGCAGGAAGTGAATGAAGCAGCAAGGAGGTCTGCTTCCATGTAGCGTTGCTTGAGGAAACGCAGGAGTATTTTTAGTGCTACACTGATAAATGCTTGGATCCACTCAACTCACGTATCTTGTGTTTGTTAAAGGTCCCCACTAGACATGTATTAAGACATATATTCTGCTTGGAACAATTTATGTGTATAGTTTTCCCACAAAAAATAATAATTATCACATTAAAATCCTTAAAATGACATCTACTTCTTCTCCCACATTAAAAATCCAGAATCCATAAACATGTAAATATTTTTCTTTTCCAAAGCTTAACTGTTGGACACAAGATGTCTCCTACTTCACTGTAAAGTCCATTCTCAGTGTTTGTGTGCTGAAGGTTTCAAGTTTCCATATCACATTTAAGTACGTAAGTTGAATACTGGACCAAGATTGGCTCCAAACTAGTTGTGATGTCACAAATCATACTCGTAGACCCACCCCTTAAAATCAGACTTCTAGTGTCAAACTCTGCACATACATCGTCTGCACAGTGAAGCTCAAACATCCAACTAAAGGAACAAGAAGAAAAACACGTCAACATGTCAAAAACAGTGGAAGGGGACTTTAAAACTAATAATTGAAACAGACATTTTAAATGTCAAAAAACATTTGGTAGCCAAATTTATGACTTCCATTATATACGCCGAAATTATTCATATTTGTTTATTTTGAACAAATTGGTGCTGAATTGCTCTGAAATATAGGCTAGTTCACAGATTCATGGTTACCACGGGATGAATTGTAATAACTTTGATCACCTGACTTTTTATTTATGGCACCACCATCAGGTCAAATTTTAATTTTGTCAATACTTTGGTTTATGACCAAATACCTGCAAAACTCATGACATTCCCATCAGCCTCAGTTGTACTTTGTGTTTAGTGATGATTAGCAAATATTTGCATGCTAACATGCTAAACCAACACAGTTTTTAATTATATCTGCTAAACATCAACATGCTAGCACTATCACTGTGATCATATTAGCATGCTAATGTGAGCATATAGCTCAATTACAGCCTCACATAGCAGCTAGCATGGTTGAAGATTCTTAGTCTTCTTTATACTTTATATAAGTATATATGTCCATTTTTGCACTATAAAAATCCATACAGCAGATACTGTATGTTATTGTAGAAATCCAAGCCAGCACCTGTATCTGTGCAGGTTACAACACTATCTGTGGATGTGAAT
This sequence comes from Thunnus maccoyii, assembly GCF_910596095.1. Lineage (NCBI taxonomy): Eukaryota > Metazoa > Chordata > Actinopteri > Scombriformes > Scombridae > Thunnus > Thunnus maccoyii. Next base: position 28,066,135 of record NC_056546.1, read on the forward strand.
ACATCATTTCCTCTCTTCTTTTCCTACCTTTCCAAAGATTACTGTTCCGCATCAACTCTATCTTCTGCCATTCTCTTATAAATTTGTTTATGTACAGAAAAAGGAAGCTGGTGGCTTTTTTCTCTTAAAGCGTGCTGTAGGTTTTCACTTAAACACATTAATTCAACTGAAAAAAGGAAAAACATGAAAAGGATCATCTTTATTCTCTCTGTCTTCTTCTCTTCTTTGTTTCCTCTGAGTGGCTCATAACCTTTTTCCTTTACAAGCATTCCACCTCCGCAAATGTGTTTGCAATTAAGCAGCAGGCTCATAGTCACATGCTGTCAGAGCAGCCGATTACACTGGCACAGTGGACTGTACATGAGAGCACCTCAGTCCAAGTATAGCTCATCTCTCATTACTTCGTTTTGTTTTCTGTTGTTGGCCTTCAGGTTGAAATTTACTGCATGATTTACTCAAAGCCATTGTTCTGTATATGGGCAATATGTAACATATTTTTAGTACATACTATATGTTCTTTATTGTCAAGATAATAAAGACAATACATTTAAATTGTTGGGTTTAGGGAGCATTGACAATGTGTACTAATGATGCTGAACACTGCTGAAACTTACACTGAAAATGAAACATATCTGTCAGTTAAGGTGGCCTCAGCTAAAGCAGTGGCTCCTAACCAGGAATACTTGTGCCCCAGGATACAAGTACTTCTGTGGTTACCAGGAGCTATGTGGAAAGAGTAATATGGAAAAATGGAAATCATGATTTCATAGTGTATATCCACATATTTTAATTTAAAGGGAAAGTCAACACATATTTAGGATTACGAATCGGGATGATGCTGATTTTTTAGTATTTACACTAAACCACAGTAGTGCATGAAAACCAGTTAGAACAAAACCAACAAAAAGCTAAAATGTTGAAACATCCAGATTCTGCCACTCCAGAGGGTAGACATATGAATGTAAACTTGATTGACTTTTGAAAAAAAAGACCAAGCCTTAACATAGACAATTCCAGAATAACTATTTGCAACCCAGTATCTCTAGGAATAGTGTCATTATTGGATGACTTCTCACCTCAGAATTTTTAGCCAATGAAAACATTTTGTGCCAATGTGTATAATTTATGTAGCAAGGTGGAAAGTATGGGTGTGGAGGTAGCACGTCAGAATTTAATGTACGACGTTTGCATCCTGTCACAGACCTTTTTATTATCCATAATCACAATCTTTCCCTTACATTAAAGGTGTTTTAATTGCAGAACCGTGGCCATATCTTAACTTACATTTTTAAAATGTTTAGTGTTTCGCCTATAAGTGTACAGGCCTGCGGGCCGCCAGGCCAACAAGAACCTCCGCCAGACCAAAAAAATTTTTTTTTAAATGCCAAAAATATCGCCGAATACCCATTCATTCAGAAATCAATAGCATTTGGGAGCCTCTGAGTAGCGATGTTCTGAAACGTGAGTCAACGTCTATGTTGTTGCCTGGGAAACTCCAGGTAGCATAATTCCGTTTAAGGAATAGGGCAGTGCGTAAGCATGTAAGTGGTTGAGTGAGAGAGCGAGCGGCAGAAGAGTGAGGGTCAATGTGAGTGGAGCAGAGGAAAAGGTTAACAGTAAGTTGTCAGTCTGGCAGTAAATGTACAGTACAGACTACAGTGTGTCAGTTAATAAATGCTGCAGCTTGTCAAGACCAAGAAAAGCATAGTCTGTTGTTTCCCCAACTGCTGGAAAACTGCAAAATTAGCAACAATGGGTTAACCTAACCTGATGATGCTAAACAGAGAAATACGGAGAAATGTGTGGCTGGTATGGATTCACATAGGCACCCATTGATCCACCACAGCCACTGTGGTTTTGAACAATTCCATGAAGCCATCCCATCTATTGTAGGGGTCCATGGCTGTGGTGGGTATGTCAGACTAAAAGAGTTGATGAGAGGTGTCATGACTCCTGCTGAAGGATGCTTAAATCCACCAGCATGATGAAAAGCATTCAGTAAGGAGGCAGCAGACAGGTGCAGGTGAGCCACAGTATACAGAGTGATAAAAGGAGAAATGGAAGAAGATAAGAGCAAACTAGGAAAAAAGATTGAACCATCGAGGTTGAGCTGCCCTCCGCTTTGTTCCTCTATAAACTGTTCTGCTGAATAAGTGTCTGCAGCCTCAGGCCACAATTAGCACCAGAGGTGGCTCAGTGAGGGGGGCGCAGGGTTCATACTAGCCCACCCTTGTGCTACAGTAGCTTGGCAACAAACCTCCATATTGCCCTGCTTGTTAGTTAGCTAGTTTAAAACAGTGCTTCTCAAACTTTTTCTCATCAAGGACCCCTTAACTGACACAAATTAGACCAGGGTCCCCCATCTAATAAGATTTTTGCTTTAGATGTTTTATTACAGAAAGTGTATGAAACCAATGACCAAAATAAGTCATACATTCTGTCATTGTTACTTATGGATGGAATTATAGTGAAAATAAATGTTTCCCCTTTTTGCTGGGGACCCCCTGGAACCACCTCAAGGACCCCACTTTGAGAACTACTGGTTTAAAAAATATCGGCTGGGTTGTGGTCATCATAAGAAAAGTAAGTTTGACACATCTGCATAGGTAGCAAGTGTGCTCATCTATAATGGATGACTCTTTAGATGAGACTCATTCGAACTGATGAGATATTGTTCATGTCCTTACCGTGTAAGTATAACATACTTTCACTTCAGATCAGGCTGTATTTTTTAAATCAAATGCATGATTAAGCACCAAAAAGTCCTTACCGATAATGTAAAAGATTTCCTGATTTTTAAAAGAAGTAAGACTGACTTTATATTCCAACACATCAAAAGTTGTGCCTCCGACTGCTGGAAGACACTCTTCACACTGTGTACTGCCTACAGTCAACAGGGTCCTCTGGTGGTGAGGACAGCCCACAATACAATATGAGTAAAATCATGGAAAATGTGCTGAAAATATTTTTATGTTGTAATTCTTAGTTGGATTTTTGCATCATTACATTTTTAGCTGCACTAGTAACATTGTGTGCACCACCACTGTGGTACACATTTATATATCTCAATAACTATATATTATTCATAGTCCCCAGAGGATGAATCCTAATGTCTTTTATGACCTCTTGATTTTTCATCTAGTGTAACCAGCAGGTTGAACTGAAATATTTCAACATCTGCTTAATGACTTGCTATAAAATGGTCACCAAATGACTTAGGTGACCACTTGACTTTTCATCTAGCACCATAATCAGGTTGAAATTTCAGCTTGTCCGATACTTTTGGTTATGACCAAATACCTGCAAAACATTACCTGCAAAACATGTTAATATTGTCATTGTGATGTTGGCATTTAGCTCAGAGCACTGCTGTGCCTAAGTTTAGCCTGACAGAGCTGTTATCTTATCAGAAATGTTTCAGTTTCTGAGAAATCATCACTTTTTGTAAAATAAACATGTTCTATATTGACGCTATAAAAGACCCATATAGCCTTTTATCCAGAGAACTACTGTACCTGCAAGGATATGCAAGCTCTACTGATTAACATGTATTTCAACACGCAGTTAGGACCTCCTGACACTGACCTACACACACTAAAATGTTGTCATAAATACTGTTGTGTGTAGCCCGTTTTCAACATAAATATATGGGCCTATTTTTCCTGCTAATCAGTAAATCAATGTGTACTATGATGTGATGTGTAAGCTGTAAAAATCCCTTTGACAAGAGGGAACATACACTATGTATTCCACTACTGTATGACTTAGCAGAGACATAACAGCCATGAAAGTGATTCTGATAACAAAATAACATAAGGGCTTAACATAGGCGTAAAGCAATATATTGTACACATAGCAAACACGCTCCATCATCCACAGGTGACACAGTGAAGAAAGATTATATTGATTTTTCTATCTTGTATAATATGAGTCCCAGGTCAGCGCAGGTCATAATCTGATTTCTTGCTGCCCACGTTTGCTGCCTCACTGATTAAATGCCAGTATTACCATGTAACCTTTATCTGGGAACTAGCGCACACACATAAACACACACAGCTGAAAAGTTTTCAGTGTGTAGTTTTCTCCATCTGCAACAAAAAGCAGCTCTTGCTGTCAGTCATCTCACTCAGATGGACACATACAAGCCTGCACACATAGACACATTCACATTGTGAATCCTGTCTCTCTCTCGTGTTCACACGCTGGCCTGTTGAGCCGGCGTTGACCCCAGCTCCCTGTGCAGCTTGATTCATCCCTCCCCTCTTTCTTCTTCTTCTTTTTTTTTTTTTTTGGTTGTTCTTCCACTATCGCTTTCACTCCGCTCTACGAGTTGGGAATAGACACGTTTCCATGAATATGACGTATCCCTGGGGGGGGGGAAAGGCTCCTTGGAGACAAGAACACCAGAGCTTTTCTGAGGCAGAGCATACAGAAAGAGAAAGAGACAGAAAGACTATTCCTGTCCAGAGCTCGTTAAGAGCCTGTCACAGTGGTGAACTTGTCATTGTGGAGAAGAGGGTGATTGATTGGGGATGTGTGCCGTTGGGGGCACTGTGCAACCAGAGTCATGTCTTGATCTGATATGGTTATCTGCTGGGTTTTCACTGATGGAGATGTTCAAGATGTGAACCGAAGGCCAGTTGGAGACAGTAACGGGTGGTGTTTTGCTCATTTTGTTGTCTTTTTCCGTTTGAAAATGATAACTGTGAGAAAATAATTAAAGGTCAATTCTATTTTATTACAACATTGATCTTATTTTCATTGTTTTCTCTCTCTGTTTCTCCCTTTTGTAAGAACATTGTAATGACCAGATGAATTGCTGAGAATGCAGCAACATCAAATTCAAAGGAGTGTGGAGAAGGTGAATGGTAAAATTATCAACAAAACTGTCCATTGTGAACTAAGACTTGCTAAAGTCAAAGGCTAACAAAACTGCTGTCAAAACTTTGATCTCTTCTTGCTCTTCTTTTGATAGCAAATATCTACAAACAAGCATGCTACTCATTTTTAGCTGGTGCTGACCTTTTGCTGGTTAAAATGACAAATCTCAGTGGCTGCAGATCATAGAAGCTGTAGCTAATTATCAGTGATTCCTTAAACCTGCATTCATTGATGTTGGCCCCTTGGAGGCACATTATCACCTCTTAAGGGTATGTTAGCCAAAAGATGCCTATTTGCATATCCTGCATACATGGAGCAACATTAGCATTTATTTGGAGTGGCGTTTCTGGCCACTTGGTGAATGTGAGTCCAGTATTCACTCTATGTTTTGCTTTCCACCACCTCCTGAGAAAAGTATCTGGCTCTAGCTGTTAACTGTGCCACTATGTCCACCACCAGCTTTGCACCACTCTACAGTACAATGGAGAGTGGATTGTGTGTTTTTGCAGTTCAAAAAGACCAACAGAGCAGTGAGTCTTCTTAATTTAAACAGTCTAGATGATTGTGTGAAGTTATTGTCATTACTTGGAATCTTCAAGTTAAACATTTATTCATATCAGAATCATCTTTATTGGCCAAGTATGTTTATGCATACAAGGAATTTGACTCTGGTTTAGTGGCTCTCATTGTACTTACACACAACACAACACAACACAACACATTATATTCATCATGATCATACTGATATTTTAAAGGGGAAAAGAGGAACACCCCACCAACATGTGTTTACAGGTCTTGGGGAGCACTACTGCGTATGTATGTAAAGTCGTGTAAAGCGTTTTGTGTCTTCAGTCCAATAAATTGCCTCAAGTGATGTCACTTGAGTCAGCCTTGGTTGTGGCTGAAGACCACAAGTTTGAAAATGAAAAAAATCTGGGGGTATGGAGTTAGAAAGAAGTGAAGTTAGCAGAACTCCATAGCTGCTCCTCATCTCTGCTGGAGGCTAGCAACTTGAAGCTACATTAGCTGCTACTAGCATATCACACCACAATCTGTACAATTTGAGTGAAACAAGTTGAGTTGCATTGTCCATCAATGGAGTGCAATGTTAAATCGATGGAGTACTCTTTTCGAGCTTATTAACTCAATAGTTCTAAATTAGGAATGGTAAGGTATATGTAACTCTTTTAAATTGTAAACTCTTGAAAATTCAGTTTTTTAGTATTTTGTAACTTAAGTAATTTCCAAGTATTAAAAATTTCAGATCATTTCAGATCTGCTCACTTTGTGTTTTACCTCTGACTGCTTATGCGTCATGGTCATTTTTGTAGTGACATCGCTACTTACTTGAGTATACTGTTATCATAACTGATAGAGATGATCAAAAAGACCAAAGTTTTGATAATCCAGAATGATCCTATAAGGTAAATTAAGGGTTACAACTATGTTTGAATGAGTGAAATTGAAACTGTCAAAAAGATAAAACAAAGTTGCTAAACTGAATTGAAGAACTTTTTTTTTTTTTTTTTGGAGGTTAGTTGCCCAGCTACTGTAGCTCAGTGGTGGGCTAGTGTGAACCTTGTGCCCCCCCCCCTCACTGAGTCACCTCTTGTGCTAATTGTGGCCTGAGGCTGCAGACACTCAGAGGTTTATAGAGCAACAGAGTGGAGGGCGGCTCAACCTGGACCCTCGGTTTTCTACTTTCCTCCTCCTTTCTTTCCTTTTCATTGCTTTCCTTTATTTGAAATTTTCTCTGTTTCCTGTTAAAGTGATTCATTTAGTTCCTATAGTTTCTTTTTTCTGAACAATTTAGCTGCAGACATTATGAGCCACTATAAAGGCATGTTTATTTGTATTTATTTAACACTGATGTTAGTGGGCGATTTACAGGTAAATGTTATAAACAGAGTCAGTCTCTCTTCGTTTCTCCCCCTCATTTTCTCTAATTTCTACACTTTTTTTTCCTGCTGACGAATGTCCGATGTGTTAGGTAATACCACCCACTTCTTGTAAGCACTTGTGGCAGAAAATAAATGCAACCACATGCTGCTGTTTGTGTATACAGTATGTGTGTGTGTGTGTGTAGTTGCATGCTTTCTTATGAACTAAACTGTTAACCACTAGCAGGCGTAAGGCCACAGGGTCGAACATTTTAAACTTACATCATATTTCTCCCTCGTACCCGCTGATATAGCGTGCCGACTGTGTCCGTCTTAAGCTGCTCAGTTCAGAGAATAAATACATGATGCAAAGACAGTTTGTGCAATAAACACTGAACCTAAATGACACTGTCAAAATGGCACTTTGTCAGGGTCTGAGCCTTAGTGCTCCGCTTAACTCCCAATGCATTAAACTGCCATCTTGAGGATTAGGACAGCTAGCAGCAAGACTGGCATACGTATGTGTGTGTGTGTGTGTGCGCGCGTGTGTGTTGTTTTGTGTGTGTGTGTGTGTGTGTGGGGAAGGGGGGGGGAGGGTTCACACATAGTGTGGAGTATACTATATCAGTGAGAAATAAAGGAAACATGGATTATATATGTGAGATTGAAGATCAAATAATTCAACTCTACATGATTTTCATGGACCTGATGCTCTGTTTGTTTTGGGAATGTGTTTTTAGAGGATTAGTGTTGACAGTGTGACAAAAACTAGCATTGTGCATAGTAGGGTTTTTTGTCCAGACTGTCTAATTAACTAGAAGAAGTTGCTGACCATAGTCTTTGCTCTTGCTAAAAAGTTGCTGTTCTCTAAATGGAGAGATACTGTAAGCAGGGCCGTAGCTACCTTAGATGTTATCTGTAATATCTCTGGTCCTCTGAGAGGTTTAATAACATGAAGAGGAGTAACAAGAAACCAAAAGTACTGGACAAAATCAAAAACGGAAGTTGCGTGGAACACAGATTAGGGTACTGCCCCAATCTTCATGTCTCCATCTTGTAAAGGAAGCAAGTAAACCTACGTCAGAGAATGTTGAACCTTTTCTTTAAATCAATAAATCAAATGTGAAGTTTTTAATTATTTAAAGGTTTGACTAAATGTTACAGAGTTTGTTTGGGTGGAGTTTTTCTAAAAAAAAAAAAAAAGGCCCTGAATACTGTTGAAAACTGATGAACTTGTATATCTCAATGTAGGCTCTCTGGATTATTATAATCCTGCAGTGTAAAGTCAGTGTTGACAAAGTTCAAACAGTTGAATTACCCTTTTTCAGTAACCAAACATAACAAAGTCATTGAGAACATAATGAAAGGTCACCGTCCACCGACACAGGTGTTACTTATTCAGGCTGATTGCAGCTCTCAGGACTGTCTGACGTCTCCCTCACTCTTCTGTCGCACCTGTCAGGGTGTGACAACTGTCACTCCTATTGGTTCATGAAGTTTGATGACCTCACATAATGCTCTGTCTTCTTCAACCTGAACAGAAGTTTAATGAGCCAGAACTGGAAACACCTGTGTAGGTGTGCAGGTTCGTTAACACTGAAACAAATAGAATTATGTCCAGTTGTTTGCTTACATTTGTTTTCATTGATTTGGTTTGACCCTTTATTACTATGTATACTTTTTAACATAATATATACAATATAATACTATATTTTCCCCTATATACTGTATTTATTATATCTACATTTTTAACTATATAGTATTTTGTCTTTTTTTGTGTATACATTTTTACAAAGGCGGAAAAAGTTTTTAAAAAATGCAAGTCAGCACGAGGTTCCTCATAAATATATAAAAATATTGAAATGGTTGTGATACTTTACGCCACCATAAAAGTGCCAACTCTTAAACAAGACAGTGGTCTGATGTTTTAGGGGGAACAAGTCAACACACAAACTGAAACTGCCAATGAAAAATCACTATAGAATAACTTCTCACATGTGGAAAGTCACTGTGAGGTCAGTCTGTCGCCTGTGTCGCCTCAATCATCAACCTTTCATCTTGTGTGTTGTGTAAAATTATATATATATTGTACAAAAGGTGTAAAATTCTCAAAAATACAAGCACGTAATGTTATAAACAAAACAGAAAAATCAATGTTGCATGGTCTTCATGTGACAGCAGGGCTGTAGTAGCTGTTGTTTGTTTCTCCATGTGTGTGCGTGTGCGTGTGCATCTCTTCATCACAACAGATGCTAAAGCGTGCTTTGTCATAGACGGAGGAAAAGCCATCTGTCATCTGCATAAAGCGGCGTCTTTTCTGCTGCTCTTAAAACACAGCGAGCGGCCATCCTCATAGATCACATGATATATAGGATTTGGAGGATTCTCTCTCTTTCGGTGTGACTCTATTGGAGCTGCAGAGCTCTTATGTAATGCTTGTGGTATTACGTAAGTGTTGGGGGTGGCGGCGGCATGGAGGGGGGGGGGGTGGGGGTGGGGGGGTCGACTGTTGTTTCTTTGCCCCTGGAGTGACGAGCCGTCCGTCTCCGTTCAGGTCAATCCACATTGATCTCACACAGCTCAGGGATTTGACCGCCTGTGTGTCTGTTGGGTAGTTGGTGCACCCTTCACCAGATAAGACTTTTCTTCCTTGAACTGTAGAAGTAACTAAAATTAAAGCAGTGATTTAATCCAATTTTTTTTTTTTTTTACAAGGACAGTGCACATAACTAACATCACTGCAAATCTGCCAAAAGATTCATTTTCAACCGGTGTCCCTCCTCAGCATCACCTCCACTCACAAATGTGTTTTGCTTATTGTTTGAGCTTCACTGTGCAGAATGATGTATGTGTTTTCACCTTCAAGTCAAGTTTATCTTCAGTTTATTTTTGCCCACCTTAAATCTAAGTATAACACATGTACCTACAAGCATGATTTGTGACATCACAACCAGTTTGGAGCCAGTCGTGGTCCAGTATACAACGTACACAAGTGTGATGTGGAAAATTGTAAGCCACCAGTGCACATAGACTGAGAATGGACTTTTGTTTTTTTTTTAATGAGGGAGAAGGAGGAGATGTAATTTTAAGGATTTTAATGAAGTAACTTTTTTTAGTGGAAAACTCATCCTAGATGTTAAAACATGTCTGGAGGGGATCTTTAAAGAGGCTATTTCAGAGATTGAGGTCTCCAGAGCTGAAAATTGTTGAAAAAATTTTTTGCAGTGGGGTCAGACATAAAGTCATTGATCAGGTGCCTTTCATGGTACTTTTATTTTGCTTTTATTATCCATTTTAACCTTTTTATATCTGGAGATAGTGTGTCACAGAATAATGAGTCAGAAGTCATTTAAAGGTCATACGTGTCAAAAATGGAAAAAAATGGTGTGAAGATCTGCGCATGTACACACACATGCTCCCACAGAAGTAGAAGAAGAAGAGGATTGGGTTAGATAGTGTGATTAATCCCGTGCTTCCATTCACATCTTCAATGATCTTAAGCTTTAACACATCCCTGCAGCTGAGGAGTATTTAACTGCCTGTGAGCTCAGTTAAGGGAACTGCTTTGAGGAAGGATTCATCACCCAGGACTGCTCACATCTAACAAAATCATGTGATGTTTAGCTCCAGTTCCATAAAAAAACAACAGACTCCTCTCTTTTTTCATCTCATCTCCGTATGAACATTTTCAACCTGTGTGAAAGTGTCTATGCCTACAACATATTGGCATCTTTTTGCATTGAGTTTATATGCAGTTGCCTCTTTTTGAGAGGCAGAAACAATTTTTCAAACACGTTCTTCTTCATTCATTTAGAAATATGAAAGCTTCAAATCCAGTCATTGTCCCGGGCCTCTCCAAACATTCAGCTGAGGCCACCAAGGATTCATCCTCTCTAATACTGACTAACAACAGTCTGTCTATCCCTTTTTACTTTCTGCTCCCTTCATCCCATACTGTAAAAAGCCCCTCAGAGAGGCTGCAGACTGCACTTAACCCAACCAAATACCCCCTAACTCCGATTATACATTTCCAGAAACAGCTTTAATGCAGCAGCTACTGTAAATCATATTGATTTTTTTTTTTTATCTCTTCTTCTAAATCCGGAGATTATGCAATGCTTTTGTCTCACTCACTGTTTGACATGCAGTTTTTCACAGAATATTTAACAAGATTAGTGCAGTACGAGAGGGTGACGTCATTGCAGCACTGATGCCAGGCTGCTTCAGCTATCAGCCACTGTGTACTAATCCTCAATCATGAAGGATGCTCATATGTGACTGATTCTGTTTGACATGAGGAAGAAGCATTTTGACAACGTACATTTATATTTTAAGCACTTAGCAGAAGCTTTCAACCAGAGTGGCAGAGGGCAGCAGTAGCATAAATCCTGTATCAAACATGTGATGCACAGATGATATCAAAACTACAAGAGGGTCAGAGGTTAAAGAAAGAAGCTTGTCTCCAGGTTTAAAACTACAATGCTTAAGATTTTCCTCATATCAAAGAGCATTTTTGATTTGATTTATAGCTTTTTCAGAATGATTTCACATTCTGTAAGTTGTACTTGTCATTGTCATTGGCTGAGAACTCCTTGCCTGCAAAAGATTCAAATCTGTGTACACATAACTACTGCATGCATGTACTGCATGTGATATTGACCATGAACCACAATTTCCTCGGTTCAGGTTTAGCTGTGGACCTTTGTTGCATCTCACTAATATAAAATCTGAAAAACTCCTGACTTTCTTCTTTACAAAGGTGAGAAATGTCATTGTTTTGCAAGTCAGCCAGACACATGTCTGGACAGAAATGCTGCACAAAAGAAAGTCCTTCTTCCTGCTGAACTTTGAATATTGTTTGAAGAGAAGACACTTTTGGAATTGCAAGCACATGTTTCCACAGGAGGAAGCCTATATGTGAGGAAATATGAGTTAAATATTCTGATGCTGTCAGCTCAACAAAAAGATCAGTGATTGAATTAGTTATGAAAAATCAATGTGGGAGATTTCTGGTAAAACTCCTTTGATTTGATTGTTGCTGGAAACTGACAGGCTGACTTAATACATTCATAATTGGCTGCTTCAATCGTGTAGCAGTGGGCTGGAGCTGCTATAAGTCATTAACAGTCAGGAATAAAGGAGAGCACTGAGGGAAACATCAAGGTAAAATGGTCTGAAAAATAACTTACTGTACATTGTTTCCCCTTTGTCTTGTATTTTATATATTTGTATATATTTCCATCCCCTCCCTCTTCCATTTCACCTGCAAAATCTCAGTTAGTAGCACTCAGTTAGTTAGTATAGTTTAAATAATATAGAAATGATTTTTAAGATTTTATTACTTTCAAATAATCATCATCATTTAAAGGTAAAGTGATCAGGTGGTGTGTTACTCCTGTGACATCACAGTAACGGTCATTTGTAAATTCTCTGCCAAATGTTTAGTTGATGGCAGAGTCTCTTCATCAGAATGTGATAATCTGAGGAATCATCTGTTGTCTGTCTGACACACTTTACCTTCCTGCTCACGCAACACGATTGGCTGCTGTCAGACTGATTCAAAGGTTATGTGTTATCAGGAAAATAAAAAAGTTTTTTAAAGTTTCAACCCCTTTTTTTTTTTTTACTATAAAATCAATATAAATATAAAATCATTCCAAGGCTAAAGTCTAAGTGAAGTTGAGAGTCATTGTGTTAAAGTCAAAGTCTTTCCGTTTTTTTCAATTCTAGATCATCAATCCAGGTCATGTGCCTCCAAACTAACCACAACTTAAACAGACTTGGGATGTGCTGCACAATTTTGTATATGAAAGTGGAATTTCACACTCTTGACTGACTGCATCAAGGTTTAATCCATGTGAAATTCCATGTGACAAATTGAAAATATGTCAGAATTTCTGGTTTGGCACGAGGTTTTGGGATGTTTTAAGCACTCTGCTTAAAAAGCAACTATAAACTTGGCTCCTCCAACAGAACTACACAACCTTATATGCACACGCACATGTGTGTGTGTGTGTGTGTGTGTGTGTTTGAATAGTAGATATTTCATGGTATGTTGCCTGTCCTCCCCTCAGGAAGCGTCTGTGTCAGTGCCAGGTTGAGGTTAAAGGAAAGAGAAAGGACAGCTTTGTGGCGATGGCCTGTGACACACACACACACACACATGCACACACATACGGACACACAAACACACATCTCGGGTATAAATAGAGTTGGCCTGTGTCCATGCCTACGTTGGCCAGGTTCAGTGAGCCTCTAATCTGTGAATTGAAAACACAAAGACTTCTCATTGATGCTCCAAAAGGACCAGTCACGCCAGCGGGCTGAGACTGTTGTTGTTATTTCAGGGCTGCGGGATTGGTTAAAGCGTTGTCTCATCAGTATGTATGGAGCCTTGTGTGTGTGGTGTGTGTGTGTGTGTGTGTGTGTGTGTACTTGTGTTGGTATAATTGTAAATGTGTGTAGGAATATGCACACAATAAGTGTCAGATGTGAGATGATACAGAGATTGAACTTAATTGTTTTCTTCCCTGCATGTTTCACAGGCGGCAGTGTGCTGTGCTTCTCTGTTTTTGTCCATATTGTGTACGTGTGTGTGTGTGTGTGTGTGTGTGTGTGTGTGTGTGTGTGTGTGTGTGTGTGTGTGTGTGTATGTTGCACTACTCTTGGCACAGGCTGTCTTGGCTGTGACGGTTCAGTGGGAAACACATTCCAGTGCTGGAAATGGCCTGGCAACGACACCGAAGCTGTTTTCTGACAGATTTTTACCAACAGAGTTGATAAGCACTTCTTGCTAACTGTGTGACTCTGTATTTGACATCTGAGGTGTTCAGATGATGCTCTTATCCAGTTACAAAGTCATAAACATGACAGTTCAAAAAAGGCCTCGCATGAGTATTTTATAACACGAGTGAGGTATGGTTAAGAAAACTAAAACATATCACTTATTTTTCTTTAATATACCTGTTTGTGTACAGAACAAATCATTCATTAGTGATCTTTACAGGTGTTGGTAGGCGCATGTTGGACAGAGCCAGGCTAACTGTTTCCCTCAGCTTCCAGTCTTTCTGGTGATCTTAACTCACCACATCCTGACTCCAGCCCTGTTATTAACACACAGATATGATTGATATCCATCTTCTCATCTCACTCTTAAAGGATAAAGCTGGCAATGTTCTATATTCTTTTTATTGTCAACAAAAATCTCATGTGCAAAGCCAAACAAACAATGATCTCACTGTGTGTGTATCAAAAGCCTGATATTCCTTTGTGCCATAGATCTCCATTGTTGTCCAAAAACTATTAAAACACATCAGTGAGCCACAACACTGCACTGGGTGACATGTTCTCTCACCACAAAGATTACAGTCATGGTAGTTTGATTAGAAAAAGTTCCAAAGTCTAATAATAGCCATCATGTTTTCAGTCTCTGGAGAGTAGTTCTGTGTATGGTAGACGCCAATGCGCTAGCTTTGTTGTGCTACATGTACAATGTGGTACAAAGTCAAGATGTTGTGATATGTAGCACAACAAGCTAACGAAGCTCTGTCAACTGAACCACGCATGTGCAGTGGCATCTACCTTCCACAGAACTACTCTCCAGAGACTGAGACCATGATCGCTGTTATTAGTCTGTAGAGAGTTTACATTACTGCATGGACATAGAATAATGTCTTTTTTCATTACTCTAACTTTCCCTTTCTGTTCACACTTAAGCTCTTTTTTTCATCATTTTTTTCAATGGAAGCTTCACATCATTCTTCATTTTGTCCTTTTCTTTTGTTTTGCACCCTGTCACTCTCTCTCTCTCTCTCTCTCTCTCTCTTTTTCACACACTCTCTTTCTCCTTCTCTCTTTCTCTCTCTCTCTATCTCTCTTCTCTCTCTCTCTCTGTGCTCCTGTCAGTTCCTATGAGCAGACAGGCCAGTGTTGTGTTTGGGCCACACAGGGCAGGCTGAAGCTGAAGCCGCCTGACTCACAGGCTCTCGGCTGTTGAGAGAGAGAATGTCACTGCACATTGGGTTGCCTTCACATTACACAAGCGCTCGCACAAACACACACACACACACACACACACACACACAGCAAAGAAGCATACAGCACACAGATAGTACACACACAGAGCAAGCCAAGCAAATCCCAAATACACACAAACACACACACACACACACACATGGTCACGACGGACTGAAGCTATTTTTAGCCCGGCCGCTCGTGTGCAGACTCATATGCAACAGGAAATGCACATGATGGCTGTGAATGAGTATGCAGCATATTTTGGCATGTTGTGATTGGCTGCTGCTGTGGGGCAGTGATGGATTCATGGTGTCACCTCTGTCAGGTCAAAGATGGAGGGACAGAGTCGTGTCAAAGTGATATTTCACTGAGATCGGCCTCACGCTGAGTACGTGTGGAGCGTTTCATTTCAACTCTGGGACATTGCCTACTGTGGTTCAGGTTTTTCGTACCAGAACTTCACTGACTCCAAATATGTGCATGAAAATGCAGATTTTGCTGCTTCTGCAAGACAACTGTGATGTGATTCAATAGCTGTGACCCTGGAATGACACTGTCAATTCATCTCTTCAAAAAGGTCGAACACTGGAGCTGTTTCATCACCATTCGCAGTTGTGCCTTCACTTTTTTTATTCAATGCAGCGTGAGAGACGAGAGTGCCAAAATCCTGACGTAGCTTCTGTAACTCGAGGCGATCTCTCATTCAGCTTTCCTCTGACAAAATGAGTTGACTGGAGTTTACTACTACAGCACTTGCTTTTAGAGGTTGAAACCTTTGTGATTTTAACAAAGTTAAACAAGAATTGTCATCATAACTTGGTTTCGTCTGTATCCGTTATGCCGATATCGCCGATATTCGCTTTAAGTCAACACTTAAACTGTGTTTGTCTGCTGTCTAAAAACGACACTGATTGCTCCTCTGTGTCCTGCTGTTATCACACATGTCTGAACTAATAGTGACCCCTCGCTTATGAGAAATAGGTTAAGGAACATTGAATAATCATTGAATTTTTTTTGTAAATTATTGTCCTTGTAAAAACTAGACAACATGACAGAGAAAGGTTCTGTTCTAAGACTGGATTATCAGTTATTTGTGTTTTTACAAATGTAAATGGGGTTCTGAATGAGGTTTTCTTACTTCTGGAACAGAACCCACAAGCTTTGGTTTTACTTCAGCTCTCTATATTACACTTCAACAGCACGCTCAAAAAACGCTCTGCATGCTGACTGTTCTGAATATGCTGCTACACTACAGACCTAAAGGCTGCTTAGAATAGAATTGAGACAGATAAGTAGGTCTGCAACTAATGATTATTTTTATCATTGATTCATTTGCAGATTATTGTCTTCATTCATTGATTGATTATTTTGTCGATAAAATGTCAGAACAACAGCACAAAACCCAAATATATTCAATTTACAATGCTGTAAAACAAAAAAGAATAAAATACTCTTATTTAAGACGCTGGTAACTGTAAATAGATAGCATTGATTCTTGTCTATTATTATTTATTTATATTTCTATAAGTGACTGAAATAAGTAATTGATTATCACAATCATTGCTGACTAAACTATTAACAACTAATTATGTTAATAAGTTGTTAATAGTTTACAAATTATTTTGAAACTTCCAAATCCTGGAACTCTCAGGTCTCAGTACATCAGTGGACAAGTCATCACTGCCTGGTTTTATCTAGAACAATCAGTCTTTTTGCTTAGTGTGTCCATTTTGCATGTGTTTGTGCTACATCCTCGCTTTCAGGGCAACAAATGAGTGTGATCTTAGACTCACACTCAACCAGTCCAACCCTTGTTGAGTTTGGGAGGAAATTTTGGAGGCACTATCTATGACTATAATAAAATCAGGGTGTACGCAGACTTGAATTGGATTTTGTTCTTTGTACTGAGTGACAGCTGCTGTTTTGAAGCCTTGCTTCTGTTGTAATTGTGAACAGAAAAAAACCCAACAAAGTAAAATTATGCTGTTTGACCAAAGAAAGCAGATAGTCAGTGTGAATGAATCATCTGAACTCGTACTGACATTCAGATACAGATGACAGGATGTGGGCTGGTCAGGTAGAGATGCAGTGGGCAACTTTACTACACAATGATACATAGGTATTATCATACATCAGTTCAACTTCAAAAAATGGTTCTTGTAGATGATAATTAACTGCTGGAAGTATAAAAAAAGTATTGGAGAGTGGTTCCATAAACCATTGATGCCAGAATTCCCCCACCAGGTCTACCCAGACTAGAATCTGGACTTACACTAGAAGGCTTTATGGTGTTTTTTATGGGACTATTCTCTGCCACTGGAAGAGTTGGACAAAGCCTGATTTTCCTGAAAGCCTATTGGTCTGTCTTGTTATACTTGTTTTAGCTACCCACATGTTCCCAGATCTGTTTTTGTTTCATTCTGTTACCTGTTCTTCATTGATATAAATTAACAATTTCGTCTTATGTTGAATTATGTTTTTGTATCTATTGCAAAAGCTAATAAAATACTTGAATACAGGTGATGGGACTTTTTATATAACTTGAAGCCCTCCCTTGCTTGATATATTAGGGCTCTAGCTAATATGTATAACCATCGGTCTATAATAGCCAAAATAACCAGACACAGTAAATAATCAGACACAAATGTTAAGTTATTTTAAAAAGGAAAACAAACTAAATCTGTGTTTATTGAGGTACATCCGCTTTTTATTCTTTTTCTTTGTCTTTCACTTGCCCGGGGAATGTTTTGTCATAATTGGCATTTAGAGATTTTTGACAGATTGCTAACAGGCAAAAGGAGCTCATGAAAGAGATGAAACAGATCATGAAAAATGAGACATGACTTCTGTTCCTCAGTGTTTATCCTCAGATTCCCACACACAGTTTTATTTGAATTCATTGTTCTGCTTCTATTTCTCCTCCTCCTCACTGGATATTAAGTTCACTTGAGCTCAGTCGTCCATTTGACTCGTATCTGCTCGTCACCTTGATTTTATTTATTTGTTTATTTATTTGTGGTTGTTTGGTTGATGAGACATTCCACATGAGTCCCTCAGGATATCTTCCTTCACCTGCAGTTCATATTTATTTCTTTTTTTTTTTCTCCTTTCAGTGTTTGAGCATGTGTGTGTTTGTTTGTTTTTTTTCCCTGCAGCAATCCATGAGTTCCCCAGGGATTACTTCACCAACCAGGAGCGCATTGATGGAGCAGTGGGTCTGCATGTCCTCTGTGTGAGTGTCACCTGCACTACTGCATATACACACTTAGTACAGGGTGCTCAGGTTTGATAT
The DNA here is from genome assembly GCF_910596095.1 of Thunnus maccoyii. NCBI lineage: Eukaryota > Metazoa > Chordata > Actinopteri > Scombriformes > Scombridae > Thunnus > Thunnus maccoyii. Next base: position 28,084,204 of record NC_056546.1, read on the forward strand.
AGTCACTGCATTTCCAAAGTAGCTCTTGCTCTCTTCTTTGTGGAGGTTTAAATCAACGATACAACATTGGATACACTGTAAAAGGCCTCTGAGAAGGAAACAGGGAAGCTGAGATTGCAGAAAAAGGCCTTTAATAATACACAGTTTGAAAAATGATTCAAAAAATGCCAACTGATGAATAATAATTACTGCTGATATTTCCTCCTACCAGGGCTTTATCTGTGCTGAGATATGTCTTTAAGGCTTTTTATGCAGCAGCAAATCACTGTGCAGACTGCTCTGATTTAAATAAAATCATATACTGAACACTATATACAGCATATATACAGTACATACAGTGTGATTTAGCTATATTTGTGAGATGCATTCAGTAACACTAAAGCTAACACTCAGATGTTACTAATCTTAACCAGCAACTGTCCCAGGGCCCCAGACCCCAGGGGGCCCCAAAAGTCCCACATTCACTGCATGTCAATTGGTGGAGGGAACCTGTGTCAAAATCTAGTTTTTCAGCTTTATTATTTCAGTTTATATTATTCTCACGTGGTGAATATTCCTAAATAAAGTTGCAAAATATAACAAACTAACACAATTGAAGTATTATTCCAGCAGTGGATTATAGGTTGCAATCAGATAACATACACATTGCGCAGAGGGCAGTAGTTAGGGGCTGGGGGGGTGTCATTTTGGGCCCAACAGCACATGTTTTGCCCCAGGGCCCCCTTAACAGGTTAATCCAGCCATGACCAGCAGCCGATATACAATTGAAATTCAAAAATAGTATAAATTCTCAAATAAAATCCAGTATTCAAATGATAGGAATAAATAAAGGCTGGTGGTGAATAAAGGACGGCAGAAATATTGTTTTCATTCACAAATTAATTTCAAACTCTTCTGTGCTGTTTTTTCAATCACTGTTATGCTACCAATAATGAAACTCAACAATGTTTTTTTACATTACATTACAGAAGTGGTGAGAATCATTGATAGTAACTTAACAGTAGTTAAAAAAAACTGCGTAAAAAGAGATTGAAATTAATGGTAGGAACCAGTCTCACAAAAAAAAAAAACAGCAAAGTAGAAGTGACTGGAGTTTATTAATGAGTGAAAACAGCACTTCTGTTAAAAAGAGAAAGTCAGAGCAGCAGAGTGGTACTATGACACAAGTGTGTAGTTGTATAATAATGCTGTGGAAATGTACATTGTGCATCCGAGTCAAATATGACAAAATATACTCATAAACAGGAGAATTAAGTCTGGTGTGTAACCATTTTTACTAAAAGTTATAACATATAATAAAGGCTGTGGTGAATATACTAGGGGTGATATTTACTATGGAGCAGAAAATCAGAAGATACTAAGATAGATTACGGCGCCAGGATGGAGCAAACAATACACTGGAATCAACACTCTGACACAATATCTCCTTTTGGAAGAGCAACTCTTCCTCTTAATGAAAAGTTAAATGAAAAAATACACAAAATCCTAATTTACCAATAAGTCTTTAGATTCAAAATTCAATTAGATCCCAACTTCCTTCAGTCACTGATGTGAACTCAATCCTTGCGTCCAACACATACCATCCAGAACTAGCTGATAGTTCTGTTTGTACCACTGTGGAAGTGATAATGGTTCGTCCTAACACACTGTAGAATGTGTTGGTCATATGTGTGTAGAGACAAAATCCTTGAAGTCCTGGGTTTTAATCTTCTGCATGCAACTGAGTTTATCACTCCGCTCCATTGGGTTGTAGCTCACCATCAATCATCCAACAGTATCCAGGCTCAACCTGTAGGTAGGTCCAAAAACCTGACCTCTGATTGGCTTGGCTTGACAATAACGTTTCTCACGTAGCCCTCGCTGGAAGAACAGGAAGTTTTTGCTTTTTCCACTGTCTTTGGCAAATTTGCTCAAACTTTTTAAGCTGTATTTCTTTTAAATGCAGTCCATTTATTTACAGTACACTTGATCACTAGAAAGGCCACAAATAGAAATGTTTCACTCATTTGGTTCTTTAGTTAACAGGATATATTTATTCGTTATTCTTGTTTGTTTTTTTCTTTTATATTTATTTATAATTATTATTATTATTTATCTATTTATCGTCAGGCCAAGCCAATTAGAGGCAGAGTGGGATGGGTCATGCCTTTGCCATAGTAGGGTTCTTAAATTCACTTCTTGCTGTGGCTCAAAAGGAAGTGAAACCCTTTGCACATAGGTTTTGTCACATCACAAGATGGAAACTGATACCTGATTGGCTGTCTGAGCTAACCTCTTAAGTTCATATGTAAAAATGTTTAAAAACAACTGCAAATTAACACTAATAAAGGACAATAATTGTGTATATCGCAAGATTAAGTTGTCTGTTTATTTTTCCTCAACGTGCATCTATCACATATCTTTGTCTTCAATTATTTTAAAGGTGCAGTGTGTAGGATTTAGTGGCATCTAGTGGTGAGGGTGCACATTGCAACAAACTTAAGCTAGATGCCACTAAATTCTACACACTGCACCCTTAAATTCTGACTTTTTAATAGTCTATAGTTTATTAGACTATTTAATATAATTGATATGTAATGTGTTTCAAATAAATGCCTGGTTCTCTGTAGTTTAGGCACATAGCAGCAGAAATTTGAGAATTTAGAATATAGCCCTAAACTAACACACACACACACACACACATAGACTACACTAAAGTGTAACTTCCCAGTGAGCTGACTGCCAGTGTGGCGTAATGTGGACGTGTTTGGCAGATGTTGAGCAGAGGCTTATGTGTGATGTGAGGACACACTGACTGACTGTCTGAGGATTCAGACATCAAACCTGCTCTACAGGCCAAACAGCGATTATGTGATTTTGTAACCTGAATTATAATAACACTACTTTCATCTTTGTGGAGCCCTAATCTGTTTATTTATCCTCAGTATACAATCCATGTCACTTCAACAGATAATGTAAATAGTTACAAAAAGTTCATTTTTAAGCCATTCTGAAGAAGGAATACCCCTTTTATATTTACATATCAACAAATATGTCAAGCCAAACTGTCTGTTAAGAGAAGTCCATCTGATGGACATCTATGTACAACCATCTAAAAGTTTTTCCCTTTTTTATACATGCAAAGCAAAGTGTAATCCCTGTATCTAGCCATTGAAATTACTTAAAATTTCTACTTTCTTTTAGGGACGGGATAGTAGAGATAATCCATGGCAAGCTGTATAATCATAGTATAATAAATATAATTATATTATATATGCACTTCCCTACTCCTTTTTTTCTTTCTCTCTATTTTTAACTGCATGGTTTGGAGTTGATTATTCCACTTGCTACCTGCCAGTTTTTTTGTTCCATTTCCTGTTATGTCTCTTATCTTAAGGTTGCTATTCTTGGCTATATGAGACAAAAGTCACATCTACATATTTTAGGAGGTCATGTGACCAGATACTGCCACAGATAACACCTCAGAGTAAAAGGACAATATTTGCAGATATTTAACATTAGTTTACAGCTGGCCCAGCTAGCTTACTTTGTGTTGCAGCAGTAGCTCAATGTCTGCACTGTGCACTGCATTAGGGATGAAGAAATATTGTATTAGCACATTTTAAACAGCGACACTTACACTTAGACAACTTCTATTATGATATCATAAACACAAAATAAAACACAAATACCAACACATTCTGTCCAGTAAGCTCAGTCACATCAGAGCAGCTGATATGTGTGGGAGAAATTATGTAATTAACACTCAATGTTTGTAAGACTGGTATAGAAGAAGTCTTATTTTCTTCCAGCTATGGCAGTCCTTCACATTGTACGTTCTATTGTCAAATTGCTCAGATATTTGCTGAAATGTAGGTACAAGTTGATCACAAGCAGCAAAATTCAACCTACACAACACAGCACATTCACACTTCTGATGTAGACAGGAAGTTAAAAGACAAAGCAACAGTGTCTGAGCACTTTTCTTGTTGCTGAGACGCATGAGATCAATAGGCTCTGCAGAGTGCATTATTTTTCTATACTATATGGGTCTAAGGCCACATGCCAGCCATCAGTCGTAGTCAGGAAATGTTCCATAATACAGCCTACACCCAGTTTACTGTAGGTGTAAAATTAGTCAAGACAATACATTAATTAATTGTACAACTGAACAAGCCTCAAATAAACAAAATATGTCCTGCTTTACAGACTGTCTTATAGTGTTTTTTTTTTTCATGGACACCAGTGATTGAAACTGCTGGCTGCCATGTATTTGTTCATATACCTCCATAGTTCACTTGCTCACAATGCTGTGTTTTTTCAAGGATTTAACAAAGCACATTAATGTATTTTTGACAGCCTGCATGCCCAGAGTGCAGCAGTAAATCTAATTTATATAGCCAATACTGAAAGATTACGTACTGCCCTGCTCTGCCCTGTTACCTCGTCTGTTGAACAGACATGTTATTCAGCCTGCAGTTGCTGTCCTTTCAGCACCACAGCTGCTGCTGCTGCTGAAGGGATTAAGAACTAATTCACACTCTAAACCAAAATAAACAGTCATGTAGCTAAAGTCAAGTCCACTAATACATTCTTCTACTAGGCTTACTTTTACAGTAAATGACATGGTTGCATCCAGTCAGTTTTGTGTTGCTTCAAGTGTGAATTTGGAATAACTCACCACTCCCTGCGTTGGCCAGTAGATGAGACACTTGGCTTGCACTCTGGGACATACTTGAATATTGACAAGTTTGATCAGACAGACCTCCTCAGCATCTTCTCTGCTGTATCCTTCAAGTCAATTCTTTCAGCACTCATCTGGACAAGTCTGTATTACACTGTTTAAAAGCTAAAATAATTATTGAGCCTTTTAAGTGTAAGACACTAGTAAAGTAAGTTTTTATCAGATGAATGATGGCTGTAGCTGTGATTCCACTGTAAACAGAGAAAAATGGAGCTTTAATACCCAATGTTTTTTCAGCATGTGTCCTGGCCATGTGTGTCTTGTTCCTCACCTGTGTGTGTGTTTGTGTTTGTGTTTTGGCCCCTGCAGGCAGTCTACATGTTCTATGCCTTGGCCTTGGTGTGTGACGACTACTTTGTCCCCTCACTAGACAAGATATGTGAGGTAAGAGAGCACTGCAAGTTATTATTGCACTTCCCCTGAGCTTACGTCACCACACAAGAACTCTCTTAGTAATGCTTTGAGATGCATTTCTGTTCAGAAAATGCTTTTCTTTCATTCGTTCATTCCTTTTTGTGTCTCTTTCTGTGACTCTCTTAACATCAGCGTCTTCATCTGAGTGAGGATGTTGCAGGAGCGACTTTCATGGCAGCAGGCAGTTCAGCTCCTGAACTGTTCACTTCTGTCATTGGTAAGAATAACACACACACACGTAGCCATACATTTGTACGCATGTGTATGATGTGCATGTGTGTGACTACATGCATGCGTATACACATCATATGCTTATAGCTCACAGTAACATATCTATAGCAGCAAAGTTGCAAGACTCATGTTTAACAGTTAACATTAATAACTGTCTTTTACTTGTATTAGACCTCCACTTAAGATTGGAGAAATATAGAAAAGAAGAGAAAGGCTGACAGTGTACCACATGGTGCAAATTGTTTTGTGCATTTTTTATATTTTTTCCATTTAATTTTTGTGCTACATCATAGTCTCAAGCAGCTCCTGCAGCAGAAATGACATATGTTAAATTTAGTAGAACCTATTAATTGTTATTCATTGTTTGTGGTTTGTGTATATACAATATTTTGGTCCCTAACATTTTGGCTTATCAAAATGATACAGTGTCTGCTTATGACTTTTCATTATAGTGTGAACAACTCATGTGAACATGAGTTGTGAGCAGTTCCACCTTATTTGAAGGATTTTCAGTATATTTCTGTAACAGATATTTTCTTTTCTATTCCTTTAATCTGATGACCAGATGTTTTTGTGGGATCTTGTGGATCCCCAGGTTGAGAAGCACTGACTTGGGCTATTATGATACTGTGAACGGCATTAGGCTTATTCAATGAATATTCTATGTTTATATATCTGTCATTTTTTGAGCCAAATTAAAAAAATAAATAAATAAAATGTGTAGATTTGCTGAAATTGAAAAATATTGTTATTATTAATCTTAACTAAATTATTATTCTGTTACAATAATCAGTGTAAATACAGCACTTTGGTACTCACACCACAGAACCATCTCAATACAATCAAAAAAACCCAAAACAAATAGGATTCATCCCTAAAATGTGAGCTGATAGCTTGTCCTGTGCAGTAATCAGTGTTTTTGTGTGTGCTGTGCAGGAGTGTTCATCACTAAAGGGGATGTCGGGGTTGGCACCATCGTGGGCTCGGCCGTCTTCAACATCCTCTGCATTATTGGAGTGTGTGGGATATTTGCCGTACAGGTACAGTACAAAAAAAACACAAAAAAAACATTATTAAATATGTGTCGATGAGAACAATGAAAGTAAACCAACAAATAGCCAGACAAAGACCAGACCTGTCTCTCTCAAGCCTCTGGCAGTATTTATTCTTTAAAAAAAAGATTTGTTTTTTTAATTCTCTGCCTCAAGCAACTGGACATTTTTAGCAGTGTGCTCAAGTTGATACATTACAGTTCACATCAAAAACCTTGGATGGAAACTACACTCTCTTTCTACATAACTCCATTTATTTTGCAGCAGAAGTGTGTGAGTCAGAAAATGCTATCTGTCCCGTTCACCGCTGTAATCCCACAAGGAAAGGAGAAACATACTTGAAAGATTTTTTTTCCAATTTAAATTGCATATTACATAAGACTCTCACACACTCACACACACACACACACACACACACACACACACACACACACAGAGCCTGGTTTATCTTGTTAGTAGTGCACAGTAGTGAGTACCTTGCGGGATGTGTTACCCAACAGGACAAAAAATGTAGTTCAGTGTCTACAAGTTTTATTACTGTCTCACTCCTTCTCCCTGTCTGTCTGTCTCCCAGACAATTCGTCTGTCCTGCTGGCCTCTGCTCAGAGACTCTGTCTACTACACCCTGTCTATCTCTGCTCTTATAGTGGTAAGAAACGGCTTGATATCACACACGCTGTAAAAATGGTCATCCTAGTCCATACTGATGACATATTCAAGTCCATGATTTTTACTTCTCTAATTTTTCTCTTCCATATTACAGTTCATATATGATGAAAAAGTGGTTTGGTAAGTCTAATTTATAGAAGTATTGATTGCTTAACAATCACTACAAGACAATCAGTACTTTCACTTACAGCTGTAAATTACAATTCACAAAGTAATTCACATAGTTGATTGATCTGCACTGTGTTTTCCAGGTGGGAAGCTCTCACATTGATTCTGATGTATTTCGTCTACATTTTGATCATGAAGTAAGTGTGACAATGTAACAGAGTTAAAACAACCGGCTTTTTTGGATGGAAGGTTCCTGATTGAGAAAACCAGTCACGGGGGCAATTCTTAAGTGTTGGACCTGAATTTAGCTGACGTGTCTTCCAGGTTGAACTCCTATGTGGTTCGTTTTCTGGAGAGGCGGAAGAAGAATTCGCCCAGTTTGAGGAACGGAGCAGCCAATAATGCTGAACTCGATGATGGCTGTGATGCTACTGCTGTTCTACTGAAGAAAGGTACAATTTTTGTCTAACAGGGATTCTTCCTATTGTCAGTATGTTATGTATATTATGTTATAGTAATACAGTAAGTTCCACAGTTCTTCTTACCAACTCTAAAGCCTTGTAGCTCCTTACTTTATATAGCAGTAATACCTTACTGAATAAGAGTCTAAATTATGTTGAAATCTTCCCAAGTTCAAATCCAGCATTATTTCTTTACCCAATAATGTAATAGTTGAGCAATAGCTATAAGAAGTAGTTTTGTCATCCACATATGAATGACGTTTCCCAGTATTGTTGCCAAGTGGAAGCATGTGCATTTTAAAAAGCAGTGGCCCAAGGATTGAGCCTTGTGGAACCCCTGTTCTTTATGTTGGAAGAAAACCAGTGAACAGGCCTCATAACTGAATTCTTCTGTCAAAGAAAATGTCATGATGAACCATGCCAAAGACAGCGGTTAGGTCAAGCATAGCTAAAACAGGTATTTTTGAATCATTGCTGATCTTAAGGTCATTTGTTACTCTGATAGGGGCTGTTTCAGTGTTGTGATTACATCTGAAACCAGACTGGAACACAGTGTATACACTGTGGATGAAAATGTAATTGTCCAGATGTTTATATACAACTTTATACAACCTAGAAGTAAGTAAGGGAAGGTTTGAAATTGATCTGTAGTTACTAATGACAACTGGATCTAGGTTCTTTTTCTTCAGTAAAAGTGAGACTAAAAATGTGAACCTTGTATCCTTTAAATAGGAGCAACTCAGTGTATTCTGGGTAACCGTGCTTCACCCCAGCACAAAACTGTGGAGGAATGAAAAAATACCTGTTACAATTACAATTTACTGAAAAAAAGATGAATCTAGGAATAATTAACATTGGAGGGAAAATGTCAAAAAGGCTACACATGATCTCCAAATGTTTTCCTTTCCTTTTCTCTCTAGCATTTTTAGCAAACCAATAATTGAGTTATATTTTCCTCTTCTTCTCAGCAGGTGACTGTATCAGCTCTTGGCGCTGACAGTCTTGGCCAAGCCTGGTTAACATTTAGCTAGGCTAAACATGTTCGTTTAACTTTCAAGCCAGAACTTTCAGAGTTTCTCAGTCGTTATTACAACTTGGATGCTGACGTGAACAGTATTTACAAGCGGGAAATTCATATTTACGATATTTCAGATATGATGTTAACCCACAATGGTCTAGGGCTTCTGGGTAATTGGGTTTGTTGAAGGCAGCTAAAAACAGAGATACTGAATACACAACTATAATAGGTTTTTTTTTAATTACTGTCTTTATACAAACATATAGAGTGAACAACACAAAATACTGTTGTGGCTCTGTTCCAAGGCTGGATTTTTAGTCATTTACGTTACTACAAATGTCAATGGAATTTTTAATTAGGTTTTCTTACTTCTAGAGCAGAACCGACTCTATATAGACCCATCATATCTTTACGAAACCAGCCTTTTACTGTAAACAATCATAGTTTCACTCAATCAAGTCTTACCCCACAAACTCTTTACTGCCTAACCATGTACTCATGTCTTTTTGGCACAAGGTGATACCTGTTAAAGAGATAAGAAATGGTTAAACGTCACATTTTGACTGCAGAGTTGCATGATTAAATGTGAGGCAGCCAGCTGTGTGGAATACATTCAGTCCACTCTATCATTGAGGATTTGATTGTGTGCTACTAAGATGTACTGTATGTTCTTGCACATATATAACATGGTGGAGAATGCATGGACATGTCTACTAGTAGTCATGAGTACACATGTACATATATTGTGTGATTACATGCATGTGTGTGTGCTTGTGTGTTTTTGCGTGTGTCAACAGCAAACCACCACAGGAAGCCGTCGGTGCTGATGGTGGACGAGCTGCTGTCAGCTTACCCCCACCAGCTGTCCTTCTCTGAGGCAGGCATGAGGATCATGATCACCAGCCATTTCTCCCCGAGAACCCGTCTCACCATGGCTTCACGAATGCTCATCACCGAGGTAAGGACACACACAGAGGCACACTACAGCTGCACGTTTGATGGAAAAAGAGATTGCTGCCATTTTCAATTTGAAACAGGCTGCAGTGTGTTTTTCTTTGAGGGAAAAGACAGACTCTTTAACAAGGTAATCTGGTGCTTCACACAGACCCCAGCCGACAAATCAGCTTCAGTGCTGAGGATTCCAGGCATTACTAGTTATTTATATTTTTCAAGGACTAGACCAAGATGCCGTGTCCAGAAGAATGACTACGTTTCATTTGCTGTTTTACAAATGAAACCCTAACCCTCAAATTTTGCTTGTTGAAGCCATTGATATAAAGAAAAAGACCTTTCAGCCTTCACTTCCTGAAAGTCCACCTTAAGTCTGCGTCTCCTGCCACACTCCTTCTTATAGTTTATCACCCTCCTAAACTCAGATAGGTTTTCTTTAGAAGAATTGGGTGAAATGCCATCCAAAATCACAATTGACTTTAATAACATTAATGCTAACACTTTATATTAAGGGTAAAAAACATACACTTAAAGTAATACTTAATGCATGAGTCACAATGATTTAATGCATGAATGAATTCAGGATGTACCATGAATTCCTGTTGCTCACCAATAACAAATGATCAAGTCGCTTCTTGATTATTACGAGATGATGTGATTAGTTAACACTTAATAAATCACCAATTAATGAATGTTAATTCACAGTTAAGAAATTGATGAAGAGACAAAGTAAAAATGTACGAATGAAAGAAGTATTTAAAGATCCCTTCTAGACATGTTTTAAGACATAAACATACTCTGCTTTGAATAATAATTTGGGTCTGATATGTTTATTCCACAGAAAAGTTCTTAAAATAATATCTGTTCCTTCTGTGTAATTGAAAATTGATATGCTTGTAGGTGCTCACCTTTAAGGTGAGCACAGAGAAAAAACACATTTTTGAGTGGAGGGAGACTTTTAGGTAGAATTTCCATTAGTGAAATATGCTTTACTCAGAGCCTAGGTGTACAGTGATGTGTGTGTTTCTGTAACCGTGTGTGCTCATGATACAGAGGCAGCGTCTAATCAACACTCGGACTTTAACCAATGGCGACTCTGACGTCCCAGTGAAAGGAGGGAGCAGGCGGGGCATAGAAAACGGGCTGGCTGGGGCAGAGAGGGGTGCAAACGCTCATCATGACGAGCGAGAGGCCGGCAACGAGACGGAGAATGAGGACAACGAGAACAATGAGAATGATGAAGAGGAGGAAGAAGAGGATGGAGAGGGACCCTTTGTACCCTTCCAGTGCCCAGGTACTAGTTGGAGATGGATCTGACAGGAATAGTTCTACTTTGTGTCATTGTAGTTGAAAGCATTTTGGACAAAATGCTTATATATGCTTTCTTTCCAAGTTTGAGATGAGAAGATTGATATGAAGCTCATGTCATTATCTACGTTTGAGCTGGAGTCAGGATGTGGTTAGCCTCGCTTAGCATAGAGACTGGAATAGTTCCAGCATGTAACTCCTGCTGAAACCACAGTTTGTCTTTTTAGCCTTGCTGTTTATGTACATATTTAACAAACAAGGTACAGCATGTGACCCAGTTAGCTTTAGGTGTGTTGGTAAGTGTTTTTTTTACTTTGGAGTGAGCCAGGCTAGCTGTTTTCCCCCTCCTTCCAGTCTTTATGCTAAGCAATATAACAACTTCCTGCCTCCAGCCTCGTACTCAACGTACAGACATGAGATTGCAAAGAAAGTGAATCTTCAACTTTTCCTTTAATGTGGGAGCTTCATGTTTTGTATTTGTGGTCATGAAAATGTGGTACATTCATCTTACAATACAAGTTTTCGAATGGTTGCTGTTGGATTGTTTGAGGTACAAGTGAAAGAATTTTTTTCCCCAAATTGCAGGACAGGACACTCTCTCCTTCAGTGTCTATTCCACTACCAGTCTCTTGTGTTTCAATCCACCACAGTGTTTGTCTTGCACAGAGACAATCTCCATTAATCAGTACATCATTCAGACACAACTGCAGGCATTTTAAAATCCATTTTTGATGAAATCATAACCAAATAGATAAAGGTGCTCTTAAGTTTTTATCATGTTTTGTTAATGAGGAATGATTTGGTTAAAACATGGAACTTTTTTCTTTTTTGTTCATCACAACTGTGTTTGCTATTTATCTTTCATTGATGTTGCTAGCTGCTGATGCAACAGTTAAGATTTTTATCAAATCAAGTGTGTTTTAATTAAATCATGTCTTTATCAAAATTTAATTTTGAGTTTATCAGGTTAAGATTTTTTTCCTTCCTTACCTCGTACATTCTGTGTGTATGCAGCTGGTGTGTGTAACAAGCTGAAGTGGCTGTTGGCCTGGCCTCTGTGCCTGCTGCTGTACTTCACCGTGCCCAACTGCTCCACACCTCGCTGGGAGAACTGTTTCATGCTGTCCTTCGTCTTCTCCACCCTGTGGATCGCTGGCTTCTCCTACATCATGGTTTGGATGGTGAGCACCGGGAGTAAACAGAGGGAGGTGCAAACATGGATCCAGGCAAAGAGACAGGCATAGAAAAACAAATGTGTAGAGAGGTGGACAGAATAACAGAAAGACAGACATGAAAAGAAGTTTAAAATAACTAAATAGGAAGCCATGCAGGCCAGTTATATTGGAGAGCAACAGTTTACTGTTTTTGTTTCATAATCAGATGATGTGTATTTTAAAAGCCCATATAGAGAAAGGCATTGCAAATCAGCTTAGGCTATAAAGGCTGTGGTACGTGGCATTGGTTCATGATACATACTTGAGTCTTTAAAAATGAGCATTAAATGAATAAAATAAAATGAGGTTAAAGGAGAGACACAAACTAGAATGAAATCCTGGAGCCATAAAAGGCTATAACCCATTCTAAAAGATCCCCATCCACACATGCTTTAAGACATAAACTTACTCTGCTTGAAATAATACACTATATTGCCAAAAGTATTCACTCACCCATCCAAATAATTGAAATCAGGTGTTCCAATCACTTCCATGGCCACAGGTGTATAAAATCAAGTACCAAGGCATGCAGACTGTTTCTACAAACATTTGTGAAAGAATGGGTCACTCTCAGGAGCTCAGTGAATTCCAGCGGGGTACTGTGATAGGATGCCACCTGTGCAACAAGTCCAGTCGGGAAATTTCCTCGCTCCTAAATATTCCACAGTCAACTGTCAGTGGTATTATAACAAAGTGGAAGCGATTGGGAACGACAGCAACTAAGCCATGAAGTGGTAGGCCACGTAAAATGACAGAGCGGGGTCAGCGGATGCTGAGGCACATAATGCGCAGAGGTTGCCAACTTTCTGCAGTCAATCGCTACAGACCTCCAAACTTCATGTGGCCTTCAGATTAGCTCAAGAACAGTGAATAGAGAACTTCATGGAATGGGTTTCCATGGTTTAGCAGCTGCATCCAAGCCATACATCACCAAGTGCAATGCAAAGCGTTGAATGCAGTGGTGTAAAGTACGCCACCACTGGGCAGTGGAAGCACATTCTCTGGAGTGATGAATCGTGCTTCACCATCTGGCAATCTGATGAACGAGTGGGTTTCTGCAGTTGCCACGAGAACGATATTTGTCTGACTGCATTGTGCCAAGTGTAAAGTTTGGTGGAGGGGGGATTATGGTGTGGGGTTGTTTTTCAGGAGCTGGGCTTGGCCCCTTAGTTCCAGTGAAAGGAACTCTGAATGCTTCAGCATACCAAGAGATTTTAGACAATTCCATGCTCCCAACTTTGTGGGAACAGTTTGGGGATGGCCTCTTCCTGTTCCAACATGACTGTGCACCAGTGCACAAAGCAAGGTCCATAAAGACATGGATGAGAGAGTTTAGTGTGGATGAACTTGACTGGCCTGCACAGAGTCCTGACCTCAACCCGATAGAACACCTTTGGGATGAATTAGAGTGGAGACTGAGAGCCAGGCCCTCTCGTCCAACAGCAGTGTCTGACCAAATGCACTTCTGGAAGAATGGTCAAAAATTTCCATAAACACACTCCTAAACCTTGTGGAAAGCCTTCCCAGAAGAGTTGAAGCTGTTATAGCTGCAAAGGGTGGACCGATTTCATATTAAACCCTATGGATTAAGAATGGGATGTCACTTAAGTTCATATGTGAGTCAAGGCAGGTGAGCCAATACTTTTGGCAATATAGTGTATGTGTCTGATATGCTTTTTCCACAAAAAAAGCACATCAGTAAAAAGTCCAAAATCATCACGTTCATAGGTACGTGCCTTAGACTTAGATTTAAGGTGAGCACAGAGAAACCTTCCCCCTTCAGCAGATAACATCATTCTGCACAGTGACAGTCAAACATCTATTTAAGGAACAAGAATAATCTGCTAGTCTGCAAAAGCCTATATGATAATAAGTTATTTTTATTTGTCATATTGTTGTCATATCTCCATTGGCAATTAACATGTGAAAATAATAACAAGTAGCCCCAACCATACAAATGTTGATTAAATGATTGGAAATTGTCATTTGGTAAAGGCTGGTAGAGAAGGAATAGTAGAGAAAATAAGGGAAGGGATAATAAGGGAAATTTAGTACCATACTGACAAGTGCAGACAAAAAAAATACACAAGAAGAGACTGCAAACAAAATCAATACTGGCTTTATTCTTGTCATTTGCACCCTGAGCAGTGCAAAAAATGGAGTCACATGCTACTTAAAGTGCAAATGGGGATAACAGCTTACAAGAAAGCAGCAATGGCAGCTGGTAAACTACTACTACATTGTTCATTTTCACAAATGCTGTGCTGTAACAGCATACAGGTGTGTGTCTCTGTATCTTCTCTTAAATTTACTAGAATTTTAAAGCTGCACTTAGTAGCTCTACAGAGGGTTTTAGTGTCTTTTGGCTCATTGCGGTTTTACATTATGTTGGTTTTACTGGCAGCAACTTCACTGTTTCAGTTCAGTCTCACCACTTCTATCAACCCTTTACACTACCTGTGAGGTACCAAACAGCAACAGCAGCAGCAGTAACTAGCTGGTGAATATAGAGGAGCATTTAGCCGCTAAAGAGAGACCAAAAAAAAAAAAAGCTAAAAGAAAAACTGATATTGGACTTACATTCATCATGTGGACAGAGACAGAAGCACGCCTCCAAATGAATGCTAATGTTGCTCCTTGTCTGCTGGATGTGTAATTAAACAATGTTTGCTAACACATTAGCCATATCAACTTTACAAGGCCATAATATGTCAACCGTGTAATGGCTGTTGTAAAGTTGATATGGCTGATGTGGTGGCAAACTAACCTACACATCCAGCAGACATGGAGCAACATTAGCATTTATCTGGAGTCAACCTGAAATAAAATAAGTTAAGGCAGCTTTAAAGTTACAGTGATAGATTTTTAGGCCACTTGGTTGCAGCAGGACAAGCTGTAATCTCAACACTGCCATATTAACACCTTATAAAGTTTATAAGTCAAATAAATTGACTTATAAAGTTGAAATGGTGAACCTCTTAGCTAATAATTGTTAGCTAACTATGTACACATTCAGCATACATGGAGCAACATATTTCTGTAAAAGTGATGAATGTAAGTCAAATATTCACTCTACTTCTAGTTTGGTTTCCACCAACTCCTGAGAAAAATATCTGCCTCTTTATTTAGCATTTATGCTAAAGGAAGCTAAAAGGCAGTGAATATAGTGGAGCATTTATGTTCTCCACTATATTAATCAGCTAACGCTAGTTGCTGTCTGTCTGCTGTTTAGTGCTGCTTAGGTAGCGTGAATTTATCAGAGCTTTTTAGCTGAAAACAGCTGCCTGCTGCTGCTGGAAATGAGGGTGATAATTGCAGGCTGGAAAACGAAACAATTTTGCTAAAAGGCGCTAAAAAGCTTCATAGAGTTCAGAGGAACTAGAGTAAGGTGAAATTTCATTGTGAGTTTGTCACTGTGGGCAATATATTTTACATTGGACATTTGATCCATTGTTAGTTTAGAAAATATTGATTATAGTGCAGCTTTGGGTTTTTGAGAACTAAAGTAATGATTTTTCCTTTTATTTTTCAATTAAGTGCAAAATGAATGAATACATCATAACATCATTTTGGGTTCAAAACCTGTCTCATACTGTTCCTGTCTTCCTCCTGTCAACCTAAGTAGAAAGAACACACATAACTGCCAAAATATAAGCAGTAATAGTCCGTCCCTGTGTTTGTCTCTCTGTCAGGTAACAGTGATAGGCTTCACACTCGGTATCCCAGATGTAATCATGGGCATCACCTTCCTGGCAGCCGGCACCAGCGTCCCTGACTGCATGGCCAGCCTCATTGTCGCACGACAAGGTAATCACACACACAAAATGACAGATTACCAAGCTGTCATTTAACACATACACACACACACCTACGGCCCGATAGAAGCCAAACAAGAGAATCAAAGTGAAGCAACTATCAAAGAGCTGGAGAGGAGAGGAGAGGAGAGGGGGATGACAGAGATAGAGATGGGCAGGGAGGAGTGTATGGAAGGGTAAAGATCGTGGGCCTGTCATCTTTTTCCACTGTCCCTCTTCCGTCCCTGTGGTGAGGCTGTAAAAGAAAGGGGGGCGGTGTGGGAAGACAGCGCGATAGGGTCCCTTCCTCCATCCTTTCATCTGTGTTTATTCTTGTTCCTGTCATCAAATATTTAAACGGTTCTGTCTGTCTGTCTGCGGGGGCTCACTGGGAGACACGCGCTCGCCACTGCAGTTTAGTCCGTCCATCCTTGTTTCTCTGGGATGTCAGTTGGACACATAGCTCCACTGATTTCACCTGTGTTGACCTACCTACATTTCAACTTGTCACCGGCCCCCCCCCCCCCACACACACCTTCCTGTCTCCTCATTGCCCAAACACCTTTCCTTTCATACAGTCTCTTGGGACCTTTTCCTGTCTCCTCTGTTTCTGCTGCTGTACAACTCCTTCTCTGACTGTGTGTGCAGGAATGGGAGACATGGCAGTGTCCAACTCCATCGGCAGCAACGTATTTGACATCTTGGTGGGGCTTGGTCTCCCCTGGGCCCTTAAGACCCTGGCTATCAACTACGGCTCTGATGTAAGTAGCGGTCACATGATCCCAATTTATCAGAGTTAATGACTTTGCAGATTCTTTTCATTATATGACATAAGAACTTACATTTTGGTGCTACTACAACATCGAACCAAGACATTCTGATACACGCTTCCCCAAAGGGTCACAAGATAGGAAATAAAAAGATCACCACTGCTACCCCAAACTTTGTATATTTTTCTGACTTTTTTTTTCAAATATTTGCTTTTCTCTTGTGAAACACATACCAGTTTTACCTCTTCAGCACTTCACAAATTTTTCAGATGAAACAATCTGAGAAGGGTTTGGTTTGGTTAAACTTTTCACAGCTCATAGATATATGCAAACTGTGACACGGGGTCAATATATGAATATAAAGGGTCATAAGCCTAAAAAGGTTGGGAAGCAGTGTCCCACAATGACACTTAAATCTGCTGGGCTACAGAATGAGCCCAGATGGAATTTCTTTAAAGGGTAAGTTCAACTAAAAGCACCACAAACCAAATTCCTTTCCATTATATTGGGGTGAAGGCATAAACAGATAACTTTATACCTGGACAAATACAACTAAACTATCTGCATGGTTATATATCAGTAAAGGGGAGTGAGAAAATATGTTCACCTAAATAATATATGTCATGTTTCATCATGTAGGATGAACAAGGAACCATAAACAATATCAGATATATTTATCGTTCAATGTGAAATCCATATTTTAGTGTGAAGGAGTAAACATGAAAACGTTGTCTCTCACTATGTATTTGCATTTGGTGGTACAGATAAGAAACACAGAATATTTTCTAAAGCTTAAGTTTTCTTTGTGCCTTGATAAAACAGCAGCTGAAGGATAAAGTGAGAAAATATGATACAGATGCTGCACAATAATCTGTGCACTTGAGATAATAACAACCAGCTGGGTTATGAAAATCATCTCAAATACACCAAAAAAAGTCAACATGATAAGCTAATACACTGCTACATGAGATAACACGAACCACAAGATAGAAAAATAGAACCACAAAAAGCAATTAAGTGGCAGAGAAATAAGCATGAACAGAGGCTGTGAGGGAGGTAAGCATGGTAATAAGTGTTGTGTGTGTGTGTGTATGTGTGTGTGTGTATGTGTATGTGTGTGTGTGTGGAGGGAGAGAGAATAAGTGTGGAATTAGTTGCAGAGTTACTGGTTTGATAATGAAAGCAGCTGGGTTCTATACTGCACCACCTCAAATTATGACACAAATAAATTGAATTAGTGTTTTTCTATTGTACAGACAGATTGAACAAGCCAGAATTTTTTTTTTTTTTTTTTGCAAATGTAGTTAATCATTTTTAAAAAAAAAAAAAAATAAAAGCATAATTTGTGTTCAGTCCCCATTGATTTAGATGGCAGGAAGTACTCTGACAATGTACTTCAAGTAGATAGAAAGTGAAAAGTTTGTACTGAGGAGCACATTTGTTGCTTGTATTAACTGCAAGGAGCCTGCATTCTGTAGATCAGTGGTTCCCAAACTGGGTGCTGTGGCCACCCGGGGTTGCCATGAGGACGGAACAGGGGTGCCACGAGATTAATCATTGTTCATCTATTGTGCGTTTTTAATGTTTCACAACATTACAAAAATTGGCAACATTTACATTAACTACGTTTCATGTTACATTTTCCAACATAAAAAGCCTAGTTTTGCTAAGCAATAAATAAATAAATAAGCAATAAGTATCAAAATCACCATATTAAAAACTGTAATATGCAGGTAGTCGCAGCTGACGTGACAACTCACTGTTGCCAGTTGTCATAGTAACACAACATGCTTTCCGGCTCGGGAGCTTTGCAGCAGCGATAGAAAGATTAGAGATGGTAACAGCTCAAAGAAGAGCTGAAACACCTCAGCTCTCAACACAGACGGGCAGGGCAGGGTTTAGCTGCTTGTGGAAAATGGGTATCCATCATTGCCCGTGCACGTCACTGTGGTGTTACATGTTCCAGAATTCATATTTGTGTTATGTGGCTCTCTGATCGCTGGTATACATGAAAAAAATACAAGAGATGTCCTGTCAGACGAGTCAGACCTGCAGGATGTTCTCTCTCCACATCAACAGCTCACATGTCCCATTAAAATGCCCCAAACCTTTTTTTGGGTTTTGTTTATTTGTTTTTCCATGCACATCTTAAATATAAGCTCATTTTAATTGAAGAAAATGAAAGAAATACATTTAACATATTAATGTATTTAATTGTATTCATTGTTAATGCAAAGTTATTTATCTGTAAATCTGCACAGCAGCTGTTGGCTTTTATTCTGAGTGACTGAGAATGAGCCTGTATTATTTAACATCACATTGTATAATATTATATTATATTATATTATATTATATTATATTTATTATATTTATTATATTTATCATATTTTATTTTAAATTGTTAAAATCATGATAATCATTCAGATTTTCTGAAATACAACTATAATGTAAAATTACTTTACACACCATGATTGCCTTGGATTTAGTCAAACCGACTGAACAAACTGAGCAGTGAACTGTGTATTGCTGCACCCTGCAAATGAACTGACATCAGAAACACTAAAAACAGGTTGGCTGTGTAAAGTTGAAGACAGTTGACTGGAAATGACTTTCAGTGCAGCTCACTGTATCTTTAGATTCTCCATATGATCTAATTTGTTTTGGGTGTTAATGGCTGTGAACTCGTACTCACTTAAAGGACCAGTGTGTAAGATTTAGTTGCATCTAGCAAAATGAACTTGGCAGAAATGGAATATAATTATCATAAGTATGTTTTAATTAGTGTATAATCACCTGAAAATAAGAATCGTTGTGTTTTTGTTACCCTAGAATCAGCCCTTTATATCTATATAGGGATCGGGTCCTCTTCTACGGTAGCCCAGAATGGACAAGCCAAACACTGGCTCTAGAGAGAGCCTTTTGTGGTTTTTGCAAGTTTTGTGGCCACCATAGATTCTCCTACACACTTGGTAGGGGAGGGTGAATGGAGGTGTGTTCATTTGGTTGCAATCTGCAACCTCAGTGCTAGATGCCATTAAATCTTACACAGTAGTCCTTTAACTATAAACTAGGCACACTTCAGTAGGTTGACTAGCTAAAGTTAGCTTATCAAGTCACAGCCAGAGTAGCTAGTGCTAGACAGACAGGAGCCTGGTTCTCGGGTCCTGCTATGTCTGTTTATCTGTTTAAAAATGTTTTTTCTAATAGTTTATATTAATATAAAACGGCTAATAAAGACAGGAGAGCTGTGCTGTGTTCACGGTAACCTCTGAAAACAGCGATAATCACAGTGATAATGGTAATGGAAATGGTTTGCGGTATTGTTACCATCAAAATGTTTCACCACAGTAAAAACGGTATACCGGCACATCTCTAGTCTAAGCAAAATCTCTCTGATTCCTAAATGTAGGCTAACTAGTGACAAATGTTAGCAAGCCAGCTAAGAACATAGCATGTAAATAAGACAACTTTAGAGTTACTGAAAGACACCTCCTCCCACCTCCAGCACCTGCTCCAAGCTAACATGTCCCGCACCGGTCTGCAACAAGCAGACTATGCAGAGTGTTATTGATACTAACTGTAACTTAATTACTGAATTTTAAATTACAATCCCTGCCATTACTTGTTACTAAAGAAAGTAATCACATTACTGAAACAACTTGATAAGAAATGTGTAACTGCCTTACACTGGTTAGCAAACTCTAAAAACATCAAGCTGGCACTTATTTTTGTCAGTGTTATTATAACATTGCATAGTAATGTAGTTTCAGCGCAGATTGAAGTCTGCAGTGCATTACTTCACAATGATAATGTAACTTTCTGTTCATTTATGTATAACTTAAGTGTGACCAGATTTTCACATCACATGCAAATGATCAAAATGAAAGGCAGTGTGGAATGGATGCAATGCATCCACATTTTTACAATCCCCTCAGTTGAACATGTCATTACCTTCACAGAGATCCATCCAGCATCTTTATCAGGTGTCTGAACCACCTCAACATGAAGGAGCTTTCAAAGCTCCTTCCAAATCAGCTTTTCAAGCTGATCCACTACTAGTGAAATGGAACATAAGAAATGGGGGTTGTATACCTACAAGCTACCAATTGTGTATATTAGATCCCGTAGAAATGATTGAGGGTATACCCAGTAACAGTAATAGAAGGATACCAAATGGAACCACATTCTGGGATTCTATATGTTGTTCAGCCTGTTTTTCTTTATGATGGTGTAGTAGTTGTAGTAATGTTTCGCACATTATGTTCTTGCAGATCAAACTAAACAGCAAAGGACTGATCTTCTCTGTGGGGCTACTGTTGGCCTCTGTGTTTATGACGGTAAGTATACAACAGCATGTCAGTTCAGCTCAGATCTTTATTATCACAAGTTCCATAAACAACATAGCTTCTGCCAGGGGCAGAGTGGAAGTAAAAATCAGCCTGGGACATTTGATTCAGATCAGACTACCAAAACCCACCTGGAGATACACTACCACACAAACAGCCCATGTCACACTTTATAAGAATTGAGGAGTAAGAAGAGATGTTTGCTTAAATTGATGCCCCCCTCACTTTTACAGTTTCAGTTTGATTCATTCACTAAAATCTTTTATAACACAGTGTCCTCTTACTGCACAGTTGACAAACTCCAGATAGGAGAAGTTCTGAGTTGAGAAAATTATATATATTCATCTGAGTCTCCTTTAGTTATTACTGTGTGTTCATGACAATTAAAACATTGTAGCAGCAGTGATTGATTTGCAAACTTTTTTGCTGGGGTTTTGCCTCTCAGGCAACATACACACTGTCCACTGCGTAATATTGCTTAGGCTGTATGCTGCCTGTGAGGAGGCCTGCAGACACTACTCAAAGCTGAAAAATTCCATCCACCTCCTCTGCATTTAAGGGGGAAAAAATATCCAATCTCTTTATATGTACAGATAAATCTCCTAAAAAGGACACTAGAACCGACTGTCAGTCACAGATAACACGGGACTGCTGTCATAAGAGATGCAAATAAAACATTATTGATGGCGTTTAAAGATTAATTGTTGACATTTGAAATAGTAGTTTGAATTTTTTGGTCAACACTTTTCATCATCAACATCATCACATTATTTATCGTAAAATATCAGGTCTTTATCAAGGAAAATATAGGGGATTTTTGGGCTAGTGCATTATAATACAGCAATTTACCTGACTTTTTTGTTTGTTTTGAATATCACCATTATTATGGAAAGATATTATGAAGTTATGATAACTAATTTACTAACTAATTCTCTTCTCTCTATATATATGTTTAATAATCAATCTCCCTGTCTCTCCACCCACTTCCTTGTCTGTCTCTCTGTCTGTCTATCCAGGTCATGGGAGTTCACCTCAACAAGTGGACGTTGGACAAGCGCCTGGGTTTCATGTGTCTCCTCCTCTACTCTGTCTTCCTGTGTTTCTCCTGCCTCATCGAGTATAACATCTTCACCTTTGTCAACCTGCCAACCTGCCGGGATGACTGAGACACACACAAACACATACACTGATGTACATAAGTGCACACACACTCACACTAGAAGTGGTGTTTGCAACGAATTCCAAGTGAGATGAAGTATTAAATAGATGTCCGACCACAGAATGAATACCAGAAAGTATAATTCTAAATCTAAACAACAGGAAGAATTATTTGCAAATACCATTTGACACAAGTCAGATTCATACAGTTTCCCGCTTCTTGTCTCTTTTGTGAGAAGAGATCCCACTATGTTTTTTTTTTTTGTTTGTTTCTTAATCGTCGATGCCCGTCTTTCTGCTCAGTGCAATATGGAGCTGCTCTGGTGTGTGTTCACAACCAGAGTGTGGGATTGATTACAGGAGCAGAGATGGGACTGACTGGTCACAGGCTCTCACACAGGACAGCATGGAGGACAACAGCAACAAAAAAACCTCTTTGTCCAACCACTGCGTGCTTCTGACGTGAGGACTTTTATTTTGAAACTCCCCATATTTAGGTGTGATAAAGTTGTAATGTTTACTAGCTGCTAACCTTTCCTGAGAGAAAACGCGGGTCTTTTAGATCTATTAGTTGAGAGTAATAATGATAAAAGCAATGATGTATGTGGGTGGGAGGGTGTAGTTTAGTGCTGGGGCGCAGAGTAGGAAGATTTGTCGAGCGCTCATTTTTTAAACAAAGTTATGGCCATGAGTTGAAGTTTTCAGGCAAAGAACAGAATCTGTTCTGCAGATGAGCACATTTTTCAAATGCCATTATCTTAAGACTATTTATATTTCAATCATAGGTTCATAATTAAGTCTGTTGAATGCATTTTCCAATTATGTTGGTTTTTCTGATGATTTTCACACATACAAGTCTTAGGGTGGGGGAAAACACAAGCAGGGTATTATCCAGTCACCTTTTTATAAATTAACTTCAAAAAGTATCACAGCTGTAGCTTCTAGTTTTGTATTGAAGATGAATTCGCTTTATGGAGAGTTTTTTTCTTTTCCTTCTGTAAATAGTACCCCTCTGTAAATACCCCCAGATGTCTTATTTATTATTTATTCATGTCATACGCACATTTCTCCTCTGGAGGTCACAAAACACCCGAGCTGGTTTATTTATGGACCCACGGTCGCTGAAATCCACACCTAAGAGTGAAAAAAACCATCTTTTCAGATGACCACCTGTGTACAGACAAGCACAATTCTGTCTCAAGGTATTTGTCTTGTTGACTTTATTAATGACTTGATTTAGATGCACAGTGTGTGGATGTTAAAATAAGAAATTCAAACTTGCACTGAAGAACTTAAACTAGCTTCACAGGGAGACCTCTGCTCTCTGTAACTGTTTCTCCTCCAAATGCATGCTGATTATAAGGATGGCATCCTTGTAAAATGAAGCAGGTTTCTATGAAATTATGTCAAGGTTTCAAATGAGCAAATTATGGGGGTTTTTTTGTGGGTGGGGTGTTGGGGGGGGTTGGGGTTGTAGAGAGATCTCATAGTCTGTGCTGCCACCTACGGGCTGACAACAGAAAAAGGAACTGCTGCTTTTTCCTCTTCTCAAAGACACTGACCAAATAAACACCAAACAGTGGCGGCAATATTTCAAACACTAGCCAAGCAAATTGGATGAGGTATTTCCTCTTTGGTGGATGGATGTCCAGCTTCATTCCTCTGTGGTCCCAAAGAGGAACTGAGGTATTTAAAGTGGTAGTATGGTAGAAGTAGAGTAAAGATGCAATATAAAGCATCAGGACTTTTATCCCAACTGGAATACTTTAAAGATGTTGGGGTTACTTTATTTTTATCCAGGAGTTCTTTGTATTTTGTAATGCCTAATGTCTAGATTTGTCCAGATATGGTAGGTTTGTGGTACATAAATATTCCTACTAGTTTTTAGAGCATGCACAATGTGGTTTGTGAACCCTACGGGGGATTTTATTCCACTATGGGAGTCAAGGCACGCCAGCGGAGTCACACTTATTCCTCAAAGACTTCTACCACTGCAAGAGTGAACATTCCTGTCGATTCTCACACAGTATCCATCTAAATGTCAGCTTCTCCTCCTGATAGGTTCATTTGAAATGTCAAGTGCCCTACTCTTTTTTATTTTTTCTCATGAGGGAAGACAATTAAAAACAAGACTAAATCTGATTTGTTTCAGGTACATTTTTAATTTATTGACCACTCATAAAATATCAAAATTGAGAAATGTTTTTGTCTTTCGAATGTAAAAATAATTAATGTTGCTTTTGTTTATATATCATGCAGATTTATTTATTTCAGAGACCCAGACAGAGTCCTCTGTGCTATGACCGGAAAACAGGGTTTAAATGTGTATGAATATTATGTAATGCAATAATTATGAGCTTACAAATATGTAAATATGCCGCTTTAATGATCAAAGACACATTTATAATAGAGTTTAAAAAGATGTATACAAATTGTAAATGATGTCTGTCAATGTGTGACACTGTAACAGCTTGTCATTCATTTCAAAATGATTTATTGGTGACTATACAAACAATCAAAAACAGGACTGTTACTGAGATACAGAGCCCTATATCTCTGAACATTATCATAGCCAGTTTTGCCACACAGCATAATCAAATTGCTACTAAGACAAAATGGTTCAGTCATTATCAAATAGATTGTGATGATAATGTCTGCAAGTAATTTTCTCTATCATAAACTTGTCATATCAGGGTGGAAATGTTACTGCACTGATCAGAGACATAGCTTTTAAAGATAAGACAGTTTTTTTTGGTAATACTTTATTTTACATGTCCAGTAATTTCTCAAAAAGTTTTCCTGAAAGAGCAACGCAATCTGGTAATAATTATAGAGCAAATGAAGACAATGATCTGGCACAGTGTAGGAAGTACCAAATCATTCATTTGAGTTTTCAAGGAAGAAGCCGAGAATGATGTGGTTGTTCCAAAGTTGCATTGAGTTAACAAGCAATTGCCTATTTCCAGAGGAATTCCTGAGCCCATTTCTGGCAGACATAAAGAAAAACCAGATGAAATGTATACAGCCCATCCTCACAAGAAAAATGGCAGAATAGGTCTAAAATTCAGCCCAGCAAAAACGACCTATAGTTACATTAACACCATCTAGCTGCCGTTGCACTTGGGGAAGTGACGCAGTTCAGATGACGTCAGTATAAGGGGACTGGTGAGTGCTTTTCCCCACGAGGAGTGTTTTTCACCATGAGTTGTCATGGCTTGGGTGTCCAAACCATGATGTTTCCCTGACCCTAACAGAGTGGGTTTTGTGCTTAACCCTAACCAAACCTTAACCACAGCATTGTCACATCATAAAACATAATTATATTATAAAACGCTCCTATGGGTCGTTCTTCTTGTCCCCATCTGTCCTCTAGAGGGCGCTGAAAACACTCATATATGTTGTTTTGGGAGTCATAGGAAATAGACCTATTCTTTCGTTTTGCTATGAGGATGTGTTGAATGTAAAATATGACAAAAATAAAATGAAAGACTTCAGCTAAGTCAAAAATTTAACTTACCAAGTTGAAATAATGAGATACTAAGTCAAAATTGTGAGAATTTGACAGAATTATGAGATGCTAAGCCAGTATTTTGACTATATTGTAATCTTATTTGTCAAGTCAAAAATGTGACTTGTTATCTAATTTATTCACTTGAAACATAGTTTTGACTAAAATTCTCACACTTATTTGATTTACTATCTCATACTTTTGACTTTGTTTATTATAGTTTGGACGTTATAACGTTATAATTTTGACTTACTTCCTCGTAATTTTGTCTTAGTATTTCATAATTTTAGTCATAATTTAGGCCTGCTATCAGGCTCTCTTAATTTTTACATAATTTTTAAAGGTTATCATTTTGGCTCACTCGTAATTTTTATTCAGTATCTCATCATTTTGTATTTAAAAAGTCATAATTTTGACATTCTGTCTCATAATTTGGATTTAGTATTTAATCATTTTGAATTACCATGAGTATATTTTTACTTTTGTCATGCTTAACATTTTATCCATTTTGAGATATTGACTTCCATAAATTTCTTTGAAAAAACTGCTAAAATATTAATGAATGAAAAACTAAGAGTTCAATTTAAACCCAAGTAAATAATAATTTATAGTTGGAAACTTTATTCTCTACACATATTGAATTGTGTGATCGTATGTTGACAAACTTTACGTTTTTGCATGTGCAGCTGATCTGCCTCTTTAGTTTACACTAGCACTTAATTGAAATTCAGTGGAAATGTACCAACAGAACACTTCCTCTATTTTACCAATAATTTGTACCAAATTTCATAGTTTCCAGGAATCTTCCTAAGAATTTAAATGTATATATCAGTTTCTTTCTGGGAAATTATTGGGAAACCAGGGGACATATAGATTAAAGTGCTTTTTAATTTCTTCCAAATTTTGGCTGTACTTTGATACTCAAAACTGTTCAAAGCTGACTTTCAAAACATCAACATTGACCTGGGAGGATATTCTTTTAAATCAAGAAGTGGATCTTAACGTTTGTAGCATTCCTGGCTCAAACCAGTGTCTATCACTAGCCACATGCTCTCTACTGCTCAGTTTTGGTAGAGTGACTAAGATACAGATATTTACAGTACTCTATGTAATACAAGAAGATGTCTGTTGAAGAAAAATCGCTGACTACGAGGCATCATCCTTTAATATATTGAAGTATTATCAGTATCTGTATAATCCTGGGCATTTTTTGGTTTATCATATACAGCAGAAATATCTGTATCATGCACTTTACCATCAAAACAACTGTTGCTACAGATGATTTGGTTCAATAGATTCTGTGCTGCTATTCACTGCATGTACCTAACACCTACACATAGGGTACCATGTCTTTGAAACTAACCAAACTACCACAAAGATGCTCACGTTTTGAAAAGAGGCATCTTGTAGAGGATATTTCTAGATAATTTGTGATATTCACATGGGTGATATATTGCTGATGTACATATGTATATACATAGGTGTAAATGTATTTATATATTTTTTGTCTCAATCTGTATATCTGTTGAATATATTTTCATAGATCCTAGGTCTCCCTCGTACTCCCCTTTGTTTTGATGTGTTTGAGACCTTACTTGCATGGATATATTTCAATATAATAAATTATTTATGGTAAATCTTAATGTACTTTGGGATGAGAGTCCAATGAGTTTTTAGATGGCACTGGATTTAGTTTGAACTGGATATCCTAGATGACTGCATGCTGTTGCTAGTTCTTTATAGGATATGAGAGTGAGAAGAGTGAGAGTGTTTGCAGATGATGCGTTTCTCTACGTATCCAAGCTTTACCTCTTCCTACACAAGAAACTTTTCAGCTGAATGGTTTACTTTGTGTTTAGATGTTTCAAATGTAATTTTAGAGATCATTTTGCTACCTGAGCATTAATAAAGTTGTCTTTGCTTAAGGTAACAAGACTTTTGTAATAAGTTTTTCTTGGCCATTATGTTGATGTGTCATACACACTAAGGCAATTGTGGAAGAGGCACTCTAATCCATGTCTTAAGCCTGCAATGACTTTTTTTGCCCATGTGGGGGGTAGCGGAAACAGGTTGTGAACACAACATTAACATATCATCACTTTTTAATGTCCAACTGAAATGAAATTGCCATTTTGCTGTCTAAAGCATACATTTTCTGTCTGCTGTGTAAATCACTTGTTGTGTGCTCTCCTTGGAAAAAACATAAGAAACCAAATGGGAGAAATTTATATTTTAAATTCTTTGATTTCTTGATGGTGCCCCCTAGTTTTCATTATTTCGATAAAATATCATTCCATCATCTGCTTAGAGCTGAAGTCAATTTCAATACAGCAAATCAAATCTTGCATAAAGCACGTCACACTGGGTTTGATAGCATCCTGCTACACAACACAAGAGCCACAGACTGAAGAACAACCCACATTAGCTTTCCTGCTTAAGTTTCCTTATCTAACTTACAAACATGAACAAACAGTACACTTGTCCTGCACTAAGCTTGTTGAACAAGCCACCACTCAAACATTCACAGGGGAAAAGTATACCGCTAACTTTAATTAGCAAGCTAGATAGCTAATTAGCTGCTCAGCTACAGTACATTTAATATACACTGAGCACATGTTAACATACCTGCAGGTGTCATTGTTAGATGCTTGTTTGGTCATTGTTTTTCAAAATCCCTGTTAGTGACACTGTCTGTCCATGACTTGTAGCTACAGCAGTGTGTTTACTTTGTTTCCGTTCAGTACGGTTCAACACTGGTAGTCTGCCAGTTAATGTCAAACAAGCTACCAACATGCTTTCCATCCGTATGAGCTGAGAGTGAACCAAAAAGTAAAGTTGCAGCTGTAAAGCCCCCTGAGGCTAATTTGTGATTTATGATACTGGGCTATACAAATACAACTGGCTTGACTTGACAGCCGGACAGCTAAACAATGAGCTGAAACTCGCTATAAAGCTCCATAAAGCTGAGGGGAGCTGCAGAGTTGCTAATAATTCTCTATAGGTTCATCACTACAAGCAATGCCTCTCATATTACACACTGTGATTTGGTACATTATTATTGTTAAAAAATATTGATTATAGCCACTTTAAGCAAAAGTAATAATACCAGCGTGTCATGTCCTGCAATCCAATTTTTTCGAACTGAAAAATATACTTTAACTATCTGATAAAGCAGCTCTCTTGTCCACATAAGATTTAAGTTTTTTGTATGTAGTCCCTGAGAAATGAAAGTAATCATTAAAAAATAGTAAAATTAAAACATAATGCAGATTCATATTTATTGGATTATTACATTATTATGTGATAGCCTGCTGGCCTGCCTGGCTGTGCTGCAGACTTAGACTTTAGACTGACCCGGAGCACCTGGGCCACATTGGTGCCCACAGAGAGACTCTTTCCATGTTTTGTGTATAGTTTCCTTATTTTTCCTTTCCAACACACACTACTAATCTCACAATTTACACATCACATCTCATTTGCAGCATAATTTATATTTCACTCACTTTTATATCCACATGTGATTATGTTATGTGTTATGTTAAGTCTGTGCTTCTCACCAGCATTTGAACACACCAGACCAAAATAATGTAAACAATTTCGGATTTTCATTACAGAACTATAACAAAATGTTGCCAAAACAAAGAGAGGCTGGTTCCAAGATAGAAAACTCATCATGAAATGTCCATCATCAAACCTGCTCAGGCTCTGTGTGAGCGGGTGAGCGCTGAAAGATCTGTACAAGTCAAAAACATCTTCTATCCAGCCTCAGACAAAAGATTGCCATGTTCTTTAAAATCTCTTAAACAGTAAGGAGAGATCCATTTGTGAAAATGTTAATTTTATATGAACTAAGATAAAGAGAATGTTTGAAAGGGTGAATACAGGAGGCTGGTACAGGACTCTGTTGAGTGACTTTGTCAGAGCAAACAAGACCAAGGAGCTTCTTGACAAAACATCCTGAGTCAGAAAACATCCAGAGAGGCTGCTCAGTAAAACAAATCAGCCATCATTCATCCTCTATGCCGTGGTGTGCAGGGGCAGTAGCATTTCAGCAGCAGACAGGGAAGCTGGATCTGTCCTTTGATGCTCTCTGGACTGCATAGTTGAGGTGGGAGAGAGGAATGATCATAGACTACACCTCCAAGCCCCTACTGAGTGCTCTGGACTGCTACAGGAGAAATAATTGTTCTGCTGTTAACAGAACTATCTGCAGACATGAGGCATTTTTCCCTCCTCCTGATTCCATACCATCAAGTGCCATTTTTGTTTTGAATAATTTATTGCAACTTCCTCATTTTGTATTTGTGACATTTTGTGTCTCAATACATTTTATGGTTACTATTTATTTTTTATCTGTGTATAGTTTATAGAAAATGTTATATCTGGATATAAAAGTAAACCCTCCTAATGTGCATTGTATTATAGTACTAGTATAGTTTTTAAGGTTACCTATCTGTACTGTGCATCTGTTCTTGTACTTCCTTTGCTGCTGTGACACTTCAGTTTCACTGCATGGGATAAATAAAATTGATCTCATCTGAAATCCAGAGAGCTTTCTGATGTGTCAGCTAGGATTCATTCAGAAGTCTGCTCAGTAGATGATGCACACCTCTGACAGGTGAAACCAGTAGCACTGGACCCACTGATGGTGTAAAGATGAGGTGTGAGCACCATCTGATGGTGACAGAAGATAACACATCCAAATGTAACAAAGGCTGAGGTAGTTCATATTTGATAAAATGCAAAAACAAATCCAGGTGTGTAATTCTGTTTCCAACATTTATTAAGTGCAAAAGAATATTTATGATATCATTCAATGGCAAATAATAAGAAGGATGCACATGACATGTTGACACCATAAAGAATATTACAGACATGGAAAAGCCATCTGTGAAAAATCCCCGCACAGATACATATAAATACTCATTTTGCTTTATCAAAGACAGTTAGATTACCAATAATATGGCAGTATGAGTAAATTCAAACTTTGAACACTTGGCCCCAAGAGGTTATACATGGTGAGCTAGGTACAGGTTATATACAGGATGATACATGACTGCCATCCAGAAGCTCTCAAGTTTCCTTCAGCCTTTCACTTTTCTCTCATCTCTCTGCTAACGACACCTCAAACATTTACATTACATGTCGATGTAAAACAGGAATGAACAGAGTGTTACATTTCAACTCATTCAGTAAATAAACAGTATTTGAATTAAATTTTCCAACAACTGGAACCTTTAAAATTCATGAGAAAATGTCAAATTTCAAGTATTTTATTGACTGACAGTACCAAGCTCAATACTGATGTAGACGTCTGTATTGTAATATTCCCCGTCCTGTTCAATGTCTCCTTACATACCTCTGTCTTTCAACATATCTACAAGATCCACAAAGAGCCATACAGCATGTTTCACTGTGCGTGACCTCAGACCAGCTAAGAGGTCCACACATTTTTTATATAAATGGCCACAACTTTTTTTCTCACCAGGATAAAAACCTTTCATATTAGTCAGTAGTACAGAGACTTTATTGAAACTGTAATATGGCAGCCAGCCACAGGATCCAGTTGTTCCTGTGTCACGTTTTGTCAATCTGAATAGGAAATAAGCCCTTACACAATATCTACAATATCTCTCATATCTCCAGGATAATAAGTAAATATATAAATGAATGTTACTATTTTCAACACTGGCAGATTTGCCTGTTTCTAACATTACAATTAAACACAAACTACATGCTGCAACAATATTTGACCAACAATTGTTAATCCTTGAGATACCATATTTCATACTGTTACTCACCAACATTTACTTGCAATAGCCATTCAATGTAGGGCTGCAACTGCTGATTATTTTCATCATTGATTCATCTGCCCATTATATTCTCGATTAATCAACTAATCGATTGGTCTATGAAACAACAGATCAGTGAAAAATGCCCATCACAATTTCATAAAGCCCAATGTCACATCTTGAAATATCTTGTTTTGTCAGACCAACAATCCAAAAACTAAAGGTATACAGTTTACTTTAATGTTAGAATAAGAAAAGCTGCAAATTCTTACATTTGAGAACCTAGACACATCAAATGTTTGCTTGTAAAATTACTTAAAATGACTTACTGGTTGATCGATTATCAAAATCAACTAGTCACTGCAGCTCTAACTTGATGTATTTACTGGTATGTTAGCACTTGTTCATATTCAAACTTGCATTGGGAATGCTGCCAGCAAATATGCAACTTTTTACACAGGAAATGCTTCACTTTGAAAGCAAAAGGTAAAAGCCAGTGGCTGGGACTCATAAACTGGTGGCTAATGAGCCACGAACCAGTAGCCACAGCATAGATGTGATAAAAAAAACCAAAAAAAACAACTTCCCATGGGAGTTAGTACAGAAAAGGAAGCGCTGTTAGTTTTTGACGATGAGGCACGCAGGCAAACACATTTGGAAATCTACCGTTCTACTGTACATTATAGTTTTTGTTTAGTTTCTTTACAATATAGAGTTTTTTTTCAGGGTTTTTGCTGGTGTTTGTGGTTGTAGCTCTTCAGCTAAGTTCTTCCTATCTGCCTTTTAATGTTTCAAATGGAGCAATGGGAAAATATTACAGAAATATACGTGCATATAAGATATGCACAGCAGCCACCACTGGGTGTCGCCAAATCCATCAAAACAAACAATCTAAAGGTTTAACAATTTCAACTCAAACAACAAAATAACAGTTTACCAGCAACTGCAACAAGTAAATCATAGTACTACAGTATCACCTAAATAAACTATCTGTTGTATATTTAAAGTGATTGATGGAAGATTAGTCTCACAGGTATCTGAGATCTGATTTCCCTCTATGTAATCTAAAGGTAGCAACAACAACAGCTGACCCTGAAGCACCAGCATTATGGCAGGACTGTCAACACATTTCAGCATCCACAAGGTTTTTAACACTTTACATTAACTCCAGTATCTCTACCTTAACTATGTGTTTAGACTTTGAGATCTGCGTTGGAGAAAGTGTTGCTCTGATTCCAAATCTACATCAGATCACAAATAGAGCCAAGGAATTAAAAACAAACTCCATCTTTGTCATTTCCTTCCCTCCTTTCCTCCTTTCCTCTTTCACCCGTGTCTGTCAGACAAAACTTTCCACAGAGGGGATGTTGACTGAGACAGACGTGTCATTCAAAAGGAGAAGTCAGGCTTTGTAAAGACTGGCACGGCACAGCATTGAACCCGACACAGCCCAGCTCTCTTCAACATGCCGGCCTGTTTACTGTAGGTCTCATGGAGCCATGTTTGTTAGAGATAATGGGCAATACTGTCACAAACCCCGCTCAGACTTCCTAACCCTTGAGTCATATAGATATGGAGTTTCCATTGAGGTTGCTTGGCGGCAGGCTGAGGCTTAGAGTTGGGCTGAGGCCCAGGCTGAGGCTGGGCTGGGAAGGGGGGGTTGACGGGTCTGTGCTGAAGTCATCTAGGTTGGCCTGGGGGTCAGAGGTCACAGTGAGGTTGTTGAGGTTGGGTGCAGGATCAAGGTGAGCTGATGATGAGGAGTCACTGTTGGCCATGCGGCGGAAGACAAAGTGGAAGGGAGCACCCTGCTGGCGGCTGTGGAGCTCGGCCTTGATCTTCTGAGGGTGGGTGTCTGGAGCCAGCTGCTGGCTGCTGCCCTCTGTCAGCAGGAACAGGCCGTAGTTCTCTGGGTCCGACACTCTGAACTTGCGAGCGCACAGCTGGCACACCTCCTCCACGGTGGCGTAAGGTCGGACCTGCAAAGTCTTAGCCGTACAGCCGCTGTCCAGCTCCTGCAGTGCCACCCGCAGATAGTTCTGAGGAACAGTCAGAAAAACAGTCAGACACACTCTCTAGTCCTGGCACACACTGGTATGGCATTGGTCCAACATTTTTGGCTGGCAAAGACATTGAGGCTGTTAAGAATCTACTATACTTTAAAAAAAAAAAGAAAAAAAGAAAAAGAAGCACGCTTTCTCATTGTACTTAGTGGCTACTTCAGAATTTGTACCACGTCTCTTTTGAGTCACTGCCCTCTAATGCTTTATTGTCTTGGCTCACTTGTAAGTCACTTTGGATAAAAGCATCTGCCAAATGGCAAAATGTAAATGTAAACTGCATCTCATAATACCTGCTCAGGTGTTCGAGTGGATCACAGCCAAGAGAATCAACTTGACTGACTGGAAATCCTGATTACTCTCATGTTTTTCAAAGGCTATCTAAGGCTTTCGAATGTTTATTCATTGAAAGGTTCTCAATATAAAATGTTGAAAAAAAAGAGAAAAACAAAAAAAAACAGTAAATGTGACCTAAGAAGTCTAAAGAAAGAAATGTTCACTATGTTAGTGAAGATACTTATTATTTATGGAGCACTACTTAAAGCAGTTAGGAAGTAACAAAAGAAAAATATATTCATCATCAAAAGCAAGCCAAGGCAGGACGTATAATATATATATATAGTATTGTCTTTAACTTAGGCTGTAGGCAATTAAAAACATCAACACATTAATGTAATTTAGAAACAATTAATTTGAGTGTTTTTGTTCATTTTCTTAAGCGTAGGACACAATGGCTTCATGTTTCAAGGTCTGGCACAACCTCAGGAACCTCATACTGCAACCTATAACTGCCTTGGCCTCATTAAAATCTTACAATGAACTCTGGAACTAACCATAGTAAAAAGTTAAAATCCAGGTGATGTGCTTTTGTCTTTAGTAATCTTAAGAATGAGCTATGTAGACATCCATGCACTTTCAGGCAAAGTCTCCTTAAAGTATGACTGAGCTTTTACCTGGAAGTCATCAAAAGACGGTGCAGAGCGCTGGGTGGTGCGTCGGCGGTGCCACTGGTGGAGTGTATCCCTGGTTTCAGAGCTCAGCACCCTGGCTGCCTGCTCCTCCTGGAAGTTTCTGATCAGGGACATTGCTCCGTAGGCACTAGTCAGGTAGTAACCACCTGGACATGAAAACACCGTGGCAGAGGGTTTACAATATGGAAATTGAAGGTGGTGTAAGAACCAAATATTCTTAGCTTAAGTTGCATTTTTTGCATCTTGATTAGAGTGTGGAGTGTTTATGGTGGAGGTGTAAACAAACACACCCTCTCCATGGAGCAGCGAGGGGTCCAGGAGCTCCATCATGTAAAGTATCTCATTGTCCAATTGAGGCATGTCGCACTGGGCCAACACGTAGGTCAGCATGGGCAGGAAATCATCAGCACCGTACAGACGACCTGAGAGACACACACACCAGGGTCATGACATCCTTTCTGACTTCATCATTTTCCAGTTTGAGGTTTCCTGATCTATTGTGTATATTATGATTGTGGGTAATTGTGTCGCCCCTACTGATCACTGTGTACATGATTATTCTGTATGTGTTAATAGGTAACACTGAGTTCAGTGGTTTAGTGGGTAGTTAGTGTACAGCTGTGTGTCTCTGCTTCAGCCTCAGTCTCTACCTGAATTGTCCTCCATGATGGTGTAGATGAGTTTGCAGACTCTCAGCAGCATGGAGACCTTCTTCTCAGGTGAGTACAGCTTACACATGGTGTGGAACTTGTGCCTGATCTTCTCTATGGCCATGGGGTCGGGGGGCAGCGTGTCAGCTACGCCCATTTCCTGCGGCTGCCGAGCCTTCGCCAGCGACAGGTTCTCCTTCAGCTCCTGCCACTCCCCGCTGCGTACCTGGAACTCCTTCAGGGCCACACTCACCACCGGCTTGAGGGGCTTCAGGACACACTTGTGCATGGCCTTCTCCAGGACTCCATCTGATGAGAAGAGGAAACAGATGAGCTACAAAATATGTAATTTATTTCTCTATTAAATTTCATATCTTCATCTTATGATTTATTAGACCAAGTGTGGCTTTCTCATCTGAATCCTGCCATTGGCTATTGTGCTGCATGCAAGACTTGTCTTTTAAACTGCTGTTTGATGAATGACCAGTATAAAGCAAGGACCTGACAAGAAGGTCATGGACCTGACAAGAAGGTCTGAGGAAGCATAAACCATTGTTCTCTTTCTTGAATAGACCAGATTGATGTGATGGGAATGACCTGGATTCATGTCTGTTAAGGAGGCTGAATACACAGACCAGAGTGAACCACAGAGTTCAACATTGGCTCAAAATCACAGAAGATTACAGAAATGAAGCACAGTGTTTATTCAGGGATAGCACTTAAGTCGTACTTTAGTTGATTTGCAGTTGTGCAGCAGTACTGCACAGCCATCATAACCTGAAACTCCTCTCTGTTACTCTGCAGATACGCTCATGCCAACACTGTATACTGCTGCAGCTACCTCCACCAGCCCAGCCTCCTCCTTGTGTGCTACATTTAGTATATATTAGTATGGTTATTTAACTAAGATTGAATGTTTATGTATGTTTATTAAGGGGGATTAGCTCTAAGCAGAATCCTTCTTGCTGTTGAGATTCTTAAAAAAAAAGAGCTTTTTCCACTAAATATGTGTAATCCTTTGTAATGAATTGTAAACACCTTGACCAGTATCTCTGACTGAACCTGGGCTTTCAGCTGCTGGACATATGTATGTACTGGACAAACTCAGAAACACTGCACTGTCACAGTCAACATATTGCAGCTTGTCTCTGTGAGGTATTCTCACACATGAAGGAAGTGCTAAGCCCTTCCTTCTGTATTCTGATATCTAAACAAACAGAAGCAGGATGACTAAATACAACCCTCAAATAGCAGCTCTGTAATAATGTCCATAGGTCACTCTGACTGGGATACATGCCTCTAAGATTGTTGGCGTGTTGGTATTTTAAGGTCATTTCATTTCAGTGCAAACACACACATCAACATCTCATTTCTTATCAGTTTTGTTGTGCACACTGTGAGCCACAACAATGTAAGACTGTAGATGGTCAAGGTCAGATCATTACTTCTCTGCTACTTGCGTTCTCATCTGTGAAACCCAAGCTCCAGTTGTTCATTAACTTACATCAAAGTCAAAGAAAGTTGACTGTGTTGTTCTTGTTGGAGCTGAATAACTCAGAGTGAAGTGTGGGGTGTGTGTCCACACTGTGACAGTGTCAACATCAGCTTTTACAAGCTCAGCTCGCACAGTCTAACTAACACAAGCCATGATATCATAATACAGACAGGATGGAAGCAAACCACAGCACTGCTGAATAAGGACCATGTGTGAATGCTGTCTGTGTGTTGCTGACTTTCCTCCAGAATAGGATGAAGTCAGCAGTTTTTTTTCTTTTGGCTGAGCACATCTGCAGATTTTATTTTTCCACCACAGACAGCATCTGCCATTTAGATAAACCAATCTCTGTCATTCTCGTCAATATGAATTCTTAAATTACACGTCCTTCGCTCTTCTTAATGGAAAATGTCTTCTCTGCTTTCTCCTGATAGCTCTGCTGGCCCCAGACCAGACAGCTGAGGGCGAGGTGATATGCAAGGGCATGGCTCTCATGCCAGGCTCTCACAAACAGCACAGGCTCACTTCCTTATTCAACTACTGAATGAGTTGCCAGTAAGGAGGGTTAGCATGTTGAACTGGCATCAGCACAGTTAGTGTTGCTTTTGTTTAGTTATTTTTTGCTGGCACAGATAGTGAGTGGAATTGTTGATGCTGAAAGTGTCTTTGCCAGCTAATTTTTCCAGGATGTGACTTCAGGATTGGCTGTTGTTTTGATGTAGAAAACAACCTACTCCCTGCAATTTTGTGCTCCTCGTGACATCCCGAAAACTTAACAGAAATTACCTGTGGCTCTGACGAGATTAAAGTCATGCCGGGAAAAAAAAAATAGTCAAGCATTTCCTCCACTTTCACCCAGAGAAAAGAAAACTATGTTGCAGAACAAGACAAGATTTCAAATGGTAGTATAGTAAACAAAAACATGTTATGTGCAATGATTCCCGCTACAACCTGCAATAGGTACGAGGAAAAAAACAAATGTTTTCTGGGAAGTGCCAACCATTACTGCCTGAAATCACTTCCTTACTACTTTTTTAGGTCAAACTCTTCCTGACTGTTTTGTCAATTGATTAATTGTTTGGTCTATAAATCATCAAACACTTCAAAACCCAAAGAAAACCAAATTATTATTGAGTTCTAAACAAAATTATGAGTCTACAACCATGCTAGCAGCTCTGTTAGCCCATACTTGAACACAGCGGTGCTTTGAGCTAAATGCTAACGCCAGCATGCTAACATGTTCACCATGACAATGCTAACATGCTGACGTTGAGCAAGTATAGTGTTTACCGTGTTCACATCTTAGTTTAGCACGTTAACATGCTAACATTTGCTTATTAGCACTAAACAGAGATATTTCAGTTGAACGATTGATAGAGAGACATTACTGGCCCTACAACTATAGTGCTGTTATGGCTAAAAATTGGTATAATGATTTTTATGATAGTCGCTAATTATTTCTTGATCAACTAATCACTTAATAGACCACACAATAAAGGGGCAATGATGAATAAAGAAACTAGTAATTGACATATAATTGATGAGTAATGTAGCTTCTTTATTTCTAGCATTTTTTTCTCCTGAAATGTTTCTCCAACAGCTCAGTAATCACTCGGCGCCCCCAACGGTTGCATTAAAGTGATTAAAAGCAGGGAAGGCAGTGCTAACATTCCTCACTCTGGCCATCAAGTTAAAGGCTCTGTTCAAGTAATTCTAATCAGGAGAAGTGTCCAGATTTACAGACATACAAATTAGACTCCTCTACAGGAGTGTGAGAGTATTTGCCCTGAGGTTGTAAGTTTTCCACACTTCAGAGGAGCAGCCAAGGGTACATGTTGACCCCTCAGTATTTCACTGTCCTGTCCTGGCTTCAAAGTGAACTGATGTACCTAGCATACATGGCACCGTGACTTCACCTTTAGATAAATGGTTAAGTCTTACTCTACATGGTAGAAAACACAGATGAGACAGTCTGCTTAAGGGCAACTTATCAGCCAAGGACAGTCAAAACAGGCACTGCCACAAAACAGGGCCTCTTCC
Organism: Thunnus maccoyii; assembly: GCF_910596095.1. Taxonomy (NCBI): domain Eukaryota; kingdom Metazoa; phylum Chordata; class Actinopteri; order Scombriformes; family Scombridae; genus Thunnus; species Thunnus maccoyii. The sequence goes on from NC_056546.1 coordinate 28,122,937, forward strand.
TGCTCAGTATAAACATCCTCTGACCAAACATCCTTCCCTCTAGCCTGTAACCAAACATCTGTAACAGACAGTTGTACGAGGGAAATGCAACATTTAAGTGGTAATTCTCACATATGCTTTTTATTTATCTCTGTCATCATGTCTGCTGTCACAGCTAGACTTTGATGTTATTTCCATTTGATATTTTTATAGTACTTTCTCAGCTGTTCCAATTATTTTATAGAAAAAGCAAATGTAAAACAATTACAAGCTGACAGACTCACAGTAAAGCACACCAAACCAACACCCATACACTTGTACACACACACACAGAAAAGCAAAGATAATGAATCTGTGTCTCCTTGAAGTAAAAATAGCCTGGTGTAATCAGGAAGAGAGGTGTGTCTATCTGTTCTGTCACTGCATCAAGAATCTCTCCTGATACACACATACCTAAAAATAGCCTTTCTACCTACCCCTGGGTCAATCAAACAAGCAAATCCGGGTTGTCCCTGTGTTTGTTAGTAAGCAAAGAATAGTGTATTCTCTCTAATGAGTTTTACATCATCAGACCTTTCTGTTTGGCTCACAGGAAAGGTGAAAAAAACTATCTGGGAAATTCCAACTGAGACAATCTGTTATCCCTTTTTTGGTCAAAAATTTCATGTTAAATTACTGTAGATATTTTTTTTAATTGAAATTTAAAAAAAGGTTTGATGTATCAGAAAAGGTCGTACTGCGCTACAGCTACTGTGTGTGGCAGCTACGTCCGCAAGTTAAGGTGTGTCTTTCTTTGTAGATAAGGAGGAAACATGAGCTAAGGAGCTAATGTGGGTTGTTGGCCAAAGTCTGTAGGTCTCTCTTTTTTTTAATACAATGATAGGTTTGTGTTCTGGACTGCGATTCAGAATTTTCATTGTTTTTTATTATTTGTCTCAATTTAAAAGTCAAACATTAAAAAAGACATATTGGCTAGATGCAGAGAAGTTTTCCATCTATTAGGATAAAGAATCAACAGCTTCCTAACTGATTGGTTCTCATGTGATTTATAGAGGATATATGTATGTTTTTGTTTTTTTTAGAAGAAAACATTTCAGTTGGAATTATCAATCACAATTATCAAAGGCAGGCCTTAACTGCACATAGCTCAGAGACTTCTAACTTCTGTACCAAGAACTTTCTTCAGGTTTTGCTGGGTTGTAAGTGGGAAGCTTTAAGATTCAAGCCAATATGTCAGACCCTGTACACAAATACAGCTAAGCCAAAGGTCTTATCCAGCTGTTGATGTTGTCATAATGCATGAGGACTTTATAAAAACCACCACAAACACAGCTTCATGACGTCAAGTTGGCTCAAACTATCTGCTGGAGGAGAGCCTCACTGTGTGGGATGAGTGGAATACAAGGAACTCTGTTCTGATCCCCCTCCGCTTCCCTCACCCCGCTTGAACATCCTGAACTCAAACAGACACATGGCTGGGTTGTTGAGTGAGTGCAAGACAGGAACAACAACAACATCATCTTCCATATTTGAATCCTTGTGATTGTCTCCTCTGAAAACGTGTGATATTACTCACAGGTTTCCTTCCATTGCCACGTCATGGATTCCCAGATGTGATGATGTTTCTGAACATTTTTTGTTTTCTTTGTTTTTGTCACATTGTGCCCTGATGTCAGCTGTAGATTTGCTAAATGCTGCAAAAGTCACATTACTTTTTTTGCTATGTATGGCAACTTTACAGTAAGGTGACCATATTGTGTGTGCAAATATCATCCCTCATCTACATGAAATACTGCATGAGAGTCAAATCAGTCAAACTCAAAATACTGGCACATCACTTTAAAGCAAGCAGAGTGGTAGAGGAAGAGCTCTGATGACAGAGAGGGAGGGAAAGAAACACAGCAACAGAGAATAAATGCAAAGAGAGAGTGTCAGAGAAAGACAGACTGGGACAGAAAGTGGAGGGGGCTTGCCTCAAATCCTCTCACTCTGATTGGAGAGTCGGTATAAAAGAAGTGGAGCTGGAGTAAGACAGAGATTGCACGACTTGGCAGACAGCCACTCAGATGCATCTGGGCCAGCCGGCCTTTGAGCTTAACAGAAAACACTCTATGAAGCTGCCACAACAAAATATTGTGCAACAATTCCAAGAAGTAAAACCGCAGCAGCTCCCAGTGTGTCATCCCCATGAAAATAGGCCAGTCAGAAAACAGGCACAAGAGGGGGCAAACATGACACGAGACATACAAACATTTTAAAAATGTTGTCTTTTTTTCCTTTAGTTGTCTTCAATCCAATTTGGAACATCCAATATGGAACATTTTTTTCAGTGGAGAGTTTCTTTATCAAACTGTGCCACGTTTTTTGCCAAATATATTTTTGTGTTCTTCTTTTTTAGGGGGTGGGGGTGGGGGGGACACCATGAAACAAATGTCCCAACTGGAATCAAAGTGAGGTTGCTTCCACCTGATGCACATTCTTTGGATTTTCTGTTGAAAATTTTATTGGTATAAGTTAATTTCCATATCTATTCAGTTTTAATTTGTTTTTTTAAAAAAACATATTAAAACTGTCACTTTTTCCTGGAAAAGGACTTGCAAACAGCAGACATTCAGACCTGAACATGTTACAGCTTATCTGTGTGTAGATCACTGCTGTGTTACATCAGATAGCACATATAAACATCATATATCAGATACTGAGTTTACTGAACTTGAGTTCAAGTTCTGTAAAACTGTTAAAAATATCTAAAAAAATTATCTGATAACTAAAGACTGAAAGAAAAAGAAACATTAAAATATATAATACCAGTATTCAATATGAGTTTGTGCTATGTGATTACTTTTGATAAAAAAAAAGGAACATTTTTCCACCCAATTCATCAGTTCATAATTGTAGCCCTCTGGTGAACTATTTGGATGGGGCCAGTAGGAACAGGTTGGTTCAGCAGCCGCCTTCCTCCTATGATAAAACACTCTTTGTGCCCTCTGTGTACATGTTACTCTGTCCAAGTTCCAATGTTGGCCTAAATGATTCACACTGCTCTTCCGGCAGGTGTGTGCGCTCTTAACTATCTATGTGGTTTTCCCTTTTCATGTTGCAGTAATGACATTGTAAGATACAATAAAGGATGAACACAAACAGCAATACAAGGGAATAGAAAATACTTATATTGTATTATAGGGGTTTTGCATTCTGTTGCACATTGTTCACCTGCCCTCACTTTGTTTTGGAAATGATTTACCAGCAGTGTTTTTTTTACATGACAACATACAACAAACTGAAATTAACCTGATAGCGCACACTAGCACACACACACACACACACACACACACACACACACACACACACACACACACACACACACACACACACACAAACCTAAACACACCCAGCTGCAAACACGTGAGGACAAGTTTTCAGATGTCCTCACTGCTAAAATATTGAAGTGAAACTGCTGCATCTACATTAAACACACTTTCTGTGACATAGTGTTTCCGCAAAAATTAAGATGTCTCCATGAATACATCACACACTTCCTAAAAATAATCACACACTTATTTGCAAACACACACAGAAATGATACCCACCAACCCCCCCCCTCCTGCTGAGTTGAGGACAAGGTCATAATGCTTAAAACGTTGCAATCTGAGCATGTCAGCAATAATCTCACAGCAGTTGACTGTATTTTTAGGCAAAAAATTACCCACAATTACTAATATTTAAAGAACGTTTTCCAAAGTGAGGTAACAGTGATAACTGTAACTCACAAGTTGTTGCTAGAGAAATAACAAGGGTGAGGAAACAGAGCTAAGAGCCAGATTAGAAGAAGAAAAATATATATTCATTCCGCACTCACCAATCTGGTCTTCAGGGATAAGGCTCTCGATTGGCGGCTCCAGCTCAGAGCTCTGTCGCAGGTAGCTCTTCATCTGGGTGATAAACTGGCGAAGAGTCTGCAGCAGCTCCAATCCAGAGGCATAGCCCTGCCAAGCCTGGGTGCCTGCAGCCTCACCCATGTAGCTCAGGTAGTCCTGCACCAGGCAGCCAAAGTATGAGCCTTTATCCCTGGACAGCTCCAGCACCCTGCGGATCGCCCTCTTCTCGGGTGTCAGCAGTGAATTGAAAACGCCACTCATTTTGCGCAGGTGCCCTCGCAGGGCCTTCTGGAGGACCAAAGCACTGGCACTGGGGCGACGCTTTGTGCGGTGCCCCGGCGGCACCATGGTCAGGTCCTGGTCTTGGTCCTGGTCACTCTCCAGGCTGACACCATAGTCAGGCTCTTCTTCATCCTCGTCATCTTCATCATCGTCGTCTTCCTCCATGCTGCTGTAAGGCAGGTGGCGTGGGGGGAGGGAGAGAGGGAGGTGGGTGTTAAAGTCAGCTACAGTGGGGGGGTTGGGGTCATGCAGAGGAGGAAGGAAGAAAGCAGAGGACTGAGAGAAATCAAGAGAGTCTGAGGAATCTGTGGAAAGGCTCATGTCACTCAGTCGCTGTCCGCCCCCACTGCATTCCACTCCTGCTTCTTCTTCTGCTCCTCGCACCTCTGCTTGCTTGCTGGTTGTCATCGGGGAATGGTCTGGAGGACTGCAGGAGTGTTGGGCGGTGGTTGTGGTCGCATTCTGCTGAAACAGTTTGGCCCTACTGAGGGCCTCCTCAATAGTCTTGTCCTCCAGTGCCAGGTGGCACTGGGCATCCTCCTGGCTGGATGATGGTGAGGCTTTGGCCCGGCGTGGAGAGGAGGACAGAGATGATAGAGAGATGGGCATGGAGGGCCGGGGGATGGATATGGGAGAGCTGATGCTGAATCTCTTGGGGGGAGAGGATGAGGGGCTGATGCTTAGTGAGGAGCCCAGACGAGAAAGGAGGCTGCTGCCCCTTTCCCTCTCCTCCACCTTCTCCTTAGAGACATTGATCCAGGAGATCTTCTCTGGCATGCTGCGCTGTCGGAGAGGAGGGGCAGAGCGTTGTGGCCCTAAGCGAGGTGGGGGAGGACGGGGGGGTGGGGACCGTGACACACTGTCTGTACCACTTTGCTTCTGGCTGCTGCGGTTTTGGCTGTTATTGTCTTGGAGCTCTGTGTTTCTCTGCAGGTTGCTTTGACTTGACTGGTTGCTGTCACTGAGCTCTGAGCTACAGACCTCAGGACTGTCGTCACAAGAGTGCTGAGTGTACTTGTTGGTTTCTGGGCTGCTGCTGTTGCCAAGGGATTCCTCCCTCAGGCCCTCCTTTGCTGTGCTAGAAGGATTGGAGTTGGTGCTCTGGTCGCTGTTTGGTTGGTGAACCTTTATGAAGAGGGGGTTGATGAAACAAAGTGCTCCGTTGGATTGGCAACACTCAAGCTCAGATGGAGTGCGAGTTCGAAGCCGGGAGCGCGCTGGGGTTGTTGCCACGGAGACAGGTCTCTGGGTAGGGGGGGGTGGCCTGTCAGGAGCAGCTGTTCCTGACAATGAGGCTGAACCCTTCCTACTGCGGCACAACTGAGCGTCCCAGAAGCCTGTGTGAGAGTGAGAGAATTATTGTATCTGTATTATATGGGCATGATGTGATACAACATATAAGTGCCAAATTAATGGCTTCAGTCTGGTTTTTGTCCCTTCCCCAGTAACCAGGGGTTAGTATGTGGATTAAAGCTAAAATTAGCCTTATCAAACCTGTACCATTGATTCAGTAGGTGCTTTCAGACAAAAGAATTAACAAACACCAACTCCATTTATTTTCTGTAGATCATAGAATGCTTTTGAAAGCATCAATTTGGCATCACTACTGAGAACAAATAATTATAGGTGCAATAGTATATAAATTTGTCATAAACTGCACTGTTTAGTCTGTATAGTTTGTTATGCAGCTTTTTTGGTGAGCCCCATGAACCAGATGATTATAGTCTCTTTCAGATGTTGCGACTAAGATCAAGGTGCTTGGGAGGTTGTGCTACTCTTGCACTTGCCGTTAATAAGTAACTAAAACCACTTGTATCTTTTTAGTGTTTAATGGCAGTTGGCAACCAGCGTTGGCTGACCTTCAACCGGATGTTGTGACGTCCTAGAATGGGAAGGGTGAAGCAAGTCATGTGGAGCTGATTGGTTAATTCTTGTCACATGACCTGCAGTGCGCTTGCTGCATTCGAAAAGGATTTTTCCATCTCGATGCGCTGCGAATGCGCCTGAAAAAACAGGTTGCTTTCCATTGAAAATAATGAATTTGTGCGCACAAAAGACACATTTGAATAGCCCCAATATGGTCTAATTACAGTCTGTGTTGGAACATGAGAGGATTATTAATTCTGAAGTGTTCCAGTCGGGGGGGTTTGGCAGTGTGACAGTTGTTGCTAGTGAGATGAGCCCAGCTCATAAAGCTAGCATCATTGGTATGGTAAACCCCTTGTTTGGGACCATTCAGATTTTCTAGCACATTATAGCAAATCTAAACAAGGGGAAGTAATCAGTCACCCTTGCTGGCAAAGATTTCTCTGAAAATAGCACCACTAAACATTAATTACTGAATTACTGAACGTGGTCTAAAATGGACTGAAGGGCAAATCCTTCTCCCCTAAGTGTTCAAGCAGTCTCTCACTGCAGTCTGTACTGTGCCAAAGCAATGGCAAATGCCACAAAGATATTTCTCACTGATCATATACCTTCACATGCACACAGTTTTGCAATTCAATTGGAGAAATACTGACATATAGCCTTTGTGTTATTTTTGATTACCTTGTTCCCCTATGCAAACAATGACAACTTTTTAAAGCAAGAATTAGTTTTTCAAAATGAGTGTAAAAATGTTATATTCTGTTTTATATACATGTAGCATGACTTGAAAAGTCTGATACATATGGAACCATTTTTTGTGTATTATGACACCCCAACAATGAAACTGTAGTTGTCAGCTATTTGCTAAGAGCTGTGGCTCTTCTGGTAGCAGTTGATTTTATAGATTCAAACCAAACTACAGAGAGCTCTGGCATTTCTGACAAGGGACAATGTACTGTACCATGCTTCACACAACACTGTTCACATTGTGCCAACTTAGTGTATACTTTTTCAACTACAGTAAAATCAGGTTAATATATTATCTTTCTATGGCTTCAAGTATGAAAAAATAGACTATTTCTTTTAATGTTCTATAATAAAACATACACATTAATATATTTCCACTGATCCACTCCCAATGACTTAACACAAGTCCTGCAATTACAACCCATCTCAAAATACCTCTAAATGCCACTCAGAGCAAAATCATTGCTGTTTACTTTTGCAGACTCTGAGGCTCAGCCTTTCAGGGAGCTTCTTACAGCTAAAGAGACAGAGGAAAATAGAACCAAACAAGTGTAACACAACCATTTGTTGAACCTTTAGAGCTCAAGCCGTACCAGACAGAGCAAAACAAGACAGATGCACACCAGTGGAAACAATACCACATGAGGAATACTAGTGCCAGACACAGAGCAACTCCTTCACAGGACCACAGTGCAGAAAAGAGAGGGTAACAATACTTACTGTGATCCAAAGCTCGATGACACACAGACAAGCTGTTGATCTCAGACTGGATCTAAATTCTCTGTACAATTTGGAGGGTTTCTGCAGAAGACACAGTGCCGTGTCTCCACAAGCCGAAACTCGACTGGCTTTTCTGGCTCACTCACGGTCAATCTGTGTTATGACTCACTCTTGTTAATGTGTGTGTGGGCGGACTGTTAGCAAAGTATCCCCGCCTCTCTCCCCTCCCTTTCCATTGAAGTTGCCTGGTCTCTCTTTCTCTGTTGTTCTCTCTCTCTGACAAGTTTTTCCTATTTCCCTCCTATTCTACTCTTGTTTACTCTCTCTTCTAAAATATATTCTAATTTCTTCTCTTACATGCTCTGATTGTATTACTTATTACTGTTTTACTGAATCATTAGATACAATTTTGATCACTCTGTTAAAGGTATTTCACATTTTCATTTTGTTTTTCCTGACACTTCTAATTTCAAGGAATCAATTTGATTACTCAGTAATACATATAAGCATTTTCACAGGCACAGCGAAGCCCTGCAGTACAGTGTTCAAACACACACACGCACACACACACACACATATACTGTACACCTGGGACTGCGAACTCAGAGGAATGTGGTTTGGCATGGTTGATGTAAGAACTGGGAAAGTCAAGGGGTAAGTCAAGGGCCACTTGTAGAGGGAAGTGACAGCTGAACTGGAGACAGAAATAGACATAACTACCACACTGTATGGAAACATGAAGTCTATCATTCTGTTTCTTCCAGAACTGGAAATATTTCCAAAACTGAATTACAGACTAGGGATGTGCCAGTATAAAAGTTTGATGCAACCATTGTGGCCAAAAATATCATGGTATTATCACAATAATCATCAAACATTACTGAAATACTACAATTAGTGTTAAAATACAGTAAAATTACTTCACACCATGATCAACTTGGGTATTATTAGTTTTGTAAGAACCAAAAAATCCCACACACAATCTCTTGCAGTCACTTTATTTATGATGTCTTGGTCCTCAAACTTCCATTAGGTAAAATTAATGAATTAAAGTTTAATGTGCAGGAATTTTCGGTTCTTTCACAATCAGCATTATGATCAGACCCACCTGTTAAGAAGTCTTTCTAGAGTGCAAGAACTTTTAAGTGTGTGTTACCAGGTGGGTGGTAATAGTTAAGAGGCAGAACAATGATTGATTGAACACACTAGCCACTAGCACCACTCACTCTAATATGTGGCTGTCAGTTTTATGTTTTAGATTAGTAAATATGACAATATTATAAAATGCTAAAAATGATGGAATCAGTTTCAATTGCCTGTGCAAGCTGTTTATAGTAGGTTTTGAAAAGCAACAGAAGCCTCTTACTTCCAGAAGAGAAGGCAAACCTGCAGCAGAGCAAAGTAAAGTAGGTCTTAACCACCCTGGGCTCACAGCCACTTCTACTGTAGCCGCAGAGGAAAATACTGAGATTCAAGCCAGGACTTTTCAGGAACAAAGCGGCTTCTCTTACCCTTTTAAACTATACAGCCAACTCTAACCTGTATACTACTGGGAAACAAAGCTTATCAAACATTTGATCAAAAGACATTTGATTAAGCAACAGACAAGTTCCTTATTATAGGATAGCTTACGTGCAGTTTGGCTGATGAGTAACGTCAATTTCACAGAAACACTGTCATAAATACTAAGGGTGGGGGAAGAATCAATTCTAAGACGCATCCCAATGTGGACATGGACTATTCTGCATTAATTCACAAATGCCAAATCTATTTTCTTAATGTTAGTTAATAACGTGATGTTGACAGAACAAAAAGGCAAAACTAGTCTAACAGTGTACAGCTCACACACTAGAGTTCCTCTTCATAAAAGGCAGTGGTTATAAGCATTTTTTGATTTAATGACTAAATAAATACCTTTGCGAGACGAATGTGAAGTATATTGTGAACTTTCTACACTGTCACTCAGAGACTAATGTTAGCGGAGCAGAGCAGTGAACTCCAGCATTAACAAACGAGACCGACTGACCAACACACACTGCAGATTTAAACGAGTTAAACCAACTCTGAGGTGAAGAAAATAATCTGTTCAGTCTGTTTCACCTCAAAAACCTTGCACCTGCTCAGCGTCTTAGACAACAACGGCTTTCCCTGGAGCTAACGGTGCAGCAGAGACGCTGCTCTCCACTACTGGAGACATGAAGTTAATAACAAAGCAGAGCACTCTGCCTCCCCCTCATTTTGTTATTCTCATACAGGCAGGAGACTGTAAAATACTTTCACATTAATTCATTAATTCATTAATGCAGTTAACTTTTTAATATAAAAAGGCTGCAGACCATTTATCTTATCTGCCCTATGCCTATGTTTCATATTGTATGACTAAGGACTAAGGACACCAGTGAATGGTCCAGCACACAGGATATGACAGCAAAGAATCAGAAATGAATTGAATCATGACATTCCCAAAGATTCCCGCCCCTAATAAATACCATACTGTAACTGTGCACTCATTCTGCAAGCATTACTGTCAGCAAGTCACTGGAGGTCAGCATCTTGCATATATTTGATGCTTGTTTTCTAATGACCAAATACAAAATACAGCGTTTTTTGAAAAACTACAGGAATAAATACCTTAAGTAACAGTTATATCCAATGCTCAGGGTGATAGTAAGTGCTGACATAATTTTACATAATGTCATCATTGTCTTTTATTTTTGATTTGTGCTACTGTAATTAGTGCTAAATAGCCAATTTGTTAGAAAAGACATGCCAAACTAGCAAAAATGTACAACCTGCCTGTTAAAACTGTGCCGCTGATTGAGATCACTACATAAATGCAATTTTAGTTTCTTATACTGTTCAGTCAAAATACAGCAACCAATCAACCAAGCTTCAAAGTTGAATTAACAACCAGGCAAGTGGGAAGCTGCCCTAGATCCCCAAATCAACAGTGACCCCAAAGGACCCAGGTTGTCTGTGTGGCAAATAGTTTGTGGTAATAAGATTATTACAAAATTCTTCCCACACCAGATCTGTCTTTACCCAAAAATTAAAATCTGGATACCACACTGCATGGGTCGTCTATTTTTACAAAAATACAAATATAACAAATAAATTGTATGCAGTGTGGATTACTCACATCTGGCCAATACCCAATCCACTCAATAAGGTCAGTATCAGGAACCCATCCAGAGCATTGGATAGGTGTATCCCTGGTAAAATACACCACAAAAGCACAAATAAAAACTGAAATGTAATTTGGGTTTAATCAAATCATGACAAAGTAAGAGCAGGATAAAAGTACTGGTTGGTTTCTGGGAATCTGGGAAAAATTGTTTGGGGGAATGTGTGTAGAGGGGCTCAAAAGGGGCCCACAGCTTTTGCCCAGTGGGCCTCATAGCAGCTAAACCAGACCCTGTCAAGCTTCTTATACTTTAACATAACAATTTTAATTGAACTTAATAACTTTATAATGAACAGAAGTGCCTTCAAAGGTCTTTTAAGTCTCAAAACTCCCAAACTCTCACTACAGGTGGAGAGCCACATAACAGGTGATATGATACTATGAAGACGTCAAAGTCCGCACAATACAATACAAACACATACACACACACATTCACAATGCTGCTAGAATGTACGTCAGAACTGCCTTTTAGATCAACTATTCACTATTGTCAGTTACCTTCATAGGTACAAACCTCACCATTGTATCACCTTACTAAACAGGAGCCCTTTTATGAATAAGAGAGAGAGACATTGTCAGTGGGGAAAAAGGAGAGAGAGAGAAAATGTATGTCCACAGATCATTCAAGACCACATTAAAGATAGGGTGTCATCAAATCATTGTGTGTCACTGCATAAGAGACTGCCAGGCAGAGGGACACTGGAAATCTGACTGAGTCAGTCCAGAGTACACATGATAGCTCTGAGTTGAGTCATAGCAGCAGAGCCTGAATGGACAGAGAGGTCACTCTGAGTGGGTTGTGAAAAGGGAAGTGGTGTGGAAGAGAAATCCATCAAAACCTATTCAGTTTTAATCCACTATTTTTAGCTCAGCTAAATTAAGTAAAAAGTGCATAGTAAAAGTATAAATTAGAAGAAGTGAGTATAAGCCAAATAATGTCGGCTCTTCTGAGAAAAAAGACAATTTTGACTTCATTACAGTGAAAATTACTTCACACTTTTGGCGATGGAGGTGTCAGATTATAGAATGAAAATGTCACAAGTTCTGTGGTAAGGACTGTAAGAAGGCCGAGGCCTTCTGCAGCTGGAATGGAGAAAAAGCTCCAGAAGCGTCCCGCACTCGCCTGAGTCCATGCCCAGCCGAGCAGCACTAATCTGGGCCTGGATCAGGCTTTTGTCCCTGGGGGTGAGTCATTTAGCACTGGCATGCCAGTTAATTCTTCGAGCAGGGGGGAATGTGGTTGAGATGGGCTTTATGAGTGTGACGCCTCAGGAAAAAAAAAAAGGTTTTTACACACAACAGATGCTGGATGAGGGAAAACACTCTACTTTACTGAATCTCCCACATGCTAAGGAAGGTGCATAAATCAGTTTGGCTGCATGAAAATGATGCAAAATAACCAATAATTGTAGCAAACTCACTCTGGAGAGATGCCCCTGGTGATGCAATAACAAACACAACTTATAAACAATGTTCACACTCTCACTTTCGACACAGTGATACTATACATCAGCAAACAGAACCATTACATTCTCATAGATTTTCAAAGATGACATTAGAAGACTATTTTCAAATGATCTCACTATATTTTGCAACTTAATGTGATCATGGGAAATGCAAATAATTCACATTTACACACCAGCTTGTTATCCAACATTACACATACAATGTTTTAATACTTAACTATTAATTTACAAAAGTGAAAAATGCAACATGTGTAAATGTTATCAGCAAACTTGAATGAATCTATTTATCCTGTTGTTTTCTGCTGCAATGGAATCAATAAACTTGTATATTTCACCTTCAACCCCCCCCTCCCCACCAAAAAGATATATTCAAATGAGTAAACTAACCTGCTCCAAGTTTAGCAACCTCCTCAAGATCAGCAGATGTTCTGGCTGAGGCGATGGCCTCTGGGAGCTTCAGAGTGAAGGGCAACACATCCCTTGGAAAGAGAGGAGAGAGTGAAAGGGGAAAATAGTAGGACAAAGAAGAAAATAAAAAGTGAGTGAAAGAGGGCGGGATTGAAAGCCTAAAAGTGTGTGAGTCACTACATTGGAAGAGCGAGGCTTGGCCAGAGGGTAATATGTGCCTGCTGCTCTGCTACCTTTGGGTCTTTTACAGATTTCTTAAGAAAATAGTAATAATCTCAAAATTTTCAGTGTGTTAAATGACATGGCATTTTTAAACTATTGTGCATGGAATGGCATTGTGAGTATTTAAGAAGAATGAAGGTACTTTGAATAAAAGGACTAATTTATTTACACGTCTACACAATTCCAACCCTGTAAAACGGTCGTGTTTAAAAGAAGTGCACACTTTCTTTTACAGCTATGGGTTTGGTGAGGTATGTTTTTTTAATAATTAAAAGTTCACCAACTGACATATGGAATGAACCAAAACTGCTGATGATAGGTTCAGTATTTATGTTGTACATAATTTATCTCAGAAACCAAGATCTTTATGTGCCCAGTTGAGATCTGGTATTTTATCACACAATGTTGACAGTATATAGATACAGTATAATATTATGATTGACGTTTTTCTTTTGGCTTTCGTATATGTGTTACTCGAAGATGTCTTCTTATATTTTGGATGTTTGTCATATAGTCTCTAATTCCATGTGGGATGAGTTACATATGTGGAATGAGATGGAAATAAAAACTAAATAACTAACTAAAAAGGGCAAAACAAAAAATTCCCTCATTAATCAATATGGCATAAAAATATAAATACCTGAGAATAATCAGCACCATGAATATTTTTTTCTGATTTTTAACTTTTTTCTGCTTCATACCATTGCTGGATAACCAATTCTTATGTTCTGCCACTTTTGGCCAACAAAGTGAAGACTGTGAAGGAACCTTTGTGTTTGAAATTATAATGTTAGAATACAAATCCTCCTTCAAAATTCCCCCAAAAATGCCTGCCCTGCTTAAATTGCACTACTGATGGTAACAATTGGTAGAGAAGACAAATTGGAGTCCAGAAAAAAAAAAACCTTTTGTTCTGTGTTCTCTGTGCAACAGAATACTACAGCAGTAGTCATGCATTTCTATTTTAACTGTGTATCCATCTGAAAAAGCATATATGCCTTGTCCCTTATGTAGATAGAGGTTAAAAACTGACTATTTTGAGTGTGTTTTTTTCCCATCCTTGACACTTCCTCTTTTATGATTTGTGGTGTCTTAAGTTGTGTTCGGACTGAACTCACACCAAACACTTCTGACATAAAATGGAGTTTTTTTTGGCGTTACATGATTATAGAAACTTCATAGATTTTGTAAATCAATATACTTAGTCTATGGATTTTGTAGATGGTAGCACTCCATTTTGTTAACAAAAGAAACAGTATGTCATACAAAACCAATATATACCAAATGACACACTGTGTGATTAGCAATAACTTAAGTGTTGCAGCACCTAAAAGATCCTTAATTCCAAAACAACGGGGTTGGTTTTTAAGAACATTCAGCTCAACAACAAATTAAACAGAAAGCATTAAAGAGACAACATTGGGCTGTATGATGTGGATAGATAACTATATACTGTATTTGTATTAAACATACAGGTCAAAACAGATCAGTGTGGTTTTCATGTCCTTGTGTAATAATGGGTAATTTTGAGTGATTAACTCACCTGCTGATGCAGCAGAAAGCCACCAAACGAAACAAGTCTGCAAAGCTTAGGCCTGATCCCTCCAAAGAGAAAGCTGTAAGAGGACAGAACAGAAAGATCAAGACACAATTAAATACAGGAAACTGTCAGAGACCAAAGCTGTTAAAAAGACTGCTCAATATGTTAATTATTTTCATCTGGCTCAAAGAAATGTGAAATCACATGACTGTACAGCAAAAATTGTAGGAACTCTTAAGATGTTAAATCCGGCTTACTCTACAACCATGTATCATGTTTTAACTTATTTCACTGGCAAAGGACAAAGAGGACATACCTTGACAAATAAGCACAAGAGCCAGAGTCAAGGTCAGACCAATGCATGCAAAGGAGTGCTTTAATTCATCTTTATAATCCCTAAATTAACTTGATTTCCCTTAAGGATGCAAGGCGCAGATGAGTATTATGGGTCATAAGATTAACAGGAACAAATAGCTACAAGAATGACTGTGGTGGTAACCACTTTCCCCATGTGGGGATGATTGCTTTATGGATGTGCAAGAGAGCATTTCACTGGAAAACAGATCACACAGATAGTTCAGAGGAGGAAAACCTATTGTCAGTAATAACACTGAATGGGAACTTGTTAGCTCACAACTTGGCACACAATTACAACAGTACACAGTAATGCTTTTGTACAGAGATAATTGGCATCTGTGTGTGTGCGATTAAGAGAGAGTGTGTCCAAAATGTTGATGTGTTCAAATTAAGAACAAAGAAAAAGAAACAAAGCATGTAATTTGGTAAAATGTATTTTTTTGTAGTTTTGTCTTTACATTAAAATCAATTTAACAAACAGCCACACCAGAAAAGGATTTTAAAAAAGAGAGAGATACAGAGAGAGCAAGAGAACAATGCATGTTTACATTTTGCAGGGAATAAAGGAAGTGAGTTAAATCCTAACATATGTCTAGATGTCTGCATGCCTACAACTGTCTCATCTGTCTCAAATCTCCCCTGAGCTCTAATTATCATATTTCTAATACTTCAAACATGAAATTTGTCTGATTTAAATATTGACTTCTATTAGTGAAAGATGTCTTGTCGTAGCTAACTGTCAGTCCGTTGTTCTTTTGTACTTTTCAACTTCAGACCATGCTCACTGCTGCAGCACACAGGTCATTAATCAAGTAAAACACAAGGGTACACCTAATGTGGTGTAAATGTTGGTCAAGTCAAACTGAATGCTAAGATCGGAGAGCTGCTTGAACAGAGTCGGCTCAATTTAGCTTAACAGCTGGATTTAGCTGTGTCTGCTAGCTTACAAACTGGAGATAGTCTGCTTAAATATCTGACTATGGGTGCCAATATCAGAACAATGCTTTTTTCATAATCTATTTTTTGTAGATTATAGGCATGTTATTCTATAAAACATTTAACAAGATAAACCAAACTTCTCAAATACATCAGAGTTTGATGTTACCTTAACATTATGAGCATTACAGGAACGTTAAAAAATATTATTGTAATTTAAAGCTGCACTAATTTCTATTTATATATTAACAGTGGATTAAATAACTATGTATAATGTGAAAGGTATCACTCATTTTGACAAACCCACAGAGAATTTTCACCAACTCTGCAGCCCCCTCCCCCTTAGCTACAGAGTGTTTTAGCATCTTTCTGGACATTTTTTTGTTTTTTACTTCCCACAAATTTATTGTTTTGGTTCAGTCTCACCACTCTCTCTTTTTTAAACATTTTTTTACATTTATTTTTTATGTTTTTGTTGATTTATATTTAATTTTTTTTTAAAAAGTTCAATAAATGCATGATGTTTCCAAAGTCAATGAGTAATCATGTTAAATAATCGTCATCTCAATACTGACCAAAACAATTGTGATTATGATTTTTGCCATAATCGAGCAGCCCTATTCAGTTCAGCATGATTCAGTGTCCAATGTCTAAGACAGGTTCAACAATGTGTGATGAAACAATCAGTTCCCAGTCAAAAAAAAGCATCAAAATGAACCATGTGATTTAGTTTGCTTAAGTACTAAAGACCACCAAGACTTTTGGGTTGCCAGATGGTACGATGGCCAACCAGCCTTCTTTGCTTAAGATGCACAAAACAAGTTCCTGTATCTGGCACACACATACACAATTCTCTGTTAGAGAACACAAGCTCTAACAGGCCACGTCAGTTTAAGCCTAAAGGAGATAAAGGCCTGGATGAGCACAAATTTCCTCCAGTTAAACAGCAGCAAAATTGAAGCTCTCTTTATTGGTATTCATCTCACCTTTGACAGCCAGGACATCCCACTTTCCTCCTCAATTACTCATCTAGGTGTTAGGTTTGACCCTCAGCTGACTTTTGATGACATCTATGCAAAACCTCTTTCTATGACCACAAAAACATCTCTAATCTCCTCCCCTCTCTAACCCTGTCAGATGCAGAGAAACTTGTCCATGCCTTTATCTCCTCATGACTGGACTCCAGCACATTTATCACAGCGCTGCCAGGATCCTGATGAGAGTGTGAAAACACAAACATATAACGCCAATCCTGTTTTCATTGCACTGGCTCCCTGTCTCCTTCAGGATTGACCACAAAGTCCTGCTACTCACATACAAATCCATCAACGGACATGTGCCTCCTTACCTACAGATGTGATCGCACCACAAATATCCACCTGCAGCCTAAGATTTGCCAGCAGCTTGCTCCTCCAGGCCCCCAGTACTAAGCTCCGCACCATGAGGGATCAAGTCTTCTGCTCTGCTGCACCACGCTTGTGGAACAGCCTTCCTAACCAAATAAGGACATCACAGACCCTACACTCTTTTAAAAAAGGCCTAAAAGCCTTTCTATTCATTTTAACTCTGCTTACTATTTTCTTTATGTTGTGTGTTCTATGTAGCACTTAGAAAGTGTGGTACAAATTAAATGTATTATTATTTATTATTAATCCTCAAGTTGCTGAGAAAATGAGTTAAATGCAGTAAAACAGAAATTAATTTTAGTCAGAGCACTTGTGTCAAGGTTTTGATCATTTATTGCAACATAATACACATTAGGCTTGGTGATGTGGCTCTGCTCCTGTGATGTTACAAAAACAAATGTGAGTGAGCTTTATACAGACTGTCCAGAGCTCACAAACCCTCTCTGACTAAACATGAAAACACAAAAAGAAGCACTCTGAATTGAAATCAATGTAAATGTTAAAATAGGTGGGGGCTGAGGAGGTTGAGTCAGGTAAACCTGCAGTGTAGAGGGCAGCGGTGTCACGGCAAGTTACTGATTACCCACAGATTACTTATAGCAACCTGGTGAAGATAAAACTGATAAGATCTCCTAGGGGCCAGGATGTGTTGCGAGGATGTGTTGCATAACAGCTGAAATACACCGGGCATGGAGGCGATGAGTCACGTAGGCGGGGCAGAGTGTGGTTTTCAACCTGCTACACCTGTCACTGCATGCATATTGAGTTTTGCCAAGTGATAATGCAGTTGGTTATGCAGGCTTTGGAAGCGTAGGCTATAATGAGTGAATGAATTAACTAAATTGTTTTAACTATAGGATCATGGATACACATTGTTTTATTTTAATGTGCAATGAAAAAAAAACCCACAAGCTTACACTGCTGCGTCACACTGGCTCTGGCACAATGAGGTATTTATTTTAAATCATTTTTAAACAGTTTGTACTCGTTTTTTTACACAGTTCTATGTCATTTTTACCTGTTGGAAGGCCGCGTAGACGCGTGTAAAGAAAAAAAAAATAGACCGGCTGCATGTGTGGCTTCCGTGGTCAGTGTAACAGTTTCAGTTGAATATAATGGACATGCTGTTTTGACCATTACTCTTACTAGATGTTCTGAACAAAAACAGCTGTGTTAGAAAAACATTATGTGTTGCATCAGGTAGTGGTGAGATAATGACATACGGTACAAGAAAACCGGTTTGAAAAACAGATCCATGAGTTTGAAGGCTTATCAGCTGCCAAAAAGCTGCACAGTGGTTATATTAAGATGATGAAAGACTCTACAATTCTGCAGTGATTACAGTTTTGTCCTCTGTCGCAACGATCGCCAGGTGAACAGGAATATGCGCTGGCAGGTATTTGACTGGTCTTCTCAGAACCGTAGATCAAGTGTTGCAACAAAATTTGAGTTAAATTAAACTCTTTTGATGTATGACTCTGCTGGAGACTCTGCATCGATACCCCCGCTGCATTGGTGCAATGGTCTCATTGAAATTAATTATTACTCTACAATTTCAGTTAACATTCAATTAGATCGCTCATCAGATTGTCCTATATGCATCCAGATGTCACTACATTAGCCTTCCATGCATTACTGTTAACAGACATGTACTATGTTATTTATATAATCATTAAGTTTATACTCTCCTCTTAGCACTGTTTCACCTGCAAATCAAACAAAGACTTTGGTAGTGCAACTGATAGTAGCTGATAGAAAATATACTGTGTTCCGCCTCATTTTCCATGCAGATGCACAATTACAGAACCTTACATGGCCACGTAACTGAGTTCTTGGTTAAAGTTACTACAAAGAACTTTCATTTTGTGTTGATTTTAGCTGTGGACAAAAACATTTCCCATGAGCACCACCACCTAGTGTCATAAAGATCTCGGCTAGCACGTGCATTTGTTTGGAAGCGAGTGAAAGAAAGAAACTACTTATCTTTAATACTGTTTTTCTTTTTTAAACACAGCTGTTTGCAGGATGCATGGCGATGAGGTAATGTATCTGTTTGTGGCTATGTAAGATTAATAACTGTAATATGACAGTGGTGAAACAAAGTTAACTTTGTTTTAGGACCATTCATACACCTAGGTTACAAGTAAGGCTGCATTATTTATTGTGTATTGTTCTCTTCAGGTGAAAAGAGAGACGTCACTGACTCTTCAGTCGACAGAGAAAAGGCAAAGCATGCATGCTTTCGTAGCACAGGCTGCTGTGGGCGGTGACTCACACGCAGCACATACTCTCACTAGGTACGCATTTGGAAATTCCATTCTAGTGCTGACACAGACAAATATGAACACACAGGTACAGCACTAGAAGACTAGAAGACATTCAATATAGTACAGTAGTCTGGTACAGAGATGTTTGATCAAAGCTTCAGGAAAATCCCCGCTTTTCAGGAAACTAAAAATAGAACAGAACAACGAGGAAACGAACAGTGGACTTAGTAATCTACTCATTTAGATGGAGTGATGGAAGAGGAAGAAGTGGTTTAAAAGTGAAGGATACCAAACATCTAACAGACAATAGATACAGTATAATGAAGTCTCTGACACCTTATGTTTATCTTTTTCTCTCTGTTTGAGCCCTCTGTCCAGACTAAAACTGTGAGCAAATGGCTGTGATTCAGTGGACTGATTGAGGGCAGGTGTCTAACAAACACTGCTGGCACTCGTTCTTTGTGTTTCTATGTGTTCATGTATTGTATGCATGTAAAAATTTAAGTGAATATCAAAATGATGGCACTTATTCTTTGTGTTTCTCTGTATGCAGGCCAGAGTCTGCTCCAGGTGCCGTGTCCAAAGACAAGTTGGCATCGTGAGGGCTCAAGTGTGTTGTCGGTCCATGGTGGTGGCTCAGAGAGTGCTGCTGCATGGTGATGAGTAAAGTGTAAACTGACTGGAGGAAGCAAGCAACCTGCAGTGCAGCGGACCTTCGACCTCAGACAAGTGAGACAGTGAGCCTTGTACTGTACTTTAAATAGTTTAATAATAGAGTATTGCCAGCCCAGTTCATGTTTCTGCACAAGCTTAATGTGAATACTACAAATACTTCTCTAAGCTAGGTTGAATGAGTACAGCAGCCCGGGTATTTCAGTTGAGGAACTGAGACAGTTTTTTGTTGTTACTTGTGATCACAAATAACATCCGAGGGGGCGGAGAAAACAGTGTATACATTGATAACTTGTTCCACTTTCTTATTCCACTCATGTAAGATGAGCTTTATATATTTGAAAAACTAAAAAAAAAACCAAATTCATGAAGCAAGAGTTCAGATGCTTACTGTACTGGCTCTCCCTGACAGGGAAGTCTTTGACAGGAGTCACAGAGTCTTTGTCCATGCGTAGAGAGATGACCTTTCTCTGCAGGCTGGTTGACTTCCTCACCACAAATGTCTGCAGGCCAGGAGAGGAAACATCCAATCAGGTTTACTCATTACATAAGAACTCTTGATGGAATTTTGTGTGGAGAGTTTGTAATATGGCAAGAAATGCTGACATCTACACTGCTTCCCTTATGTATATACAGTATATTTACCTACATTTATGTGCTGTATGTGTATTATTTTGAAATTATGATAGTAAGAGAAAGTAAATCAGGTTCATTAGATTACTGTGAATGCAGACTACAGCTAGAATGGTAGCTTTGCTTGACTGGACAGTGTTCATGATTTGTTAATTAGCAAAGTGATTCTTTAACACTGCTCTTATTTTTTTGTTATTTATACACACTCAATTCACAAATCACTTTCCCTGGGGGGAAATACATTAAAGGCCCCAAAAACACATTTTCTCAATCAACTTCTTTCTAGGAGCAAAGGGCTTTAACATTTCTATCCATAAAATAAGCCAGAACAGTTGTGGTTTTATGATTGGATTTGTAAGAAATGTACTTTGCCATAACACAGGTACATGTCAAGATTTAACTTTGTCTCAACAGTCCGCTCAATGGATGGAAATACTTTGCTGACACTGGTGACAGTTGAATTGTGAACTGTGTCAGAGAGGTTTATTGGTGGTGATGCTTTTGGAGGATGTAGTTTGTGGTGTATACAGCATTATACTGTACAGGTGTAAGATTTATTAGGTGTATATGTGCTAAGAAGTGAAGTTTTCAACCAAAGTGAAAGCTTTAAATCAACAGTGTTGGATACAAGACGCTGCTGTTCCCTCACCCCTGTGGGTTGGCTCTGTAGTATACGGGTGGCATCCTGGTGGTTGAGGCCCAGCTGTAGCCACACAGCATGTGTATTCACCAGTCTGTCCAAAACACTGAGCCGCCGATGGAGGGAGTCATAGCCCGAATCTCTGGCTCCGGCTGACCCTGTCCCGATCCCAGGACAGGGTGAAGCCTGCAGGAAGAGACCTCCCACCTCTTCACCCAGCCTGAAAACAGGACCAAACAAAAACAAGAAATTATATCACAAGAGTAACATCTAGATTCCTGACTGATATATCGGTCAGTCGATATTATCGCCAATATTGGCCTATCACAGATATATTGGTATATTATAGCAATATATTTTTTTTTATTATTTAAAATTATATAGGAAGAATTTTATGTATATTTGATCCTTTTTTGTTAATTCAAGTTTAATATATGCGTAGATATGTTCTATGTGTTTTTTTATTTACAGTTATTTATAATTATTAACGTTTACTGTTTCAGTGCACTGCAAGTTTATTGTTAAGCTGTAAAATATCATGCCTCCATTACACATCTTCTTCACAAGTGTTTTATAATCACATTTGATGGATCATTGCAAAAAAATGTTTATGTATATATTCTATATGTATAAGATTATCAACCGATATACTGATTGGTCGGGCCCTCATGATATCACCAATCCATGTTCTGACAAATGGCACACATGCTGTATTGATTGTAAAGCTCTTGATGCAAATGTATGAATTGTGACATTGGGCTGACTTTTGTTTTTATCATTATTTCTCCTGCTCACATACATGATGTAAATAACAAACATGTATAAAACACTGGTAATGAAAATCACAATGCTGATGTCTATACAGTCATTTCTGTTGTTTGTGGATAATAAACAGAAACAACAGAACCGCTCCAGCAATTAAATGTGCACAAATAAAGTGAGGCAATAAATAAAGTAAATAAATAAATAAAGTCTCCTTTCTAATTACATCATGATTATTTCAACCACCACAGCTAGTACTGGCTTTACCACACGCACACACACACACACACACACACACACACACACACACACACACACACACACACAACACAAGCATGCACAAACACAAACACACAAACCTAAATACAATGTGTGGGCTGCACTAAAATGATCATTATTTCAAGTGTTGACAGTTTGAGAAAAAAACATCAGTTTTCAAGATGTCCACTAACTCATTCATGATTCCAAAACAGATAAATAACTGGAATTCATGACAGTGTGCCTCACACTTCACACTTCCTCAACAGTTAGCAGGTACTTTCCGAATTCTACAGAAGCTGTGTCTTAGAAGAGGAATTAATCACCAGACTTGTGCACAAAACATTCCAGAGTGAGAGGGTTGAGATCATTTACAAACAAATGATGAGCATCTATAGAGCACATAAGCATAGACTCTTTGCATCTTTATCAGAGGTTTGTCTGGGATCGAGATTTTCTACAAGTTCCAGATGTTTTCCAGGTTCATAGACTGACAAAGTCCACACACACACACACACACACACACACACACACACACCCTACGTAACAGTTCCCGGAGAACTAATCAGTTTGTTATTCTATCTGCTGATTCCTGGCATATCTGACTATCACACTCAACACAGCATTTCACACTGACACAACATTTAAAGGCCTGTCAAGTGTGCTCCCTGCTGGTAGCCTTGAGGAACTGTGCTATATTAAGTGCCAGTACTGGCTGGGATGGCTGGGACATACAAAAGTATCCACACACACACACAAACACACACACACACACACGCTCACCCAAGAAGTGTATCTGTCTTGTGGTCTCCTTCAGCTGGCTCAGTCTTTTTTCCCATCTCCTTCTTCAAAGTACCAATTTCCGAGGCAAATGAGTCGATCAGCTACAGAGAGAAGATAATTGCTCAGAGATCAGTTCAGTCAACTTCAACTTTATCTAAAATGCACATCAACCAAAGAGTCTCTATACACTTTATAGGTTCAGATATAACAGACACACAACTATGAGACCTCACATGTACAAAAATAAATAAATAAATAAAATACACACACACACACACACAGACACAAACAGAATCCAAAACTACAGATAAGAATGTTAATGTAACATCAGGTTCAGAAATTAAAAACTTTGTATAGCAACATGAACAGAATTGCACCAACAGTATCAGAGTAGAAATCAACTGAATGGTCCAGCCTACCTCCCAAATTTTCAGTGGGAGTAGAGCTGCAACTGACAATTATTAATTGACTGATTTATTTTATTTCATGGATTATTAGACACAGAAAAAAAATAAAAATCCAAAGGATAACATGTTAAAGTGAAAACATTTATTTCCAAAATGGTCCCAAGATGTTAAAAGACAAAGAAACATAAAGAAGCACGAGACATTCAACATAAAAAACAACACAATCCTGAAATCCAAAAACACATCAACACAATTTAAGAAATAAAAAATAACAGATTTAATTATAAATCTGTTACCTTGTTCCATTCAAACATCCTAACCTGACTTCTAGAAGCCCCTCACATATTTAAAACCTTGAGGTGTAACAGAAGGCTACAACATGGCACCAGTGTAAAAAAATGAACTTCTGTCTACATTATTCACTTGAGGCACTTTACCTGATCGCACACTGGCCCTGGAATTATAGTTATGCTGAGTATGAACCATTGTTATCTGAGAACACAAGTGTTGAGGAGCATACCCATTGATAACATTGTACATATGGTGCAGCTTCTGTTGTTCTGCTCTGAGCTGTCCTGGCAGCAGTCCTATCCTTCTGAATTCATCACTGCCAACATGAGTCTGAGGAGATGCATTTAATAAATACCAAATAATGTTATTTTGCATCAGCTGCAATTTGTTCCTAAGTTTAGCTTTCAAACCACTATACCAAGCAGAGCATGTTTATTCAAAGTGACACTATCAATGATTTCCATCATCTAATCACCTGCAGGTTATTTACTCGATTAGTTGTTTTGTCTATAAAATGTCAGAAAACAGAAAAAAATATAATTACCTATAGCCCAAGGAGACGTGTTCAAATTGTGCATTTCATTTGAAGAACAAGAAAGGGTTTGGCATTTATGCTTGAAAAATTACAAAACCAATATTGTTGCAGCTCTATGTGGGAGTTTATTCCAAAGAAGGAAGAGAAAAAAAGAAGGTAAAGGATGTGATGGAGTATTATTAGACTGGAAGATACAAGAGGCATTTTCAGCCTCTGTAAGCTTGATGTTGTGTGTGTGTGTGTGTGTGTGTGTGTGTCTCTGTGTGTATGTGTGAGACAATCTACCCCCAGCCTAACCACTTCCCACTGACCAACTAAGGTTACTAAAGAGGAACACTTGTAGGAAACAATTGATAAAAGCCTGTCTGTGACTGAAGCTTCATGTATGAAACGGTTTGTCAGGGGAGACATAAATAACTCTACTGGGAGAACAACAAGCCTCCACAGGTCACACAGAGGTCAGCTGTCATCATTTACTGTTCAGTGGAATAGCTTCAGGTATGAACAATGTTGTTCAGTGTTCTTTTAAATTAAAAATGTTTGATTAAAACTTCATTTTAATTAATTACATTCACTTGAGACTGACCCCTTGCAGTGCTGCACCATTATTAGCTAACACACAAATTCCTCTATTTGCAAAAAAGGTAAACCTGCTGATGTTTTTCATTAAAAATGCTGCATCCACCTGATTTAATCAGTTGTGTAGACCGGCTGTATACTAAAACAAACTTTAACTGGCATGTGTACCGCAGCCAAATGGTGGGTTTGTGACCAAAAGGAAGCGGCACATTGAGAATGCTATGCTGCAGTGTGCTTCACTTGCCACGAGTCAACAGTGTTTTTGTTACATTATTGGCTGCATTTGGGTCCCACCGTCACTCACAAGCTGCTTATTCTAGTGTCAACACCATAAACCAGGAGCAGTGACTTCCTGGAGTCCTGTTGTCACCATGACGACGACCAGCTGTCGTAACTCTCATCTAGACAGTGGATATGTGTTTTCCCAAAATGTCAAGCTATTCAAACTTGAGTCCATCATTATACAGCTACATAAATAGATAATAATAACAAAAATGACGATAATCATTATATTTATTGATAATGAAAATAATTGTTTGGCAAAAGTCCTACATTTTTTAAATTCTTTTGTTAATCTGCTGCCAAAATATTAGAAATACTCATTGAAAACATGTATGCAACTGTTGAAAAAACATTAAAAGCAATACAGGAATAAAAATATTCAACACATTCAAACATTTGTTGGCCAGATGCAGAGAAAGCAAATAAGCATATTATTGTACTTTAAATTGAGTTTGAAATCATCATTATACATCATTATATAATCATATATTATCAGTTATTATAAGACATTCATATCTGCAAAATGTGTTTTCTCTGTGTGAATTTACATCATCGCTGCAGAAACTGTATGTTCTCTCTTCTGGCTGCTCATGTTTTGGGGTATCTTTAAATCTAGAAATTTTGAAATGATGAAGATATGTATTACCTTTATTATACTATTACTATTATTTTCATGGTTTTAGACAGCTCTTTTGTTGTTTCTAAGGTGTCATATTAAGATCTAGGATGCTGTCTTTTATATGACTCTTATTAGCAATTTTATTCATGATTTCAAGTCACATTTTGGTATAACACTCATTTTGAAAAGATGATTTTTACTCTAAAAGAGGCTTCAAAAAAAAAAAAAAAAAAAAATAGCACTGCTTGGTCAAACATGTGGCAAACTTAATTGCCACTTCCCAGTAGAGGTCTCCATTTCTTACCACACGTGCTGCACACTGTAACTGAAATGTGACTACTGTTGCCCTCCTCCTCACCCCTGTGTGAGTTCTATTAAAGCCATGCTGAATCAGTGCATTTACTACCCTTTAGACTCTGAGCAAGCCTTTCTAAAAAAACTACTCACAAGACCACATGTTTACCCTGACTCAACCTTTTAAGTCAGCCAGTCACTCACACACATATGTATTGACACACAAAGTGACAATGTTGTTGTGCTTGTAGCTTAAAGACCTTTTTAACAATCAACAGGTGGTGAACGAGCCCTTCATATGAGGCATCTAAGTAAGCGTGTGATGGATTATGTGCTATTGTATGTTTGAAACTGTACATTGTCCCCAGTAAATGCAACACCAGCTTTCGTTTCACAGGAATACTGGATTTCCTGGAAGACTGAGCCTGATTCATTTCTTTGTGACACTGGCGTCATTCGTTTCACTTCCCTCTAATCTGTCTAGTTGGGCAATCTTTCTGTTGGACATCTGCTGTAACATCATGAGCAGGCTGAGGAAACTCACACCGCGGGCAATCTTTCTGTTGGGTAACATCATGAGCAGGCTGAGGAAACTCACACCGCTCAGACTAACACAACCTCAAACATTCAGAATGATAGGACTACATTCCGAATACTGACACTGACACCAGTCTGCATTGTGCTTCACAAAAGTTAATTTTTTTCCCACAGACATATGGCGTCCACCTCAGGGATTTATAGGATTTAAGTGCATTTTATAGGTACTTCATTTTATATGACTTTGTTTGTACAGTAAATCTGCAGCCAACATATTTGAAATACTAATTGAAAAACTGTAAAAACAGTTAAAATGAATGCATGCGAGCAACTGTGGAAAACATGACTGGAAAACAAGCTATGTCGGAAAAAAAGTGCTATAGGAACGTTCACTGCAGCAGATATTGTGAGTACGGTAACACAAGAGCTGTTGCTAAAATGCACGGTAACTTTTATAAGGAAACTCTTATTCCTGAGGTTTATCAAGACTGCCGCTGACATAAAACGGCATATGGCAAACAGGATCGAGTGCCTACTACATGCAACAAAACCACCTTTCGCAGGCGTCATGAGGAAAGTATGTGTGCTTGGCATTGGGACTGGCCAGATGCCAAGGTAGGCAGAATAAATATTAAGAAAGAGACTGGAAACCTGCACTCACATTCATCATCTCCACATACACAACAAAGGATGTTCTAGCACCTTACTTTGATCCATAGATACAGTATAAAGTGTATATGTCATTAATACTTTGCTTCCATATTTACAGCCAGCTACTTTGCTGTGGGAGCATACATTCAAGTTAGCCTGACTTATATTAGCAGATACACTACAGTCTAATTCAACCTTTGGACATTTATCTCTTTAGTATTGAAGCTGATAAGCAGCAGGTTGTCAGGTCCTGGACTTACTCACCTGTGTCTTCTATTAATAGTCTCCTCTCAACCCTACCTTTATTTTTCTTCATCTTTCTGCCTCCCTCCCAAACATAGATTAAAGTCAAGAAAGAAACTATTGCAAAATGCAGCGTCAGTGACATATTTGGTAGTACAGACGTGTGATCCTATAGTCTGGTCTAAAACTCTAAAACAAGTATCACATTTAAATGATGTTTTGTCAGGACTACATTTGATCTTTTTCCCAGATGTATAAGCACTAATGGGTGTGTATCCACATTTGATTCATTGCTGCTTTGCTGTGAGGTGTGCTGACACTATAAGGCCATGTGTGTTTAAGGCAGGCCTGTAATTATTACAGACTGTGGATAAACAGTCCTCACACAAAAGGAAAGGCTGGCATGGATCAGTGTTTGAACTGTTTCTGTCAGATACTTAACAACACCAAGCAGCAGTCTCTAAATAAAGAGTGCTTCTTCTAAGCAAGTCAACAACAAATATCTATAGATGATGATATCATGCTTTGATCACTTCTTCTTTTGTGTTTCACCTAGAGATGTCTGTGGAAAAAAACGCCACAAAGATGCAACCTGCTTCAAATCGAGGTATTCTAAATATTTCGTAGCATAATATATATCGGTTACAGTTTTGTTTACAGTACAAAAGCAGAAGTTTTCCTTATAGATTATAGATTACATCAAATTTTCACATGACTCTTCATAAATCTACAGCAGATAACAAAGTAAGTAAATATGTAACATCTTATAAACTAACAAGATGAACAACACAGGTACATGAGATGATTTATCTGACCAGAACAGATTTCTATCAATAACAGCACTTTGCTTCAACGCCAGATGAATCAGGCCACTGTTTATTGTGTGCAGATGAGATATCAGTTACATATCTAGTTATGTTTATGAGTCATTTCCTTGGAGAAGAGTAATTATACACATATCATGTAGGTGCAAGGCTATTAAAAAGCATCATTGATGAAAAAACGGGAACTGATTAAATGC
Source organism: Thunnus maccoyii (assembly GCF_910596095.1). NCBI lineage: Eukaryota > Metazoa > Chordata > Actinopteri > Scombriformes > Scombridae > Thunnus > Thunnus maccoyii. The sequence goes on from NC_056546.1 coordinate 28,151,405, forward strand.
CATGGCTTCTGTGCAACTATGAGTCATTTTTTGCAAATAAGTAACAATATAATCTGCTGTCACTTCATTAGCCCTCACTTACTAATGAGAATCAGACGCCCTAAAAGTGAATGAAATGGGCTCATGGTTGAACCTCTTCATCATATATTTTTTGTTGTTGAAACTGTGTCAGGGAGGTGCACACAATGACCACTGACTGACCACAACAAGGCTGCACATGACTTCAACTTCTCACAGTGTGAAAAACAGGAGGTGAAACTAGTGTGCATGGCAACTTTGGCTAGTCTCTATCGCACAGCGCAAAAGTTTTGTCAGGAGAAAAAAAATATAAATAACAAACACTGTGTGTCTCTTTGGTTAATTCAACAGCACTAAATCAGTACGCTGTGGCTCTCTGATGAACACATTCATTTGTTTCAGAAATGTGACATCACAACAGATTGTAAGAGTGGCGAGCCCTCTGTTAAATGTTCAAAGTTATTAACAAAGAAATAACAACAGATGGAGCAGAGCTGATATTCTAAATGTATAACACATGATGATGAGGTTACTAGTGGATTCTCACAGCGGACTGATTTGGATTTTATACACTTCACATTACATTTGGTCCCACTGCTTTATAAATACATAAATCATCTTAAAATCAACAGTAGTATCAGCAATCTGCAAGCGTCAATTATCAAAAATCAATGTGATTGTCAATCAGCAAATCTATTCAGTATTTTAAGAATACACAAGAGTAGATCATCATTTGTAATCAAACTGCTAAAAGTCATAAACAAAATCTACTCAAGTGACAACACTGACATGAAACTGTCATTTACATTATGTGCTAAATCAGCCTACATTCATTGGGAATATTTGTTGAGAGCCCTGTGTCTCATCATCTGATAAATCTAACACTCACTACATCTTCCTCAAAAACAAAGCTCTGTTGGGCAATCCAGGAGAAACAAAGCTTTACAAGAAGGAGCAGAGATGAAAACCGGAAAACAAACCACAAAACTATACTCAGGCCAGCTCCACCTCTCTCCTCCTCCTCTTTAATCTTCTCCCTCATTTAGCCTGTAACTATACGGTTTGCTGCCTCCCCCCACCCAAATATCCCTCCCTAGACCAAGAGGTGTCAGCAGCCAAGATCTTTGTATAAACTACATTTATAACATGCTGTCAGCTCTGTATGTGAAAACATGTCTTATTTACTCAGAAGTTACCGAGTGGCTCGTACCTTGAAGAAACTGCCTTTCCTCTCCTGCTTGCAGGGTTGACTGATGGGACTGGTGGACATGTTGTCTGTCAAGTATGTAGTCTTTTCTTTCTGTCTCTGTCTGCTGCACTGTCTGTGAGGGGAAAAAATACATTAGAGCTCCACATACAAACAAACAAACACAAACAAGGCAGTTCAATTTTCGAGTCAAGAGCACACTCAAGGAAGATTTATGATTAAAAAGATGGTTTGACAAATAATTTATTTAAAATATATATAATTGTAGCTGTGTTTCCTAGGCATAAAGTAAATGTCCTTAAACCTGCAACAACTGATTCTGGCCACTTGTAAGCAGCACAAATAAGTTGTGAGCACAACATTGACATATCATCACCTTTTAAGTTGATACGTTGAACTTTTTAGCAAATAGTTGCTTATTTACACATCCAGCGGTTACAGAGCAACATCATCATTCATTTGGAGTCGTGTTTCTGTCCACCTGGTGAATGTAAGTCCAATATTCACTCTCTTTTAGCTCTGTTTTGCTCTCTACCAACTCCTGAGGGAAATATCTGGCTTTTTAGCTGCTAAATGCTCCACTATGTTCACCAGCTAGTCTACTGCTGGTGTTTGCCGTTTGGTGCTGAGCAGGTAGTGTACAGTGGCTTTTTACAGCTTTTTCTATGAAAACATCAACCTGCAGTGACCGAAAATGACGCTATGAGAGCGCTGAGAGTGAACCAAAACACTAAAGTTGCAGCCGGACAGATAAACAATGAGCTGAAACTTGCTATAAAGCTCCGTAAAGCTGAGGGGAGCTGCAGAGTCACTGATAATTCTCCTCTAACATTACACATTGTCCTTTAATACATTATTATTATATATATAAAAAAAAAATGATTATAGCCGTTTTAAAGTGCTCTGAAAACAAGGAAATTTGAACATCTACAATTTCATGACAGTAAATATTCAAAACCAAGATACCATGTTTTTATGGCTGCACTGATCCATACACATTTGGCATCACTAAAATCTCTTAGATCTCCAATCAAAATTGTAAAGAAGTTCTGTGGATTTGAGCAGTTGGCTGCACAGCATGGATTTGCAATGACTGACCTGCCTGCAGGCAGAGGGGTCGAAGAGGTTGAGAAGAGGTCGACCTCTAATCAGAAGTGTGCTGTGTTACACCTGTAATCACCTGTTACTCAACGGTAATGTCAGGGAAACTGAGCACAACTGAGTACACCTGTATATCACTGCAGCCAGATGAGCACTTAAACCACTGGAGGTCAGAAGAAAAAACAAATAAATTCAAGGTTGTCAGGGAATTTTCCTATGACACAGTGTTTCCCTGGGTCATTTTCAGGTCATCTGAAAACCTGGGAGCAGTAGCTCATGGCCTGTCTCTTTCAGAGCACTTCATCCCGCTGTCTGCTAAGGATGACTGGGCAAGGCAGCTGTCCTGATAAGGCTGGCTGTCTCCTATGGAGGGTGACCAGAAAATCAGGACAGTCCCGAATTACAAGCAGTTCTCAAATCCTGACTCTTGTCCTGTTTGTCCCAAAAATTAACTGTTAAGATAATAATAATAGATAATATGAACAAGCCTATATACTTTGAGACTGCTTCCTGTTTTTAGTTATTAAAAAATGTCCTGTTTGTTTTTGTAAAATATGTAAGAGTATTATGGACATGTTTTCACTTTTCTATTGCACTGATTAGGCTATCAAAAATAAGAAATTGTTGATTGCATTCGACCTGTTTTAAAGCAGATGATGGAGAGTGTAGCCACCATTGCAGGAGGAATTTGTGATGTCCGCATGTGTTTGTAAGCTCCTACAGCTTAATGATCTTACCTGCTGAAGAGGTTTAAAATGACTGCAATGTATGTGTCACCTGTGTGTAATGGTTCATGCATGTTATAAACACAGCCAGGATGCTACGCTTCATATCATCCTCAGAACCAATCCATCTGTCTCTCTATTTTATCCATCTTTACCAGCTGATCTTCATAATATTAATAACAAATGATCAGAGTTAGAGTCTGATGTTACTCTAAATGATTATATACATTTTAATCCTTCTGACATTTAAAATTAAGCCACCTCTTTGAGTCATTGGTTCAGTTGTTTCAACGTGAAAATGCCATAAAACTTATACACTTATAAACATTAGTCAACTGAACTCAGGAAAACTAGATTTGTTTCCAGTGAGGTAATATTCAGCTTATATAGGGACTTTCTGAGTTAAACATTACTATTGCCGCTCTAGCAACAATACGTAGTTATTTTTGAAATATATATTACTTGTAATCCTGCTCTGAATTTATTTCTGTTTTAAAATGAAATAGAAGTTGCAGTCACTAGGACAGGGGAAGTGTAGCTGCAGGCAGCCACAGAGGAGTGATCTGACATGTGTGTCTTGCAGACAGATGTGAGAGGCCCGTCACTGATGAAATGAATAAAATAAAATTAATTTTATGTAACGGATAATGATTTACACAGTTACATAAAAGTCAGTCAGTGTGTTTCTTTTTCCTAATGACAGACATTTTACTTCATGAACAAAAATAATAAATTTTAGCATTGAGTTTTGAATTTCACGTGTTTTACTGTTTGTTAACATTGAATGTACTGGAGGCCACGCCCACCCCAACTTCCCTGTCCCGAATTTCACCCATTCTCATCTGGTCACCCTACTCCTATGGAAACCAAGGTTGTAGATATGCTGTGCTCTGTTCCAGATGGTCAGACTGTCTCCTCATATTGCATGTGACCAGAATGTAGACAAGCCGTGTAGACTTCAGTTAACTTAGGTAAGCATACTTTCTTGTTTAGGATCCAGTACCCACATATGTATAGACAAGTAAAGAATAACCTTATTTGGACATGTAATAAATCTTGTGGGCCTAGTGAGGGGTTAAATACTCCCCGCCACAATGTAACCTTCAGAATTAAGTGGCATTACAGTGTCTTCACTTGTACTGTCAATTACGAGTTAACCAGTTCTCAAAATGCTCAACTCTTAAAGCTTTTTCTGGGCAACAAGCACTTTTTCTTCTTCAGCTCTGACAGCAATGTCACTATCAAAGCCTACTCACTGTGGTTCATACAAAACACTGCTGGTACTGATTCTGCACGAACAGAGGCTGAACACATGTACACACACGCACGCTTGACCCAGATGTTGTGGCGGATCCGGTTACAGCAGCTGATATGAGCCAGCTGTGAAGAGCCATGCAAACACATCCCAGACCTCCACTTTCAAGAGAGACACATATAAGAGTAAAACACACAACAGCATCCACCTATTTACACCAAACCCTATCCACAGACACATTAACAGACAGAAGCAGAGAGTTTGTGACTATTGGTAGACAGACTGGAGAGTTCTCCCTCTGACTTGTTGAAGAGTCTCTGAGGGAAACCTGCAGGACAAAAACACTTGTTGTTCAGTTACTGCTGGAATGCTTTTGATCCAAGAGCCGGTTAGGTGCTCTATACATTCTGTTACACATGTGCTGGATAGTATTCTCTTTTGGGTTAGATCCAATAAATATCACTTTGCTTTCAGATAAAGGCTGACAATCATCCTGACTGCTACACACTCAGCTGCAAGCTGTCCCTGTGCATGCTGGGGGTCGCAGTGTGATGAAGCCATCGGAGCCACATCATGTGCAAAAAGCTGAGATGCGATCCTTAGGGCACTAAAGATTCTGTACATGAAAATCACAGTCAGTGACAACACCTAATAAGAAAGATGTGAATGAGAGTCAGCACCTCCAAGTCAGAAGACCTGATAGTAGAGCTGCAACGATTACCTAATTGACAAAACTAATGAATTAATGGTTTTAGCCATCTGTCAAGCAAAAATCTCTATAACTCACCCTGTCCCAGCTGCTCAAATGTGAAGATTTGCTGCTTTACTTTGTCATTTATGACCGTAAACTTAAAATGTTTAGGTTTAGGACTGTTGGTCGGACAAAACTGAACATTTTGGTAGATCTCATTGAGCTGTGGGAAATTATAACGGCGTTTTCACTATTTTCTGAGAATTCATTGACGAAACGATTAATTGATTCATTAAAAAATAAATTTAATCGATAATCAAAATATTCATTAATTGCATCTCTACATGGCATCCTGCCAGAAAATGAGGTTTTCTCAAGTGAAGGAGCTAAAAGTGTCTTGGGGTCTTGTTCACGAGAGGTTAAGATGGAGCATGGGACAGGCAGCTATTTGAAGCATCAGCAGTAAAGTGGGTGGTGTACTGGATTGTTGCGGTGCAGAGGGACCAGTTTTATCAGTGTACCCATCTAAGTTCCAACTCTCACCTTTAGATCACGACTGAAAGAATGAAACTGCAAATACAAGCAGCCAAAATGAGCGGTGAAGGTGAGATTGAAATGTTAATCTGGTAATTACTCAGTGAAGTGTATGGAACTATACTGCAGATTAGAGTCTCGGCTAACAGTGAGAAGCAGGGTGACTGCTGTATCATATAGGGTCCAACACAGGGTAGTATGGTAGGGTTTCTCTATAGCTCGAACTCTTTCCTGATAACTTACAGCCGGATCAGTCATGTTAAGTTCCTGCTGTTGAAAAGCCAACATTTCCTGCTTCATATTAAAAGCTTTCCACTGACAAATTTATGGGAGGCTATTACTGTGAAGAAGTTATAGGAAATTAAATGTGTATATTACCAAACTAGCTGAGCTTCATTAGCTGTGCTATTCGTCAATAAAAACAGGTCTACATAACAATATGTGGAGCTATTTGGAGCTATTTGGTCAGCAAATCAGTTATTAATACTGCACGGAGGAAGAGTACAACAGAAACAGCCACAGTGAGATGTTAGATAAAGAGCTGCAGACAAAAGACTCTTGCTGCATTTTCTGCTAAGAGCACACTTCCAACAGGTAAACAACTTCTTCAATGGGAATACACTGGCCTCGTGCCAGCATGGCTGAGGTGGCTCGGGCATCTCATCAGGATTCCTTGGTGGCCTCCCACTGGAGGTTTTCAAGGATCATCCAACTGGCAGGAGATCCTGGGGCAGACCCACAACACCCTGGACGGATTCTATTATGCATTCTGGGATATTCTGTAACACAATGCCTAGAACGCTTCAGGATCTCCCAAGAGGAGCTGAAGACTGGGGAGTAGGGCATCTGGGCTACCTTTCTCTATTTCAAAAGCATGGATGGATATACTGTATAGAAGCATAATGGCCCGCAGTGAGTGATCAAATATCATGTGTCATATCATATGTTCCACTGCATATTTATACAGCCTCCATAGCAACATATTGTAATTGCAACCTGAACAAACTTACATTAAATAACGTATTTACTTTGCTTAATTTAATGTGGTAGAATACCATTACCATTTAATAGGTGTGGTGGGCTTCAAGGTCCAGTATGTAGAATTTAGTGGCATCTAGTGGTGAGGTTGCAGATTACACCTAACTGAATGACTCCCTCCCCATCCAAGCATTCAGGAGAACCTATGCTGACTGCTGAAACTCATGAAAAACGCAAAATGCCCTCTCTAGAGCCAGTGTTTGGTTTGTCTATTCTGAGCCACTGTAGAAACATGGTGGTGCAACATGGTGACCTCTGTGGTAGAGAACCTTCTCCCTATGTGGTTATAAAGGGCTGATTCTAAGGTAACGAAAACACAACGATTCTTATTTTCATGGGATTATACACTAATTAAAACATACATACAAGTCCATTCTCCTAGATGCCACTAAATTCTACACACTGCACCTTTAAGAAGCAGCTAATCCTAAACCAATTACATTAGTTTGGGCTCCAACAAAGAGTTGTAGTGTGCCATGGCCTCAATGTCCCTCAAAGATTTTTTTCTTTTTCTTTAAGAGGACACAGCAAATTCTCATTTTTGAACAGTGAGTAATGAATGCAAAACAAAAATATGGACAGATTCAATATTGCAAAATAAATTGGCACCAGCACTGTGCAATAAACAAACTGACTGGATCCAAACAGTCAAATACAAACACATTTCCCTGAGGAAAAAAAATAGAACTGTTTGGAAAAAGACTGGATTCTGGACTTGATTTCCATGTTTTTCACTAGTGTCTGTGTGCATGCACGAGAGAGAAACAGGTTTATTTCCTTGAAAGTGAGAGAATCCAAAGAGTGACAGAAGGCGTGTGACATTGCTGTTTTTTTATCTCCTGCCTCTCTTGTAACCCCCTTCTCCACTCATGTCTCTAGCAGGGCTCTGTTGGGCCAACCCCTCTTGTCAAAACAAAGCAGTGGGGTGGGCTTTTGGGGGATGTTTTGGTTCAAGCAAGAAGTGTGTGTGTGTGTGTGTGTGTGTGTGTGTGTGTGTAGATTGCAGTGTAACTGCAAGCTTGTGTGTGATTCACAGTCCAAGCCTGGTCAACAGGAAGGCCCCTGTGGTTATCAGTCCAAGAAAAATAAACACAGGACTGCCAGTTGTTCACATATATACAGGCAGGTGACAAATTAAAGGAAAAACTAACATAATGTGTCTAAGTAAGGTGTTGGGCCACTACATACTGCCACAACAGCTTCAATACACCTTGGCATTGATTCTACAAGTCTCTGAACTCTACTGAAGGGATGAACACCATTCTTCCAAAAGATACTCCCTCATCAAGTGTTTTGATGATGGTGGTCCAAAATCTCCCATAAGTGTTCAACTGGGTTGAGATCTGGTGACTGCAAAGGTCATAGTATATGATTCACATAATTTTCATACTCATAAAACCATTCAGTGACCCCTCGTGCCCTGTGAATTGGGGCCTGGATGAGATCGCTCCCATCAGGGCAGAAATGTTTCATCATAGGATAAAGGTGAACTACTTTGTATTGATTTGCAGTGACCCTTCCCTCTAAGGAGACAAGTGGACCCAAACCATGCCAGCATGATGCTCACTGTAGGGGTCAAGCATTACTATAGGGGTCAAGCATTCAGACCTGGACCAGTTTTTCCTTTAATTTGTCACTCGTCTGTATGTAGCCATTCAGAGGATTTAGGTTTTACTCGTGTCTTTAAATAGGCAATTATTGATAACCATATGGGACATTAGAATAGCCAATTTTCATTTTCATTTCATTTCATTTTTTCTACATTTTGACTTGTAGTTAAAGCACAGGAGCTACTAATAACATTATTGATGGTTGTTCTATGCAAGTGTCCCAGTAAATTTTGACAGTGTGACAGTGAGTCAGCATGCACAATACCACGACCCCGAAACTGAAGCAGCTAAATGGAATTCAATAATTATTTGTACCTGAGCTTTTCCTAAAGCACAGGTGTAAGGTGTCAAAATGTCTTCACAGGGGAAAAGTTCTGCTTCTCACCTGTCTATACATTCACAGTGATTATACTATATGTACACTCTGTGAATAGAAGTCATATGCTCTATGACCCAGAGCAATAATGCTTAACAAAGAGAGGGGGTGCTGATGGGTCTCCACAGTTGGAATATTCCCACAGCAAAAAATGGGGAAATGGAAAATGAATCATATCATGTGTGTCACTGTGTCGTCTTCATGGCAAACAGCCACCAGTTTCACAAGTGCAATAACTGCAGTGTTCCATGATTTTCCCACGGGTTTTCTTTGTTTATTCAACTATGTAGCTAACCTGATGGCTTAATGAATATTTAAAATTAAGGGTAAAAATATTGGGTAATTCTGATTTCCAGTAGTTCTGCTTTGGTACAAGTGGTTTGTGCCTTCAGGGTTTTTAGTCACATCTTTCTGTAGAAAAGACATTAGTGATGTCCACAAACAAGCCTCTTCAAAACAAAAAGTAAAACCTGTGCCATATTCTTGGAACTTGCATGCCAGTGTATTGAGAAACACCAGCTACGCAGAGCCTAAGTTTACAACACTGAGAGTTGCCTGGCAGAGGCATTTGAGGTGAGTCATATCCTCAAATTCCCTTATCAAATCAAGGTCATATAGAAACTATGTATTTGTCACATGTGGTGTGTTCAGGATCCTGGATAATCCTTGCAATAGACTGTGATAAGGCACATACACATGCATGTTAGTCCTATGTGTTAAGAGGGTATTCAAAACCAAAGCACTAAACCCAAAAGGCACAGACCCATTTTTACTGTGAATCATACTGTGAAAGTAAACTAACTGAAACAATTATCATTTATTCATTGTGTATTTGTTTCTTCTTCTTCACGTAAGATTTATTTGTGTTGCTGAAAACTATAAACTATTATATATAACTATATAAAAGACACTACCCTCTGACATCTGTATCAAGGTATGGTCTCCAATATTTTTGTATACAACATATTTTAATCTTCAACTTGTCAGTGTTTTGTGTTTTATTTCGGGATTATTTAGTGTTTGCAGGCAATTTCCACAACAATATCAAATGCAGAACTTTCCAATGAGCTTTGGAAACACATTTTGAAAAGAAACTCAACATACAAATCAAAGCTATAAAATGTACTGCATCACAAATTATACACTAGTATTATACAACACTTGTGTGTTGCAAACCATCCTACATTTTCTGAATGAATTTTCCCAGCTACTTAAAACAGCTGCTCTGACCTGCCCCACAGAACATTAACAGCAGGAGGCTAAATGCTGTATTATGTTACAGGCTTGCATAAAGTAAGTGTGCAAACTTCCTCATCAAATAACAAAACTAAGAGTCTACTGCCAGGCTAGCTGCTCTGTAAGGCTGTAATTATAGGCAAAACGGTGCTTGCGCTTTGAGCAAAATGCTGCTGACGTCAAGCTGACATAATTACAATGACAATGCTAACATGCCAATGTTTAATATATAGGCCTAATGTTTACCACATTCACCATTTTAGTTTATTGTGTTAACATCTGTTAATTACCACTTAACACAAAGAACTCAGATTGATGGGAATGTCATCAGTTTTTGCAAGTAGTTGGTAAACCAAAATCGTGGACTAAGTCAAATATTTCCCTGCTGGTGGTGGACTCTGGGAACCATGAATACATTTTGTGCCAATCCATTAAGTAGATGTTGAGAAATTTCACTGGATATGTGAAAACGTTGAGCTGCTGGTGGCTCGACATGAACATTCAGGGGATCACTAAAGTCATTAGGATTCATACGTTTGGCAACATGAATGTCTGTACCAAATTTCATGGCAATCTAGTTTCTGAGATATTTCAGTCTGGACCAAACTGGTGGACCAACTGACCAACCAACACTGGGCCACACCACTAGCATGTCTAAATAATACAAGTTATGGTTACTGAATGCATCTAAACTCAGCATAAAACTCAAACATAACTGATTACAAGTACAGCAGTTCATCTTACCTGCATGTCCTTAGACTGATCTCAATTTGGAGAAAACTCAGATAGACATGGTGATGACACTACACTATACAGAAAAGTTGCCAAGCTCTGTCCTAGAACCTTCTTGCTGTGAAACAATAATGCTGACTACAAAGCAGAATTTGTTCTGTTGACCAGATGAGAGTGGGTGAAATTTGGGACAGAGGAGTTGGGGTGGGCATGGTCACAATGGGCATGGCCTCCAGTACATTTTAAGTGTCAATGAGTAAAACATGTGAAAGTCAAAACGCAATGCTAAAATGTATTATTTTTGTTCATGATGTCAATTGTCTGTCATTAGGAAAAAGAAACACAATGACTGCATTGTATGTAACAGTGTGTAAATCATTAGCTGTTACATAAAATTCAAATTCAACTGAACCTATGACTCAATTTTAAATGTCAGAAGGATTAAAATGTACAGAATCATTTAGAGTAACATCAGACTCTAAATTTGTTATTCATATTATGAAGATCAGTTTGTACAGAAGGATAAAAAAGAGATAGACAGATTGGTTCTGAGGATGACATGAAGTGTAGCGTCCTGGCTGTCTCACAGCATACAGACAACTCTTGTTTTAGCTTGCGCCACCTTATTTGGTCTGAATACAGCCTAATGCTGAACCCAAGGAGGTGCAGTGTCGAGTGCAAAGTTGTTTGAACATGCTACACATTTAATAAACTTTGAATAAACAAGCGAACAGCATGCCAATCAAGTCCGTGTCTGAGTGCAGCGGGGGCTTTTTGATTTAAACACTATCACATCACAGCGAATGGGGCTTTTGGGCTCTGACTAGCTGAGCAGGACAAAGGTACAAACCCCACCCCGTTAAAGTACCCGAGAGAGACGAACAAGCGCACACAGGAGAAAAAAACAAAGGCAGAGGCAGTAAAACTAGCCATTAGGAGCACGGACACAATTGATTGGCAGCAGAATCAACCAATGGAAGGCCATAAACAGCTTCTCTGGTTCAACCTCAGTTTATTCTCACCAGTGAAGTTTCTGTCTGGATTTAAACTATTTAATTTAGTAATTCCTTATCAGTTTAATTGATACATGTGTCAATTGATACATATATATGCGGTTCTTGAGAAATAATAAACAATGGGCCTGTTCCAAACAGGCACATTTTGAACAGGCACTGCACTAGTGCCAATACAAACACTTGGGGTCTTCTAATTTCCTGCTTCTTATGATTCAGACAACTTCTTTCAAACACAAACTGCATGCTTTTCCATGTCATCGCTCAACAATGAGGCTTTTCATCATGGATCTATGAATTAAGTCTTTTTGTGACTCATCAAAGTCTGCGTCATCTAATATAGAGTATCTGTTGAAACCAAGTCCTGATATCAGTCTGGAGCCGTTGTGCCAGGTTAATGTGTGACCAGCTTCTCTTCGTCTCCAGCATAAACAAAATACTTAAGTTCAAATGCAGTTGTTAAACCAAAGACATAACTTTAGAGGTGTGATCCATCAGAAAAATGTTGCTGAAACAAAATGAAAAGTGACCCTATTTATTTACTCAAAGTGGTTCTGTTAGCTTCAGTCAATGACCACTAACCTGCAGATGTCATTTACTCAAACTCCTGGCTACTACTTATTTATTTGGTTGTGCCACTTTGTGGTTCACTCACTGGCAACAGTGTGTGTTTGGCAGTAGAATCCAGTCCAGTGTTTTGAGTGAGTGTTATGGAACATTTTTGACAGCTGCTGTAACTTGAGTACAATGAGCTAAAATAAACAAGAGATGGCGAATGCGTACCCAATAACAATCAAATTTTAAAATTCCTTGATCGGCATCAGCACATACCCTTTGTATGTCTTAGTTGTGACGTTACATGAAACCCCATATTTCAATAAACCCTATCCTGTAATTTCCCAATCAAATATTGTTAAATATTAGTTGTGTCTTACAGTTCAGTGCAGCTTGAGGCCACTTCTACACGTCTGAGCCTGTCTGTTGAGACATGAAGCAACTGGGCTAAAATGTGTGAGCTACTGAAGCTTTGTGTTTACAGACATTATCTTAACCACAACCAATTGTGTCATGCTACCCAACCTAGCATAAAATTGTAAAATTCTAGGATTTATAGGTGCAAAAAAGTCCAAAAGTCATAAATGACTCACCTTCACTTCTTAAACTCTGATTACTATTTTACGACTACAATTGGTTTCTGGTTTCTGGTTTCAGGTTTCTCATAACATCTCTTACACATTCATGAATGGCTATTTGGTCCAGTGTGTGTGATCTGTTTTTCCTATAATCCTCCTGTTGCTTTATTGCCTTTCCACACGTACACAGTGCAGGCCACAAACCACTTCCAGATCTTGACCCCGGGGGCAGGGAGTAATTCCCAGGTGCTGCCCCAGAGAGAGGAGAGGCAGCTGGGGAGGAGATGTCAAAATATTACCCTCTCATCAATCCACCTGCCTTCACTGAAACATTTTATACTGAACTTTGTCGTCACCCTTATCCAGATTCAATTACACAGAGAGAGGGTAAAGAAGTTCATGAGTCAATTGAACATTTCTACACATTTTACTAATACAACTAATGAATTAAAAGCATTCTTTTGTGTTCAATGCATGTAATATAATGTGATGTTGTCTGAATAATATATTAACATGATCTTACTGCAAACCAGTGAGATTAGTGCAGTATGCAGAAGGCCATCACTTGTATTGTGAATCTGGTTGTTTTAACATATTTTTCTGAATGCACATGGTGCTTTGGTGCACAAAATGGCTTCCACTTGTCTGTAAATCATAGGTCCTTACTGGGTTGTGAGGCACTAAACCAAATTGGCAACAGCAGATTTGAAAAATGTCTCTGGAAACGAACCTCCTGACCCTGTCGGCATCCACCATTCCTGAGCGCTTCTCTCCTGTCTGACGGGATTTCCTGTGGGTTGTGGTTTAACTGGGGGATATGATGGCAGCCATTTAGCTTCTCCTACAAAAAATGCCAATGTTTAGCCCCTAAAAGTGTGTCAAATGCATTCCATTCCCTTTCCTTTTTGGTTGGGCGTGTCTCCGCTTTGCACAGGGCAGAGTTTTATTCCATGGAAAACCAACCAGCAGCAAAAATCACACATGCACAAACACACATATCTTGATTGACATGAGAGGGAGTTCTCTGTAGCCACACTCTGTAAACACGCACACACTCACTGCTGCAGACTCTGGCAGCTATGAAAGCATTACACCCACACTCACACCCTGTATTCCAAGCCAAAACCTACACCACCTCAATAAAAGTGCTGAACTACACATGGTGGGACACCCCACCTTCATGGAAATGGGTTTAAATTAAGACTCAAACTCAAAATACTATTCACATGTAACCCCATTAACCTCCACATATACGGCTTCACTGTGATCTTCACTGCTGATGAAGAACAAGTTCATGGGTCAATCATTACTCCTTCTAGGTTTTTAGTGGAAGCTTTTAACAGGAAACCTTTTGCCTGTGTGTTGAAATTTGAAGTATAGTAACTGCCCACCATACATAATACTCCAAATGAGTGTAGATGAGTATGTGTATGAACTTTTACATGTAAGGGAACCAAGCTTTATGACATGTTAATGATGTCTTGGCTTGTTGTGGTAGCATCACTGCCAATTCCTGATAGCAGCGATGTGGCTGCTGGCTGAGTCAGGAATATTCTGTTTTAATTGAAATGCAGACTTTTAGACCTACACTCAAATCTCCTACTGATAGTGTGAGAAAGGGATGTTGTGGGATGTTTGTGTAGTTGATTTTCTGAAGTGATGACAAATTGATCTCATTGGTTCACACTACCTCTTGTTATTCTTACTATACATATTCATTTTTTTCTAATGAATTACATCTTTCTGTACTTTCTGTAACATTCATTCCATCACCTTTTCCCCACTAAGTTCATTTGCTGCTAGAATATTAGAAGTTAATGTTGACCTGAAAAACTGCTGTTGTTACTAACCCAACTTGCTGCACGTGCATCACAACCAATGTCTTAATATAAAGGCAGTGATAGGCAGGGTTTCTGAAGTGTTCACCAACATTAAATATCCTTTTCACAGTCATACCAATCAAAGAATGATGGAAAACCAGTAGATAATAAGGTCTACAATTATTAACTACATGAATTCATTCACATTTATATCACATTTTTTATCAGCACTATCCAGCTGTATAGAACAATAACTCCAAATATCATTATTAATCAATTAACATGACTTGAACCTAGAAAAGTGGCACAAAATTGATGGATGGATTAACCAACCAGCTGCAGCAACAAAGGCTAACCAATTGTTGCTAACTTCGGAGCTAACCCCCTTCATTTTCCAGCAGTTGGGGAAACAACAGACGTGACTTTTCTTGGTCTTGAGAAGCTGCAGCATTTATTAACTGACACACTGTAGTCTGTACTGTACATTTACTGCCAGATTGACAACTTACTGCTAACCTTTTCCTCTGCTCTGCTCGCATTCACCGTCACTTTTCTGCCACTCGCTATCTCATGTAACTCATGTAAGGTTTACTCACGTTTCGGAACAGCTTTGCACAGAGACCCCCAAGCAATATTGATTTTGAAATGAATGGATACTTGGCATTATTATTGGCATTGAAAAAAATATTTTATTGGCCTGGCAGTGGTTCTTGTTAGCCTGGCGGCCCACCAGAGACAGAGGCTGAACTGAGGGGCTGCATAAAGAGCAAGATAAATAAGGATCTTTTTGAACTGTTAATCATGCAAAGCTACTCGAGTGGAGTCCTAGAATAAAAAAAATTAGAGCTGGAAATGAGAATAATAGGTCCTCTTTAAGAGAGAGACAATCTCCGAGCATCAGTCAACTCAAGAGTTAAACCACTATCTCAACATTCAGGAAAATGAGTCAGTGTATAAGTGTGTACTTAAGACCTCATCCATCCAGATCCTGTTTAAAAGAAAATTTTACTCACTTACAGGAACTCTGGAACATACTTTGCAGCTCACCTGCATTTTCTTCCTACTTTTCCCTTCAACATTTAACATTTAACATTTTCTGAGTAAAGCTTGTCACAACGGGACATCATTTACTGTAAAATGGAAGTATGAGTACTAGGAAATAAAGGTGAAGCTGTGTTTTAAAATAATCTTTTCCTTTTATAAAGATATGTATTTTGCAGTGAAGAAAAACAAACAAAAACAATGGTATTAGCTAACCATTATCAATCATTAAAGATGTCTGTGTGAGGACAGAAAGAAATGCAGAAATGTTGAATGTGAAAAATAGTGGATTGGAGTCACATTTTATTGTTGCATTTATGTTTGTCATTAGTGTAAAAGTCTTCTTGGCAGATAGAATAAGAGTAAATATGCAAAGCTTAATGATAAGAGGTGTCACGATTCTCCAAATCAACAATTCGATTTGACTTGATTTTAAGGTCACGAGTCAATTCAATTTTTGATTTAAATGTTTTTTTTTCCCAGTACTGACAACTACGCCATTGTTATACTATCCAGTCTTGATTTTATTGACATTCTTTAAAAAGATAGGCCAAATGGAATCAAGTGATATAACTGCCATATGTTTTGGGGGGGTTGGGGATGTACCACACTAAGGCCATATGGTCAAATTTAAATAATTTATTTAAAATGTAATAACAGTAACTTATTTCACCAGTCAATTGGGAACAAACTGTTAAACACAAAAATAAGACGTCTGCAAAAATGGTGAGGAAGCTAAGTTTATGTGTGTTGCACTTTGTAGATGGTTTCTGCACACTCATCTCACAGCCAGCCACACATGGAGACCAATGTTATTAGTCCAGCTTGGAGGACGGCTCACTTGAGTGAAAATTAGGTTGCAGCTCATTGTCTGCCTTACTAAAGTAGGAAGGAGGTGTTGTTTGTGTTTTAAGAATGTTTTGCTTATGACTTATTGATCCAGAAAGTTTGAACCTATCAATATATTTCCAACTTTACCAAAGCGAGTAGCATAACCTACAAACTGTAATTCTGTCAACAACACATTCGTTGTTAACACAACTCACAGGGAATGCAAAGTGTTGCCACACTGGTGACTTCAGGGAAGTCTCCAGAATGCTTAATATACAAACACATGCAAACACATCAAGTACCAAGTAATGAGCAGTGCAGGACGGTGCTGTGTAGTTGTGTGTACCATTTACTAAGGATGTATGCCATGTGTGGACTTTGTCTTGGACTAGTGTGTATGTTAAATTGTGTACACACATAATACAAACCAATTTCCCTCTGGGACAATAAAGTTAATCTAATCTAACTTATTAATTTGGCTTTTTTACATTTTTGCATCTGTAGGAAAGCAGTCATCACAGGAAATAGCTTTTTTATGATCCTCTAAGCCAGGGATTGAATATTTTCTATGAAGACATCTCAACAAATCCAAATTAGACCAGACACCTATTTGGCAATATTACCCATTAGCAGAGACTCTACAGTGTAGCTCCTTATCATTGAATAACAAAGTTGTGTTACATGATTACAATATAAAGTCAAGTTTCAGTTTTGCTCCTCTCTCTTGCTCTCTTGCTCGTCCCAAAGGCACACTTCCTCCCTGTCTCTCTCTCTTTTTGGACAGTCAGTCAAAAATGACAATTAGACATCAATTAATTTCCATCCTTATAGAGAAACTGTGTCACCAAAGGCAAGCAGAGTCCAGCAGTGGGAGGAGGAGGGTTGTGAAAGAGGGTGGGATGACACATATTGACCCATACAGGTAGACTGTCAATGCTGGTTTGACTGTGACGGTCTGAATGGGGTATCAGAGTTACTATTCAGTTACTACAGTAAACAGTGTTCATTCTGTCATTCTGTCACCAATCAGTGTCAGACTCCCCACTGAAACCCTTTCAGTGAGCAGGGCTGCATGCTCACCTGGGTCAAATTACCTGTAATTACCCAGCTCTTAGCTTCAGATTGAAAGGTGCAGGGGGGTTAAGTGGCAATCATGCCAAAAAGTCATATTCGCTCATCCATGTGAAATAGGTGAGGCCAGAAGCTTGTTGACATAGTGACTACTCGCAGGACTAGTTGGTGAACCGCTACCTCACTAGCTGCCCAGCCGGGCTAGCATTAGTCAGTCACAATAGCTCCCACATCTTCTCTGTATTTTCTATCTACTGTTTTGTTTACCTCCCCCTGACATTTTGCTCATTACTGCACACCATTTCATTCAATTTAAAGTTACTGACTAAACTTTAGTCAGTAGCTAGTCAGTTAGAAAACTGGTTAGCTTGTTAGCTTAGCCCAGTCGCTTATAAGACAATAACTTTTCACAGTTCGTTCAAAAGATGCATTTGTACCATTGCCTCCTGTCTCATAACTGTCTGAAAACATTGCTCTTTTGTGGGGCAGTTTTTACCTGGGTAAATAAAAGTGAAAGGTGCCACACAGCTAATAATCTCCTCCATTTTGGACTCTCCCACTCTCCATCAACTAGGCTAATTGGTCAGCACTGTCAATAGCGGCTTGATATTGGTCAACGCTGGAAATTTGCAGGTCAAACTTCACCAAAATTTAACGACACAAATTATCAGCACAGATTTACTTCACCATTTTGAGCGAATCCACTAATCACAGCAATTTCTTTGGAATGAACTGCAATCACTAGCAATACCACTAATGTAAGCCAGACACTACCTGTCATCTCCATTGTTGTTATGGAGAGACAGATATGTGGGGAAAGAGAGTAGGAGAACAACATGCAGCGAATGGTCCTGCCAGCTGGAAATCAAACTGGGGACTTGCTGCTAAGGGCATTTGTGCCCATGTGGTATGCACCCTAACCACTTGGCTATCAGGTCACCCTGCATTAAGATACCTCTCTAGTGAATTTATCATCAATGATCTGTGTCGTGTGCTATTTACTCCACCTGAGTAAATAGAGTGAGCTTGGCATTCTAAAGGAGGTGGCCACACAACAAACCAGGCTGCCAGGCCAATGTAGCCTTCTTGAATTCCTGACCTGTGACTCAGGTTTGAGGTAGCCAACAGCACTAGAATGCTTTGGTCCTGACACTGAGCACTAAGCACATTAGCAGATTTCTGAGGAGATTGAAAAACCAGGGTCTTGGCCAGTACCAGGAAATACTTTTGCTCTTTTTCATGCTTTTCACAGAGAAAAAAAGGGCTGAAGGGAGACGATACCATGAGAGAGGCTGGTGGATAGGTAGGGTTACAGTCTGAGAACTCTGGCAAATGCCTAGCAGCAACTTAAACAGCAGTCTAATTACCTTGCAAACAATAGATGACACACCAATCTGTGAGCTGGAAACATTCAGGGGCAAAAGAAAGCTGAGTCTTGAGTCACCAGCAACACAACACCAGTGTAGACAAGTGGATTTCTATGCTGAGCTGAAATATGGCACTGCTCACATATCAACAAATGCTTCAGGCTATGAGACTTTTGGGGACAAGCTCAATTTGTTTTCTTAACATGATGATTCAGAGCTTATTAGTTGGTTATTGTAACTAATTCCTGCATCTCCAACAAGAATGCAAAGGAATTTGTTAACTCTAGTTCATTCTCATTAATCTGGGTCATTAGCCTGATAGTACTGGATCTATAACAGGACGTCTACCTGAATCACATCACTCAGTGAAAACGCAACATGAGCTCTGTTTGAAAAGTTGTGTACTTTATCAAATTAGAAATGATACGTGTAGATAGAAACTGTCAACCACGCAAAGCGTTATAAAACATATCTAAACTATACACCAAACTCAATTAATTAATGGGAATATATGGTACAGGAATGGGCTGAAAGATATCGAGAAAGTGTATTAAAATGCTTTAAACCACAGTAAACATCCCATCGATGGTCTTAGGCTGCTTGATTGAATTAAAACATTTGCATTTTTCGACGTACGTGGTTTGTGTTGGATTATTTACATGCTGAACTGAAGGTTTGTTCCTGGAGACCGGCAAAAAAAACTTAAATAGCAGTTTATACTCTATGTGGGCTTGCAAAACAACAATACTTTTTAAAATGTGAAACTCTATGTGACTAATTGGTGCGTTCGCTTTCATCTGGACTCTTCAGACACTGACGTCGAGCAACAGGTGTTGATAACTTGTACAACACGTCCCGCAGGATTCCTCATACATAATGCTGCATTATTATTGACGGAACCACAATAAATAATGATCCTATGTCAGGGAGTTTCGCTTTCCTCCATAGACAGAGATACATTTGAGTTTGGAAGTTGACAACAGAAAAGAAAAACAGGGTATTGTCGGAGCGGTATGTCAACACAAAGGACTGCTAACTTTAACGGTACTTACCTATTACGGAGTGTGTGTTATTCCAGTTTGGCAGAAGAAAACTCCACAGCACGATTTGCTGAATACGTAAATACCATCATAGCTCCATGTCGAGACTGCTTGATAATTGTTGTTATGAACTGTAATAATTAACAAGTTTCTCATAGTTTCAGGGGAGGAAAGCAAGTGGACATAGTCAATCCTGTGCCGGTTCCCTCCATGGTCCTAAACTCTCTGTGGAGTAAATAGCTGGCGTCACTGCTCCCTTTGTGTAAAACTCATCACAAGAGCAATACACTTCCATTCATGCTTTTCAAAATAAAATACGTATGCGCCTACTGCATGTAAATACTTCTTAATATAATTTCAGATTCTGAATTGTACCGTTTCCAAAAAGTTCTCTGAATACCATAATACTATTCTACCATGTGGGCTAAATGGTTTATATAGATTAGATTTGTTTTAGATGATAACTTCTTCTGGCAAATCAGATTTCTTCTTCTTTCATTGTATTCCAAAGCAGTGGTTATCAAAATGGGGTCCAGGGAATCTCAGGGGTCCTTGAGGGGTTTCAGGGAGTCCCCAGCAAAAAGTGAAATAATTTATTTGCACTATAATTCGTCTATACGTAACACAATGACAGAATGTATGACTAGTTTGGTCATGAGTTTCCTACACTTTCTGTAATAAGACATCTAAAAGCAAAAATCTTATCAGGTGGGGGACCCTGGGACAAAATCTTATCAAATGGGGGTCCGTGGTCTAATTTGTGTCAGTTTAGGGGTCCTTGACATGAAAAAGTTTGAATACCCAGTTCAACTTAGTCAGCTCAGTTAACATATACAGCCTTTGAACTGAAGTGACCACAAACTACAATGAGACAACTTCACAGAAAAGTTATCATTATTTCATTATACTGTATTTAACAGCACAAAAAATAATGGCCTACAGAAAAAGAGTTGTCTGAGGCAGTACGTGTTTTGTGAATAGACAGTGATGTGAGCACAGTAAAGGCATTTTCTAAATAGATAAGGCAATAATGTGGCCTGAGGAAAGGGGAAATCATAGCCTTTGTCACCTGTACGGCATTTATTTTCTGTCATTTATAAAATTTTCCAAAGGTTTTCCACATTGTATAGTAGGTCTGCAATGCCAAATTTATGCTGGCCTTGTGTCCGAATGGCACAAGATGATCCCAGATCTGTGACACAGCCTTCTATTTATATCATAGACTGTAAAAAATATATATTTCTATATTAATATTTTTAAGATAAAAAAAAAAAAAATCATTGCTTTTATATTGAAGGAAAAACCGCACTACTTCCGGAGTTTTTCTGCCCAACTGGGTAGCTTGATGTCGCTGCCTCCTTCCCCCCAAAGTGCTGCAAAGGAACAAAAACAAACTCTGCATTAACTTTCATATCACGTGTCCAGGCTGGGAACATGTTATAGGTCCCTCTCCTGGGTTTAGGCCTGTGGGTTTACATCCAGTTCAAAGCAATAACCACATGCTGACATGTAGCTTGGAAAATAATTCTAAGTCATCAAGACGGGTAGTTACACTTGGACAAAATGCCCTTTAAGACTCTAATTATGACAAAATAACAAATCTAAACTTGTAAATTTCTGTGATTTTTCAGTATTAAAAGGGAAAATCCTGTTTTTTAACTGGTAACTTAATTGGTGATGGGACAGCTAAATATTAATGACATCCATATTCAAATTTTAACCTTTACAATTAATTAACTGCACTTTAGAGGTCATATATAATGAATGCATCCTGAAGAAATTTAGCTTATTGCAAGGATTTGATCATGCTGTAGCCTACATGGCACTATTTTATCTATAATTTCATTTTTTTCATGCAGTGCAGGTTGTCTCAACGTATATTCTCCACAGACTGTAAAAAATAATGGACATTAGCCACTGTCACGTTGTGGACTCCCATTTTGAAGTCGAGTTTGCATTTTGACCATTGCCATCTTGGATTTTTGGAGCCGGAAGTGACTGTATTTGGACGAGAAGGCAGAGCTGACCCTAAAGCTAGTACCAGGCTGTGAACATGTTTATTTCTGTTGTGAAGTTGGGCATTTTAATATGGGGATTGACTCACTTTTGGAGCCAGCCTCAAGCGGCCATTCAAGAACTGCAGCTTTTGGCACTTTTGCATTGGCTTCATTTTTCAGTCTCAGAGGTTGCCGCTTCATATTTTCACACACTATATGTATGTTTTGTGATGCACTTTGATTTTATTGTATTTGCAAAACTAATCATCAGCAGTGGAAGGAGGAACAAAACATATTTTGCAGGAATTGCACTTCTCCAGAAAAAGAAATACTGGTGTAAAACCAACTTACATTTAACTTCTTACGACATGAAGCCTTTAAGAACTAAAGTGAATGTATTCCTGGCATGTGTCCATTTCAACAGTTTCTTGTGTTGCAAGGCTATTAAACACGATTTATTATATTCCTTGACTATTTGCAAAAAGCATCCTAATCAAACTTAAAATAAAATGTAAAAGAATCAGAATGTTTGTGAAGCTAAACAAAGTATTACACAAGCATGACTTGGAGCATATGTCACCTGTGTCTCACTTGGACCAGTTTTGCAATTTTTGTGGTTCCAGCTACAAAATAACATGTGGAAAAAGTCATGGAGACGCTTTTTTCAGGCAATATAGTATTTAATTTACTGAAAAACTGCAAATACAGTTTGATGTTACAACATTTTGAGACATGAGAAGACAGGGATGACAGAAACTTTAAACCACTTTGAGAAACATGACTCAATAAACCAATGATGTTGAATTTGTTGCCCCCTACAGTATAAACTGTGAACATCCACTGTACAAATTCTCACATGCTGTATACGTAACCCTCAGTAGTTACAAAGCTGCATTAGGCAATGAAATAGGGAATAACGTTGTTGGTGTACAAAATGTAAAACAATGCTTTAACACAAATTCATACAGTGGATGGTTTCACTCTGGCTCACTATATGTCCATTTTTAAACAAATGAGAATGATATGCACTTACCGATATTTTAAAAAGAATTATTGTATTCTTGTCAAATGTGTCCATTTTTCAAGTGAAGTTCATAAAAGGCACACTGTTGCCAAGTTTTCGTTCCCTAACACAGCTCACTGAAACTGAGAAAATGTCTCCTTATTCAGCTCCTTTAAAAAAAAGGGACATATTTGCACTATTAGCACTTTGGAGGAAGAAAAATAATAAATGTGCAATGTGCAGGTATATGTAAAAAAAAAAAAAAAAAAAAGTTTTTACATGAGGACATCTGGTCCAAGAACAGAACCCCTTAAGTTTATTTATCTTGGGATAACCAATTAAGTGAGATAAATATCAGTGTGTGCAGCTTTGGTTAAAACTTTGGTCAGTATCTTCAGAATCCGGAAACTCTGTGGAAGGTTTGCAACAGCGACGGCCAGTCCCTCCTTGTCTGAATGGGGCAAACCGCAGCCATTTCTTCACCACGTCAGCATACTGATGATGTGTGGCCTCTTTACCCACTGGTGTTCGTTTCAGAGCACCTAGGAGTTGCGCATTAGAGAAGATGGAGATCATCCTTCTGTACAGCTCAGGGTTATTTATTTACCATTCCAAACAAGCCAGAACATTTTATGTCTTTCTATATCTTTTCTATCAGATACAGATTTTGAAAACAACTGTTGAAGCCTGAGAGACAGTCCCATTTACACATGAATCAAACAGCTACACAAAAAGTTCATGCAACAGTGCATAAAACCCACAATCAAACTTGGTTGTGCATATTGTATATTCAGGTGTGGGGATGATTTTAACCCCTCTGTCAGTAACTTGCACAGGCTCAACTCAGCCACAGTCAGATGTAGTGTTATCAGATGCCCCCATTGAGTACTAACAATTTTGACACATTTGAAAAGCAAAGCAGCATTTATGAAACACACAGCAAAGCTTGTAGCACCAAGCTGTGATTAAAGTATTCTAACTATTCATTAAACACAAAACTTATATGATTTAAATTGGTGGAAAATTATGCAGTATGACAATTTAGAAATATCAATTTTATAAACTATGAAATGAAATGCTTTTGGTAGTGGAGTCTGAACCCCACATCCTGCTTACACTGCTAACTGGAGACACAAGAAATGCCACAACCAGACACCATTCCTTCAAGTGCAATTGTGATTTGTGTCTATAGACACTATTTATGCATGGTGTATATAGTACATCTATACAGTAAATACATGTAAAGTACTGTATGTAGTATTCTGTTTTTTTAAGGATAAGTATGTGCATATTGTATTTTCTTACTGTCAACAAATTTCAGAAAAAGACTAAAACCAACAATGTTCTAATCCATCTCTCAATACTTTCTGACTTCCCTGCCCTGCCTGTGGCTCTCAGCCCTAAGCCCACTAGTTCCTACTGAAGATATATCTTTTTGAACAGCTCACCTAACATCAACTTTCTTTTTATAAAATGGCTCAACAATTTCCTAGAACAGCTGGCCACTGTGGTTTTTAGCAAACATACTTAAACAGGTGGCAATGGAGCATTTGCTGGGGACTATTTTCAGCAGTGGATTAATCCACATTTTTTGCTCTAGTTAAGTATTTCTGGCAGTAGGACGGTGTGTGTGGGTCTGAGTGAAAATAAACAACAGTGTGTGTTCATGGTTATAAAGGCATATGTCACTTAGTGCACCAGTGTGGCTCAATGATGTGTTTTTAATAGTTTATAACAACAATGGAGCTCTATGGCACAGAGGAATAAGATCAGTATCAGGATTTGGATACACACAGAATACTTGTTAGCAGGATCAATTCATGTTCAATGATCATTGTTGGTTTTAGTCTTTTCAGTGGATTTGTTGACAATAAGAACCATAAATAATATCCCTAGATATATCCTTTAAGGTTGTAGATCTATATCATCCATCAATTCTTGAGCTTCCTTTTGAAGCTTTGACATTTCATTCCCCCTGTGTGAGATCAATAAAATTGATCTTATATTTGGGGGTTTTTTTGTACTTACGGAAGAGGACCCCTTGGAGGCGAGTGTTCCTGAAGCTCCTCTTCTGTCCGCGGCCCACCCAATTGAGCTCAGAACCAACAGCGAATGAAAGCACAGCTTGCATAAGCCGTCTCACTGCATCATCGACTGTAGCCCCACCCATCCGTGACAGGTAAGACACCTAGAATTTGGACCAGGTGTCAACACCAGTTTCACAGTAAGCCAAGCTACGTGTTTATAACTATCTGCAATGCTTACATTCACAAAGTAAATGTTATTCTATTAATAAATGTATTCATTAGCAGCCTCAATTATTACTTTCCTTATATTAATACATGTAAAATGTAGGTAAAATACTTGAAAAACCAGTGTATTACAGGAATTTCTACAGTTTCCATGATGAAAACCATAAGAATCAGCTTCCCTTTGAAAACCTCTGCACCCCAAACCCAAACACATTTTATGCATTATTTTCTGGAATACACTTGTGCCAGTTTCAAATTAGTGGTTAAAAAAAATAAACATAGTTCATGCCACCAAAATATCATGCATTGTGGATGCTTTTTATGTCGTAGTAAGGTCAATAACAGGCCTTGACCCTGAATAGCATTTCAGTGCTCTGCTTCTAATAACATTCTTGGAGCAATCACATGATTAGTACTGAGGTCCTTCACAGAAAAAAACGCAACATTCACGTTACCATTCTCTTTTGTATTCCTGGGTCCTCCAGCTGTCTCTCCATCTCATCCAGCTGCTCGAGAGTATTCAGGGGGAGATCCATTTCCAGAGCCTCCACATCCTCCTCCTCATAGCCAGCCTGACTCTGTAGTCGGGCCTGAAGATCCCTCAGCACTTCCCACTGCCTTTGCTGCTCCTCTTTGATTTCCACCAATAGGGAGATGATCTTCCGCTGTGCAACAGGCTCTGGAGAGGAAGAGGTAGAAAGAGGTGGAGTGTGACAGGATTGTGTTTCAAGTTAAGTTTGAGTTTACAAAGTGCAGATGGTGCCATGGATAACCAAAGGAGACTGGCATGTGTTATTTACGTGCTACATACATCACATGATCATAAGTCTAATATATAAATCCAAAACAACACAAAAAACTTGTGTCTGAAAGGCCCGCTATGAAAAAATAATTTATATTTGTGTAAATCTTGATGCTGGGGCATCATGACAGAATAATGTTTGTGCTTGTTGCTTTAAGGTTACAATAGTGAACAGTATGTTGGCAAATAAGCATTTTAAAATGATATAATGATGGCTTTCTTTATTCCTCCACCTGATTTTCAGGTGTCCTAAATACTATCAAATCATTCTCAACATAATTTTATTGCTTTGAGAAATGACTCTTCTCCCACAGATGCTGACACTATATCAGAAACACACTAACTTAATTAAAATGTTAAAGAATGTATGTATAAATACACTGACACCCCCAGTCACAATAATCATAAAAAACATAGTAATCTTGGCAATAGTATTAAATTAAGAGTGCCATCTTCCAATCACCTAGTGTGATTAAAAACACATGGGGCCACATCAACTTAGGTACATTTTTATAGAGATGTCACAATTTTTAGTCTAAATCAATGATAATATGTTAAATTAAATTTTAACTCAGAGTTGAACATGAATTTAATTCTTTTAGTGTGTGCTTTTAAATGCTTTGGTAAATATGTATTTTCATGTTTTTTGTACATATTGCCTGCTACAAATAAACATAACAAATATAAAAAAAATAAAATAGGTAGGCTACACTGACTAGTGAAAAGAGTGTGAATTACTATTCTTCAGGACAGAGTTCAAGACGCAAACACAGAAAATGTGCAAAGAATTAAGTAACTTATAGATATGATAATGACACCATTGCGTGAAATTATTAAAAACACGAACGTTCACAGCATTTTGTGATATCACATTAGGTTAATTCAAGTTACCTTAAGTTAAGGTAGCGTTGACATTCTTGCCATATTTCCTGGCAGACCATTCAAATTATCAAGCTATTTGAAGTTTCGCTAATAACTGTTTACCTGTGGATGAAGCTGAGATAAACTTGTCAGCGGCTTCGGTGCTACAGTCGGAGAGCGGCTCCACACCGAAACTGACGTCTCCTCGCCTCGGCTCATCTTTAAACTCCTCCCCTGAGCGTCTGGAGACATGTTCAACCAGACTGTGCATCTCATCGGACACAGCAGACAGTCTATGCTGGAGTGTTTCCAGAGCAATGTCTGCCATATGTTTGTTCACCAAACCATCCACTCGTCGTTGCATTGACCAGTCGAGATTCTCCCCATTATCGTGATCCATTTAACTTTTCACTAAAACTGTGGACCGATTAAACGTTCCCGAAAACCTTTCTAAACCTTTTGATAACGTTCCTGTGCCTTCTTAGTTAAAAGGAAGTAGCGGAAGTTGTTGAAAACAGAATTTTCCAGCGCATGCTATCACGTTGCACAAACGTCATTGAAATGTTGAAAGAACATTGGGGGATGATTGGGAACTACATTTCCCAAAATGCAAGCGCCACACTGCCGAGGCCAGATTTTTTGAGTGTATACATTTAAATTCTGACAGATTTGTTAAACATCACCAAAATTAACACACATGTATTACTATATTTTTATTATCAAAAATATTGCTGTAAAAAGTAGTGGTTTTTTTAACACACCTACATTTCATATTTTCATTATTCAAAAATACAGTAAAAGTAGGTCTCAGATGGTTAAACCCATATTTATAATGATAACATTTAAATTCAAAACTATGTGCTTCACATTAGTAATAATAATGACTGTGAAAATATATTAATAAAAAAAAGTATTGTTGTTTTATAGTTGTTTTTAACTTACAAATGGTGTAGTGCACATTACTGTAAGGAATCATCAAACATTTAAGGCTGCTTTTTGAAGAAGTTACTGTGTTCATACATCCCAAGCTCGTACTGTTTAATATGTATACATGTAATCATATGAATTAAAAGATAATTAAATTAAAATGTAATATTAATTTATAAATAAGTACCCAATCTACTCAAAAGGTGTAATCATGTTGGACCAAAGACTGTACGTGAAAATATCCTCTGAATGAGGATAAGGGTCAAGTGAAAGTAAGAACACTGTCCAATAAAAGAAACTGAATGTAAAATTTCAAATCAAAAACCATTATAGGATAAATAACACATCTTAATTTATCATCTTCATCTTAGTTTAACTGATACACAGAGGTCTTCTACCTCAATGTAGAATTACAGTTAACATTTGTACATACTGGACCACAAATTAAAGGTGCATGTACCACTTACTGTAGTCAAAATGCAAGGAAATGCTCAAGTATACAAATGTTTCTTTCTGGCCTCTTCTGTGTTGCGTCCTGTTAGCAGTGAAAGTGGTGCACAGATTTGCCCATCTTAAATACACAGTGCTACCGTTCAACCCAACCCCACCTTCATCAAGTTTCAATGGCCGTGACAACGGTCAGTAAACAATCACATTCTTTGTACGTGAACAGACAACCGTCATCTCAAATTCATGCTGCCCATTAGCAGATGTTGAGTGGTCAATTAGATTGCAGTGAGTTTGCATTGATGCAACACATTGCCACCTGGAGGACCTAGTTGACACTACATCAAAAGAACTGCAATCAATACAGAGAAGTAGAGTTAGCACTGAATGGCTACTTCAACAAAGGGGAAAAAAGATCCAAAAACTCATTCTGACATGGGGGGCATGTGTATACAAATTGTGAATCTGGATCAAGTCTAGGTAGTGACACAGTATAGAATCACACCCCAACTTCAAAGCACTTTCCTTTGTTTTGTTCAAAGAATGTGGCTAAAGTTGAGGTGTATCTCTTACTGAGGTTTTCAATTCACACACAGATCACACATCTGAAGATGCAGTGGTCAATACAACTACCCCAACAACAAGCACTTACTGCATTGAGAACCAAAGTTAGTGTTTGTGTTAGGGTAATAATGATGACAGTCTAGACAGACATGACAAAAACTTGAATTGCCATCAATGTCATGAGAAATACACCCCAACTATATAGCACTTTCTTAATGTTGAAGTCAGAGAGTTGCTTAAGTTGAAGTGTATCTCTCACCGAAATTTGTCTCTGAATTAAAAAAGTGGTTTCTTCTTCTTCCATCCGCTTTGTAGAGATACATGTATGAAGGAATCTGTCCCAACCAAGACAACCCCAAAAACTAGCACTTATGAATGCAAGAATCATCAGTGGCTGTATTTGAGGTGATCTGAGAGTGATTTCCGCAAGAAATGTCTCCTCATATGTACAGTTATGTCAATGAAAACTGCCCCAACAAGTAGCACTTACTGAATTGAATATTCAGTGCTCATGTCAGGGTAAAGCCAAAAACTCATCCAGTGCCAAAACAGCATTCATGTAACAACTGATTTAGAATGGGCGTTTGGAAAAATAGCTTGAAAGGAGCCTGGGAAATCAGAGGTCAGAAAACTACCCCAACAAGTAGCACTTACTGCATTCAGGACCCAAGTCAGTGCTTCTGTTCAGGTAATGTTAGTGACCGATTCATACATTTCCCGTGTCATGTAAAACTGATGTGAAATGACTCTCTGCATTTATCTGATGATATGTCTGTTGAAGAACTCACAACCAAGACAACCCCAAAGAGAAGCACTTATGAAAACCAGAATCATCAGTGTCTCTGTTTGAGGTGATCTGAACGTGATTCCGATAGTACCTCTCTTCATTTGCAATCTGTAGCATTTGTCATGTGCAACCGCCCCAACAAGTAGCACTTACTGTAGTCAAAATACAAGGCAATGCTCAAGTTGGGCCAATAACTCAAACTCTCAGTGAAAAATCTTCTTTACTCATGAGGTTCCCTCGGAGCCTAGAGATGTTTCTTTCTGGCCTCTTCTGCGTTGCGTCCTGTTAGCAGTGAAAGTGGTGCACAGATTTGCCCATCTTAAATACACAGTGCTACCGTTCAACCCAACCCCGCCTTCATTTTCATCAAGTTTCAATGGCCGTGACAACGGTCAGTAAACAATCACATTCTTTGTACGTGAATAGACAACCGTCATCTCAAATTCATGCAGGCCGTTAGCAGATGTTGAGTGGTCAATTAGATTGCAGTGAGTTTGCATTGATGCAACACATTGCCACCTGGAGGACCTAGTTGACACTACATCAAAAGAACTGCAATCAATACAGAGAAGTAGAGTTAGCACTGAATGGCTACTTCAACAAAGGGGAAAAAAGATCCAAAAACTCATTCTGACATGGGGGGCATGTGTATACAAATTGTGAATCTGGATCAAGTCTAGGTAGTGACACAGTATAGAATCACACCCCAACTTCAAAGCACTTTCCTTTGTTTTGTTCAAAGAATGTGGCTAAAGTTGAGGTGTATCTCTTACTGAGGTTTTCAATTCACACACAGATCACACATCTGAAGATGCAGTGGTCAATACAACTACCCCAACAACAAGCACTTACTGCATTGAGAACCAAAGTTAGTGTTTGTGTTAGGGTAATAATGATGACAGTCTAGACAGACATGACAAAAACTTGAATTGCCATCAATGTCATGAGAAATACACCCCAACTATATAGCACTTTCTTAATGTTGAAGTCAGAGAGTTGCTTAAGTTGAAGTGTATCTCTCACCGAAATTTGTCTCTGAATTAAAAAAGTGGTTTCTTCTTCTTCCATCCGCTTTGTAGAGATACATGTATGAAGGAATCTGTCCCAACCAAGACAACCCCAAAAACTAGCACTTATGAATGCAAGAATCATCAGTGGCTGTATTTGAGGTGATCTGAGAGTGATTTCCGCAAGAAATGTCTCCTCATATGTACAGTTACTTATGTCAATGAAAACTGCCCCAACAAGTAGCACTTACTGAATTGAACATTCAGTGCTCACGTCAGGGTAAAGCCAAAAACTCATCCAGTGCCAAAACAGCATTCATGTAACAACTGATTTAGAATGGGCGTTTGGAAAAATAGCTTGAAAGGAGCCTGGGAAATCAGAGGTCAGAAAACTACCCCAACAAGTAGCACTTACTGCATTCAGGACCCAAGTCAGTGCTTCTGTTCAGGTAATGTTAGTGACCGATTCATACATTTCCCGTGTCATGTAAAACTGATGTGAAATGACTCTCTGCATTTATCTGATGATATGTCTGTTGAAGAACTCACAACCAAGACAACCCCAAAGAGAAGCACTTATGAAAACCAGAATCATCAGTGTCTCTGTTTGAGGTGATCTGAACGTGATTCCGATAGTACCTCTCTTCATTTGCAATCTGTAGCATTTGTCATGTGCAACCGCCCCAACAAGTAGCACTTACTGTAGTCAAAATACAAGGCAATGCTCAAGTTGGGCCAATAACTCAAACTCTCAGTGAAAAATCTTCTTTACTCATGAGGTTCCCTCGGAGTCTAGAGATGTTTCTTTCTGGCCTCTTCTGCGTTGCGTCCTGTTAGCAGTGAAAGTGGTGCACAGATTTGCCCATCTTAAATACACAGTGCTACCGTTCAACCCAACCCCGCCTTCATTTTCATCAAGTTTCAATGGCCGTGACAACGGTCAGTAAACAATCACATTCTTTGTACGTGAATAGACAACCGTCATCTCAAATTCATGCAGGCCGTTAGCAGATGTTGAGTGGTCAGTTAGATTGCAGTGAGTTTGCATTGATGCAACACATTGCCACCTGGAGGACCTATTTGACACTACATCAAAAGAACTGCAATCAATACAGAGAAGTAGAGTTAGCACTGAATGGCTACTTCAACAAAGGGGAAAAAAGATCCAAAAACTCATTCTGACATGGGGGGCATGTGTATACAAATTGTGAATCTGGATCAAGTCTAGGTAGTGACACAGTATAGAATCACACCCCAACTTCAAAGCACTTTCCTTTGTTTTGTTCAAAGAATGTGGCTAAAGTTGAGGTGTATCTCTTACTGAGGTTTTCAATTCACACACAGATCACACATCTGAAGATGCAGTGGTCAATACAACTACCCCAACAACAAGCACTTACTGCATTGAGAACCAAAGTTAGTGTTTGTGTTAGGGTAATAATGATGACAGTCTAGACAGACATGACAAAAACTTGAATTGCCATCAATGTCATGAGAAATACACCCCAACTATATAGCACTTTCTTAATGTTGAAGTCAGAGAGTTGCTTAAGTTGAAGTGTATCTCTCACCGAAATTTGTCTCTGAATTAAAAAAGTGGTTTCTTCTTCTTCCATCCGCTTTGTAGAGATACATGTGTGAAGGAATCTGTCCCAACCAAGACAACCCCAAAAACTAGCACTTATGAATGCAAGAATCATCAGTGGCTGTATTTGAGGTGATCTGAGAGTGATTTCCGCAAGAAATGTCTCCTCATATGTACAGTTACTTATGTCAATGAAAACTGCCCCAACAAATAGCACTTACTGAATTGAACATTCAGTGCTCACGTCAGGGTAAAGCCAAAAACTCATCCAGTGCCAAAACAGCATTCATGTAACAACTGATTTAGAATGGGCGTTTGGAAAAATAGCTTGAAAGGAGCCTGGGAAATCAGAGGTCAGAAAAACTACCCCAACAAGTAGCACTTACTGCATTCAGGACCCAAGTCAGTGCTTCTGTTCAGGTAATGTTAGTGACCGATTCATACATTTCCCGTGTCATGTAAAACTGATGTGAAATGACTCTCTGCATTTATCTGATGATATGTCTGTTGAAGAACTCACAACCAAGACAACCCCAAAGAGAAGCACTTATGAAAACCAGAATCATCAGTGTCTCTGTTTGAGGTGATCTGAACGTGATTCCGATAGTACCTCTCTTCATTTGCAATCTGTAGCATTTGTCATGTGCAACCGCCCCAACAAGTAGCACTTACTGTAGTCAAAATACAAGGCAATGCTCAAGTTGGGCCAATAACTCAAACTCTCAGTGAAAAATCTTCTTTACTCATGAGGTTCCCTCGGAGTCTAGAGATGTTTCTTTCTGGCCTCTTCTGCGTTGCGTCCTGTTAGCAGTGAAAGTGGTGCACAGATTTGCCCATCTTAAATACACAGTGCTACCGTTCAACCCAACCCCGCCTTCATTTTCATCAAGTTTCAATGGCCGTGACAACGGTCAGTAAACAATCACATTCTTTGTACGTGAATAGACAACCGTCATCTCAAATTCATGCAGGCCGTTAGCAGATGTTGAGTGGTCAATTAGATTGCAGTGAGTTTGCATTGATGCAACACATTGCCACCTGGAGGACCTAGTTGACACTACATCAAAAGAACTGCAATCAATACAGAGAAGTAGAGTTAGCACTGAATGGCTACTTCAACAAAGGGGAAAAAAGATCCAAAAACTCATTCTGACATGGGGGGCATGTGTATACAAATTGTGAATCTGGATCAAGTCTAGGTAGTGACACAGTATAGAATCACACCCCAACTTCAAAGCACTTTCCTTTGTTTTGTTCAAAGAATGTGGCTAAAGTTGAGGTGTATCTCTTACTGAGGTTTTCAATTCACACACAGATCACACATCTGAAGATGCAGTGGTCAATACAACTACCCCAACAACAAGCACTTACTGCATTGAGAACCAAAGTTAGTGTTTGTGTTAGGGTAATAATGATGACAGTCTAGACAGACATGACAAAAACTTGAATTGCCATCAATGTCATGAGAAATACACCCCAACTATTTAGCACTTTCTTAATGTTGAAGTCAGAGAGTTGCTTAAGTTGAAGTGTATCTCTCACCGAAATTTGTCTCTGAATTAAAAAAGTGGTTTCTTCTTCTTCCATCCGCTTTGTAGAGATACATGTGTGAAGGAATCTGTCCCAACCAAGACAACCCCAAAAACTAGCACTTATGAATGCAAGAATCATCAGTGGCTGTATTTGAGGTGATCTGAGAGTGATTTCCGCAAGAAATGTCTCCTCATATGTACAGTTACTTATGTCAATGAAAACTGCCCCAACAAGTAGCACTTACTGAATTGAACATTCAGTGCTCATGTCAGGGTAAAGCCAAAAACTCATCCAGTGCCAAAACAGCATTCATGTAACAACTGATTTAGAATGGGCGTTTGGAAAAATAGCTTGAAAGGAGCCTGGGAAATCAGAGGTCAGAAAAACTACCCCAACAAGTAGCACTTACTGCAGTCAGGACCCAAGTCAGTGCTTCTGTTCAGGTAATGTTAGTGACCGATTCATACATTTCCCGTGTCATGTAAAACTGATGTGAAATGACTCTCTGCATTTATCTGATGATATGTCTGTTGAAGAACTCACAACCAAGACAACCCCAAAGAGAAGCACTTATGAAAACCAGAATCATCAGTGTCTCTGTTTGAGGTGATCTGAACGTGATTCCGATAGTACCTCTCTTCATTTGCAATCTGTAGCATTTGTCATGTGCAACCGCCCCAACAAGTAGCACTTACTGTAGTCAAAATACAAGGCAATGCTCAAGTTGGGCCAATAACTCAAACTCTCAGTGAAAAATCTTCTTTACTCATGAGGTTCCCTCGGAGTCTAGAGATGTTTCTTTCTGGCCTCTTCTGCGTTGCGTCCTGTTAGCAGTGAAAGTGGTGCACAGATTTGCCCATCTTAAATACACAGTGCTACCGTTCAACCCAACCCTGCCTTCATTTTCATCAAGTTTCAATGGCCGTGACAACGGTCAGGAAACAATCACATTCTTTGTACGTGAATAGACAACCGTCATCTCAAATTCATGCAGGCCGTTAGCAGATGTTGAGTGGTCAATTAGATTGCAGTGAGTTTGCATTGATGCAACACATTGCCACCTGGAGGACCTAGTTGACACTACATCAAAAGAACTGCAATCAATACAGAGAAGTAGAGTTAGCACTGAATGGCTACTTCAACAAAGGGGAAAAAAGATCCAAAAACTCATTCTGACATGGGGGGCATGTGTATACAAATTGTGAATCTGGATCAAGTCTAGGTAGTGACCCAGTATAGAATCACACCCCAACTTCAAAGCACTTTCCTTTGTTTTGTTCAAAGAATGTGGCTAAAGTTGAGGTGTATCTCTTACTGAGGTTTTCAATTCACACACAGATCACACATCTGAAGATGCAGTGGTCAATACAACTACCCCAACAACAAGCACTTACTGCATTGAGAACCAAAGTTAGTGTTTGTGTTAGGGTAATAATGATGACAGTCTAGACAGACATGACAAAAACTTGAATTGCCATCAATGTCATGAGAAATACACCCCAACTATATAGCACTTTCTTAATGTTGAAGTCAGAGAGTTGCTTAAGTTGAAGTGTATCTCTCACCGAAATTTGTCTCTGAATTAAAAAAGTGGTTTCTTCTTCTTCCATCCGCTTTGTAGAGATACATGTGTGAAGGAATCTGTCCCAACCAAGACAACCCCAAAAACTAGCACTTATGAATGCAAGAATCATCAGTGGCTGTATTTGAGGTGATCTGAGAGTGATTTCCGCAAGAAATGTCTCCTCATATGTACAGTTACTTATGTCAATGAAAACTGCCCCAACAAGTAGCACTTACTGAATTGAACATTCAGTGCTCATGTCAGGGTAAAGCCAAAAACTCATCCAGTGCCAAAACAGCATTCATGTAACAACTGATTTAGAATGAGCGTTTGGAAAAATAGCTTGAAAGGAGCCTGGGAAATCAGGGGTCAGAAAAACTACCCCAACAAGTAGCACTTACTGCATTCAGGACCCAAGTCAGTGCTTCTGTTCAGGTAATGTTAGTGACCGATTCATACATTTCCCGTGTCATGTAAAACTGATGTGAAATGACTCTCTGCATTTATCTGATGATATGTCTGTTGAAGAACTCACAACCAAGACAACCCCAAAGAGAAGCACTTATGAAAACCAGAATCATCAGTGTCTCTGTTTGAGGTGATCTGAACGTGATTCCGATAGTACCTCTCTTCATTTGCAATCTGTAGCATTTGTCATGTGCAACCGCCCCAACAAGTAGCACTTACTGTAGTCAAAATACAAGGCAATGCTCAAGTTGGGCCAATAACTCAAACTCTCAGTGAAAAATCTTCTTTACTCATGAGGTTCCCTCGGAGTCTAGAGATGTTTCTTTCTGGCCTCTTCTGCGTTGCGACTGTTAGCAGTGAAAGTGGTGCACAGATTTGCCCATCTTAAATACACAGTGCTACCGTTCAACCCAACCCCGCCTTCATTTTCATCAAGTTTCAATGGCCGTGACAACGGTCAGGAAACAATCACATTCTTTGTACGTGAATAGACAACCGTCATCTCAAATTCATGCAGGCCGTTAGCAGATGTTGAGTGGTCAATTAGATTGCAGTGAGTTTGCATTGATGCAACACATTGCCACCTGGAGGACCTAGTTGACACTACATCAAAAGAACTGCAATCAATACAGAGAAGTAGAGTTAGCACTGAATGGCTACTTCAACAAAGGGGAAAAAAGATCCAAAAACTCATTCTGACATGGGGGGCATGTGTATACAAATTGTGAATCTGGATCAAGTCTAGGTAGTGACACAGTATAGAATCACACCCCAACTTCAAAGCACTTTCCTTTGTTTTGTTCAAAGAATGTGGCTAAAGTTGAGGTGTATCTCTTACTGAGGTTTTCAATTCACACACAGATCACACATCTGAAGATGCAGTGGTCAATACAACTACCCCAACAACAAGCACTTACTGCATTGAGAACCAAAGTTAGTGTTTGTGTTAGGGTAATAATGATGACAGTCTAGACAGACATGACAAAAACTTGAATTGCCATCAATGTCATGAGAAATACACCCCAACTATTTAGCACTTTCTTAATGTTGAAGTCAGAGAGTTGCTTAAGTTGAAGTGTATCTCTCACCGAAATTTGTCTCTGAATTAAAAAAGTGGTTTCTTCTTCTTCCATCCGCTTTGTAGAGATACATGTGTGAAGGAATCTGTCCCAACCAAGACAACCCCAAAAACTAGCACTTATGAATGCAAGAATCATCAGTGGCTGTATTTGAGGTGATCTGAGAGTGATTTCCGCAAGAAATGTCTCCTCATATGTACAGTTACTTATGTCAATGAAAACTGCCCCAACAAGTAGCACTTACTGAATTGAACATTCAGTGCTCATGTCAGGGTAAAGCCAAAAACTCATCCAGTGCCAAAACAGCATTCATGTAACAACTGATTTAGAATGGGCGTTTGGAAAAATAGCTTGAAAGGAGCCTGGGAAATCAGAGGTCAGAAAAACTACCCCAACAAGTAGCACTTACTGCAGTCAGGACCCAAGTCAGTGCTTCTGTTCAGGTAATGTTAGTGACCGATTCATACATTTCCCGTGTCATGTAAAACTGATGTGAAATGACTCTCTGCATTTATCTGATGATATGTCTGTTGAAGAACTCACAACCAAGACAACCCCAAAGAGAAGCACTTA
Organism: Thunnus maccoyii; assembly: GCF_910596095.1. NCBI lineage: Eukaryota > Metazoa > Chordata > Actinopteri > Scombriformes > Scombridae > Thunnus > Thunnus maccoyii. The sequence continues at coordinate 28,188,693 of NC_056546.1, forward strand.
TGAAAACCAGAATCATCAGTGTCTCTGTTTGAGGTGATCTGAACGTGATTCCGATAGTACCTCTCTTCATTTGCAATCTGTAGCATTTGTCATGTGCAACCGCCCCAACAAGTAGCACTTACTGTAGTCAAAATACAAGGCAATGCTCAAGTTGGGCCAATAACTCAAACTCTCAGTGAAAAATCTTCTTTACTCATGAGGTTCCCTCGGAGTCTAGAGATGTTTCTTTCTGGCCTCTTCTGCGTTGCGTCCTGTTAGCAGTGAAAGTGGTGCACAGATTTGCCCATCTTAAATACACAGTGCTACCGTTCAACCCAACCCTGCCTTCATTTTCATCAAGTTTCAATGGCCGTGACAACGGTCAGGAAACAATCACATTCTTTGTACGTGAATAGACAACCGTCATCTCAAATTCATGCAGGCCGTTAGCAGATGTTGAGTGGTCAATTAGATTGCAGTGAGTTTGCATTGATGCAACACATTGCCACCTGGAGGACCTAGTTGACACTACATCAAAAGAACTGCAATCAATACAGAGAAGTAGAGTTAGCACTGAATGGCTACTTCAACAAAGGGGAAAAAAGATCCAAAAACTCATTCTGACATGGGGGGCATGTGTATACAAATTGTGAATCTGGATCAAGTCTAGGTAGTGACCCAGTATAGAATCACACCCCAACTTCAAAGCACTTTCCTTTGTTTTGTTCAAAGAATGTGGCTAAAGTTGAGGTGTATCTCTTACTGAGGTTTTCAATTCACACACAGATCACACATCTGAAGATGCAGTGGTCAATACAACTACCCCAACAACAAGCACTTACTGCATTGAGAACCAAAGTTAGTGTTTGTGTTAGGGTAATAATGATGACAGTCTAGACAGACATGACAAAAACTTGAATTGCCATCAATGTCATGAGAAATACACCCCAACTATATAGCACTTTCTTAATGTTGAAGTCAGAGAGTTGCTTAAGTTGAAGTGTATCTCTCACCGAAATTTGTCTCTGAATTAAAAAAGTGGTTTCTTCTTCTTCCATCCGCTTTGTAGAGATACATGTGTGAAGGAATCTGTCCCAACCAAGACAACCCCAAAAACTAGCACTTATGAATGCAAGAATCATCAGTGGCTGTATTTGAGGTGATCTGAGAGTGATTTCCGCAAGAAATGTCTCCTCATATGTACAGTTACTTATGTCAATGAAAACTGCCCCAACAAGTAGCACTTACTGAATTGAACATTCAGTGCTCATGTCAGGGTAAAGCCAAAAACTCATCCAGTGCCAAAACAGCATTCATGTAACAACTGATTTAGAATGAGCGTTTGGAAAAATAGCTTGAAAGGAGCCTGGGAAATCAGGGGTCAGAAAAACTACCCCAACAAGTAGCACTTACTGCATTCAGGACCCAAGTCAGTGCTTCTGTTCAGGTAATGTTAGTGACCGATTCATACATTGAAAGTGGTGCACAGATTTGCCCATCTTAAATACACAGTGCTACCGTTCAACCCAACCCCGCCTTCATTTTCATCAAGTTTCAATGGCCGTGACAACGGTCAGGAAACAATCACATTCTTTGTACGTGAATAGACAACCGTCATCTCAAATTCATGCAGGCCGTTGGCAGATGTTGAGTGGTCAATTAGATTGCAGTGAGTTTGCATTGATGCAACACATTGCCACCTGGAGGACCTAGTTGACACTACATCAAAAGAACTGCAATCAATACAGAGAAGTAGAGTTAGCACTGAATGGCTACTTCAACAAAGGGGAAAAAAGATCCAAAAACTCATTCTGACATGGGGGGCATGTGTATACAAATTGTGAATCTGGATCAAGTCTAGGTAGTGACACAGTATAGAATCACACCCCAACTTCAAAGCACTTTCCTTTGTTTTGTTCAAAGAATGTGGCTAAAGTTGAGGTGTATCTCTTACTGAGGTTTTCAATTCACACACAGATCACACATCTGAAGATGCAGTGGTCAATACAACTACCCCAACAACAAGCACTTACTGCATTGAGAACCAAAGTTAGTGTTTGTGTTAGGGTAATAATGATGACAGTCTAGACGGACATGACAAAAACTTGAATTGCCATCAATGTCATGAGAAATACACCCCAACTATATAGCACTTTCTTAATGTTGAAGTCAGAGAGTTGCTTAAGTTGAAGTGTATCTCTCACCGAAATTTGTCTCTGAATTAAAAAAGTGGTTTCTTCTTCTTCCATCTGCTTTGTAGAGATACATGTGTGAAGGAATCTGTCCCAACCAAGACAACCCCAAAAACTAGCACTTATGAATGCAAGAATCATCAGTGGCTGTATTTGAGGTGATCTGAGAGTGATTTCCGCAAGAAATGTCTCCTCATATGTACAGTTACTTATGTCAATGAAAACTGCCCCAACAAGTAGCACTTACTGAATTGAACATTCAGTGCTCACGTCAGGGTAAAGCCAAAAACTCATCCAGTGCCAAAACAGCATTCATGTAACAACTGATTTAGAATGGGCGTTTGGAAAAATAGCTTGAAAGGAGCCTGGGAAATCAGGGGTCAGAAAAACTACCCCAACAAGTAGCACTTACTGCATTCAGGACCCAAGTCAGTGCTTCTGTTCAGGTAATGTTAGTGACCGATTCATACATTTCCCGTGTCATGTAAAACTGATGTGAAATGACTCTCTGCATTTATCTGATGATATGTCTGTTGAAGAACTCACAACCAAGACAACCCCAAAGAGAAGCACTTATGAAAACCAGAATCATCAGTGTCTCTGTTTGAGGTGATCTGAACGTGATTCCGATAGTACCTCTCTTCATTTGCAATCTGTAGCATTTGTCATGTGCAACCGCCCCAACAAGTAGCACTTACTGTAGTCAAAATACAAGGCAATGCTCAAGTTGGGCCAATAACTCAAACTCTCAGTGAAAAATCTTCTTTACTCATGAGGTTCCCTCGGAGTCTAGAGATGTTTCTTTCTGGCCTCTTCTGCGTTGCGTCCTGTTAGCAGTGAAAGTGGTGCACAGATTTGCCCATCTTAAATACACAGTGCTACCGTTCAACCCAACCCCGCCTTCATTTTCATCAAGTTTCAATGGCCGTGACAACGGTCAGTAAACAATCACATTCTTTGTACGTGAATAGACAACCGTCATCTCAAATTCATGCAGGCCGTTAGCAGATGTTGAGTGGTCAATTAGATTGCAGTGAGTTTGCATTGATGCAACACATTGCCACCTGGAGGACCTAGTTGACACTACATCAAAAGAACTGCAATCAATACAGAGAAGTAGAGTTAGCACTGAATGGCTACTTCAACAAAGGGGAAAAAAGATCCAAAAACTCATTCTGACATGGGGGGCATGTGTATACAAATTGTGAATCTGGATCAAGTCTAGGTAGTGACACAGTATAGAATCACACCCCAACTTCAAATCACTTTCCTTTGTTTTGTTCAAAGAATGTGGCTAAAGTTGAGGTGTATCTCTTACTGAGGTTTTCAATTCACACACAGATCACACATCTGAAGATGCAGTGGTCAATACAACTACCCCAACAACAAGCACTTACTGCATTGAGAACCAAAGTTAGTGTTTGTGTTAGGGTAATAATGATGACAGTCTAGACGGACATGACAAAAACTTGAATTGCCATCAATGTCATGAGAAATACACCCCAACTATATAGCACTTTCTTAATGTTGAAGTCAGAGAGTTGCTTAAGTTGAAGTGTATCTCTCACCGAAATTTGTCTCTGAATTAAAAAAGTGGTTTCTTCTTCTTCCATCCGCTTTGTAGAGATACATGTGTGAAGGAATCTGTCCCAACCAAGACAACCCCAAAAACTAGCACTTATGAATGCAAGAATCATCAGTGGCTGTATTTGAGGTGATCTGAGAGTGATTTCCGCAAGAAATGTCTCCTCATATGTACAGTTACTTATGTCAATGAAAACTGCCCCAACAAGTAGCACTTACTGAATTGAACATTCAGTGCTCATGTCAGGGTAAAGCCAAAAACTCATCCAGTGCCAAAACAGCATTCATGTAACAACTGATTTAGAATGGGCGTTTGGAAAAATAGCTTGAAAGGAGCCTGGGAAATCAGAGGTCAGAAAAACTACCCCAACAAGTAGCACTTACTGCATTCAGGACCCAAGTCAGTGCTTCTGTTCAGGTAATGTTAGTGACCGATTCATACATTTCCCGTGTCATGTAAAACTGATGTGAAATGACTCTCTGCATTTATCTGATGATATGTCTGTTGAAGAACTCACAACCAAGACAACCCCAAAGAGAAGCACTTATGAAAACCAGAATCATCAGTGTCTCTGTTTGAGGTGATCTGAACGTGATTCCGATAGTACCTCTCTTCATTTGCAATCTGTAGCATTTGTCATGTGCAACCGCCCCAACAAGTAGCACTTACTGTAGTCAAAATACAAGGCAATGCTCAAGTTGGGCCAATAACTCAAACTCTCAGTGAAAAATCTTCTTTACTCATGAGGTTCCCTCGGAGTCTAGAGATGTTTCTTTCTGGCCTCTTCTGCGTTGCGTCCTGTTAGCAGTGAAAGTGGTGCACAGATTTGCCCATCTTAAATACACAGTGCTACCGTTCAACCCAACCCCGCCTTCATTTTCATCAAGTTTCAATGGCCGTGACAACGGTCAGGAAACAATCACATTCTTTGTACGTGAATAGACAACCGTCATCTCAAATTCATGCAGGCCGTTAGCAGATGTTGAGTGGTCAATTAGATTGCAGTGAGTTTGCATTGATGCAACACATTGCCACCTGGAGGACCTAGTTGACACTACATCAAAAGAACTGCAATCAATACAGAGAAGTAGAGTTAGCACTGAATGGCTACTTCAACAAAGGGGAAAAAAGATCCAAAAACTCATTCTGACATGGGGGGCATGTGTATACAAATTGTGAATCTGGATCAAGTCTAGGTAGTGACACAGTATAGAATCACACCCCAACTTCAAAGCACTTTCCTTTGTTTTGTTCAAAGAATGTGGCTAAAGTTGAGGTGTATCTCTTACTGAGGTTTTCAATTCACACACAGATCACACATCTGAAGATGCAGTGGTCAATACAACTACCCCAACAACAAGCACTTACTGCATTGAGAACCAAAGTTAGTGTTTGTGTTAGGGTAATAATGATGACAGTCTAGACGGACATGACAAAAACTTGAATTGCCATCAATGTCATGAGAAATACACCCCAACTATATAGCACTTTCTTAATGTTGAAGTCAGAGAGTTGCTTAAGTTGAAGTGTATCTCTCACCGAAATTTGTCTCTGAATTAAAAAAGTGGTTTCTTCTTCTTCCATCCGCTTTGTAGAGATACATGTGTGAAGGAATCTGTCCCAACCAAGACAACCCCAAAAACTAGCACTTATGAATGCAAGAATCATCAGTGGCTGTATTTGAGGTGATCTGAGAGTGATTTCCGCAAGAAATGTCTCCTCATATGTACAGTTACTTATGTCAATGAAAACTGCCCCAACAAGTAGCACTTACTGAATTGAACATTCAGTGCTCATGTCAGGGTAAAGCCAAAAACTCATCCAGTGCCAAAACAGCATTCATGTAACAACTGATTTAGAATGGGCGTTTGGAAAAATAGCTTGAAAGGAGCCTGGGAAATCAGAGGTCAGAAAAACTACCCCAACAAGTAGCACTTACTGCATTCAGGACCCAAGTCAGTGCTTCTGTTCAGGTAATGTTAGTGACCGATTCATACATTTCCCGTGTCATGTAAAACTGATGTGAAATGACTCTCTGCATTTATCTGATGATATGTCTGTTGAAGAACTCACAACCAAGACAACCCCAAAGAGAAGCACTTATGAAAACCAGAATCATCAGTGTCTCTGTTTGAGGTGATCTGAACGTGATTCCGATAGTACCTCTCTTCATTTGCAATCTGTAGCATTTGTCATGTGCAACCGCCCCAACAAGTAGCACTTACTGTAGTCAAAATACAAGGCAATGCTCAAGTTGGGCCAATAACTCAAACTCTCAGTGAAAAATCTTCTTTACTCATGAGGTTCCCTCGGAGTCTAGAGATGTTTCTTTCTGGCCTCTTCTGCGTTGCGTCCTGTTAGCAGTGAAAGTGGTGCACAGATTTGCCCATCTTAAATACACAGTGCTACCGTTCAACCCAACCCCGCCTTCATTTTCATCAAGTTTCAATGGCCGTGACAACGGTCAGGAAACAATCACATTCTTTGTACGTGAATAGACAACCGTCATCTCAAATTCATGCAGGCCGTTAGCAGATGTTGAGTGGTCAATTAGATTGCAGTGAGTTTGCATTGATGCAACACATTGCCACCTGGAGGACCTAGTTGACACTACATCAAAAGAACTGCAATCAATACAGAGAAGTAGAGTTAGCACTGAATGGCTACTTCAACAAAGGGGAAAAAAGATCCAAAAACTCATTCTGACATGGGGGGCATGTGTATACAAATTGTGAATCTGGATCAAGTCTAGGTAGTGACACAGTATAGAATCACACCCCAACTTCAAAGCACTTTCCTTTGTTTTGTTCAAAGAATGTGGCTAAAGTTGAGGTGTATCTCTTACTGAGGTTTTCAATTCACACACAGATCACACATCTGAAGATGCAGTGGTCAATACAACTACCCCAACAACAAGCACTTACTGCATTGAGAACCAAAGTTAGTGTTTGTGTTAGGGTAATAATGATGACAGTCTAGACAGACATGACAAAAACTTGAATTGCCATCAATGTCATGAGAAATACACCCCAACTATATAGCACTTTCTTAATGTTGAAGTCAGAGAGTTGCTTAAGTTGAAGTGTATCTCTCACCGAAATTTGTCTCTGAATTAAAAAAGTGGTTTCTTCTTCTTCCATCTGCTTTGTAGAGATACATGTGTGAAGGAATCTGTCCCAACCAAGACAACCCCAAAAACTAGCACTTATGAATGCAAGAATCATCAGTGGCTGTATTTGAGGTGATCTGAGAGTGATTTCCGCAAGAAATGTCTCCTCATATGTACAGTTACTTATGTCAATGAAAACTGCCCCAACAAGTAGCACTTACTGAATTGAACATTCAGTGCTCACGTAGGGTAAAGCCAAAAACTCATCCAGTGCCAGAACAGCATTCATGTAACAACTGATTTAGAATGGGCGTTTGGAAAAATAGCTTGAAAGGAGCCTGGGAAATCAGAGGTCAGAAAAACTACCCCAACAAGTAGCACTTACTGCATTCAGGACCCAAGTCAGTGCTTCTGTTCAGGTAATGTTAGTGACCGATTCATACATTTCCCGTGTCATGTAAAACTGATGTGAAATGACTCTCTGCATTTATCTGATGATATGTCTGTTGAAGAACTCACAACCAAGACAACCCCAAAGAGAAGCACTTATGAAAACCAGAATCATCAGTGTCTCTGTTTGAGGTGATCTGAACGTGATTCCGATAGTACCTCTCTTCATTTGCAATCTGTAGCATTTGTCATGTGCAACCGCCCCAACAAGTAGCACTTACTGTAGTCAAAATACAAGGCAATGCTCAAGTTGGGCCAATAACTCAAACTCTCAGTGAAAAATCTTCTTTACTCATGAGGTTCCCTCGGAGTCTAGAGATGTTTCTTTCTGGCCTCTTCTGCGTTGCGTCCTGTTAGCAGTGAAAGTGGTGCACAGATTTGCCCATCTTAAATACACAGTGCTACCGTTCAACCCAACCCCGCCTTCATTTTCATCAAGTTTCAATGGCCGTGACAACGGTCAGGAAACAATCACATTCTTTGTACGTGAATAGACAACCGTCATCTCAAATTCATGCAGGCCGTTAGCAGATGTTGAGTGGTCAATTAGATTGCAGTGAGTTTGCATTGATGCAACACATTGCCACCTGGAGGACCTAGTTGACACTACATCAAAAGAACTGCAATCAATACAGAGAAGTAGAGTTAGCACTGAATGGCTACTTCAACAAAGGGGAAAAAAGATCCAAAAACTCATTCTGACATGGGGGGCATGTGTATACAAATTGTGAATCTGGATCAAGTCTAGGTAGTGACACAGTATAGAATCACACCCCAACTTCAAAGCACTTTCCTTTGTTTTGTTCAAAGAATGTGGCTAAAGTTGAGGTGTATCTCTTACTGAGGTTTTCAATTCACACACAGATCACACATCTGAAGATGCAGTGGTCAATACAACTACCCCAACAACAAGCACTTACTGCATTGAGAACCAAAGTTAGTGTTTGTGTTAGGGTAATAATGATGACAGTCTAGACAGACATGACAAAAACTTGAATTGCCATCAATGTCATGAGAAATACACCCCAACTATATAGCACTTTCTTAATGTTGAAGTCAGAGAGTTGCTTAAGTTGAAGTGTATCTCTCACCGAAATTTGTCTCTGAATTAAAAAAGTGGTTTCTTCTTCTTCCATCCGCTTTGTAGAGATACATGTGTGAAGGAATCTGTCCCAACCAAGACAACCCCAAAAACTAGCACTTATGAATGCAAGAATCATCAGTGGCTGTATTTGAGGTGATCTGAGAGTGATTTCCGCAAGAAATGTCTCCTCATATGTACAGTTACTTATGTCAATGAAAACTGCCCCAACAAGTAGCACTTACTGAATTGAACATTCAGTGCTCACGTCAGGGTAAAGCCAAAAACTCATCCAGTGCCAAAACAGCATTCATGTAACAACTGATTTAGAATGGGCGTTTGGAAAAATAGCTTGAAAGGAGCCTGGGAAATCAGAGGTCAGAAAAACTACCCCAACAAGTAGCACTTACTGCATTCAGGACCCAAGTCAGTGCTTCTGTTCAGGTAATGTTAGTGACCGATTCATACATTTCCCGTGTCATGTAAAACTGATGTGAAATGACTCTCTGCATTTATCTGATGATATGTCTGTTGAAGAACTCACAACCAAGACAACCCCAAAGAGAAGCACTTATGAAAACCAGAATCATCAGTGTCTCTGTTTGAGGTGATCTGAACGTGATTCCGATAGTACCTCTCTTCATTTGCAATCTGTAGCATTTGTCATGTGCAACCGCCCCAACAAGTAGCACTTACTGTAGTCAAAATACAAGGCAATGCTCAAGTTGGGCCAATAACTCAAACTCTCAGTGAAAAATCTTCTTTACTCATGAGGTTCCCTCGGAGTCTAGAGATGTTTCTTTCTGGCCTCTTCTGCGTTGCGTCCTGTTAGCAGTGAAAGTGGTGCACAGATTTGCCCATCTTAAATACACAGTGCTACCGTTCAACCCAACCCCGCCTTCATTTTCATCAAGTTTCAATGGCCGTGACAACGGTCAGGAAACAATCACATTCTTTGTACGTGAATAGACAACCGTCATCTCAAATTCATGCAGGCCGTTAGCAGATGTTGAGTGGTCAATTAGATTGCAGTGAGTTTGCATTGATGCAACACATTGCCACCTGGAGGACCTAGTTGACACTACATCAAAAGAACTGCAATCAATACAGAGAAGTAGAGTTAGCACTGAATGGCTACTTCAACAAAGGGGAAAAAAGATCCAAAAACTCATTCTGACATGGGGGGCATGTGTATACAAATTGTGAATCTGGATCAAGTCTAGGTAGTGACACAGTATAGAATCACACCCCAACTTCAAAGCACTTTCCTTTGTTTTGTTCAAAGAATGTGGCTAAAGTTGAGGTGTATCTCTTACTGAGGTTTTCAATTCACACACAGATCACACATCTGAAGATGCAGTGGTCAATACAACTACCCCAACAACAAGCACTTACTGCATTGAGAACCAAAGTTAGTGTTTGTGTTAGGGTAATAATGATGACAGTCTAGACAGACATGACAAAAACTTGAATTGCCATCAATGTCATGAGAAATACACCCCAACTATATAGCACTTTCTTAATGTTGAAGTCAGAGAGTTGCTTAAGTTGAAGTGTATCTCTCACCGAAATTTGTCTCTGAATTAAAAAAGTGGTTTCTTCTTCTTCCATCCGCTTTGTAGAGATACATGTGTGAAGGAATCTGTCCCAACCAAGACAACCCCAAAAACTAGCACTTATGAATGCAAGAATCATCAGTGGTTGTATTTGAGGTGATCTGAGAGTGATTTCCGCAAGAAATGTCTCCTCATATGTACAGTTACTTATGTCAATGAAAACTGCCCCAACAAGTAGCACTTACTGAATTGAACATTCAGTGCTCACGTAGGGTAAAGCCAAAAACTCATCCAGTGCCAAAACAGCATTCATGTAACAACTGATTTAGAATGGGCGTTTGGAAAAATAGCTTGAAAGGAGCCTGGGAAATCAGAGGTCAGAAAAACTACCCCAACAAGTAGCACTTACTGCATTCAGGACCCAAGTCAGTGCTTCTGTTCAGGTAATGTTAGTGACCGATTCATACATTTCCCGTGTCATGTAAAACTGATGTGAAATGACTCTCTGCATTTATCTGATGATATGTCTGTTGAAGAACTCACAACCAAGACAACCCCAAAGAGAAGCACTTATGAAAACCAGAATCATCAGTGTCTCTGTTTGAGGTGATCTGAACGTGATTCCGATAGTACCTCTCTTCATTTGCAATCTGTAGCATTTGTCATGTGCAACCGCCCCAACAAGTAGCACTTACTGTAGTCAAAATACAAGGCAATGCTCAAGTTGGGCCAATAACTCAAACTCTCAGTGAAAAATCTTCTTTACTCATGAGGTTCCCTCGGAGTCTAGAGATGTTTCTTTCTGGCCTCTTCTGCGTTGCGTCCTGTTAGCAGTGAAAGTGGTGCACAGATTTGCCCATCTTAAATACACAGTGCTACCGTTCAACCCAACCCCGCCTTCATTTTCATCAAGTTTCAATGGCCGTGACAACGGTCAGGAAACAATCACATTCTTTGTACGTGAATAGACAACCGTCATCTCAAATTCATGCAGGCCGTTAGCAGATGTTGAGTGGTCAATTAGATTGCAGTGAGTTTGCATTGATGCAACACATTGTCACCTGGAGGACCTAGTTGACACTACATCAAAAGAACTGCAATCAATACAGAGAAGTAGAGTTAGCACTGAATGGCTACTTCAACAAAGGGGAAAAAAGATCCAAAAACTCATTCTGACATGGGGGGCATGTGTATACAAATTGTGAATCTGGATCAAGTCTAGGTAGTGACACAGTATAGAATCACACCCCAACTTCAAAGCACTTTCCTTTGTTTTGTTCAAAGAATGTGGCTAAAGTTGAGGTGTATCTCTTACTGAGGTTTTCAATTCACACACAGATCACACATCTGAAGATGCAGTGGTCAATACAACTACCCCAACAACAAGCACTTACTGCATTGAGAACCAAAGTTAGTGTTTGTGTTAGGGTAATAATGATGACAGTCTAGACAGACATGACAAAAACTTGAATTGCCATCAATGTCATGAGAAATACACCCCAACTATATAGCACTTTCTTAATGTTGAAGTCAGAGAGTTGCTTAAGTTGAAGTGTATCTCTCACCGAAATTTGTCTCTGAATTAAAAAAGTGGTTTCTTCTTCTTCCATCCGCTTTGTAGAGATACATGTGTGAAGGAATCTGTCCCAACCAAGACAACCCCAAAAACTAGCACTTATGAATGCAAGAATCATCAGTGGCTGTATTTTAGGTGATCTGAGAGTGATTTCCGCAAGAAATGTCTCCTCATATGTACAGTTACTTATGTCAATGAAAACTGCCCCAACAAGTAGCACTTACTGAATTGAACATTCAGTGCTCATGTCAGGGTAAAGCCAAAAACTCATCCAGTGCCAGAACAGCATTCATGTAACAACTGATTTAGAATGGGCGTTTGGAAAAATAGCTTGAAAGGAGCCTGGGAAATCAGAGGTCAGAAAAACTACCCCAACAAGTAGCACTTACTGCATTCAGGACCCAAGTCAGTGCTTCTGTTCAGGTAATGTTAGTGACCGATTCATACATTTCCCGTGTCATGTAAAACTGATGTGAAATGACTCTCTGCATTTATCTGATGATATGTCTGTTGAAGAACTCACAACCAAGACAACCCCAAAGAGAAGCACTTATGAAAACCAGAATCATCAGTGTCTCTGTTTGAGGTGATCTGAACGTGATTCCGATAGTACCTCTCTTCATTTGCAATCTGTAGCATTTGTCATGTGCAACCGCCCCAACAAGTAGCACTTACTGTAGTCAAAATACAAGGCAATGCTCAAGTTGGGCCAATAACTCAAACTCTCAGTGAAAAATCTTCTTTACTCATGAGGTTCCCTCGGAGTCTAGAGATGTTTCTTTCTGGCCTCTTCTGCGTTGCGTCCTGTTAGCAGTGAAAGTGGTGCACAGATTTGCCCATCTTAAATACACAGTGCTACCGTTCAACCCAACCCCGCCTTCATTTTCATCAAGTTTCAATGGCCGTGACAACGGTCAGGAAACAATCACATTCTTTGTACGTGAATAGACAACCGTCATCTCAAATTCATGCAGGCCGTTAGCAGATGTTGAGTGGTCAATTAGATTGCAGTGAGTTTGCATTGATGCAACACATTGCCACCTGGAGGACCTAGTTGACACTACATCAAAAGAACTGCAATCAATACAGAGAAGTAGAGTTAGCACTGAATGGCTACTTCAACAAAGGGGAAAAAAGATCCAAAAACTCATTCTGACATGGGGGGCATGTGTATACAAATTGTGAATCTGGATCAAGTCTAGGTAGTGACACAGTATAGAATCACACCCCAACTTCAAAGCACTTTCCTTTGTTTTGTTCAAAGAATGTGGCTAAAGTTGAGGTGTATCTCTTACTGAGGTTTTCAATTCACACACAGATCACACATCTGAAGATGCAGTGGTCAATACAACTACCCCAACAACAAGCACTTACTGCATTGAGAACCAAAGTTAGTGTTTGTGTTAGGGTAATAATGATGACAGTCTAGACAGACATGACAAAAACTTGAATTGCCATCAATGTCATGAGAAATACACCCCAACTATATAGCACTTTCTTAATGTTGAAGTCAGAGAGTTGCTTAAGTTGAAGTGTATCTCTCACCGAAATTTGTCTCTGAATTAAAAAAGTGGTTTCTTCTTCTTCCATCCGCTTTGTAGAGATACATGTGTGAAGGAATCTGTCCCAACCAAGACAACCCCAAAAACTAGCACTTATGAATGCAAGAATCATCAGTGGCTGTATTTGAGGTGATCTGAGAGTGATTTCCGCAAGAAATGTCTCCTCATATGTACAGTTACTTATGTCAATGAAAACTGCCCCAACAAGTAGCACTTACTGAATTGAACATTCAGTGCTCATGTCAGGGTAAAGCCAAAAACTCATCCAGTGCCAGAACAGCATTCATGTAACAACTGATTTAGAATGGGCGTTTGGAAAAATAGCTTGAAAGGAGCCTGGGAAATCAGAGGTCAGAAAAACTACCCCAACAAGTAGCACTTACTGCATTCAGGACCCAAGTCAGTGCTTCTGTTCAGGTAATGTTAGTGACCGATTCATACATTTCCCGTGTCATGTAAAACTGATGTGAAATGACTCTCTGCATTTATCTGATGATATGTCTGTTGAAGAACTCACAACCAAGACAACCCCAAAGAGAAGCACTTATGAAAACCAGAATCATCAGTGTCTCTGTTTGAGGTGATCTGAACGTGATTCCGATAGTACCTCTCTTCATTTGCAATCTGTAGCATTTGTCATGTGCAACCGCCCCAACAAGTAGCACTTACTGTAGTCAAAATACAAGGCAATGCTCAAGTTGGGCCAATAACTCAAACTCTCAGTGAAAAATCTTCTTTACTCATGAGGTTCCCTCGGAGTCTAGAGATGTTTCTTTCTGGCCTCTTCTGCGTTGCGTCCTGTTAGCAGTGAAAGTGGTGCACAGATTTGCCCATCTTAAATACACAGTGCTACCGTTCAACCCAACCCCGCCTTCATTTTCATCAAGTTTCAATGGCCGTGACAACGGTCAGGAAACAATCACATTCTTTGTACGTGAATAGACAACCGTCATCTCAAATTCATGCAGGCCGTTAGCAGATGTTGAGTGGTCAATTAGATTGCAGTGAGTTTGCATTGATGCAACACATTGCCACCTGGAGGACCTAGTTGACACTACATCAAAAGAACTGCAATCAATACAGAGAAGTAGAGTTAGCACTGAATGGCTACTTCAACAAAGGGGAAAAAAGATCCAAAAACTCATTCTGACATGGGGGGCATGTGTATACAAATTGTGAATCTGGATCAAGTCTAGGTAGTGACACAGTATAGAATCACACCCCAACTTCAAAGCACTTTCCTTTGTTTTGTTCAAAGAATGTGGCTAAAGTTGAGGTGTATCTCTTACTGAGGTTTTCAATTCACACACAGATCACACATCTGAAGATGCAGTGGTCAATACAACTACCCCAACAACAAGCACTTACTGCATTGAGAACCAAAGTTAGTGTTTGTGTTAGGGTAATAATGATGACAGTCTAGACAGACATGACAAAAACTTGAATTGCCATCAATGTCATGAGAAATACACCCCAACTATATAGCACTTTCTTAATGTTGAAGTCAGAGAGTTGCTTAAGTTGAAGTGTATCTCTCACCGAAATTTGTCTCTGAATTAAAAAAGTGGTTTCTTCTTCTTCCATCCGCTTTGTAGAGATACATGTGTGAAGGAATCTGTCCCAACCAAGACAACCCCAAAAACTAGCACTTATGAATGCAAGAATCATCAGTGGCTGTATTTGAGGTGATCTGAGAGTGATTTCCGCAAGAAATGTCTCCTCATATGTACAGTTACTTATGTCAATGAAAACTGCCCCAACAAGTAGCACTTACTGAATTGAACATTCAGTGCTCATGTCAGGGTAAAGCCAAAAACTCATCCAGTGCCAAAACAGCATTCATGTAACAACTGATTTAGAATGGGCGTTTGGAAAAATAGCTTGAAAGGAGCCTGGGAAATCAGAGGTCAGAAAAACTACCCCAACAAGTAGCACTTACTGCATTCAGGACCCAAGTCAGTGCTTCTGTTCAGGTAATGTTAGTGACCGATTCATACATTTCCCGTGTCATGTAAAACTGATGTGAAATGACTCTCTGCATTTATCTGATGATATGTCTGTTGAAGAACTCACAACCAAGACAACCCCAAAGAGAAGCACTTATGAAAACCAGAATCATCAGTGTCTCTGTTTGAGGTGATCTGAACGTGATTCCGATAGTACCTCTCTTCATTTGCAATCTGTAGCATTTGTCATGTGCAACCGCCCCAACAAGTAGCACTTACTGTAGTCAAAATACAAGGCAATGCTCAAGTTGGGCCAATAACTCAAACTCTCAGTGAAAAATCTTCTTTACTCATGAGGTTCCCTCGGAGTCTAGAGATGTTTCTTTCTGGCCTCTTCTGCGTTGCGTCCTGTTAGCAGTGAAAGTGGTGCACAGATTTGCCCATCTTAAATACACAGTGCTACCGTTCAACCCAACCCCGCCTTCATTTTCATCAAGTTTCAATGGCCGTGACAACGGTCAGGAAACAATCACATTCTTTGTACGTGAATAGACAACCGTCATCTCAAATTCATGCAGGCCGTTAGCAGATGTTGAGTGGTCAATTAGATTGCAGTGAGTTTGCATTGATGCAACACATTGCCACCTGGAGGACCTAGTTGACACTACATCAAAAGAACTGCAATCAATACAGAGAAGTAGAGTTAGCACTGAATGGCTACTTCAACAAAGGGGAAAAAAGATCCAAAAACTCATTCTGACATGGGGGGCATGTGTATACAAATTGTGAATCTGGATCAAGTCTAGGTAGTGACACAGTATAGAATCACACCCCAACTTCAAAGCACTTTCCTTTGTTTTGTTCAAAGAATGTGGCTAAAGTTGAGGTGTATCTCTTACTGAGGTTTTCAATTCACACACAGATCACACATCTGAAGATGCAGTGGTCAATACAACTACCCCAACAACAAGCACTTACTGCATTGAGAACCAAAGTTAGTGTTTGTGTTAGGGTAATAATGATGACAGTCTAGACAGACATGACAAAAACTTGAATTGCCATCAATGTCATGAGAAATACACCCCAACTATATAGCACTTTCTTAATGTTGAAGTCAGAGAGTTGCTTAAGTTGAAGTGTATCTCTCACCGAAATTTGTCTCTGAATTAAAAAAGTGGTTTCTTCTTCTTCCATCCGCTTTGTAGAGATACATGTGTGAAGGAATCTGTCCCAACCAAGACAACCCCAAAAACTAGCACTTATGAATGCAAGAATCATCAGTGGCTGTATTTGAGGTGATCTGAGAGTGATTTCCGCAAGAAATGTCTCCTCATATGTACAGTTACTTATGTCAATGAAAACTGCCCCAACAAGTAGCACTTACTGAATTGAACATTCAGTGCTCATGTCAGGGTAAAGCCAAAAACTCATCCAGTGCCAAAACAGCATTCATGTAACAACTGATTTAGAATGGGCGTTTGGAAAAATAGCTTGAAAGGAGCCTGGGAAATCAGAGGTCAGAAAAACTACCCCAACAAGTAGCACTTACTGCATTCAGGACCCAAGTCAGTGCTTCTGTTCAGGTAATGTTAGTGACCGATTCATACATTTCCCGTGTCATGTAAAACTGATGTGAAATGACTCTCTGCATTTATCTGATGATATGTCTGTTGAAGAACTCACAACCAAGACAACCCCAAAGAGAAGCACTTATGAAAACCAGAATCATCAGTGTCTCTGTTTGAGGTGATCTGAACGTGATTCCGATAGTACCTCTCTTCATTTGCAATCTGTAGCATTTGTCATGTGCAACCGCCCCAACAAGTAGCACTTACTGTAGTCAAAATACAAGGCAATGCTCAAGTTGGGCCAATAACTCAAACTCTCAGTGAAAAATCTTCTTTACTCATGAGGTTCCCTCGGAGTCTAGAGATGTTTCTTTCTGGCCTCTTCTGCGTTGCGTCCTGTTAGCAGTGAAAGTGGTGCACAGATTTGCCCATCTTAAATACACAGTGCTACCGTTCAACCCAACCCCGCCTTCATTTTCATCAAGTTTCAATGGCCGTGACAACGGTCAGGAAACAATCACATTCTTTGTACGTGAATAGACAACCGTCATCTCAAATTCATGCAGGCCGTTAGCAGATGTTGAGTGGTCAATTAGATTGCAGTGAGTTTGCATTGATGCAACACATTGCCACCTGGAGGACCTAGTTGACACTACATCAAAAGAACTGCAATCAATACAGAGAAGTAGAGTTAGCACTGAATGGCTACTTCAACAAAGGGGAAAAAAGATCCAAAAACTCATTCTGACATGGGGGGCATGTGTATACAAATTGTGAATCTGGATCAAGTCTAGGTAGTGACACAGTATAGAATCACACCCCAACTTCAAAGCACTTTCCTTTGTTTTGTTCAAAGAATGTGGCTAAAGTTGAGGTGTATCTCTTACTGAGGTTTTCAATTCACACACAGATCACACATCTGAAGATGCAGTGGTCAATACAACTACCCCAACAACAAGCACTTACTGCATTGAGAACCAAAGTTAGTGTTTGTGTTAGGGTAATAATGATGACAGTCTAGACAGACATGACAAAAACTTGAATTGCCATCAATGTCATGAGAAATACACCCCAACTATATAGCACTTTCTTAATGTTGAAGTCAGAGAGTTGCTTAAGTTGAAGTGTATCTCTCACCGAAATTTGTCTCTGAATTAAAAAAGTGGTTTCTTCTTCTTCCATCCGCTTTGTAGAGATACATGTGTGAAGGAATCTGTCCCAACCAAGACAACCCCAAAAACTAGCACTTATGAATGCAAGAATCATCAGTGGCTGTATTTGAGGTGATCTGAGAGTGATTTCCGCAAGAAATGTCTCCTCATATGTACAGTTACTTATGTCAATGAAAACTGCCCCAACAAGTAGCACTTACTGAATTGAACATTCAGTGCTCATGTCAGGGTAAAGCCAAAAACTCATCCAGTGCCAAAACAGCATTCATGTAACAACTGATTTAGAATGGGCGTTTGGAAAAATAGCTTGAAAGGAGCCTGGGAAATCAGAGGTCAGAAAAACTACCCCAACAAGTAGCACTTACTGCATTCAGGACCCAAGTCAGTGCTTCTGTTCAGGTAATGTTAGTGACCGATTCATACATTTCCCGTGTCATGTAAAACTGATGTGAAATGACTCTCTGCATTTATCTGATGATATGTCTGTTGAAGAACTCACAACCAAGACAACCCCAAAGAGAAGCACTTATGAAAACCAGAATCATCAGTGTCTCTGTTTGAGGTGATCTGAACGTGATTCCGATAGTACCTCTCTTCATTTGCAATCTGTAGCATTTGTCATGTGCAACCGCCCCAACAAGTAGCACTTACTGTAGTCAAAATACAAGGCAATGCTCAAGTTGGGCCAATAACTCAAACTCTCAGTGAAAAATCTTCTTTACTCATGAGGTTCCCTCGGAGTCTAGAGATGTTTCTTTCTGGCCTCTTCTGCGTTGCGTCCTGTTAGCAGTGAAAGTGGTGCACAGATTTGCCCATCTTAAATACACAGTGCTACCGTTCAACCCAACCCCGCCTTCATTTTCATCAAGTTTCAATGGCCGTGACAACGGTCAGGAAACAATCACATTCTTTGTACGTGAATAGACAGCCGTCATCTCAAATTCATGCAGGCCGTTAGCAGATGTTGAGTGGTCAATTAGATTGCAGTGAGTTTGCATTGATGCAACACATTGCCACCTGGAGGACCTAGTTGACACTACATCAAAAGAACTGCAATCAATACAGAGAAGTAGAGTTAGCACTGAATGGCTACTTCAACAAAGGGGAAAAAAGATCCAAAAACTCATTCTGACATGGGGGGCATGTGTATACAAATTGTGAATCTGGATCAAGTCTAGGTAGTGACACAGTATAGAATCACACCCCAACTTCAAAGCACTTTCCTTTGTTTTGTTCAAAGAATGTGGCTAAAGTTGAGGTGTATCTCTTACTGAGGTTTTCAATTCACACACAGATCACACATCTGAAGATGCAGTGGTCAATACAACTACCCCAACAACAAGCACTTACTGCATTGAGAACCAAAGTTAGTGTTTGTGTTAGGGTAATAATGATGACAGTCTAGACAGACATGACAAAAACTTGAATTGCCATCAATGTCATGAGAAATACACCCCAACTATATAGCACTTTCTTAATGTTGAAGTCAGAGAGTTGCTTAAGTTGAAGTGTATCTCTCACCGAAATTTGTCTCTGAATTAAAAAAGTGGTTTCTTCTTCTTCCATCCGCTTTGTAGAGATACATGTGTGAAGGAATCTGTCCCAACCAAGACAACCCCAAAAACTAGCACTTATGAATGCAAGAATCATCAGTGGCTGTATTTGAGGTGATCTGAGAGTGATTTCCGCAAGAAATGTCTCCTCATATGTACAGTTACTTATGTCAATGAAAACTGCCCCAACAAGTAGCACTTACTGAATTGAACATTCAGTGCTCACGTCAGGGTAAAGCCAAAAACTCATCCAGTGCCAAAACAGCATTCATGTAACAACTGATTTAGAATGGGCGTTTGGAAAAATAGCTTGAAAGGAGCCTGGGAAATCAGAGGTCAGAAAAACTACCCCAACAAGTAGCACTTATTGCATTCAGGACCCAAGTCAGTGCTTCTGTTCAGGTAATGTTAGTGACCGATTCATACATTTCCCGTGTCATGTAAAACTGATGTGAAATGACTCTCTGCATTTATCTGATGATATGTCTGTTGAAGAACTCACAACCAAGACAACCCCAAAGAGAAGCACTTATGAAAACCAGAATCATCAGTGTCTCTGTTTGAGGTGATCTGAACGTGATTCCGATAGTACCTCTCTTCATTTGCAATCTGTAGCATTTGTCATGTGCAACCGCCCCAACAAGTAGCACTTACTGTAGTCAAAATACAAGGCAATGCTCAAGTTGGGCCAATAACTCAAACTCTCAGTGAAAAATCTTCTTTACTCATGAGGTTCCCTCGGAGTCTAGAGATGTTTCTTTCTGGCCTCTTCTGCGTTGCGTCCTGTTAGCAGTGAAAGTGGTGCACAGATTTGCCCATCTTAAATACACAGTGCTACCGTTCAACCCAACCCCGCCTTCATTTTCATCAAGTTTCAATGGCCGTGACAACGGTCAGGAAACAATCACATTCTTTGTACGTGAATAGACAACCGTCATCTCAAATTCATGCAGGCCGTTAGCAGATGTTGAGTGGTCAATTAGATTGCAGTGAGTTTGCATTGATGCAACACATTGCCACCTGGAGGACCTAGTTGACACTACATCAAAAGAACTGCAATCAATACAGAGAAGTAGAGTTAGCACTGAATGGCTACTTCAACAAAGGGGAAAAAAGATCCAAAAACTCATTCTGACATGGGGGGCATGTGTATACAAATTGTGAATCTGGATCAAGTCTAGGTAGTGACACAGTATAGAATCACACCCCAACTTCAAAGCACTTTCCTTTGTTTTGTTCAAAGAATGTGGCTAAAGTTGAGGTGTATCTCTTACTGAGGTTTTCAATTCACACACAGATCACACATCTGAAGATGCAGTGGTCAATACAACTACCCCAACAACAAGCACTTACTGCATTGAGAACCAAAGTTAGTGTTTGTGTTAGGGTAATAATGATGACAGTCTAGACAGACATGACAAAAACTTGAATTGCCATCAATGTCATGAGAAATACACCCCAACTATATAGCACTTTCTTAATGTTGAAGTCAGAGAGTTGCTTAAGTTGAAGTGTATCTCTCACCGAAATTTGTCTCTGAATTAAAAAAGTGGTTTCTTCTTCTTCCATCCGCTTTGTAGAGATACATGTGTGAAGGAATCTGTCCCAACCAAGACAACCCCAAAAACTAGCACTTATGAATGCAAGAATCATCAGTGGCTGTATTTGAGGTGATCTGAGAGTGATTTCCGCAAGAAATGTCTCCTCATATGTACAGTTACTTATGTCAATGAAAACTGCCCCAACAAGTAGCACTTACTGAATTGAACATTCAGTGCTCATGTCAGGGTAAAGCCAAAAACTCATCCAGTGCCAAAACAGCATTCATGTAACAACTGATTTAGAATGGGCGTTTGGAAAAATAGCTTGAAAGGAGCCTGGGAAATCAGAGGTCAGAAAAACTACCCCAACAAGTAGCACTTACTGCATTCAGGACCCAAGTCAGTGCTTCTGTTCAGGTAATGTTAGTGACCGATTCATACATTTCCCGTGTCATGTAAAACTGATGTGAAATGACTCTCTGCATTTATCTGATGATATGTCTGTTGAAGAACTCACAACCAAGACAACCCCAAAGAGAAGCACTTATGAAAACCAGAATCATCAGTGTCTCTGTTTGAGGTGATCTGAACGTGATTCCGATAGTACCTCTCTTCATTTGCAATCTGTAGCATTTGTCATGTGCAACCGCCCCAACAAGTAGCACTTACTGTAGTCAAAATACAAGGCAATGCTCAAGTTGGGCCAATAACTCAAACTCTCAGTGAAAAATCTTCTTTACTCATGAGGTTCCCTCGGAGTCTAGAGATGTTTCTTTCTGGCCTCTTCTGCGTTGCGTCCTGTTAGCAGTGAAAGTGGTGCACAGATTTGCCCATCTTAAATACACAGTGCTACCGTTCAACCCAACCCCGCCTTCATTTTCATCAAGTTTCAATGGCCGTGACAACGGTCAGGAAACAATCACATTCTTTGTACGTGAATAGACAGCCGTCATCTCAAATTCATGCAGGCCGTTAGCAGATGTTGAGTGGTCAATTAGATTGCAGTGAGTTTGCATTGATGCAACACATTGCCACCTGGAGGACCTAGTTGACACTACATCAAAAGAACTGCAATCAATACAGAGAAGTAGAGTTAGCACTGAATGGCTACTTCAACAAAGGGGAAAAAAGATCCAAAAACTCATTCTGACATGGGGGGCATGTGTATACAAATTGTGAATCTGGATCAAGTCTAGGTAGTGACACAGTATAGAATCACACCCCAACTTCAAAGCACTTTCCTTTGTTTTGTTCAAAGAATGTGGCTAAAGTTGAGGTGTATCTCTTACTGAGGTTTTCAATTCACACACAGATCACACATCTGAAGATGCAGTGGTCAATACAACTACCCCAACAACAAGCACTTACTGCATTGAGAACCAAAGTTAGTGTTTGTGTTAGGGTAATAATGATGACAGTCTAGACAGACATGACAAAAACTTGAATTGCCATCAATGTCATGAGAAATACACCCCAACTATATAGCACTTTCTTAATGTTGAAGTCAGAGAGTTGCTTAAGTTGAAGTGTATCTCTCACCGAAATTTGTCTCTGAATTAAAAAAGTGGTTTCTTCTTCTTCCATCCGCTTTGTAGAGATACATGTGTGAAGGAATCTGTCCCAACCAAGACAACCCCAAAAACTAGCACTTATGAATGCAAGAATCATCAGTGGCTGTATTTGAGGTGATCTGAGAGTGATTTCCGCAAGAAATGTCTCCTCATATGTACAGTTACTTATGTCAATGAAAACTGCCCCAACAAGTAGCACTTACTGAATTGAACATTCAGTGCTCACGTCAGGGTAAAGCCAAAAACTCATCCAGTGCCAAAACAGCATTCATGTAACAACTGATTTAGAATGGGCGTTTGGAAAAATAGCTTGAAAGGAGCCTGGGAAATCAGAGGTCAGAAAAACTACCCCAACAAGTAGCACTTATTGCATTCAGGACCCAAGTCAGTGCTTCTGTTCAGGTAATGTTAGTGACCGATTCATACATTTCCCGTGTCATGTAAAACTGATGTGAAATGACTCTCTGCATTTATCTGATGATATGTCTGTTGAAGAACTCACAACCAAGACAACCCCAAAGAGAAGCACTTATGAAAACCAGAATCATCAGTGTCTCTGTTTGAGGTGATCTGAACGTGATTCCGATAGTACCTCTCTTCATTTGCAATCTGTAGCATTTGTCATGTGCAACCGCCCCAACAAGTAGCACTTACTGTAGTCAAAATACAAGGCAATGCTCAAGTTGGGCCAATAACTCAAACTCTCAGTGAAAAATCTTCTTTACTCATG
The DNA here is from genome assembly GCF_910596095.1 of Thunnus maccoyii. Classification (NCBI taxonomy): domain Eukaryota; kingdom Metazoa; phylum Chordata; class Actinopteri; order Scombriformes; family Scombridae; genus Thunnus; species Thunnus maccoyii. The sequence continues at coordinate 28,211,864 of NC_056546.1, forward strand.
AGGTTCCCTCGGAGTCTAGAGATGTTTCTTTCTGGCCTCTTCTGCGTTGCGTCCTGTTAGCAGTGAAAGTGGTGCACAGATTTGCCCATCTTAAATACACAGTGCTACCGTTCAACCCAACCCCGCCTTCATTTTCATCAAGTTTCAATGGCCGTGACAACGGTCAGGAAACAATCACATTCTTTCTACGTGAATAGACAACCGTCATCTCAAATTCATGCAGGCCGTTAGCAGATGTTGAGTGGTCAATTAGATTGCAGTGAGTTTGCATTGATGCAACACATTGCCACCTGGAGGACCTAGTTGACACTACATCAAAAGAACTGCAATCAATACAGAGAAGTAGAGTTAGCACTGAATGGCTACTTCAACAAAGGGGAAAAAAGATCCAAAAACTCATTCTGACATGGGGGGCATGTGTATACAAATTGTGAATCTGGATCAAGTCTAGGTAGTGACACAGTATAGAATCACACCCCAACTTCAAAGCACTTTCCTTTGTTTTGTTCAAAGAATGTGGCTAAAGTTGAGGTGTATCTCTTACTGAGGTTTTCAATTCACACACAGATCACACATCTGAAGATGCAGTGGTCAATACAACTACCCCAACAACAAGCACTTACTGCATTGAGAACCAAAGTTAGTGTTTGTGTTAGGGTAATAATGATGACAGTCTAGACAGACATGACAAAAACTTGAATTGCCATCAATGTCATGAGAAATACACCCCAACTATATAGCACTTTCTTAATGTTGAAGTCAGAGAGTTGCTTAAGTTGAAGTGTATCTCTCACCGAAATTTGTCTCTGAATTAAAAAAGTGGTTTCTTCTTCTTCCATCCGCTTTGTAGAGATACATGTGTGAAGGAATCTGTCCCAACCAAGACAACCCCAAAAACTAGCACTTATGAATGCAAGAATCATCAGTGGCTGTATTTGAGGTGATCTGAGAGTGATTTCCGCAAGAAATGTCTCCTCATATGTACAGTTACTTATGTCAATGAAAACTGCCCCAACAAGTAGCACTTACTGAATTGAACATTCAGTGCTCATGTCAGGGTAAAGCCAAAAACTCATCCAGTGCCAAAACAGCATTCATGTAACAACTGATTTAGAATGGGCGTTTGGAAAAATAGCTTGAAAGGAGCCTGGGAAATCAGAGGTCAGAAAAACTACCCCAACAAGTAGCACTTACTGCATTCAGGACCCAAGTCAGTGCTTCTGTTCAGGTAATGTTAGTGACCGATTCATACATTTCCCGTGTCATGTAAAACTGATGTGAAATGACTCTCTGCATTTATCTGATGATATGTCTGTTGAAGAACTCACAACCAAGACAACCCCAAAGAGAAGCACTTATGAAAACCATCATCAGTGTCTCTGTTTGAGGTGATCTGAACGTGATTCCGATAGTACCTCTCTTCATTTGCAATCTGTAGCATTTGTCATGTGCAACCGCCCCAACAAGTAGCACTTACTGTAGTCAAAATACAAGGCAATGCTCAAGTTGGGCCAATAACTCAAACTCTCAGTGAAAAATCTTCTTTACTCATGAGGTTCCCTCGGAGTCTAGAGATGTTTCTTTCTGGCCTCTTCTGCGTTGCGTCCTGTTAGCAGTGAAAGTGGTGCACAGATTTGCCCATCTTAAATACACAGTGCTACCGTTCAACCCAACCCCGCCTTCATTTTCATCAAGTTTCAATGGCCGTGACAACGGTCAGGAAACAATCACATTCTTTGTACGTGAATAGACAGCCGTCATCTCAAATTCATGCAGGCCGTTAGCAGATGTTGAGTGGTCAATTAGATTGCAGTGAGTTTGCATTGATGCAACACATTGCCACCTGGAGGACCTAGTTGACACTACATCAAAAGAACTGCAATCAATACAGAGAAGTAGAGTTAGCACTGAATGGCTACTTCAACAAAGGGGAAAAAAGATCCAAAAACTCATTCTGACATGGGGGGCATGTGTATACAAATTGTGAATCTGGATCAAGTCTAGGTAGTGACACAGTATAGAATCACACCCCAACTTCAAAGCACTTTCCTTTGTTTTGTTCAAAGAATGTGGCTAAAGTTGAGGTGTATCTCTTACTGAGGTTTTCAATTCACACACAGATCACACATCTGAAGATGCAGTGGTCAATACAACTACCCCAACAACAAGCACTTACTGCATTGAGAACCAAAGTTAGTGTTTGTGTTAGGGTAATAATGATGACAGTCTAGACAGACATGACAAAAACTTGAATTGCCATCAATGTCATGAGAAATACACCCCAACTATATAGCACTTTCTTAATGTTGAAGTCAGAGAGTTGCTTAAGTTGAAGTGTATCTCTCACCGAAATTTGTCTCTGAATTAAAAAAGTGGTTTCTTCTTCTTCCATCCGCTTTGTAGAGATACATGTGTGAAGGAATCTGTCCCAACCAAGACAACCCCAAAAACTAGCACTTATGAATGCAAGAATCATCAGTGGCTGTATTTGAGGTGATCTGAGAGTGATTTCCGCAAGAAATGTCTCCTCATATGTACAGTTACTTATGTCAATGAAAACTGCCCCAACAAGTAGCACTTACTGAATTGAACATTCAGTGCTCACGTCAGGGTAAAGCCAAAAACTCATCCAGTGCCAAAACAGCATTCATGTAACAACTGATTTAGAATGGGCGTTTGGAAAAATAGCTTGAAAGGAGCCTGGGAAATCAGAGGTCAGAAAAACTACCCCAACAAGTAGCACTTATTGCATTCAGGACCCAAGTCAGTGCTTCTGTTCAGGTAATGTTAGTGACCGATTCATACATTTCCCGTGTCATGTAAAACTGATGTGAAATGACTCTCTGCATTTATCTGATGATATGTCTGTTGAAGAACTCACAACCAAGACAACCCCAAAGAGAAGCACTTATGAAAACCAGAATCATCAGTGTCTCTGTTTGAGGTGATCTGAACGTGATTCCGATAGTACCTCTCTTCATTTGCAATCTGTAGCATTTGTCATGTGCAACCGCCCCAACAAGTAGCACTTACTGTAGTCAAAATACAAGGCAATGCTCAAGTTGGGCCAATAACTCAAACTCTCAGTGAAAAATCTTCTTTACTCATGAGGTTCCCTCGGAGTCTAGAGATGTTTCTTTCTGGCCTCTTCTGCGTTGCGTCCTGTTTGCAGTGAAAGTGGTGCACAGATTTGCCCATCTTAAATACACAGTGCTACCGTTCAACCCAACCCCGCCTTCATTTTCATCAAGTTTCAATGGCCGTGACAACGGTCAGGAAACAATCACATTCTTTGTACGTGAATAGACAACCGTCATCTCAAATTCATGCAGGCCGTTAGCAGATGTTGAGTGGTCAATTAGATTGCAGTGAGTTTGCATTGATGCAACACATTGCCACCTGGAGGACCTAGTTGACACTACATCAAAAGAACTGCAATCAATACAGAGAAGTAGAGTTAGCACTGAATGGCTACTTCAACAAAGGGGAAAAAAGATCCAAAAACTCATTCTGACATGGGGGGCATGTGTATACAAATTGTGAATCTGGATCAAGTCTAGGTAGTGACACAGTATAGAATCACACCCCAACTTCAAAGCACTTTCCTTTGTTTTGTTCAAAGAATGTGGCTAAAGTTGAGGTGTATCTCTTACTGAGGTTTTCAATTCACACACAGATCACACATCTGAAGATGCAGTGGTCAATACAACTACCCCAACAACAAGCACTTACTGCATTGAGAACCAAAGTTAGTGTTTGTGTTAGGGTAATAATGATGACAGTCTAGACAGACATGACAAAAACTTGAATTGCCATCAATGTCATGAGAAATACACCCCAACTATATAGCACTTTCTTAATGTTGAAGTCAGAGAGTTGCTTAAGTTGAAGTGTATCTCTCACCGAAATTTGTCTCTGAATTAAAAAAGTGGTTTCTTCTTCTTCCATCCGCTTTGTAGAGATACATGTATGAAGGAATCTGTCCCAACCAAGACAACCCCAAAAACTAGCACTTATGAATGCAAGAATCATCAGTGGCTGTATTTGAGGTGATCTGAGAGTGATTTCCGCAAGAAATGTCTCCTCATATGTACAGTTACTTATGTCAATGAAAACTGCCCCAACAAATAGCACTTACTGAATTGAACATTCAGTGCTCACGTCAGGGTAAAGCCAAAAACTCATCCAGTGCCAAAACAGCATTCATGTAACAACTGATTTAGAATGGGCGTTTGGAAAAATAGCTTGAAAGGAGCCTGGGAAATCAGAGGTCAGAAAAACTACCCCAACAAGTAGCACTTACTGCATTCAGGACCCAAGTCAGTGCTTCTGTTCAGGTAATGTTAGTGACCGATTCATACATTTCCCGTGTCATGTAAAACTGATGTGAAATGACTCTCTGCATTTATCTGATGATATGTCTGTTGAAGAACTCACAACCAAGACAACCCCAAAGAGAAGCACTTATGAAAACCAGAATCATCAGTGTCTCTGTTTGAGGTGATCTGAACGTGATTCCGATAGTACCTCTCTTCATTTGCAATCTGTAGCATTTGTCATGTGCAACCGCCCCAACAAGTAGCACTTACTGTAGTCAAAATACAAGGCAATGCTCAAGTTGGGCCAATAACTCAAACTCTCAGTGAAAAATCTTCTTTACTCATGAGGTTCCCTCGGAGTCTAGAGATGTTTCTTTCTGGCCTCTTCTGCGTTGCGTCCTGTTTGCAGTGAAAGTGGTGCACAGATTTGCCCATCTTAAATACACAGTGCTACCGTTCAACCCAACCCCGCCTTCATTTTCATCAAGTTTCAATGGCCGTGACAACGGTCAGGAAACAATCACATTCTTTGTACGTGAATAGACAACCGTCATCTCAAATTCATGCAGGCCGTTAGCAGATGTTGAGTGGTCAATTAGATTGCAGTGAGTTTGCATTGATGCAACACATTGCCACCTGGAGGACCTAGTTGACACTACATCAAAAGAACTGCAATCAATACAGAGAAGTAGAGTTAGCACTGAATGGCTACTTCAACAAAGGGGAAAAAAGATCCAAAAACTCATTCTGACATGGGGGGCATGTGTATACAAATTGTGAATCTGGATCAAGTCTAGGTAGTGACACAGTATAGAATCACACCCCAACTTCAAAGCACTTTCCTTTGTTTTGTTCAAAGAATGTGGCTAAAGTTGAGGTGTATCTCTTACTGAGGTTTTCAATTCACACACAGATCACACATCTGAAGATGCAGTGGTCAATACAACTACCCCAACAACAAGCACTTACTGCATTGAGAACCAAAGTTAGTGTTTGTGTTAGGGTAATAATGATGACAGTCTAGACAGACATGACAAAAACTTGAATTGCCATCAATGTCATGAGAAATACACCCCAACTATATAGCACTTTCTTAATGTTGAAGTCAGAGAGTTGCTTAAGTTGAAGTGTATCTCTCACCGAAATTTGTCTCTGAATTAAAAAAGTGGTTTCTTCTTCTTCCATCCGCTTTGTAGAGATACATGTGTGAAGGAATCTGTCCCAACCAAGACAACCCCAAAAACTAGCACTTATGAATGCAAGAATCATCAGTGGTTGTATTTGAGGTGATCTGAGAGTGATTTCCGCAAGAAATGTCTCCTCATATGTACAGTTACTTATGTCAATGAAAACTGCCCCAACAAGTAGCACTTACTGAATTGAACATTCAGTGCTCACGTAGGGTAAAGCCAAAAACTCATCCAGTGCCAAAACAGCATTCATGTAACAACTGATTTAGAATGGGCGTTTGGAAAAATAGCTTGAAAGGAGCCTGGGAAATCAGAGGTCAGAAAAACTACCCCAACAAGTAGCACTTACTGCATTCAGGACCCAAGTCAGTGCTTCTGTTCAGGTAATGTTAGTGACCGATTCATACATTTCCCGTGTCATGTAAAACTGATGTGAAATGACTCTCTGCATTTATCTGATGATATGTCTGTTGAAGAACTCACAACCAAGACAACCCCAAAGAGAAGCACTTATGAAAACCAGAATCATCAGTGTCTCTGTTTGAGGTGATCTGAACGTGATTCCGATAGTACCTCTCTTCATTTGCAATCTGTAGCATTTGTCATGTGCAACCGCCCCAACAAGTAGCACTTACTGTAGTCAAAATACAAGGCAATGCTCAAGTTGGGCCAATAACTCAAACTCTCAGTGAAAAATCTTCTTTACTCATGAGGTTCCCTCGGAGTCTAGAGATGTTTCTTTCTGGCCTCTTCTGCGTTGCGTCCTGTTAGCAGTGAAAGTGGTGCACAGATTTGCCCATCTTAAATACACAGTGCTACCGTTCAACCCAACCCCGCCTTCATTTTCATCAAGTTTCAATGGCCGTGACAACGGTCAGGAAACAATCACATTCTTTGTACGTGAATAGACAACCGTCATCTCAAATTCATGCAGGCCGTTAGCAGATGTTGAGTGGTCAATTAGATTGCAGTGAGTTTGCATTGATGCAACACATTGCCACCTGGAGGACCTAGTTGACACTACATCAAAAGAACTGCAATCAATACAGAGAAGTAGAGTTAGCACTGAATGGCTACTTCAACAAAGGGGAAAAAAGATCCAAAAACTCATTCTGACATGGGGGGCATGTGTATACAAATTGTGAATCTGGATCAAGTCTAGGTAGTGACACAGTATAGAATCACACCCCAACTTCAAAGCACTTTCCTTTGTTTTGTTCAAAGAATGTGGCTAAAGTTGAGGTGTATCTCTTACTGAGGTTTTCAATTCACACACAGATCACACATCTGAAGATGCAGTGGTCAATACAACTACCCCAACAACAAGCACTTACTGCATTGAGAACCAAAGTTAGTGTTTGTGTTAGGGTAATAATGATGACAGTCTAGACAGACATGACAAAAACTTGAATTGCCATCAATGTCATGAGAAATACACCCCAACTATATAGCACTTTCTTAATGTTGAAGTCAGAGAGTTGCTTAAGTTGAAGTGTATCTCTCACCGAAATTTGTCTCTGAATTAAAAAAGTGGTTTCTTCTTCTTCCATCCGCTTTGTAGAGATACATGTGTGAAGGAATCTGTCCCAACCAAGACAACCCCAAAAACTAGCACTTATGAATGCAAGAATCATCAGTGGCTGTATTTGAGGTGATCTGAGAGTGATTTCCGCAAGAAATGTCTCCTCATATGTACAGTTACTTATGTCAATGAAAACTGCCCCAACAAGTAGCACTTACTGAATTGAACATTCAGTGCTCACGTCAGAGTAAAGCCAAAAACTCATCCAGTGCCAAAACAGCATTCATGTAACAACTGATTTAGAATGGGCGTTTGGAAAAATAGCTTGAAAGGAGCCTGGGAAATCAGAGGTCAGAAAAACTACCCCAACAAGTAGCACTTACTGCATTCAGGACCCAAGTCAGTGCTTCTGTTCAGGTAATGTTAGTGACCGATTCATACATTTCCCGTGTCATGTAAAACTGATGTGAAATGACTCTCTGCATTTATCTGATGATATGTCTGTTGAAGAACTCACAACCAAGACAACCCCAAAGAGAAGCACTTATGAAAACCAGAATCATCAGTGTCTCTGTTTGAGGTGATCTGAACGTAATTCCGATAGTACCTCTCTTCATTTGCAATCTGTAGCATTTGTCATGTGCAACCGCCCCAACAAGTAGCACTTACTGTAGTCAAAATACAAGGCAATGCTCAAGTTGGGCCAATAACTCAAACTCTCAGTGAAAAATCTTCTTTACTCATGAGGTTCCCTCGGAGTCTAGAGATGTTTCTTTCTGGCCTCTTCTGCGTTGCGTCCTGTTAGCAGTGAAAGTGGTGCACTGATTTGCCCATCTTAAATACACAGTGCTACCGTTCAACCCAACCCCGCCTTCATTTTCATCAAGTTTCAATGGCCGTGACAACGGTCAGGAAACAATCACATTCTTTGTACGTGAATAGACAACCGTCATCTCAAATTCATGCTGGCCGTTAGCAGATGTTGAGTGGTCAATTAGATTGCAGTGAGTTTGCATTGATGCAACACATTGCCACCTGGAGGACCTAGTTGACACTACATCAAAAGAACTGCAATCAATACAGAGAAGTAGAGTTAGCACTGAATGGCTACTTCAACAAAGGGGAAAAAAGATCCAAAAACTCATTCTGACATGGGGGGCATGTGTATACAAATTGTGAATCTGGATCAAGTCTAGGTAGTGACACAGTATAGAATCACACCCCAACTTCAAAGCACTTTCCTTTGTTTTGTTCAAAGAATGTGGCTAAAGTTGAGGTGTATCTCTTACTGAGGTTTTCAATTCACACACAGATCACACATCTGAAGATGCAGTGGTCAATACAACTACCCCAACAACAAGCACTTACTGCATTGAGAACCAAAGTTAGTGTTTGTGTTAGGGTAATAATGATGACAGTCTAGACGGACATGACAAAAACTTGAATTGCCATCAATGTCATGAGAAATACACCCCAACTATATAGCACTTTCTTAATGTTGAAGTCAGAGAGTTGCTTAAGTTGAAGTGTATCTCTCACCGAAATTTGTCTCTGAATTAAAAAAGTGGTTTCTTCTTCTTCCATCCGCTTTGTAGAGATACATGTGTGAAGGAATCTGTCCCAACCAAGACAACCCCAAAAACTAGCACTTATGAATGCAAGAATCATCAGTGGCTGTATTTGAGGTGATCTGAGAGTGATTTCCGCAAGAAATGTCTCCTCATATGTACAGTTACTTATGTCAATGAAAACTGCCCCAACAAGTAGCACTTACTGAATTGAACATTCAGTGCTCACGTCAGGGTAAAGCCAAAAACTCATCCAGTGCCAAAACAGCATTCATGTAACAACTGATTTAGAATGGGCGTTTGGAAAAATAGCTTGAAAGGAGCCTGGGAAATCAGAGGTCAGAAAAACTACCCCAACAAGTAGCACTTACTGCATTCAGGACCCAAGTCAGTGCTTCTGTTCAGGTAATGTTAGTGACCGATTCATACATTGAAAGTGGTGCACAGATTTGCCCATCTTAAATACACAGTGCTACCGTTCAACCCAACCCCGCCTTCATTTTCATCAAGTTTCAATGGCCGTGACAACGGTCAGGAAACAATCACATTCTTTGTACGTGAATAGACAACCGTCATCTCAAATTCATGCAGGCCGTTGGCAGATGTTGAGTGGTCAATTAGATTGCAGTGAGTTTGCATTGATGCAACACATTGCCACCTGGAGGACCTAGTTGACACTACATCAAAAGAACTGCAATCAATACAGAGAAGTAGAGTTAGCACTGAATGGCTACTTCAACAAAGGGGAAAAAAGATCCAAAAACTCATTCTGACATGGGGGGCATGTGTATACAAATTGTGAATCTGGATCAAGTCTAGGTAGTGACACAGTATAGAATCACACCCCAACTTCAAAGCACTTTCCTTTGTTTTGTTCAAAGAATGTGGCTAAAGTTGAGGTGTATCTCTTACTGAGGTTTTCAATTCACACACAGATCACACATCTGAAGATGCAGTGGTCAAAACAACTACCCCAACAACAAGCACTTACTGCATTGAGAACCAAAGTTAGTGTTTGTGTTAGGGTAATAATGATGACAGTCTAGACGGACATGACAAAAACTTGAATTGCCATCAATGTCATGAGAAATACACCCCAACTATATAGCACTTTCTTAATGTTGAAGTCAGAGAGTTGCTTAAGTTGAAGTGTATCTCTCACCGAAATTTGTCTCTGAATTAAAAAAGTGGTTTCTTCTTCTTCCATCCGCTTTGTAGAGATACATGTGTGAAGGAATCTGTCCCAACCAAGACAACCCCAAAAACTAGCACTTATGAATGCAAGAATCATCAGTGGCTGTATTTGAGGTGATCTGAGAGTGATTTCCGCAAGAAATGTCTCCTCATATGTACAGTTACTTATGTCAATGAAAACTGCCCCAACAAGTAGCACTTACTGAATTGAACATTCAGTGCTCACGTCAGGGTAAAGCCAAAAACTCATCCAGTGCCAAAACAGCATTCATGTAACAACTGATTTAGAATGGGCGTTTGGAAAAATAGCTTGAAAGGAGCCTGGGAAATCAGGGGTCAGAAAAACTACCCCAACAAGTAGCACTTACTGCATTCAGGACCCAAGTCAGTGCTTCTGTTCAGGTAATGTTAGTGACCGATTCATACATTTCCCGTGTCATGTAAAACTGATGTGAAATGACTCTCTGCATTTATCTGATGATATGTCTGTTGAAGAACTCACAACCAAGACAACCCCAAAGAGAAGCACTTATGAAAACCAGAATCATCAGTGTCTCTGTTTGAGGTGATCTGAACGTGATTCCGATAGTACCTCTCTTCATTTGCAATCTGTAGCATTTGTCATGTGCAACCGCCCCAACAAGTAGCACTTACTGTAGTCAAAATACAAGGCAATGCTCAAGTTGGGCCAATAACTCAAACTCTCAGTGAAAAATCTTCTTTACTCATGAGGTTCCCTCGGAGTCTAGAGATGTTTCTTTCTGGCCTCTTCTGCGTTGCGTCCTGTTAGCAGTGAAAGTGGTGCACAGATTTGCCCATCTTAAATACACAGTGCTACCGTTCAACCCAACCCCGCCTTCATTTTCATCAAGTTTCAATGGCCGTGACAACGGTCAGTAAACAATCACATTCTTTGTACGTGAATAGACAACCGTCATCTCAAATTCATGCAGGCCGTTAGCAGATGTTGAGTGGTCAATTAGATTGCAGTGAGTTTGCATTGATGCAACACATTGCCACCTGGAGGACCTAGTTGACACTACATCAAAAGAACTGCAATCAATACAGAGAAGTAGAGTTAGCACTGAATGGCTACTTCAACAAAGGGGAAAAAAGATCCAAAAACTCATTCTGACATGGGGGGCATGTGTATACAAATTGTGAATCTGGATCAAGTCTAGGTAGTGACACAGTATAGAATCACACCCCAACTTCAAATCACTTTCCTTTGTTTTGTTCAAAGAATGTGGCTAAAGTTGAGGTGTATCTCTTACTGAGGTTTTCAATTCACACACAGATCACACATCTGAAGATGCAGTGGTCAATACAACTACCCCAACAACAAGCACTTACTGCATTGAGAACCAAAGTTAGTGTTTGTGTTAGGGTAATAATGATGACAGTCTAGACGGACATGACAAAAACTTGAATTGCCATCAATGTCATGAGAAATACACCCCAACTATATAGCACTTTCTTAATGTTGAAGTCAGAGAGTTGCTTAAGTTGAAGTGTATCTCTCACCGAAATTTGTCTCTGAATTAAAAAAGTGGTTTCTTCTTCTTCCATCCGCTTTGTAGAGATACATGTGTGAAGGAATCTGTCCCAACCAAGACAACCCCAAAAACTAGCACTTATGAATGCAAGAATCATCAGTGGCTGTATTTGAGGTGATCTGAGAGTGATTTCCGCAAGAAATGTCTCCTCATATGTACAGTTACTTATGTCAATGAAAACTGCCCCAACAAGTAGCACTTACTGAATTGAACATTCAGTGCTCATGTCAGGGTAAAGCCAAAAACTCATCCAGTGCCAAAACAGCATTCATGTAACAACTGATTTAGAATGGGCGTTTGGAAAAATAGCTTGAAAGGAGCCTGGGAAATCAGAGGTCAGAAAAACTACCCCAACAAGTAGCACTTACTGCATTCAGGACCCAAGTCAGTGCTTCTGTTCAGGTAATGTTAGTGACCGATTCATACATTTCCCGTGTCATGTAAAACTGATGTGAAATGACTCTCTGCATTTATCTGATGATATGTCTGTTGAAGAACTCACAACCAAGACAACCCCAAAGAGAAGCACTTATGAAAACCAGAATCATCAGTGTCTCTGTTTGAGGTGATCTGAACGTGATTCCGATAGTACCTCTCTTCATTTGCAATCTGTAGCATTTGTCATGTGCAACCGCCCCAACAAGTAGCACTTACTGTAGTCAAAATACAAGGCAATGCTCAAGTTGGGCCAATAACTCAAACTCTCAGTGAAAAATCTTCTTTACTCATGAGGTTCCCTCGGAGTCTAGAGATGTTTCTTTCTGGCCTCTTCTGCGTTGCGTCCTGTTAGCAGTGAAAGTGGTGCACAGATTTGCCCATCTTAAATACACAGTGCTACCGTTCAACCCAACCCCGCCTTCATTTTCATCAAGTTTCAATGGCCGTGACAACGGTCAGGAAACAATCACATTCTTTGTACGTGAATAGACAACCGTCATCTCAAATTCATGCAGGCCGTTAGCAGATGTTGAGTGGTCAATTAGATTGCAGTGAGTTTGCATTGATGCAACACATTGCCACCTGGAGGACCTAGTTGACACTACATCAAAAGAACTGCAATCAATACAGAGAAGTAGAGTTAGCACTGAATGGCTACTTCAACAAAGGGGAAAAAAGATCCAAAAACTCATTCTGACATGGGGGGCATGTGTATACAAATTGTGAATCTGGATCAAGTCTAGGTAGTGACACAGTATAGAATCACACCCCAACTTCAAAGCACTTTCCTTTGTTTTGTTCAAAGAATGTGGCTAAAGTTGAGGTGTATCTCTTACTGAGGTTTTCAATTCACACACAGATCACACATCTGAAGATGCAGTGGTCAATACAACTACCCCAACAACAAGCACTTACTGCATTGAGAACCAAAGTTAGTGTTTGTGTTAGGGTAATAATGATGACAGTCTAGACGGACATGACAAAAACTTGAATTGCCATCAATGTCATGAGAAATACACCCCAACTATATAGCACTTTCTTAATGTTGAAGTCAGAGAGTTGCTTAAGTTGAAGTGTATCTCTCACCGAAATTTGTCTCTGAATTAAAAAAGTGGTTTCTTCTTCTTCCATCCGCTTTGTAGAGATACATGTGTGAAGGAATCTGTCCCAACCAAGACAACCCCAAAAACTAGCACTTATGAATGCAAGAATCATCAGTGGCTGTATTTGAGGTGATCTGAGAGTGATTTCCGCAAGAAATGTCTCCTCATATGTACAGTTACTTATGTCAATGAAAACTGCCCCAACAAGTAGCACTTACTGAATTGAACATTCAGTGCTCATGTCAGGGTAAAGCCAAAAACTCATCCAGTGCCAAAACAGCATTCATGTAACAACTGATTTAGAATGGGCGTTTGGAAAAATAGCTTGAAAGGAGCCTGGGAAATCAGAGGTCAGAAAAACTACCCCAACAAGTAGCACTTACTGCATTCAGGACCCAAGTCAGTGCTTCTGTTCAGGTAATGTTAGTGACCGATTCATACATTTCCCGTGTCATGTAAAACTGATGTGAAATGACTCTCTGCATTTATCTGATGATATGTCTGTTGAAGAACTCACAACCAAGACAACCCCAAAGAGAAGCACTTATGAAAACCAGAATCATCAGTGTCTCTGTTTGAGGTGATCTGAACGTGATTCCGATAGTACCTCTCTTCATTTGCAATCTGTAGCATTTGTCATGTGCAACCGCCCCAACAAGTAGCACTTACTGTAGTCAAAATACAAGGCAATGCTCAAGTTGGGCCAATAACTCAAACTCTCAGTGAAAAATCTTCTTTACTCATGAGGTTCCCTCGGAGTCTAGAGATGTTTCTTTCTGGCCTCTTCTGCGTTGCGTCCTGTTAGCAGTGAAAGTGGTGCACAGATTTGCCCATCTTAAATACACAGTGCTACCGTTCAACCCAACCCCGCCTTCATTTTCATCAAGTTTCAATGGCCGTGACAACGGTCAGGAAACAATCACATTCTTTGTACGTGAATAGACAACCGTCATCTCAAATTCATGCAGGCCGTTAGCAGATGTTGAGTGGTCAATTAGATTGCAGTGAGTTTGCATTGATGCAACACATTGCCACCTGGAGGACCTAGTTGACACTACATCAAAAGAACTGCAATCAATACAGAGAAGTAGAGTTAGCACTGAATGGCTACTTCAACAAAGGGGAAAAAAGATCCAAAAACTCATTCTGACATGGGGGGCATGTGTATACAAATTGTGAATCTGGATCAAGTCTAGGTAGTGACACAGTATAGAATCACACCCCAACTTCAAAGCACTTTCCTTTGTTTTGTTCAAAGAATGTGGCTAAAGTTGAGGTGTATCTCTTACTGAGGTTTTCAATTCACACACAGATCACACATCTGAAGATGCAGTGGTCAATACAACTACCCCAACAACAAGCACTTACTGCATTGAGAACCAAAGTTAGTGTTTGTGTTAGGGTAATAATGATGACAGTCTAGACAGACATGACAAAAACTTGAATTGCCATCAATGTCATGAGAAATACACCCCAACTATATAGCACTTTCTTAATGTTGAAGTCAGAGAGTTGCTTAAGTTGAAGTGTATCTCTCACCGAAATTTGTCTCTGAATTAAAAAAGTGGTTTCTTCTTCTTCCATCCGCTTTGTAGAGATACATGTGTGAAGGAATCTGTCCCAACCAAGACAACCCCAAAAACTAGCACTTATGAATGCAAGAATCATCAGTGGCTGTATTTGAGGTGATCTGAGAGTGATTTCCGCAAGAAATGTCTCCTCATATGTACAGTTACTTATGTCAATGAAAACTGCCCCAACAAGTAGCACTTACTGAATTGAACATTCAGTGCTCATGTCAGGGTAAAGCCAAAAACTCATCCAGTGCCAGAACAGCATTCATGTAACAACTGATTTAGAATGGGCGTTTGGAAAAATAGCTTGAAAGGAGCCTGGGAAATCAGAGGTCAGAAAAACTACCCCAACAAGTAGCACTTACTGCATTCAGGACCCAAGTCAGTGCTTCTGTTCAGGTAATGTTAGTGACCGATTCATACATTTCCCGTGTCATGTAAAACTGATGTGAAATGACTCTCTGCATTTATCTGATGATATGTCTGTTGAAGAACTCACAACCAAGACAACCCCAAAGAGAAGCACTTATGAAAACCAGAATCATCAGTGTCTCTGTTTGAGGTGATCTGAACGTGATTCCGATAGTACCTCTCTTCATTTGCAATCTGTAGCATTTGTCATGTGCAACCGCCCCAACAAGTAGCACTTACTGTAGTCAAAATACAAGGCAATGCTCAAGTTGGGCCAATAACTCAAACTCTCAGTGAAAAATCTTCTTTACTCATGAGGTTCCCTCGGAGTCTAGAGATGTTTCTTTCTGGCCTCTTCTGCGTTGCGTCCTGTTAGCAGTGAAAGTGGTGCACAGATTTGCCCATCTTAAATACACAGTGCTACCGTTCAACCCAACCCCGCCTTCATTTTCATCAAGTTTCAATGGCCGTGACAACGGTCAGGAAACAATCACATTCTTTGTACGTGAATAGACAACCGTCATCTCAAATTCATGCAGGCCGTTAGCAGATGTTGAGTGGTCAATTAGATTGCAGTGAGTTTGCATTGATGCAACACATTGCCACCTGGAGGACCTAGTTGACACTACATCAAAAGAACTGCAATCAATACAGAGAAGTAGAGTTAGCACTGAATGGCTACTTCAACAAAGGGGAAAAAAGATCCAAAAACTCATTCTGACATGGGGGGCATGTGTATACAAATTGTGAATCTGGATCAAGTCTAGGTAGTGACACAGTATAGAATCACACCCCAACTTCAAAGCACTTTCCTTTGTTTTGTTCAAAGAATGTGGCTAAAGTTGAGGTGTATCTCTTACTGAGGTTTTCAATTCACACACAGATCACACATCTGAAGATGCAGTGGTCAATACAACTACCCCAACAACAAGCACTTACTGCATTGAGAACCAAAGTTAGTGTTTGTGTTAGGGTAATAATGATGACAGTCTAGACAGACATGACAAAAACTTGAATTGCCATCAATGTCATGAGAAATACACCCCAACTATATAGCACTTTCTTAATGTTGAAGTCAGAGAGTTGCTTAAGTTGAAGTGTATCTCTCACCGAAATTTGTCTCTGAATTAAAAAAGTGGTTTCTTCTTCTTCCATCCGCTTTGTAGAGATACATGTGTGAAGGAATCTGTCCCAACCAAGACAACCCCAAAAACTAGCACTTATGAATGCAAGAATCATCAGTGGCTGTATTTGAGGTGATCTGAGAGTGATTTCCGCAAGAAATGTCTCCTCATATGTACAGTTACTTATGTCAATGAAAACTGCCCCAACAAGTAGCACTTACTGAATTGAACATTCAGTGCTCATGTCAGGGTAAAGCCAAAAACTCATCCAGTGCCAAAACAGCATTCATGTAACAACTGATTTAGAATGGGCGTTTGGAAAAATAGCTTGAAAGGAGCCTGGGAAATCAGAGGTCAGAAAAACTACCCCAACAAGTAGCACTTACTGCATTCAGGACCCAAGTCAGTGCTTCTGTTCAGGTAATGTTAGTGACCGATTCATACATTTCCCGTGTCATGTAAAACTGATGTGAAATGACTCTCTGCATTTATCTGATGATATGTCTGTTGAAGAACTCACAACCAAGACAACCCCAAAGAGAAGCACTTATGAAAACCAGAATCATCAGTGTCTCTGTTTGAGGTGATCTGAACGTGATTCCGATAGTACCTCTCTTCATTTGCAATCTGTAGCATTTGTCATGTGCAACCGCCCCAACAAGTAGCACTTACTGTAGTCAAAATACAAGGCAATGCTCAAGTTGGGCCAATAACTCAAACTCTCAGTGAAAAATCTTCTTTACTCATGAGGTTCCCTCGGAGTCTAGAGATGTTTCTTTCTGGCCTCTTCTGCGTTGCGTCCTGTTAGCAGTGAAAGTGGTGCACAGATTTGCCCATCTTAAATACACAGTGCTACCGTTCAACCCAACCCCGCCTTCATTTTCATCAAGTTTCAATGGCCGTGACAACGGTCAGGAAACAATCACATTCTTTGTACGTGAATAGACAACCGTCATCTCAAATTCATGCAGGCCGTTAGCAGATGTTGAGTGGTCAATTAGATTGCAGTGAGTTTGCATTGATGCAACACATTGCCACCTGGAGGACCTAGTTGACACTACATCAAAAGAACTGCAATCAATACAGAGAAGTAGAGTTAGCACTGAATGGCTACTTCAACAAAGGGGAAAAAAGATCCAAAAACTCATTCTGACATGGGGGGCATGTGTATACAAATTGTGAATCTGGATCAAGTCTAGGTAGTGACACAGTATAGAATCACACCCCAACTTCAAAGCACTTTCCTTTGTTTTGTTCAAAGAATGTGGCTAAAGTTGAGGTGTATCTCTTACTGAGGTTTTCAATTCACACACAGATCACACATCTGAAGATGCAGTGGTCAATACAACTACCCCAACAACAAGCACTTACTGCATTGAGAACCAAAGTTAGTGTTTGTGTTAGGGTAATAATGATGACAGTCTAGACAGACATGACAAAAACTTGAATTGCCATCAATGTCATGAGAAATACACCCCAACTATATAGCACTTTCTTAATGTTGAAGTCAGAGAGTTGCTTAAGTTGAAGTGTATCTCTCACCGAAATTTGTCTCTGAATTAAAAAAGTGGTTTCTTCTTCTTCCATCCGCTTTGTAGAGATACATGTGTGAAGGAATCTGTCCCAACCAAGACAACCCCAAAAACTAGCACTTATGAATGCAAGAATCATCAGTGGCTGTATTTGAGGTGATCTGAGAGTGATTTCCGCAAGAAATGTCTCCTCATATGTACAGTTACTTATGTCAATGAAAACTGCCCCAACAAGTAGCACTTACTGAATTGAACATTCAGTGCTCATGTCAGGGTAAAGCCAAAAACTCATCCAGTGCCAGAACAGCATTCATGTAACAACTGATTTAGAATGGGCGTTTGGAAAAATAGCTTGAAAGGAGCCTGGGAAATCAGAGGTCAGAAAAACTACCCCAACAAGTAGCACTTACTGCATTCAGGACCCAAGTCAGTGCTTCTGTTCAGGTAATGTTAGTGACCGATTCATACATTTCCCGTGTCATGTAAAACTGATGTGAAATGACTCTCTGCATTTATCTGATGATATGTCTGTTGAAGAACTCACAACCAAGACAACCCCAAAGAGAAGCACTTATGAAAACCAGAATCATCAGTGTCTCTGTTTGAGGTGATCTGAACGTGATTCCGATAGTACCTCTCTTCATTTGCAATCTGTAGCATTTGTCATGTGCAACCGCCCCAACAAGTAGCACTTACTGTAGTCAAAATACAAGGCAATGCTCAAGTTGGGCCAATAACTCAAACTCTCAGTGAAAAATCTTCTTTACTCATGAGGTTCCCTCGGAGTCTAGAGATGTTTCTTTCTGGCCTCTTCTGCGTTGCGTCCTGTTAGCAGTGAAAGTGGTGCACAGATTTGCCCATCTTAAATACACAGTGCTACCGTTCAACCCAACCCCGCCTTCATTTTCATCAAGTTTCAATGGCCGTGACAACGGTCAGGAAACAATCACATTCTTTGTACGTGAATAGACAACCGTCATCTCAAATTCATGCAGGCCGTTAGCAGATGTTGAGTGGTCAATTAGATTGCAGTGAGTTTGCATTGATGCAACACATTGCCACCTGGAGGACCTAGTTGACACTACATCAAAAGAACTGCAATCAATACAGAGAAGTAGAGTTAGCACTGAATGGCTACTTCAACAAAGGGGAAAAAAGATCCAAAAACTCATTCTGACATGGGGGGCATGTGTATACAAATTGTGAATCTGGATCAAGTCTAGGTAGTGACACAGTATAGAATCACACCCCAACTTCAAAGCACTTTCCTTTGTTTTGTTCAAAGAATGTGGCTAAAGTTGAGGTGTATCTCTTACTGAGGTTTTCAATTCACACACAGATCACACATCTGAAGATGCAGTGGTCAATACAACTACCCCAACAACAAGCACTTACTGCATTGAGAACCAAAGTTAGTGTTTGTGTTAGGGTAATAATGATGACAGTCTAGACAGACATGACAAAAACTTGAATTGCCATCAATGTCATGAGAAATACACCCCAACTATATAGCACTTTCTTAATGTTGAAGTCAGAGAGTTGCTTAAGTTGAAGTGTATCTCTCACCGAAATTTGTCTCTGAATTAAAAAAGTGGTTTCTTCTTCTTCCATCCGCTTTGTAGAGATACATGTGTGAAGGAATCTGTCCCAACCAAGACAACCCCAAAAACTAGCACTTATGAATGCAAGAATCATCAGTGGCTGTATTTTAGGTGATCTGAGAGTGATTTCCGCAAGAAATGTCTCCTCATATGTACAGTTACTTATGTCAATGAAAACTGCCCCAACAAGTAGCACTTACTGAATTGAACATTCAGTGCTCATGTCAGGGTAAAGCCAAAAACTCATCCAGTGCCAGAACAGCATTCATGTAACAACTGATTTAGAATGGGCGTTTGGAAAAATAGCTTGAAAGGAGCCTGGGAAATCAGAGGTCAGAAAAACTACCCCAACAAGTAGCACTTACTGCATTCAGGACCCAAGTCAGTGCTTCTGTTCAGGTAATGTTAGTGACCGATTCATACATTTCCCGTGTCATGTAAAACTGATGTGAAATGACTCTCTGCATTTATCTGATGATATGTCTGTTGAAGAACTCACAACCAAGACAACCCCAAAGAGAAGCACTTATGAAAACCAGAATCATCAGTGTCTCTGTTTGAGGTGATCTGAACGTGATTCCGATAGTACCTCTCTTCATTTGCAATCTGTAGCATTTGTCATGTGCAACCGCCCCAACAAGTAGCACTTACTGTAGTCAAAATACAAGGCAATGCTCAAGTTGGGCCAATAACTCAAACTCTCAGTGAAAAATCTTCTTTACTCATGAGGTTCCCTCGGAGTCTAGAGATGTTTCTTTCTGGCCTCTTCTGCGTTGCGTCCTGTTAGCAGTGAAAGTGGTGCACAGATTTGCCCATCTTAAATACACAGTGCTACCGTTCAACCCAACCCCGCCTTCATTTTCATCAAGTTTCAATGGCCGTGACAACGGTCAGGAAACAATCACATTCTTTGTACGTGAATAGACAACCGTCATCTCAAATTCATGCAGGCCGTTAGCAGATGTTGAGTGGTCAATTAGATTGCAGTGAGTTTGCATTGATGCAACACATTGCCACCTGGAGGACCTAGTTGACACTACATCAAAAGAACTGCAATCAATACAGAGAAGTAGAGTTAGCACTGAATGGCTACTTCAACAAAGGGGAAAAAAGATCCAAAAACTCATTCTGACATGGGGGGCATGTGTATACAAATTGTGAATCTGGATCAAGTCTAGGTAGTGACACAGTATAGAATCACACCCCAACTTCAAAGCACTTTCCTTTGTTTTGTTCAAAGAATGTGGCTAAAGTTGAGGTGTATCTCTTACTGAGGTTTTCAATTCACACACAGATCACACATCTGAAGATGCAGTGGTCAATACAACTACCCCAACAACAAGCACTTACTGCATTGAGAACCAAAGTTAGTGTTTGTGTTAGGGTAATAATGATGACAGTCTAGACAGACATGACAAAAACTTGAATTGCCATCAATGTCATGAGAAATACACCCCAACTATATAGCACTTTCTTAATGTTGAAGTCAGAGAGTTGCTTAAGTTGAAGTGTATCTCTCACCGAAATTTGTCTCTGAATTAAAAAAGTGGTTTCTTCTTCTTCCATCCGCTTTGTAGAGATACATGTGTGAAGGAATCTGTCCCAACCAAGACAACCCCAAAAACTAGCACTTATGAATGCAAGAATCATCAGTGGCTGTATTTGAGGTGATCTGAGAGTGATTTCCGCAAGAAATGTCTCCTCATATGTACAGTTACTTATGTCAATGAAAACTGCCCCAACAAGTAGCACTTACTGAATTGAACATTCAGTGCTCATGTCAGGGTAAAGCCAAAAACTCATCCAGTGCCAGAACAGCATTCATGTAACAACTGATTTAGAATGGGCGTTTGGAAAAATAGCTTGAAAGGAGCCTGGGAAATCAGAGGTCAGAAAAACTACCCCAACAAGTAGCACTTACTGCATTCAGGACCCAAGTCAGTGCTTCTGTTCAGGTAATGTTAGTGACCGATTCATACATTTCCCGTGTCATGTAAAACTGATGTGAAATGACTCTCTGCATTTATCTGATGATATGTCTGTTGAAGAACTCACAACCAAGACAACCCCAAAGAGAAGCACTTATGAAAACCAGAATCATCAGTGTCTCTGTTTGAGGTGATCTGAACGTGATTCCGATAGTACCTCTCTTCATTTGCAATCTGTAGCATTTGTCATGTGCAACCGCCCCAACAAGTAGCACTTACTGTAGTCAAAATACAAGGCAATGCTCAAGTTGGGCCAATAACTCAAACTCTCAGTGAAAAATCTTCTTTACTCATGAGGTTCCCTCGGAGTCTAGAGATGTTTCTTTCTGGCCTCTTCTGCGTTGCGTCCTGTTAGCAGTGAAAGTGGTGCACAGATTTGCCCATCTTAAATACACAGTGCTACCGTTCAACCCAACCCCGCCTTCATTTTCATCAAGTTTCAATGGCCGTGACAACGGTCAGGAAACAATCACATTCTTTGTACGTGAATAGACAACCGTCATCTCAAATTCATGCAGGCCGTTAGCAGATGTTGAGTGGTCAATTAGATTGCAGTGAGTTTGCATTGATGCAACACATTGCCACCTGGAGGACCTAGTTGACACTACATCAAAAGAACTGCAATCAATACAGAGAAGTAGAGTTAGCACTGAATGGCTACTTCAACAAAGGGGAAAAAAGATCCAAAAACTCATTCTGACATGGGGGGCATGTGTATACAAATTGTGAATCTGGATCAAGTCTAGGTAGTGACACAGTATAGAATCACACCCCAACTTCAAAGCACTTTCCTTTGTTTTGTTCAAAGAATGTGGCTAAAGTTGAGGTGTATCTCTTACTGAGGTTTTCAATTCACACACAGATCACACATCTGAAGATGCAGTGGTCAATACAACTACCCCAACAACAAGCACTTACTGCATTGAGAACCAAAGTTAGTGTTTGTGTTAGGGTAATAATGATGACAGTCTAGACAGACATGACAAAAACTTGAATTGCCATCAATGTCATGAGAAATACACCCCAACTATATAGCACTTTCTTAATGTTGAAGTCAGAGAGTTGCTTAAGTTGAAGTGTATCTCTCACCGAAATTTGTCTCTGAATTAAAAAAGTGGTTTCTTCTTCTTCCATCCGCTTTGTAGAGATACATGTGTGAAGGAATCTGTCCCAACCAAGACAACCCCAAAAACTAGCACTTATGAATGCAAGAATCATCAGTGGCTGTATTTGAGGTGATCTGAGAGTGATTTCCGCAAGAAATGTCTCCTCATATGTACAGTTACTTATGTCAATGAAAACTGCCCCAACAAGTAGCACTTACTGAATTGAACATTCAGTGCTCATGTCAGGGTAAAGCCAAAAACTCATCCAGTGCCAAAACAGCATTCATGTAACAACTGATTTAGAATGGGCGTTTGGAAAAATAGCTTGAAAGGAGCCTGGGAAATCAGAGGTCAGAAAAACTACCCCAACAAGTAGCACTTACTGCATTCAGGACCCAAGTCAGTGCTTCTGTTCAGGTAATGTTAGTGACCGATTCATACATTTCCCGTGTCATGTAAAACTGATGTGAAATGACTCTCTGCATTTATCTGATGATATGTCTGTTGAAGAACTCACAACCAAGACAACCCCAAAGAGAAGCACTTATGAAAACCAGAATCATCAGTGTCTCTGTTTGAGGTGATCTGAACGTGATTCCGATAGTACCTCTCTTCATTTGCAATCTGTAGCATTTGTCATGTGCAACCGCCCCAACAAGTAGCACTTACTGTAGTCAAAATACAAGGCAATGCTCAAGTTGGGCCAATAACTCAAACTCTCAGTGAAAAATCTTCTTTACTCATGAGGTTCCCTCGGAGTCTAGAGATGTTTCTTTCTGGCCTCTTCTGCGTTGCGTCCTGTTAGCAGTGAAAGTGGTGCACAGATTTGCCCATCTTAAATACACAGTGCTACCGTTCAACCCAACCCCGCCTTCATTTTCATCAAGTTTCAATGGCCGTGACAACGGTCAGGAAACAATCACATTCTTTGTACGTGAATAGACAACCGTCATCTCAAATTCATGCAGGCCGTTAGCAGATGTTGAGTGGTCAATTAGATTGCAGTGAGTTTGCATTGATGCAACACATTGCCACCTGGAGGACCTAGTTGACACTACATCAAAAGAACTGCAATCAATACAGAGAAGTAGAGTTAGCACTGAATGGCTACTTCAACAAAGGGGAAAAAAGATCCAAAAACTCATTCTGACATGGGGGGCATGTGTATACAAATTGTGAATCTGGATCAAGTCTAGGTAGTGACACAGTATAGAATCACACCCCAACTTCAAAGCACTTTCCTTTGTTTTGTTCAAAGAATGTGGCTAAAGTTGAGGTGTATCTCTTACTGAGGTTTTCAATTCACACACAGATCACACATCTGAAGATGCAGTGGTCAATACAACTACCCCAACAACAAGCACTTACTGCATTGAGAACCAAAGTTAGTGTTTGTGTTAGGGTAATAATGATGACAGTCTAGACAGACATGACAAAAACTTGAATTGCCATCAATGTCATGAGAAATACACCCCAACTATATAGCACTTTCTTAATGTTGAAGTCAGAGAGTTGCTTAAGTTGAAGTGTATCTCTCACCGAAATTTGTCTCTGAATTAAAAAAGTGGTTTCTTCTTCTTCCATCCGCTTTGTAGAGATACATGTGTGAAGGAATCTGTCCCAACCAAGACAACCCCAAAAACTAGCACTTATGAATGCAAGAATCATCAGTGGCTGTATTTGAGGTGATCTGAGAGTGATTTCCGCAAGAAATGTCTCCTCATATGTACAGTTACTTATGTCAATGAAAACTGCCCCAACAAGTAGCACTTACTGAATTGAACATTCAGTGCTCATGTCAGGGTAAAGCCAAAAACTCATCCAGTGCCAAAACAGCATTCATGTAACAACTGATTTAGAATGGGCGTTTGGAAAAATAGCTTGAAAGGAGCCTGGGAAATCAGAGGTCAGAAAAACTACCCCAACAAGTAGCACTTACTGCATTCAGGACCCAAGTCAGTGCTTCTGTTCAGGTAATGTTAGTGACCGATTCATACATTTCCCGTGTCATGTAAAACTGATGTGAAATGACTCTCTGCATTTATCTGATGATATGTCTGTTGAAGAACTCACAACCAAGACAACCCCAAAGAGAAGCACTTATGAAAACCAGAATCATCAGTGTCTCTGTTTGAGGTGATCTGAACGTGATTCCGATAGTACCTCTCTTCATTTGCAATCTGTAGCATTTGTCATGTGCAACCGCCCCAACAAGTAGCACTTACTGTAGTCAAAATACAAGGCAATGCTCAAGTTGGGCCAATAACTCAAACTCTCAGTGAAAAATCTTCTTTACTCATGAGG
Source organism: Thunnus maccoyii (assembly GCF_910596095.1). Lineage (NCBI taxonomy): Eukaryota > Metazoa > Chordata > Actinopteri > Scombriformes > Scombridae > Thunnus > Thunnus maccoyii. The sequence goes on from NC_056546.1 coordinate 28,236,394, forward strand.
TTCCCTCGGAGTCTAGAGATGTTTCTTTCTGGCCTCTTCTGCGTTGCGTCCTGTTAGCAGTGAAAGTGGTGCACAGATTTGCCCATCTTAAATACACAGTGCTACCGTTCAACCCAACCCCGCCTTCATTTTCATCAAGTTTCAATGGCCGTGACAACGGTCAGGAAACAATCACATTCTTTGTACGTGAATAGACAACCGTCATCTCAAATTCATGCAGGCCGTTAGCAGATGTTGAGTGGTCAATTAGATTGCAGTGAGTTTGCATTGATGCAACACATTGCCACCTGGAGGACCTAGTTGACACTACATCAAAAGAACTGCAATCAATACAGAGAAGTAGAGTTAGCACTGAATGGCTACTTCAACAAAGGGGAAAAAAGATCCAAAAACTCATTCTGACATGGGGGGCATGTGTATACAAATTGTGAATCTGGATCAAGTCTAGGTAGTGACACAGTATAGAATCACACCCCAACTTCAAAGCACTTTCCTTTGTTTTGTTCAAAGAATGTGGCTAAAGTTGAGGTGTATCTCTTACTGAGGTTTTCAATTCACACACAGATCACACATCTGAAGATGCAGTGGTCAATACAACTACCCCAACAACAAGCACTTACTGCATTGAGAACCAAAGTTAGTGTTTGTGTTAGGGTAATAATGATGACAGTCTAGACAGACATGACAAAAACTTGAATTGCCATCAATGTCATGAGAAATACACCCCAACTATATAGCACTTTCTTAATGTTGAAGTCAGAGAGTTGCTTAAGTTGAAGTGTATCTCTCACCGAAATTTGTCTCTGAATTAAAAAAGTGGTTTCTTCTTCTTCCATCCGCTTTGTAGAGATACATGTGTGAAGGAATCTGTCTCAACCAAGACAACCCCAAAAACTAGCACTTATGAATGCAAGAATCATCAGTGGCTGTATTTGAGGTGATCTGAGAGTGATTTCCGCAAGAAATGTCTCCTCATATGTACAGTTACTTATGTCAATGAAAACTGCCCCAACAAGTAGCACTTACTGAATTGAACATTCAGTGCTCATGTCAGGGTAAAGCCAAAAACTCATCCAGTGCCAGAACAGCATTCATGTAACAACTGATTTAGAATGGGCGTTTGGAAAAATAGCTTGAAAGGAGCCTGGGAAATCAGAGGTCAGAAAAACTACCCCAACAAGTAGCACTTACTGCATTCAGGACCCAAGTCAGTGCTTCTGTTCAGGTAATGTTAGTGACCGATTCATACATTTCCCGTGTCATGTAAAACTGATGTGAAATGACTCTCTGCATTTATCTGATGATATGTCTGTTGAAGAACTCACAACCAAGACAACCCCAAAGAGAAGCACTTATGAAAACCAGAATCATCAGTGTCTCTGTTTGAGGTGATCTGAACGTGATTCCGATAGTACCTCTCTTCATTTGCAATCTGTAGCATTTGTCATGTGCAACCGCCCCAACAAGTAGCACTTACTGTAGTCAAAATACAAGGCAATGCTCAAGTTGGGCCAATAACTCAAACTCTCAGTGAAAAATCTTCTTTACTCATGAGGTTCCCTCGGAGTCTAGAGATGTTTCTTTCTGGCCTCTTCTGCGTTGCGTCCTGTTAGCAGTGAAAGTGGTGCACAGATTTGCCCATCTTAAATACACAGTGCTACCGTTCAACCCAACCCCGCCTTCATTTTCATCAAGTTTCAATGGCCGTGACAACGGTCAGGAAACAATCACATTCTTTGTACGTGAATAGACAACCGTCATCTCAAATTCATGCAGGCCGTTAGCAGATGTTGAGTGGTCAATTAGATTGCAGTGAGTTTGCATTGATGCAACACATTGCCACCTGGAGGACCTAGTTGACACTACATCAAAAGAACTGCAATCAATACAGAGAAGTAGAGTTAGCACTGAATGGCTACTTCAACAAAGGGGAAAAAAGATCCAAAAACTCATTCTGACATGGGGGGCATGTGTATACAAATTGTGAATCTGGATCAAGTCTAGGTAGTGACACAGTATAGAATCACACCCCAACTTCAAAGCACTTTCCTTTGTTTTGTTCAAAGAATGTGGCTAAAGTTGAGGTGTATCTCTTACTGAGGTTTTCAATTCACACACAGATCACACATCTGAAGATGCAGTGGTCAATACAACTACCCCAACAACAAGCACTTACTGCATTGAGAACCAAAGTTAGTGTTTGTGTTAGGGTAATAATGATGACAGTCTAGACAGACATGACAAAAACTTGAATTGCCATCAATGTCATGAGAAATACACCCCAACTATATAGCACTTTCTTAATGTTGAAGTCAGAGAGTTGCTTAAGTTGAAGTGTATCTCTCACCGAAATTTGTCTCTGAATTAAAAAAGTGGTTTCTTCTTCTTCCATCCGCTTTGTAGAGATACATGTGTGAAGGAATCTGTCCCAACCAAGACAACCCCAAAAACTAGCACTTATGAATGCAAGAATCATCAGTGGCTGTATTTGAGGTGATCTGAGAGTGATTTCCGCAAGAAATGTCTCCTCATATGTACAGTTACTTATGTCAATGAAAACTGCCCCAACAAGTAGCACTTACTGAATTGAACATTCAGTGCTCATGTCAGGGTAAAGCCAAAAACTCATCCAGTGCCAAAACAGCATTCATGTAACAACTGATTTAGAATGGGCGTTTGGAAAAATAGCTTGAAAGGAGCCTGGGAAATCAGAGGTCAGAAAAACTACCCCAACAAGTAGCACTTACTGCATTCAGGACCCAAGTCAGTGCTTCTGTTCAGGTAATGTTAGTGACCGATTCATACATTTCCCGTGTCATGTAAAACTGATGTGAAATGACTCTCTGCATTTATCTGATGATATGTCTGTTGAAGAACTCACAACCAAGACAACCCCAAAGAGAAGCACTTATGAAAACCAGAATCATCAGTGTCTCTGTTTGAGGTGATCTGAACCTGATTCCGATAGTACCTCTCTTCATTTGCAATCTGTAGCATTTGTCATGTGCAACCGCCCCAACAAGTAGCACTTACTGTAGTCAAAATACAAGGCAATGCTCAAGTTGGGCCAATAACTCAAACTCTCAGTGAAAAATCTTCTTTACTCATGAGGTTCCCTCGGAGTCTAGAGATGTTTCTTTCTGGCCTCTTCTGCGTTGCGTCCTGTTTGCAGTGAAAGTGGTGCACAGATTTGCCCATCTTAAATACACAGTGCTACCGTTCAACCCAACCCCGCCTTCATTTTCATCAAGTTTCAATGGCCGTGACAACGGTCAGGAAACAATCACATTCTTTGTACGTGAATAGACAACCGTCATCTCAAATTCATGCAGGCCGTTAGCAGATGTTGAGTGGTCAATTAGATTGCAGTGAGTTTGCATTGATGCAACACATTGCCACCTGGAGGACCTAGTTGACACTACATCAAAAGAACTGCAATCAATACAGAGAAGTAGAGTTAGCACTGAATGGCTACTTCAACAAAGGGGAAAAAAGATCCAAAAACTCATTCTGACATGGGGGGCATGTGTATACAAATTGTGAATCTGGATCAAGTCTAGGTAGTGACACAGTATAGAATCACACCCCAACTTCAAAGCACTTTCCTTTGTTTTGTTCAAAGAATGTGGCTAAAGTTGAGGTGTATCTCTTACTGAGGTTTTCAATTCACACACAGATCACACATCTGAAGATGCAGTGGTCAATACAACTACCCCAACAACAAGCACTTACTGCATTGAGAACCAAAGTTAGTGTTTGTGTTAGGGTAATAATGATGACAGTCTAGACAGACATGACAAAAACTTGAATTGCCATCAATGTCATGAGAAATACACCCCAACTATATAGCACTTTCTTAATGTTGAAGTCAGAGAGTTGCTTAAGTTGAAGTGTATCTCTCACCGAAATTTGTCTCTGAATTAAAAAAGTGGTTTCTTCTTCTTCCATCCGCTTTGTAGAGATACATGTGTGAAGGAATCTGTCCCAACCAAGACAACCCCAAAAACTAGCACTTATGAATGCAAGAATCATCAGTGGCTGTATTTGAGGTGATCTGAGAGTGATTTCCGCAAGAAATGTCTCCTCATATGTACAGTTACTTATGTCAATGAAAACTGCCCCAACAAGTAGCACTTACTGAATTGAACATTCAGTGCTCATGTCAGGGTAAAGCCAAAAACTCATCCAGTGCCAGAACAGCATTCATGTAACAACTGATTTAGAATGGGCGTTTGGAAAAATAGCTTGAAAGGAGCCTGGGAAATCAGAGGTCAGAAAAACTACCCCAACAAGTAGCACTTACTGCATTCAGGACCCAAGTCAGTGCTTCTGTTCAGGTAATGTTAGTGACCGATTCATACATTTCCCGTGTCATGTAAAACTGATGTGAAATGACTCTCTGCATTTATCTGATGATATGTCTGTTGAAGAACTCACAACCAAGACAACCCCAAAGAGAAGCACTTATGAAAACCAGAATCATCAGTGTCTCTGTTTGAGGTGATCTGAACGTGATTCCGATAGTACCTCTCTTCATTTGCAATCTGTAGCATTTGTCATGTGCAACCGCCCCAACAAGTAGCACTTACTGTAGTCAAAATACAAGGCAATGCTCAAGTTGGGCCAATAACTCAAACTCTCAGTGAAAAATCTTCTTTACTCATGAGGTTCCCTCGGAGTCTAGAGATGTTTCTTTCTGGCCTCTTCTGCGTTGCGTCCTGTTAGCAGTGAAAGTGGTGCACAGATTTGCCCATCTTAAATACACAGTGCTACCGTTCAACCCAACCCCGCCTTCATTTTCATCAAGTTTCAATGGCCGTGACAACGGTCAGGAAACAATCACATTCTTTGTACGTGAATAGACAACCGTCATCTCAAATTCATGCAGGCCGTTAGCAGATGTTGAGTGGTCAATTAGATTGCAGTGAGTTTGCATTGATGCAACACATTGCCACCTGGAGGACCTAGTTGACACTACATCAAAAGAACTGCAATCAATACAGAGAAGTAGAGTTAGCACTGAATGGCTACTTCAACAAAGGGGAAAAAAGATCCAAAAACTCATTCTGACATGGGGGGCATGTGTATACAAATTGTGAATCTGGATCAAGTCTAGGTAGTGACACAGTATAGAATCACACCCCAACTTCAAAGCACTTTCCTTTGTTTTGTTCAAAGAATGTGGCTAAAGTTGAGGTGTATCTCTTACTGAGGTTTTCAATTCACACACAGATCACACATCTGAAGATGCAGTGGTCAATACAACTACCCCAACAACAAGCACTTACTGCATTGAGAACCAAAGTTAGTGTTTGTGTTAGGGTAATAATGATGACAGTCTAGACAGACATGACAAAAACTTGAATTGCCATCAATGTCATGAGAAATACACCCCAACTATATAGCACTTTCTTAATGTTGAAGTCAGAGAGTTGCTTAAGTTGAAGTGTATCTCTCACCGAAATTTGTCTCTGAATTAAAAAAGTGGTTTCTTCTTCTTCCATCCGCTTTGTAGAGATACATGTGTGAAGGAATCTGTCCCAACCAAGACAACCCCAAAAACTAGCACTTATGAATGCAAGAATCATCAGTGGCTGTATTTGAGGTGATCTGAGAGTGATTTCCGCAAGAAATGTCTCCTCATATGTACAGTTACTTATGTCAATGAAAACTGCCCCAACAAGTAGCACTTACTGAATTGAACATTCAGTGCTCATGTCAGGGTAAAGCCAAAAACTCATCCAGTGCCAAAACAGCATTCATGTAACAACTGATTTAGAATGGGCGTTTGGAAAAATAGCTTGAAAGGAGCCTGGGAAATCAGAGGTCAGAAAAACTACCCCAACAAGTAGCACTTACTGCATTCAGGACCCAAGTCAGTGCTTCTGTTCAGGTAATGTTAGTGACCGATTCATACATTTCCCGTGTCATGTAAAACTGATGTGAAATGACTCTCTGCATTTATCTGATGATATGTCTGTTGAAGAACTCACAACCAAGACAACCCCAAAGAGAAGCACTTATGAAAACCAGAATCATCAGTGTCTCTGTTTGAGGTGATCTGAACGTGATTCCGATAGTACCTCTCTTCATTTGCAATCTGTAGCATTTGTCATGTGCAACCGCCCCAACAAGTAGCACTTACTGTAGTCAAAATACAAGGCAATGCTCAAGTTGGGCCAATAACTCAAACTCTCAGTGAAAAATCTTCTTTACTCATGAGGTTCCCTCGGAGTCTAGAGATGTTTCTTTCTGGCCTCTTCTGCGTTGCGTCCTGTTAGCAGTGAAAGTGGTGCACAGATTTGCCCATCTTAAATACACAGTGCTACCGTTCAACCCAACCCCGCCTTCATTTTCATCAAGTTTCAATGGCCGTGACAACGGTCAGGAAACAATCACATTCTTTGTACGTGAATAGACAACCGTCATCTCAAATTCATGCAGGCCGTTAGCAGATGTTGAGTGGTCAATTAGATTGCAGTGAGTTTGCATTGATGCAACACATTGCCACCTGGAGGACCTAGTTGACACTACATCAAAAGAACTGCAATCAATACAGAGAAGTAGAGTTAGCACTGAATGGCTACTTCAACAAAGGGGAAAAAAGATCCAAAAACTCATTCTGACATGGGGGGCATGTGTATACAAATTGTGAATCTGGATCAAGTCTAGGTAGTGACACAGTATAGAATCACACCCCAACTTCAAAGCACTTTCCTTTGTTTTGTTCAAAGAATGTGGCTAAAGTTGAGGTGTATCTCTTACTGAGGTTTTCAATTCACACACAGATCACACATCTGAAGATGCAGTGGTCAATACAACTACCCCAACAACAAGCACTTACTGCATTGAGAACCAAAGTTAGTGTTTGTGTTAGGGTAATAATGATGACAGTCTAGACGGACATGACAAAAACTTGAATTGCCATCAATGTCATGAGAAATACACCCCAACTATATAGCACTTTCTTAATGTTGAAGTCAGAGAGTTGCTTAAGTTGAAGTGTATCTCTCACCGAAATTTGTCTCTGAATTAAAAAAGTGGTTTCTTCTTCTTCCATCCGCTTTGTAGAGATACATGTGTGAAGGAATCTGTCCCAACCAAGACAACCCCAAAAACTAGCACTTATGAATGCAAGAATCATCAGTGGCTGTATTTGAGGTGATCTGAGAGTGATTTCCGCAAGAAATGTCTCCTCATATGTACAGTTACTTATGTCAATGAAAACTGCCCCAACAAGTAGCACTTACTGAATTGAACATTCAGTGCTCATGTCAGGGTAAAGCCAAAAACTCATCCAGTGCCAAAACAGCATTCATGTAACAACTGATTTAGAATGGGCGTTTGGAAAAATAGCTTGAAAGGAGCCTGGGAAATCAGAGGTCAGAAAAACTACCCCAACAAGTAGCACTTACTGCATTCAGGACCCAAGTCAGTGCTTCTGTTCAGGTAATGTTAGTGACCGATTCATACATTTCCCGTGTCATGTAAAACTGATGTGAAATGACTCTCTGCATTTATCTGATGATATGTCTGTTGAAGAACTCACAACCAAGACAACCCCAAAGAGAAGCACTTATGAAAACCAGAATCATCAGTGTCTCTGTTTGAGGTGATCTGAACGTGATTCCGATAGTACCTCTCTTCATTTGCAATCTGTAGCATTTGTCATGTGCAACCGCCCCAACAAGTAGCACTTACTGTAGTCAAAATACAAGGCAATGCTCAAGTTGGGCCAATAACTCAAACTCTCAGTGAAAAATCTTCTTTACTCATGAGGTTCCCTCGGAGTCTAGAGATGTTTCTTTCTGGCCTCTTCTGCGTTGCGTCCTGTTAGCAGTGAAAGTGGTGCACAGATTTGCCCATCTTAAATACACAGTGCTACCGTTCAACCCAACCCCGCCTTCATTTTCATCAAGTTTCAATGGCCGTGACAACGGTCAGGAAACAATCACATTCTTTGTACGTGAATAGACAACCGTCATCTCAAATTCATGCAGGCCGTTAGCAGATGTTGAGTGGTCAATTAGATTGCAGTGAGTTTGCATTGATGCAACACATTGCCACCTGGAGGACCTAGTTGACACTACATCAAAAGAACTGCAATCAATACAGAGAAGTAGAGTTAGCACTGAATGGCTACTTCAACAAAGGGGAAAAAAGATCCAAAAACTCATTCTGACATGGGGGGCATGTGTATACAAATTGTGAATCTGGATCAAGTCTAGGTAGTGACACAGTATAGAATCACACCCCAACTTCAAAGCACTTTCCTTTGTTTTGTTCAAAGAATGTGGCTAAAGTTGAGGTGTATCTCTTACTGAGGTTTTCAATTCACACACAGATCACACATCTGAAGATGCAGTGGTCAATACAACTACCCCAACAACAAGCACTTACTGCATTGAGAACCAAAGTTAGTGTTTGTGTTAGGGTAATAATGATGACAGTCTAGACAGACATGACAAAAACTTGAATTGCCATCAATGTCATGAGAAATACACCCCAACTATATAGCACTTTCTTAATGTTGAAGTCAGAGAGTTGCTTAAGTTGAAGTGTATCTCTCACCGAAATTTGTCTCTGAATTAAAAAAGTGGTTTCTTCTTCTTCCATCCGCTTTGTAGAGATACATGTGTGAAGGAATCTGTCCCAACCAAGACAACCCCAAAAACTAGCACTTATGAATGCAAGAATCATCAGTGGCTGTATTTGAGGTGATCTGAGAGTGATTTCCGCAAGAAATGTCTCCTCATATGTACAGTTACTTATGTCAATGAAAACTGCCCCAACAAGTAGCACTTACTGAATTGAACATTCAGTGCTCATGTCAGGGTAAAGCCAAAAACTCATCCAGTGCCAAAACAGCATTCATGTAACAACTGATTTAGAATGGGCGTTTGGAAAAATAGCTTGAAAGGAGCCTGGGAAATCAGAGGTCAGAAAAACTACCCCAACAAGTAGCACTTACTGCATTCAGGACCCAAGTCAGTGCTTCTGTTCAGGTAATGTTAGTGACCGATTCATACATTTCCCGTGTCATGTAAAACTGATGTGAAATGACTCTCTGCATTTATCTGATGATATGTCTGTTGAAGAACTCACAACCAAGACAACCCCAAAGAGAAGCACTTATGAAAACCAGAATCATCAGTGTCTCTGTTTGAGGTGATCTGAACGTGATTCCGATAGTACCTCTCTTCATTTGCAATCTGTAGCATTTGTCATGTGCAACCGCCCCAACAAGTAGCACTTACTGTAGTCAAAATACAAGGCAATGCTCAAGTTGGGCCAATAACTCAAACTCTCAGTGAAAAATCTTCTTTACTCATGAGGTTCCCTCGGAGTCTAGAGATGTTTCTTTCTGGCCTCTTCTGCGTTGCGTCCTGTTAGCAGTGAAAGTGGTGCACAGATTTGCCCATCTTAAATACACAGTGCTACCGTTCAACCCAACCCCGCCTTCATTTTCATCAAGTTTCAATGGCCGTGACAACGGTCAGGAAACAATCACATTCTTTGTACGTGAATAGACAACCGTCATCTCAAATTCATGCAGGCCGTTAGCAGATGTTGAGTGGTCAATTAGATTGCAGTGAGTTTGCATTGATGCAACACATTGCCACCTGGAGGACCTAGTTGACACTACATCAAAAGAACTGCAATCAATACAGAGAAGTAGAGTTAGCACTGAATGGCTACTTCAACAAAGGGGAAAAAAGATCCAAAAACTCATTCTGACATGGGGGGCATGTGTATACAAATTGTGAATCTGGATCAAGTCTAGGTAGTGACACAGTATAGAATCACACCCCAACTTCAAAGCACTTTCCTTTGTTTTGTTCAAAGAATGTGGCTAAAGTTGAGGTGTATCTCTTACTGAGGTTTTCAATTCACACACAGATCACACATCTGAAGATGCAGTGGTCAATACAACTACCCCAACAACAAGCACTTACTGCATTGAGAACCAAAGTTAGTGTTTGTGTTAGGGTAATAATGATGACAGTCTAGACAGACATGACAAAAACTTGAATTGCCATCAATGTCATGAGAAATACACCCCAACTATATAGCACTTTCTTAATGTTGAAGTCAGAGAGTTGCTTAAGTTGAAGTGTATCTCTCACCGAAATTTGTCTCTGAATTAAAAAAGTGGTTTCTTCTTCTTCCATCCGCTTTGTAGAGATACATGTGTGAAGGAATCTGTCCCAACCAAGACAACCCCAAAAACTAGCACTTATGAATGCAAGAATCATCAGTGGCTGTATTTGAGGTGATCTGAGAGTGATTTCCGCAAGAAATGTCTCCTCATATGTACAGTTACTTATGTCAATGAAAACTGCCCCAACAAGTAGCACTTACTGAACTGAACATTCAGTGCTCACGTCAGGGTAAAGCCAAAAACTCATCCAGTGCCAAAACAGCATTCATGTAACAACTGATTTAGAATGGGCGTTTGGAAAAATAGCTTGAAAGGAGCCTGGGAAATCAGAGGTCAGAAAAACTACCCCAACAAGTAGCACTTACTGCATTCAGGACCCAAGTCAGTGCTTCTGTTCAGGTAATGTTAGTGACCGATTCATACATTTCCCGTGTCATGTAAAACTGATGTGAAATGACTCTCTGCATTTATCTGATGATATGTCTGTTGAAGAACTCACAACCAAGACAACCCCAAAGAGAAGCACTTATGAAAACCAGAATCATCAGTGTCTCTGTTTGAGGTGATCTGAACGTGATTCCGATAGTACCTCTCTTCATTTGCAATCTGTAGCATTTGTCATGTGCAACCGCCCCAACAAGTAGCACTTACTGTAGTCAAAATACAAGGCAATGCTCAAGTTGGGCCAATAACTCAAACTCTCAGTGAAAAATCTTCTTTACTCATGAGGTTCCCTCGGAGTCTAGAGATGTTTCTTTCTGGCCTCTTCTGCGTTGCGTCCTGTTTGCAGTGAAAGTGGTGCACAGATTTGCCCATCTTAAATACACAGTGCTACCGTTCAACCCAACCCCGCCTTCATTTTCATCAAGTTTCAATGGCCGTGACAACGGTCAGGAAACAATCACATTCTTTGTACGTGAATAGACAACCGTCATCTCAAATTCATGCAGGCCGTTAGCAGATGTTGAGTGGTCAATTAGATTGCAGTGAGTTTGCATTGATGCAACACATTGCCACCTGGAGGACCTAGTTGACACTACATCAAAAGAACTGCAATACAGAGAAGTAGAGTTAGCACTGAATGGCTACTTCAACAAAGGGGAAAAAAGATCCAAAAACTCATTCTGACATGGGGGGCATGTGTATACAAATTGTGAATCTGGATCAAGTCTAGGTAGTGACACAGTATAGAATCACACCCCAACTTCAAAGCACTTTCCTTTGTTTTGTTCAAAGAATGTGGCTAAAGTTGAGGTGTATCTCTTACTGAGGTTTTCAATTCACACACAGATCACACATCTGAAGATGCAGTGGTCAATACAACTACCCCAACAACAAGCACTTACTGCATTGAGAACCAAAGTTAGTGTTTGTGTTAGGGTAATAATGATGACAGTCTAGACAGACATGACAAAAACTTGAATTGCCATCAATGTCATGAGAAATACACCCCAACTATATAGCACTTTCTTAATGTTGAAGTCAGAGAGTTGCTTAAGTTGAAGTGTATCTCTCACCGAAATTTGTCTCTGAATTAAAAAAGTGGTTTCTTCTTCTTCCATCCGCTTTGTAGAGATACATGTATGAAGGAATCTGTCCCAACCAAGACAACCCCAAAAACTAGCACTTATGAATGCAAGAATCATCAGTGGCTGTATTTGAGGTGATCTGAGAGTGATTTCCGCAAGAAATGTCTCCTCATATGTACAGTTACTTATGTCAATGAAAACTGCCCCAACAAGTAGCACTTACTGAATTGAACATTCAGTGCTCATGTCAGGGTAAAGCCAAAAACTCATCCAGTGCCAAAACAGCATTCATGTAACAACTGATTTAGAATGGGCGTTTGGAAAAATAGCTTGAAAGGAGCCTGGGAAATCAGAGGTCAGAAAAACTACCCCAACAAGTAGCACTTACTGCATTCAGGACCCAAGTCAGTGCTTCTGTTCAGGTAATGTTAGTGACCGATTCATACATTTCCCGTGTCATGTAAAACTGATGTGAAATGACTCTCTGCATTTATCTGATGATATGTCTGTTGAAGAACTCACAACCAAGACAACCCCAAAGAGAAGCACTTATGAAAACCAGAATCATCAGTGTCTCTGTTTGAGGTGATCTGAACGTGATTCCGATAGTACCTCTCTTCATTTGCAATCTGTAGCATTTGTCATGTGCAACCGCCCCAACAAGTAGCACTTACTGTAGTCAAAATACAAGGCAATGCTCAAGTTGGGCCAATAACTCAAACTCTCAGTGAAAAATCTTCTTTACTCATGAGGTTCCCTCGGAGTCTAGAGATGTTTCTTTCTGGCCTCTTCTGCGTTGCGTCCTGTTTGCAGTGAAAGTGGTGCACAGATTTGCCCATCTTAAATACACAGTGCTACCGTTCAACCCAACCCCGCCTTCATTTTCATCAAGTTTCAATGGCCGTGACAACGGTCAGGAAACAATCACATTCTTTGTACGTGAATAGACAACCGTCATCTCAAATTCATGCAGGCCGTTAGCAGATGTTGAGTGGTCAATTAGATTGCAGTGAGTTTGCATTGATGCAACACATTGCCACCTGGAGGACCTAGTTGACACTACATCAAAAGAACTGCAATCAATACAGAGAAGTAGAGTTAGCACTGAATGGCTACTTCAACAAAGGGGAAAAAAGATCCAAAAACTCATTCTGACATGGGGGGCATGTGTATACAAATTGTGAATCTGGATCAAGTCTAGGTAGTGACACAGTATAGAATCACACCCCAACTTCAAAGCACTTTCCTTTGTTTTGTTCAAAGAATGTGGCTAAAGTTGAGGTGTATCTCTTACTGAGGTTTTCAATTCACACACAGATCACACATCTGAAGATGCAGTGGTCAATACAACTACCCCAACAACAAGCACTTACTGCATTGAGAACCAAAGTTAGTGTTTGTGTTAGGGTAATAATGATGACAGTCTAGACAGACATGACAAAAACTTGAATTGCCATCAATGTCATGAGAAATACACCCCAACTATATAGCACTTTCTTAATGTTGAAGTCAGAGAGTTGCTTAAGTTGAAGTGTATCTCTCACCGAAATTTGTCTCTGAATTAAAAAAGTGGTTTCTTCTTCTTCCATCCGCTTTGTAGAGATACATGTATGAAGGAATCTGTCCCAACCAAGACAACCCCAAAAACTAGCACTTATGAATGCAAGAATCATCAGTGGCTGTATTTGAGGTGATCTGAGAGTGATTTCCGCAAGAAATGTCTCCTCATATGTACAGTTACTTATGTCAATGAAAACTGCCCCAACAAGTAGCACTTACTGAATTGAACATTCAGTGCTCATGTCAGGGTAAAGCCAAAAACTCATCCAGTGCCAAAACAGCATTCATGTAACAACTGATTTAGAATGGGCGTTTGGAAAAATAGCTTGAAAGGAGCCTGGGAAATCAGAGGTCAGAAAAACTACCCCAACAAGTAGCACTTACTGCATTCAGGACCCAAGTCAGTGCTTCTGTTCAGGTAATGTTAGTGACCGATTCATACATTTCCCGTGTCATGTAAAACTGATGTGAAATGACTCTCTGCATTTATCTGATGATATGTCTGTTGAAGAACTCACAACCAAGACAACCCCAAAGAGAAGCACTTATGAAAACCAGAATCATCAGTGTCTCTGTTTGAGGTGATCTGAACGTGATTCCGATAGTACCTCTCTTCATTTGCAATCTGTAGCATTTGTCATGTGCAACCGCCCCAACAAGTAGCACTTACTGTAGTCAAAATACAAGGCAATGCTCAAGTTGGGCCAATAACTCAAACTCTCAGTGAAAAATCTTCTTTACTCATGAGGTTCCCTCGGAGTCTAGAGATGTTTCTTTCTGGCCTCTTCTGCGTTGCGTCCTGTTTGCAGTGAAAGTGGTGCACAGATTTGCCCATCTTAAATACACAGTGCTACCGTTCAACCCAACCCCGCCTTCATTTTCATCAAGTTTCAATGGCCGTGACAACGGTCAGGAAACAATCACATTCTTTGTACGTGAATAGACAACCGTCATCTCAAATTCATGCAGGCCGTTAGCAGATGTTGAGTGGTCAATTAGATTGCAGTGAGTTTGCATTGATGCAACACATTGCCACCTGGAGGACCTAGTTGACACTACATCAAAAGAACTGCAATCAATACAGAGAAGTAGAGTTAGCACTGAATGGCTACTTCAACAAAGGGGAAAAAAGATCCAAAAACTCATTCTGACATGGGGGGCATGTGTATACAAATTGTGAATCTGGATCAAGTCTAGGTAGTGACACAGTATAGAATCACACCCCAACTTCAAAGCACTTTCCTTTGTTTTGTTCAAAGAATGTGGCTAAAGTTGAGGTGTATCTCTTACTGAGGTTTTCAATTCACACACAGATCACACATCTGAAGATGCAGTGGTCAATACAACTACCCCAACAACAAGCACTTACTGCATTGAGAACCAAAGTTAGTGTTTGTGTTAGGGTAATAATGATGACAGTCTAGACGGACATGACAAAAACTTGAATTGCCATCAATGTCATGAGAAATACACCCCAACTATATAGCACTTTCTTAATGTTGAAGTCAGAGAGTTGCTTAAGTTGAAGTGTATCTCTCACCGAAATTTGTCTCTGAATTAAAAAAGTGGTTTCTTCTTCTTCCATCCGCTTTGTAGAGATACATGTGTGAAGGAATCTGTCCCAACCAAGACAACCCCAAAAACTAGCACTTATGAATGCAAGAATCATCAGTGGCTGTATTTGAGGTGATCTGAGAGTGATTTCCGCAAGAAATGTCTCCTCATATGTACAGTTACTTATGTCAATGAAAACTGCCCCAACAAGTAGCACTTACTGAATTGAACATTCAGTGCTCATGTCAGGGTAAAGCCAAAAACTCATCCAGTGCCAAAACAGCATTCATGTAACAACTGATTTAGAATGGGCGTTTGGAAAAATAGCTTGAAAGGAGCCTGGGAAATCAGAGGTCAGAAAAACTACCCCAACAAGTAGCACTTACTGCATTCAGGACCCAAGTCAGTGCTTCTGTTCAGGTAATGTTAGTGACCGATTCATACATTTCCCGTGTCATGTAAAACTGATGTGAAATGACTCTCTGCATTTATCTGATGATATGTCTGTTGAAGAACTCACAACCAAGACAACCCCAAAGAGAAGCACTTATGAAAACCAGAATCATCAGTGTCTCTGTTTGAGGTGATCTGAACGTGATTCCGATAGTACCTCTCTTCATTTGCAATCTGTAGCATTTGTCATGTGCAACCGCCCCAACAAGTAGCACTTACTGTAGTCAAAATACAAGGCAATGCTCAAGTTGGGCCAATAACTCAAACTCTCAGTGAAAAATCTTCTTTACTCATGAGGTTCCCTCGGAGTCTAGAGATGTTTCTTTCTGGCCTCTTCTGCGTTGCGTCCTGTTAGCAGTGAAAGTGGTGCACAGATTTGCCCATCTTAAATACACAGTGCTACCGTTCAACCCAACCCCGCCTTCATTTTCATCAAGTTTCAATGGCCGTGACAACGGTCAGGAAACAATCACATTCTTTGTACGTGAATAGACAACCGTCATCTCAAATTCATGCAGGCCGTTAGCAGATGTTGAGTGGTCAATTAGATTGCAGTGAGTTTGCATTGATGCAACACATTGCCACCTGGAGGACCTAGTTGACACTACATCAAAAGAACTGCAATCAATACAGAGAAGTAGAGTTAGCACTGAATGGCTACTTCAACAAAGGGGAAAAAAGATCCAAAAACTCATTCTGACATGGGGGGCATGTGTATACAAATTGTGAATCTGGATCAAGTCTAGGTAGTGACACAGTATAGAATCACACCCCAACTTCAAAGCACTTTCCTTTGTTTTGTTCAAAGAATGTGGCTAAAGTTGAGGTGTATCTCTTACTGAGGTTTTCAATTCACACACAGATCACACATCTGAAGATGCAGTGGTCAATACAACTACCCCAACAACAAGCACTTACTGCATTGAGAACCAAAGTTAGTGTTTGTGTTAGGGTAATAATGATGACAGTCTAGACAGACATGACAAAAACTTGAATTGCCATCAATGTCATGAGAAATACACCCCAACTATATAGCACTTTCTTAATGTTGAAGTCAGAGAGTTGCTTAAGTTGAAGTGTATCTCTCACCGAAATTTGTCTCTGAATTAAAAAAGTGGTTTCTTCTTCTTCCATCCGCTTTGTAGAGATACATGTGTGAAGGAATCTGTCCCAACCAAGACAACCCCAAAAACTAGCACTTATGAATGCAGAATCATCAGTGGCTGTATTTGAGGTGATCTGAGAGTGATTTCCGCAAGAAATGTCTCCTCATATGTACAGTTACTTATGTCAATGAAAACTGCCCCAACAAGTAGCACTTACTGAATTGAACATTCAGTGCTCACGTCAGGGTAAAGCCAAAAACTCATCCAGTGCCAAAACAGCATTCATGTAACAACTGATTTAGAATGGGCGTTTGGAAAAATAGCTTGAAAGGAGCCTGGGAAATCAGAGGTCAGAAAAACTACCCCAACAAGTAGCACTTACTGCATTCAGGACCCAAGTCAGTGCTTCTGTTCAGGTAATGTTAGTGACCGATTCATACATTTCCCGTGTCATGTAAAACTGATGTGAAATGACTCTCTGCATTTATCTGATGATATGTCTGTTGAAGAACTCACAACCAAGACAACCCCAAAGAGAAGCACTTATGAAAACCAGAATCATCAGTGTCTCTGTTTGAGGTGATCTGAACGTGATTCCGATAGTACCTCTCTTCATTTGCAATCTGTAGCATTTGTCATGTGCAACCGCCCCAACAAGTAGCACTTACTGTAGTCAAAATACAAGGCAATGCTCAAGTTGGGCCAATAACTCAAACTCTCAGTGAAAAATCTTCTTTACTCATGAGGTTCCCTCGGAGTCTAGAGATGTTTCTTTCTGGCCTCTTCTGCGTTGCGTCCTGTTAGCAGTGAAAGTGGTGCACAGATTTGCCCATCTTAAATACACAGTGCTACCGTTCAACCCAACCCCGCCTTCATTTTCATCAAGTTTCAATGGCCGTGACAACGGTCAGGAAACAATCACATTCTTTGTACGTGAATAGACAACCGTCATCTCAAATTCATGCAGGCCGTTAGCAGATGTTGAGTGGTCAATTAGATTGCAGTGAGTTTGCATTGATGCAACACATTGCCACCTGGAGGACCTAGTTGACACTACATCAAAAGAACTGCAATCAATACAGAGAAGTAGAGTTAGCACTGAATGGCTACTTCAACAAAGGGGAAAAAAGATCCAAAAACTCATTCTGACATGGGGGGCATGTGTATACAAATTGTGAATCTGGATCAAGTCTAGGTAGTGACACAGTATAGAATCACACCCCAACTTCAAAGCACTTTCCTTTGTTTTGTTCAAAGAATGTGGCTAAAGTTGAGGTGTATCTCTTACTGAGGTTTTCAATTCACACACAGATCACACATCTGAAGATGCAGTGGTCAATACAACTACCCCAACAACAAGCACTTACTGCATTGAGAACCAAAGTTAGTGTTTGTGTTAGGGTAATAATGATGACAGTCTAGACAGACATGACAAAAACTTGAATTGCCATCAATGTCATGAGAAATACACCCCAACTATATAGCACTTTCTTAATGTTGAAGTCAGAGAGTTGCTTAAGTTGAAGTGTATCTCTCACCGAAATTTGTCTCTGAATTAAAAAAGTGGTTTCTTCTTCTTCCATCCGCTTTGTAGAGATACATGTGTGAAGGAATCTGTCCCAACCAAGACAACCCCAAAAACTAGCACTTATGAATGCAAGAATCATCAGTGGCTGTATTTGAGGTGATCTGAGAGTGATTTCCGCAAGAAATGTCTCCTCATATGTACAGTTACTTATGTCAATGAAAACTGCCCCAACAAGTAGCACTTACTGAATTGAACATTCAGTGCTCATGTCAGGGTAAAGCCAAAAACTCATCCAGTGCCAAAACAGCATTCATGTAACAACTGATTTAGAATGGGCGTTTGGAAAAATAGCTTGAAAGGAGCCTGGGAAATCAGAGGTCAGAAAAACTACCCCAACAAGTAGCACTTACTGCATTCAGGACCCAAGTCAGTGCTTCTGTTCAGGTAATGTTAGTGACCGATTCATACATTTCCCGTGTCATGTAAAACTGATGTGAAATGACTCTCTGCATTTATCTGATGATATGTCTGTTGAAGAACTCACAACCAAGACAACCCCAAAGAGAAGCACTTATGAAAACCAGAATCATCAGTGTCTCTGTTTGAGGTGATCTGAACGTGATTCCGATAGTACCTCTCTTCATTTGCAATCTGTAGCATTTGTCATGTGCAACCGCCCCAACAAGTAGCACTTACTGTAGTCAAAATACAAGGCAATGCTCAAGTTGGGCCAATAACTCAAACTCTCAGTGAAAAATCTTCTTTACTCATGAGGTTCCCTCGGAGTCTAGAGATGTTTCTTTCTGGCCTCTTCTGCGTTGCATCCTGTTAGCAGTGAAAGTGGTGCACAGATTTGCCCATCTTAAATACACAGTGCTACCGTTCAACCCAACCCCGCCTTCATTTTCATCAAGTTTCAATGGCCGTGACAACGGTCAGGAAACAATCACATTCTTTGTACGTGAATAGACAGCCGTCATCTCAAATTCATGCAGGCCGTTAGCAGATGTTGAGTGGTCAATTAGATTGCAGTGAGTTTGCATTGATGCAACACATTGCCACCTGGAGGACCTAGTTGACACTACATCAAAAGAACTGCAATCAATACAGAGAAGTAGAGTTAGCACTGAATGGCTACTTCAACAAAGGGGAAAAAAGATCCAAAAACTCATTCTGACATGGGGGGCATGTGTATACAAATTGTGAATCTGGATCAAGTCTAGGTAGTGACACAGTATAGAATCACACCCCAACTTCAAAGCACTTTCCTTTGTTTTGTTCAAAGAATGTGGCTAAAGTTGAGGTGTATCTCTTACTGAGGTTTTCAATTCACACACAGATCACACATCTGAAGATGCAGTGGTCAATACAACTACCCCAACAACAAGCACTTACTGCATTGAGAACCAAAGTTAGTGTTTGTGTTAGGGTAATAATGATGACAGTCTAGACAGACATGACAAAAACTTGGATTTGCCATCAATGTCATGAGAAATACACCCCAACTATATAGCACTTTCTTAATGTTGAAGTCAGAGAGTTGCTTAAGTTGAAGTGTATCTCTCACCGAAATTTGTCTCTGAATTAAAAAAGTGGTTTCTTCTTCTTCCATCCGCTTTGTAGAGATACATGTGTGAAGGAATCTGTCCCAACCAAGACAACCCCAAAAACTAGCACTTATGAATGCAAGAATCATCAGTGGCTGTATTTGAGGTGATCTGAGAGTGATTTCCGCAAGAAATGTCTCCTCATATGTACAGTTACTTATGTCAATGAAAACTGCCCCAACAAGTAGCACTTACTGAATTGAACATTCAGTGCTCACGTCAGGGTAAAGCCAAAAACTCATCCAGTGCCAAAACAGCATTCATGTAACAACTGATTTAGAATGGGCGTTTGGAAAAATAGCTTGAAAGGAGCCTGGGAAATCAGAGGTCAGAAAAACTACCCCAACAAGTAGCACTTACTGCATTCAGGACCCAAGTCAGTGCTTCTGTTCAGGTAATGTTAGTGACCGATTCATACATTTCCCGTGTCATGTAAAACTGATGTGAAATGACTCTCTGCATTTATCTGATGATATGTCTGTTGAAGAACTCACAACCAAGACAACCCCAAAGAGAAGCACTTATGAAAACCAGAATCATCAGTGTCTCTGTTTGAGGTGATCTGAACGTGATTCCGATAGTACCTCTCTTCATTTGCAATCTGTAGCATTTGTCATGTGCAACCGCCCCAACAAGTAGCACTTACTGTAGTCAAAATACAAGGCAATGCTCAAGTTGGGCCAATAACTCAAACTCTCAGTGAAAAATCTTCTTTACTCATGAGGTTCCCTCGGAGTCTAGAGATGTTTCTTTCTGGCCTCTTCTGCGTTGCGTCCTGTTTGCAGTGAAAGTGGTGCACAGATTTGCCCATCTTAAATACACAGTGCTACCGTTCAACCCAACCCCGCCTTCATTTTCATCAAGTTTCAATGGCCGTGACAACGGTCAGGAAACAATCACATTCTTTGTACGTGAATAGACAACCGTCATCTCAAATTCATGCAGGCCGTTAGCAGATGTTGAGTGGTCAATTAGATTGCAGTGAGTTTGCATTGATGCAACACATTGCCACCTGGAGGACCTAGTTGACACTACATCAAAAGAACTGCAATCAATACAGAGAAGTAGAGTTAGCACTGAATGGCTACTTCAACAAAGGGGAAAAAAGATCCAAAAACTCATTCTGACATGGGGGGCATGTGTATACAAATTGTGAATCTGGATCAAGTCTAGGTAGTGACACAGTATAGAATCACACCCCAACTTCAAAGCACTTTCCTTTGTTTTGTTCAAAGAATGTGGCTAAAGTTGAGGTGTATCTCTTACTGAGGTTTTCAATTCACACACAGATCACACATCTGAAGATGCAGTGGTCAATACAACTACCCCAACAACAAGCACTTACTGCATTGAGAACCAAAGTTAGTGTTTGTGTTAGGGTAATAATGATGACAGTCTAGACAGACATGACAAAAACTTGAATTGCCATCAATGTCATGAGAAATACACCCCAACTATATAGCACTTTCTTAATGTTGAAGTCAGAGAGTTGCTTAAGTTGAAGTGTATCTCTCACCGAAATTTGTCTCTGAATTAAAAAAGTGGTTTCTTCTTCTTCCATCCGCTTTGTAGAGATACATGTGTGAAGGAATCTGTCCCAACCAAGACAACCCCAAAAACTAGCACTTATGAATGCAAGAATCATCAGTGGCTGTATTTGAGGTGATCTGAGAGTGATTTCCGCAAGAAATGTCTCCTCATATGTACAGTTACTTATGTCAATGAAAACTGCCCCAACAAGTAGCACTTACTGAATTGAACATTCAGTGCTCATGTCAGGGTAAAGCCAAAAACTCATCCAGTGCCAAAACAGCATTCATGTAACAACTGATTTAGAATGGGCGTTTGGAAAAATAGCTTGAAAGGAGCCTGGGAAATCAGAGGTCAGAAAAACTACCCCAACAAGTAGCACTTACTGCATTCAGGACCCAAGTCAGTGCTTCTGTTCAGGTAATGTTAGTGACCGATTCATACATTTCCCGTGTCATGTAAAACTGATGTGAAATGACTCTCTGCATTTATCTGATGATATGTCTGTTGAAGAACTCACAACCAAGACAACCCCAAAGAGAAGCACTTATGAAAACCAGAATCATCAGTGTCTCTGTTTGAGGTGATCTGAACGTGATTCCGATAGTACCTCTCTTCATTTGCAATCTGTAGCATTTGTCATGTGCAACCGCCCCAACAAGTAGCACTTACTGTAGTCAAAATACAAGGCAATGCTCAAGTTGGGCCAATAACTCAAACTCTCAGTGAAAAATCTTCTTTACTCATGAGGTTCCCTCGGAGTCTAGAGATGTTTCTTTCTGGCCTCTTCTGCGTTGCATCCTGTTAGCAGTGAAAGTGGTGCACAGATTTGCCCATCTTAAATACACAGTGCTACCGTTCAACCCAACCCCGCCTTCATTTTCATCAAGTTTCAATGGCCGTGACAACGGTCAGGAAACAATCACATTCTTTGTACGTGAATAGACAGCCGTCATCTCAAATTCATGCAGGCCGTTAGCAGATGTTGAGTGGTCAATTAGATTGCAGTGAGTTTGCATTGATGCAACACATTGCCACCTGGAGGACCTAGTTGACACTACATCAAAAGAACTGCAATCAATACAGAGAAGTAGAGTTAGCACTGAATGGCTACTTCAACAAAGGGGAAAAAAGATCCAAAAACTCATTCTGACATGGGGGGCATGTGTATACAAATTGTGAATCTGGATCAAGTCTAGGTAGTGACACAGTATAGAATCACACCCCAACTTCAAAGCACTTTCCTTTGTTTTGTTCAAAGAATGTGGCTAAAGTTGAGGTGTATCTCTTACTGA
Source organism: Thunnus maccoyii (assembly GCF_910596095.1). Taxonomy (NCBI): domain Eukaryota; kingdom Metazoa; phylum Chordata; class Actinopteri; order Scombriformes; family Scombridae; genus Thunnus; species Thunnus maccoyii. Next base: position 28,258,718 of record NC_056546.1, read on the forward strand.
GGTTTTCAATTCACACACAGATCACACATCTGAAGATGCAGTGGTCAATACAACTACCCCAACAACAAGCACTTACTGCATTGAGAACCAAAGTTAGTGTTTGTGTTAGGGTAATAATGATGACAGTCTAGACAGACATGACAAAAACTTGGATTTGCCATCAATGTCATGAGAAATACACCCCAACTATATAGCACTTTCTTAATGTTGAAGTCAGAGAGTTGCTTAAGTTGAAGTGTATCTCTCACCGAAATTTGTCTCTGAATTAAAAAAGTGGTTTCTTCTTCTTCCATCCGCTTTGTAGAGATACATGTGTGAAGGAATCTGTCCCAACCAAGACAACCCCAAAAACTAGCACTTATGAATGCAAGAATCATCAGTGGCTGTATTTGAGGTGATCTGAGAGTGATTTCCGCAAGAAATGTCTCCTCATATGTACAGTTACTTATGTCAATGAAAACTGCCCCAACAAGTAGCACTTACTGAATTGAACATTCAGTGCTCACGTCAGGGTAAAGCCAAAAACTCATCCAGTGCCAAAACAGCATTCATGTAACAACTGATTTAGAATGGGCGTTTGGAAAAATAGCTTGAAAGGAGCCTGGGAAATCAGAGGTCAGAAAAACTACCCCAACAAGTAGCACTTACTGCATTCAGGACCCAAGTCAGTGCTTCTGTTCAGGTAATGTTAGTGACCGATTCATACATTTCCCGTGTCATGTAAAACTGATGTGAAATGACTCTCTGCATTTATCTGATGATATGTCTGTTGAAGAACTCACAACCAAGACAACCCCAAAGAGAAGCACTTATGAAAACCAGAATCATCAGTGTCTCTGTTTGAGGTGATCTGAACGTGATTCCGATAGTACCTCTCTTCATTTGCAATCTGTAGCATTTGTCATGTGCAACCGCCCCAACAAGTAGCACTTACTGTAGTCAAAATACAAGGCAATGCTCAAGTTGGGCCAATAACTCAAACTCTCAGTGAAAAATCTTCTTTACTCATGAGGTTCCCTCGGAGTCTAGAGATGTTTCTTTCTGGCCTCTTCTGCGTTGCGTCCTGTTTGCAGTGAAAGTGGTGCACAGATTTGCCCATCTTAAATACACAGTGCTACCGTTCAACCCAACCCCGCCTTCATTTTCATCAAGTTTCAATGGCCGTGACAACGGTCAGGAAACAATCACATTCTTTGTACGTGAATAGACAACCGTCATCTCAAATTCATGCAGGCCGTTAGCAGATGTTGAGTGGTCAATTAGATTGCAGTGAGTTTGCATTGATGCAACACATTGCCACCTGGAGGACCTAGTTGACACTACATCAAAAGAACTGCAATCAATACAGAGAAGTAGAGTTAGCACTGAATGGCTACTTCAACAAAGGGGAAAAAAGATCCAAAAACTCATTCTGACATGGGGGGCATGTGTATACAAATTGTGAATCTGGATCAAGTCTAGGTAGTGACACAGTATAGAATCACACCCCAACTTCAAAGCACTTTCCTTTGTTTTGTTCAAAGAATGTGGCTAAAGTTGAGGTGTATCTCTTACTGAGGTTTTCAATTCACACACAGATCACACATCTGAAGATGCAGTGGTCAATACAACTACCCCAACAACAAGCACTTACTGCATTGAGAACCAAAGTTAGTGTTTGTGTTAGGGTAATAATGATGACAGTCTAGACAGACATGACAAAAACTTGAATTGCCATCAATGTCATGAGAAATACACCCCAACTATATAGCACTTTCTTAATGTTGAAGTCAGAGAGTTGCTTAAGTTGAAGTGTATCTCTCACCGAAATTTGTCTCTGAATTAAAAAAGTGGTTTCTTCTTCTTCCATCCGCTTTGTAGAGATACATGTGTGAAGGAATCTGTCCCAACCAAGACAACCCCAAAAACTAGCACTTATGAATGCAAGAATCATCAGTGGCTGTATTTGAGGTGATCTGAGAGTGATTTCCGCAAGAAATGTCTCCTCATATGTACAGTTACTTATGTCAATGAAAACTGCCCCAACAAGTAGCACTTACTGAATTGAACATTCAGTGCTCACGTCAGGGTAAAGCCAAAAACTCATCCAGTGCCAAAACAGCATTCATGTAACAACTGATTTAGAATGGGCGTTTGGAAAAATAGCTTGAAAGGAGCCTGGGAAATCAGAGGTCAGAAAAACTACCCCAACAAGTAGCACTTACTGCATTCAGGACCCAAGTCAGTGCTTCTGTTCAGGTAATGTTAGTGACCGATTCATACATTTCCCGTGTCATGTAAAACTGATGTGAAATGACTCTCTGCATTTATCTGATGATATGTCTGTTGAAGAACTCACAACCAAGACAACCCCAAAGAGAAGCACTTATGAAAACCAGAATCATCAGTGTCTCTGTTTGAGGTGATCTGAACGTGATTCCGATAGTACCTCTCTTCATTTGCAATCTGTAGCATTTGTCATGTGCAACCGCCCCAACAAGTAGCACTTACTGTAGTCAAAATACAAGGCAATGCTCAAGTTGGGCCAATAACTCAAACTCTCAGTGAAAAATCTTCTTTACTCATGAGGTTCCCTCGGAGTCTAGAGATGTTTCTTTCTGGCCTCTTCTGCGTTGCGTCCTGTTTGCAGTGAAAGTGGTGCACAGATTTGCCCATCTTAAATACACAGTGCTACCGTTCAACCCAACCCCGCCTTCATTTTCATCAAGTTTCAATGGCCGTGACAACGGTCAGGAAACAATCACATTCTTTGTACGTGAATAGACAACCGTCATCTCAAATTCATGCAGGCCGTTAGCAGATGTTGAGTGGTCAATTAGATTGCAGTGAGTTTGCATTGATGCAACACATTGCCACCTGGAGGACCTAGTTGACACTACATCAAAAGAACTGCAATCAATACAGAGAAGTAGAGTTAGCACTGAATGGCTACTTCAACAAAGGGGAAAAAAGATCCAAAAACTCATTCTGACATGGGGGGCATGTGTATACAAATTGTGAATCTGGATCAAGTCTAGGTAGTGACACAGTATAGAATCACACCCCAACTTCAAAGCACTTTCCTTTGTTTTGTTCAAAGAATGTGGCTAAAGTTGAGGTGTATCTCTTACTGAGGTTTTCAATTCACACACAGATCACACATCTGAAGATGCAGTGGTCAATACAACTACCCCAACAACAAGCACTTACTGCATTGAGAACCAAAGTTAGTGTTTGTGTTAGGGTAATAATGATGACAGTCTAGACAGACATGACAAAAACTTGAATTGCCATCAATGTCATGAGAAATACACCCCAACTATATAGCACTTTCTTAATGTTGAAGTCAGAGAGTTGCTTAAGTTGAAGTGTATCTCTCACCGAAATTTGTCTCTGAATTAAAAAAGTGGTTTCTTCTTCTTCCATCCGCTTTGTAGAGATACATGTATGAAGGAATCTGTCCCAACCAAGACAACCCCAAAAACTAGCACTTATGAATGCAAGAATCATCAGTGGCTGTATTTGAGGTGATCTGAGAGTGATTTCCGCAAGAAATGTCTCCTCATATGTACAGTTACTTATGTCAATGAAAACTGCCCCAACAAGTAGCACTTACTGAATTGAACATTCAGTGCTCATGTCAGGGTAAAGCCAAAAACTCATCCAGTGCCAAAACAGCATTCATGTAACAACTGATTTAGAATGGGCGTTTGGAAAAATAGCTTGAAAGGAGCCTGGGAAATCAGAGGTCAGAAAAACTACCCCAACAAGTAGCACTTACTGCATTCAGGACCCAAGTCAGTGCTTCTGTTCAGGTAATGTTAGTGACCGATTCATACATTTCCCGTGTCATGTAAAACTGATGTGAAATGACTCTCTGCATTTATCTGATGATATGTCTGTTGAAGAACTCACAACCAAGACAACCCCAAAGAGAAGCACTTATGAAAACCAGAATCATCAGTGTCTCTGTTTGAGGTGATCTGAACGTGATTCCGATAGTACCTCTCTTCATTTGCAATCTGTAGCATTTGTCATGTGCAACCGCCCCAACAAGTAGCACTTACTGTAGTCAAAATACAAGGCAATGCTCAAGTTGGGCCAATAACTCAAACTCTCAGTGAAAAATCTTCTTTACTCATGAGGTTCCCTCGGAGTCTAGAGATGTTTCTTTCTGGCCTCTTCTGCGTTGCGTCCTGTTTGCAGTGAAAGTGGTGCACAGATTTGCCCATCTTAAATACACAGTGCTACCGTTCAACCCAACCCCGCCTTCATTTTCATCAAGTTTCAATGGCCGTGACAACGGTCAGGAAACAATCACATTCTTTGTACGTGAATAGACAACCGTCATCTCAAATTCATGCAGGCCGTTAGCAGATGTTGAGTGGTCAATTAGATTGCAGTGAGTTTGCATTGATGCAACACATTGCCACCTGGAGGACCTAGTTGACACTACATCAAAAGAACTGCAATCAATACAGAGAAGTAGAGTTAGCACTGAATGGCTACTTCAACAAAGGGGAAAAAAGATCCAAAAACTCATTCTGACATGGGGGGCATGTGTATACAAATTGTGAATCTGGATCAAGTCTAGGTAGTGACACAGTATAGAATCACACCCCAACTTCAAAGCACTTTCCTTTGTTTTGTTCAAAGAATGTGGCTAAAGTTGAGGTGTATCTCTTACTGAGGTTTTCAATTCACACACAGATCACACATCTGAAGATGCAGTGGTCAATACAACTACCCCAACAACAAGCACTTACTGCATTGAGAACCAAAGTTAGTGTTTGTGTTAGGGTAATAATGATGACAGTCTAGACAGACATGACAAAAACTTGAATTGCCATCAATGTCATGAGAAATACACCCCAACTATATAGCACTTTCTTAATGTTGAAGTCAGAGAGTTGCTTAAGTTGAAGTGTATCTCTCACCGAAATTTGTCTCTGAATTAAAAAAGTGGTTTCTTCTTCTTCCATCCGCTTTGTAGAGATACATGTATGAAGGAATCTGTCCCAACCAAGACAACCCCAAAAACTAGCACTTATGAATGCAAGAATCATCAGTGGCTGTATTTGAGGTGATCTGAGAGTGATTTCCGCAAGAAATGTCTCCTCATATGTACAGTTACTTATGTCAATGAAAACTGCCCCAACAAGTAGCACTTACTGAATTGAACATTCAGTGCTCATGTCAGGGTAAAGCCAAAAACTCATCCAGTGCCAAAACAGCATTCATGTAACAACTGATTTAGAATGGGCGTTTGGAAAAATAGCTTGAAAGGAGCCTGGGAAATCAGAGGTCAGAAAAACTACCCCAACAAGTAGCACTTACTGCATTCAGGACCCAAGTCAGTGCTTCTGTTCAGGTAATGTTAGTGACCGATTCATACATTTCCCGTGTCATGTAAAACTGATGTGAAATGACTCTCTGCATTTATCTGATGATATGTCTGTTGAAGAACTCACAACCAAGACAACCCCAAAGAGAAGCACTTATGAAAACCAGAATCATCAGTGTCTCTGTTTGAGGTGATCTGAACGTGATTCCGATAGTACCTCTCTTCATTTGCAATCTGTAGCATTTGTCATGTGCAACCGCCCCAACAAGTAGCACTTACTGTAGTCAAAATACAAGGCAATGCTCAAGTTGGGCCAATAACTCAAACTCTCAGTGAAAAATCTTCTTTACTCATGAGGTTCCCTCGGAGTCTAGAGATGTTTCTTTCTGGCCTCTTCTGCGTTGCGTCCTGTTAGCAGTGAAAGTGGTGCACAGATTTGCCCATCTTAAATACACAGTGCTACCGTTCAACCCAACCCCGCCTTCATTTTCATCAAGTTTCAATGGCCGTGACAACGGTCAGTAAACAATCACATTCTTTGTACGTGAATAGACAACCGTCATCTCAAATTCATGCAGGCCATTAGCAGATGTTGAGTGGTCAATTAGATTGCAGTGAGTTTGCATTGATGCAACACATTGCCACCTGGAGGACCTAGTTGACACTACATCAAAAGAACTGCAATCAATACAGAGAAGTAGAGTTAGCACTGAATGGCTACTTCAACAAAGGGGAAAAAAGATCCAAAAACTCATTCTGACATGGGGGGCATGTGTATACAAATTGTGAATCTGGATCAAGTCTAGGTAGTGACACAGTATAGAATCACACCCCAACTTCAAAGCACTTTCCTTTGTTTTGTTCAAAGAATGTGGCTAAAGTTGAGGTGTATCTCTTACTGAGGTTTTCAATTCACACACAGATCACACATCTGAAGATGCAGTGGTCAATACAACTACCCCAACAACAAGCACTTACTGCATTGAGAACCAAAGTTAGTGTTTGTGTTAGGGTAATAATGATGACAGTCTAGACAGACATGACAAAAACTTGAATTGCCATCAATGTCATGAGAAATACACCCCAACTATATAGCACTTTCTTAATGTTGAAGTCAGAGAGTTGCTTAAGTTGAAGTGTATCTCTCACCGAAATTTGTCTCTGAATTAAAAAAGTGGTTTCTTCTTCTTCCATCCGCTTTGTAGAGATACATGTATGAAGGAATCTGTCCCAACCAAGACAACCCCAAAAACTAGCACTTATGAATGCAAGAATCATCAGTGGCTGTATTTGAGGTGATCTGAGAGTGATTTCCGCAAGAAATGTCTCCTCATATGTACAGTTACTTATGTCAATGAAAACTGCCCCAACAAGTAGCACTTACTGAATTGAACATTCAGTGCTCATGTCAGGGTAAAGCCAAAAACTCATCCAGTGCCAAAACAGCATTCATGTAACAACTGATTTAGAATGGGCGTTTGGAAAAATAGCTTGAAAGGAGCCTGGGAAATCAGAGGTCAGAAAAACTACCCCAACAAGTAGCACTTACTGCATTCAGGACCCAAGTCAGTGCTTCTGTTCAGGTAATGTTAGTGACCGATTCATACATTTCCCGTGTCATGTAAAACTGATGTGAAATGACTCTCTGCATTTATCTGATGATATGTCTGTTGAAGAACTCACAACCAAGACAACCCCAAAGAGAAGCACTTATGAAAACCAGAATCATCAGTGTCTCTGTTTGAGGTGATCTGAACGTGATTCCGATAGTACCTCTCTTCATTTGCAATCTGTAGCATTTGTCATGTGCAACCGCCCCAACAAGTAGCACTTACTGTAGTCAAAATACAAGGCAATGCTCAAGTTGGGCCAATAACTCAAACTCTCAGTGAAAAATCTTCTTTACTCATGAGGTTCCCTCGGAGTCTAGAGATGTTTCTTTCTGGCCTCTTCTGCGTTGCGTCCTGTTAGCAGTGAAAGTGGTGCACAGATTTGCCCATCTTAAATACACAGTGCTACCGTTCAACCCAACCCCGCCTTCATTTTCATCAAGTTTCAATGGCCGTGACAACGGTCAGTAAACAATCACATTCTTTGTACGTGAATAGACAACCGTCATCTCAAATTCATGCAGGCCATTAGCAGATGTTGAGTGGTCAATTAGATTGCAGTGAGTTTGCATTGATGCAACACATTGCCACCTGGAGGACCTAGTTGACACTACATCAAAAGAACTGCAATCAATACAGAGAAGTAGAGTTAGCACTGAATGGCTACTTCAACAAAGGGGAAAAAAGATCCAAAAACTCATTCTGACATGGGGGGCATGTGTATACAAATTGTGAATCTGGATCAAGTCTAGGTAGTGACACAGTATAGAATCACACCCCAACTTCAAAGCACTTTCCTTTGTTTTGTTCAAAGAATGTGGCTAAAGTTGAGGTGTATCTCTTACTGAGGTTTTCAATTCACACACAGATCACACATCTGAAGATGCAGTGGTCAATACAACTACCCCAACAACAAGCACTTACCGCATTGAGAACCAAAGTTAGTGTTTGTGTTAGGGTAATAATGATGACAGTCTAGACAGACATGACAAAAACTTGAATTGCCATCAATGTCATGAGAAATACACCCCAACTATATAGCACTTTCTTAATGTTGAAGTCAGAGAGTTGCTTAAGTTGAAGTGTATCTCTCACCGAAATTTGTCTCTGAATTAAAAAAGTGGTTTCTTCTTCTTCCATCCGCTTTGTAGAGATACATGTGTGAAGGAATCTGTCCCAACCAAGACAACCCCAAAAACTAGCACTTATGAATGCAAGAATCATCAGTGGCTGTATTTGAGGTGATCTGAGAGTGATTTCCGCAAGAAATGTCTCCTCATATGTACAGTTACTTATGTCAATGAAAACTGCCCCAACAAGTAGCACTTACTGAATTGAACATTCAGTGCTCATGTCAGGGTAAAGCCAAAAACTCATCCAGTGCCAAAACAGCATTCATGTAACAACTGATTTAGAATGGGCGTTTGGAAAAATAGCTTGAAAGGAGCCTGGGAAATCAGAGGTCAGAAAAACTACCCCAACAAGTAGCACTTACTGCATTCAGGACCCAAGTCAGTGCTTCTGTTCAGGTAATGTTAGTGACCGATTCATACATTTCCCGTGTCATGTAAAACTGATGTGAAATGACTCTCTGCATTTATCTGATGATATGTCTGTTGAAGAACTCACAACCAAGACAACCCCAAAGAGAAGCACTTATGAAAACCAGAATCATCAGTGTCTCTGTTTGAGGTGATCTGAACGTGATTCCGATAGTACCTCTCTTCATTTGCAATCTGTAGCATTTGTCATGTGCAACCGCCCCAACAAGTAGCACTTACTGTAGTCAAAATACAAGGCAATGCTCAAGTTGGGCCAATAACTCAAACTCTCAGTGAAAAATCTTCTTTACTCATGAGGTTCCCTCGGAGTCTAGAGATGTTTCTTTCTGGCCTCTTCTGCGTTGCGTCCTGTTAGCAGTGAAAGTGGTGCACAGATTTGCCCATCTTAAATACACAGTGCTACCGTTCAACCCAACCCCGCCTTCATTTTCATCAAGTTTCAATGGCCGTGACAACGGTCAGGAAACAATCACATTCTTTGTACGTGAATAGACAACCGTCATCTCAAATTCATGCAGGCCGTTAGCAGATGTTGAGTGGTCAATTAGATTGCAGTGAGTTTGCATTGATGCAACACATTGCCACCTGGAGGACCTAGTTGACACTACATCAAAAGAACTGCAATCAATACAGAGAAGTAGAGTTAGCACTGAATGGCTACTTCAACAAAGGGGAAAAAAGATCCAAAAACTCATTCTGACATGGGGGGCATGTGTATACAAATTGTGAATCTGGATCAAGTCTAGGTAGTGACACAGTATAGAATCACACCCCAACTTCAAAGCACTTTCCTTTGTTTTGTTCAAAGAATGTGGCTAAAGTTGAGGTGTATCTCTTACTGAGGTTTTCAATTCACACACAGATCACACATCTGAAGATGCAGTGGTCAATACAACTACCCCAACAACAAGCACTTACTGCATTGAGAACCAAAGTTAGTGTTTGTGTTAGGGTAATAATGATGACAGTCTAGACAGACATGACAAAAACTTGAATTGCCATCAATGTCATGAGAAATACACCCCAACTATATAGCACTTTCTTAATGTTGAAGTCAGAGAGTTGCTTAAGTTGAAGTGTATCTCTCACCGAAATTTGTCTCTGAATTAAAAAAGTGGTTTCTTCTTCTTCCATCCGCTTTGTAGAGATACATGTGTGAAGGAATCTGTCCCAACCAAGACAACCCCAAAAACTAGCACTTATGAATGCAGAATCATCAGTGGCTGTATTTGAGGTGATCTGAGAGTGATTTCCGCAAGAAATGTCTCCTCATATGTACAGTTACTTATGTCAATGAAAACTGCCCCAACAAGTAGCACTTACTGAATTGAACATTCAGTGCTCACGTCAGGGTAAAGCCAAAAACTCATCCAGTGCCAAAACAGCATTCATGTAACAACTGATTTAGAATGGGCGTTTGGAAAAATAGCTTGTTAGGGTAATAATGATGACAGTCTAGACAGACATGACAAAAACTTGAATTGCCATCAATGTCATGAGAAATACACCCCAACTATATAGCACTTTCTTAATGTTGAAGTCAGAGAGTTGCTTAAGTTGAAGTGTATCTCTCACCGAAATTTGTCTCTGAATTAAAAAAGTGGTTTCTTCTTCTTCCATCCGCTTTGTAGAGATACATGTGTGAAGGAATCTGTCCCAACCAAGACAACCCCAAAAACTAGCACTTATGAATGCAAGAATCATCAGTGGCTGTATTTGAGGTGATCTGAGAGTGATTTCCGCAAGAAATGTCTCCTCATATGTACAGTTACTTATGTCAATGAAAACTGCCCCAACAAGTAGCACTTACTGAATTGAACATTCAGTGCTCATGTCAGGGTAAAGCCAAAAACTCATCCAGTGCCAAAACAGCATTCATGTAACAACTGATTTAGAATGGGCGTTTGGAAAAATAGCTTGAAAGGAGCCTGGGAAATCAGAGGTCAGAAAAACTACCCCAACAAGTAGCACTTACTGCATTCAGGACCCAAGTCAGTGCTTCTGTTCAGGTAATGTTAGTGACCGATTCATACATTTCCCGTGTCATGTAAAACTGATGTGAAATGACTCTCTGCATTTATCTGATGATATGTCTGTTGAAGAACTCACAACCAAGACAACCCCAAAGAGAAGCACTTATGAAAACCAGAATCATCAGTGTCTCTGTTTGAGGTGATCTGAACGTGATTCCGATAGTACCTCTCTTCATTTGCAATCTGTAGCATTTGTCATGTGCAACCGCCCCAACAAGTAGCACTTACTGTAGGCAAAATACAAGGCAATGCTCAAGTTGGGCCAATAACTCAAAATCTCAGTGAAAAATCTTCTTTACTCATGAGGTTCCCTCGGAGTCTAGAGATGTTTCTTTCTGGCCTCTTCTGCGTTGCGTCCTGTTAGCAGTGAAAGTGGTGCACAGATTTGCCCATCTTAAATACACAGTGCTACCGTTCAACCCAACCCCGCCTTCATTTTCATCAAGTTTCAATGGCCGTGACAACGGTCAGGAAACAATCACATTCTTTGTACGTGAATAGACAACCGTCATCTCAAATTCATGCAGGCCGTTAGCAGATGTTGAGTGGTCAATTAGATTGCAGTGAGTTTGCATTGATGCAACACATTGCCACCTGGAGGACCTAGTTGACACTACATCAAAAGAACTGCAATCAATACAGAGAAGTAGAGTTAGCACTGAATGGCTACTTCAACAAAGGGGAAAAAAGATCCAAAAACTCATTCTGACATGGGGGGCATGTGTATACAAATTGTGAATCTGGATCAAGTCTAGGTAGTGACACAGTATAGAATCACACCCCAACTTCAAAGCACTTTCCTTTGTTTTGTTCAAAGAATGTGGCTAAAGTTGAGGTGTATCTCTTACTGAGGTTTTCAATTCACACACAGATCACACATCTGAAGATGCAGTGGTCAATACAACTACCCCAACAACAAGCACTTACTGCATTGAGAACCAAAGTTAGTGTTTGTGTTAGGGTAATAATGATGACAGTCTAGACAGACATGACAAAAACTTGAATTGCCATCAATGTCATGAGAAATACACCCCAACTATATAGCACTTTCTTAATGTTGAAGTCAGAGAGTTGCTTAAGTTGAAGTGTATCTCTCACCGAAATTTGTCTCTGAATTAAAAAAGTGGTTTCTTCTTCTTCCATCCGCTTTGTAGAGATACATGTGTGAAGGAATCTGTCCCAACCAAGACAACCCCAAAAACTAGCACTTATGAATGCAAGAATCATCAGTGGCTGTATTTGAGGTGATCTGAGAGTGATTTCCGCAAGAAATGTCTCCTCATATGTACAGTTACTTATGTCAATGAAAACTGCCCCAACAAGTAGCACTTACTGAATTGAACATTCAGTGCTCACGTCAGGGTAAAGCCAAAAACTCATCCAGTGCCAAAACAGCATTCATGTAACAACGGATTTAGAATGGGCGTTTGGAAAAATAGCTTGAAAGGAGCCTGGGAAATCAGAGGTCAGAAAAACTACCCCAACAAGTAGCACTTACTGCATTCAGGACCCAAGTCAGTGCTTCTGTTCAGGTAATGTTAGTGACCGATTCATACATTTCCCGTGTCATGTAAAACTGATGTGAAATGACTCTCTGCATTTATCTGATGATATGTCTGTTGAAGAACTCACAACCAAGACAACCCCAAAGAGAAGCACTTATGAAAACCAGAATCATCAGTGTCTCTGTTTGAGGTGATCTGAACGTAATTCCGATAGTACCTCTCTTCATTTGCAATCTGTAGCATTTGTCATGTGCAACCGCCCCAACAAGTAGCACTTACTGTAGTCAAAATACAAGGCAATGCTCAAGTTGGGCCAATAACTCAAACTCTCAGTGAAAAATCTTCTTTACTCATGAGGTTCCCTCGGAGTCTAGAGATGTTTCTTTCTGGCCTCTTCTGCGTTGCGTCCTGTTAGCAGTGAAAGTGGTGCACTGATTTGCCCATCTTAAATACACAGTGCTACCGTTCAACCCAACCCCGCCTTCATTTTCATCAAGTTTCAATGGCCGTGACAACGGTCAGGAAACAATCACATTCTTTGTACGTGAATAGACAACCGTCATCTCAAATTCATGCAGGCCGTTAGCAGATGTTGAGTGGTCAATTAGATTGCAGTGAGTTTGCATTGATGCAACACATTGCCACCTGGAGGACCTAGTTGACACTACATCAAAAGAACTGCAATCAATACAGAGAAGTAGAGTTAGCACTGAATGGCTACTTCAACAAAGGGGAAAAAAGATCCAAAAACTCATTCTGACATGGGGGGCATGTGTATACAAATTGTGAATCTGGATCAAGTCTAGGTAGTGACACAGTATAGAATCACACCCCAACTTCAAAGCACTTTCCTTTGTTTTGTTCAAAGAATGTGGCTAAAGTTGAGGTGTATCTCTTACTGAGGTTTTCAATTCACACACAGATCACACATCTGAAGATGCAGTGGTCAATACAACTACCCCAACAACAAGCACTTACTGCATTGAGAACCAAAGTTAGTGTTTGTGTTAGGGTAATAATGATGACAGTCTAGACAGACATGACAAAAACTTGAATTGCCATCAATGTCATGAGAAATACACCCCAACTATATAGCACTTTCTTAATGTTGAAGTCAGAGAGTTGCTTAAGTTGAAGTGTATCTCTCACCGAAATTTGTCTCTGAATTAAAAAAGTGGTTTCTTCTTCTTCCATCCGCTTTGTAGAGATACATGTATGAAGGAATCTGTCCCAACCAAGACAACCCCAAAAACTAGCACTTATGAATGCAAGAATCATCAGTGGCTGTATTTGAGGTGATCTGAGAGTGATTTCCGCAAGAAATGTCTCCTCATATGTACAGTTACTTATGTCAATGAAAACTGCCCCAACAAATACCACTTACTGAATTGAACATTCAGTGCTCACGTCAGGGTAAAGCCAAAAACTCATCCAGTGCCAAAACAGCATTCATGTAACAACTGATTTAGAATGGGCGTTTGGAAAAATAGCTTGAAAGGAGCCTGGGAAATCAGAGGTCAGAAAAACTACCCCAACAAGTAGCACTTACTGCATTCAGGACCCAAGTCAGTGCTTCTGTTCAGGTAATGTTAGTGACCGATTCATACATTTCCCGTGTCATGTAAAACTGATGTGAAATGACTCTCTGCATTTATCTGATGATATGTCTGTTGAAGAACTCACAACCAAGACAACCCCAAAGAGAAGCACTTATGAAAACCAGAATCATCAGTGTCTCTGTTTGAGGTGATCTGAACGTGATTCCGATAGTACCTCTCTTCATTTGCAATCTGTAGCATTTGTCATGTGCAACCGCCCCAACAAGTAGCACTTACTGTAGTCAAAATACAAGGCAATGCTCAAGTTGGGCCAATAACTCAAACTCTCAGTGAAAAATCTTCTTTACTCATGAGGTTCCCTCGGAGTCTAGAGATGTTTCTTTCTGGCCTCTTCTGCGTTGCGTCCTGTTTGCAGTGAAAGTGGTGCACAGATTTGCCCATCTTAAATACACAGTGCTACCGTTCAACCCAACCCCGCCTTCATTTTCATCAAGTTTCAATGGCCGTGACAACGGTCAGGAAACAATCACATTCTTTGTACGTGAATAGACAACCGTCATCTCAAATTCATGCAGGCCGTTAGCAGATGTTGAGTGGTCAATTAGATTGCAGTGAGTTTGCATTGATGCAACACATTGCCACCTGGAGGACCTAGTTGACACTACATCAAAAGAACTGCAATCAATACAGAGAAGTAGAGTTAGCACTGAATGGCTACTTCAACAAAGGGGAAAAAAGATCCAAAAACTCATTCTGACATGGGGGGCATGTGTATACAAATTGTGAATCTGGATCAAGTCTAGGTAGTGACACAGTATAGAATCACACCCCAACTTCAAAGCACTTTCCTTTGTTTTGTTCAAAGAATGTGGCTAAAGTTGAGGTGTATCTCTTACTGAGGTTTTCAATTCACACACAGATCACACATCTGAAGATGCAGTGGTCAATACAACTACCCCAACAACAAGCACTTACTGCATTGAGAACCAAAGTTAGTGTTTGTGTTAGGGTAATAATGATGACAGTCTAGACAGACATGACAAAAACTTGAATTGCCATCAATGTCATGAGAAATACACCCCAACTATATAGCACTTTCTTAATGTTGAAGTCAGAGAGTTGCTTAAGTTGAAGTGTATCTCTCACCGAAATTTGTCTCTGAATTAAAAAAGTGGTTTCTTCTTCTTCCATCCGCTTTGTAGAGATACATGTGTGAAGGAATCTGTCCCAACCAAGACAACCCCAAAAACTAGCACTTATGAATGCAAGAATCATCAGTGGTTGTATTTGAGGTGATCTGAGAGTGATTTCCGCAAGAAATGTCTCCTCATATGTACAGTTACTTATGTCAATGAAAACTGCCCCAACAAGTAGCACTTACTGAATTGAACATTCAGTGCTCACGTCAGGGTAAAGCCAAAAACTCATCCAGTGCCAAAACAGCATTCATGTAACAACTGATTTAGAATGGGCGTTTGGAAAAATAGCTTGAAAGGAGCCTGGGAAATCAGAGGTCAGAAAAACTACCCCAACAAGTAGCACTTACTGCATTCAGGACCCAAGTCAGTGCTTCTGTTCAGGTAATGTTAGTGACCGATTCATACATTTCCCGTGTCATGTAAAACTGATGTGAAATGACTCTCTGCATTTATCTGATGATATGTCTGTGGAAGAACTCACAACAAAGACAACCCCAAAGAGAAGCACTTATGAAAACCAGAATCATCAGTGTCTCTGTTTGAGGTGATCTGAACGTGATTCCGATAGTACCTCTCTTCATTTGCAATCTGTAGCATTTGTCATGTGCAACCGCCCCAACAAGTAGCACTTACTGTAGTCAAAATACAAGGCAATGCTCAAGTTGGGCCAATAACTCAAACTCTCAGTGAAAAATCTTCTTTACTCATGAGGTTCCCTCGGAGTCTAGAGATGTTTCTTTCTGGCCTCTTCTGCGTTGCGTCCTGTTAGCAGTGAAAGTGGTGCACAGATTTGCCCATCTTAAATACACAGTGCTACCGTTCAACCCAACCCCGCCTTCATTTTCATCAAGTTTCAATGGCCGTGACAACGGTCAGGAAACAATCACATTCTTTGTACGTGAATAGACAACCGTCATCTCAAATTCATGCAGGCCATTAGCAGATGTTGAGTGGTCAATTAGATTGCAGTGAGTTTGCATTGATGCAACACATTGCCACCTGGAGGACCTAGTTGACACTACATCAAAAGAACTGCAATCAATACAGAGAAGTAGAGTTAGCACTGAATGGCTACTTCAACAAAGGGGAAAAAAGATCCAAAAACTCATTCTGACATGGGGGGCATGTGTATACAAATTGTGAATCTGGATCAAGTCTAGGTAGTGACACAGTATAGAATCACACCCCAACTTCAAAGCACTTTCCTTTGTTTTGTTCAAAGAATGTGGCTAAAGTTGAGGTGTATCTCTTACTGAGGTTTTCAATTCACACACAGATCACACATCTGAAGATGCAGTGGTCAATACAACTACCCCAACAACAAGCACTTACTGCATTGAGAACCAAAGTTAGTGTTTGTGTTAGGGTAATAATGATGACAGTCTAGACAGACATGACAAAAACTTGAATTGCCATCAATGTCATGAGAAATACACCCCAACTATATAGCACTTTCTTAATGTTGAAGTCAGAGAGTTGCTTAAGTTGAAGTGTATCTCTCACCGAAATTTGTCTCTGAATTAAAAAAGTGGTTTCTTCTTCTTCCATCCGCTTTGTAGAGATACATGTGTGAAGGAATCTGTCCCAACCAAGACAACCCCAAAAACTAGCACTTATGAATGCAAGAATCATCAGTGGCTGTATTTGAGGTGATCTGAGAGTGATTTCCGCAAGAAATGTCTCCTCATATGTACAGTTACTTATGTCAATGAAAACTGCCCCAACAAGTAGCACTTACTGAATTGAACATTCAGTGCTCATGTCAGGGTAAAGCCAAAAACTCATCCAGTGCCAAAACAGCATTCATGTAACAACTGATTTAGAATGGGCGTTTGGAAAAATAGCTTGAAAGGAGCCTGGGAAATCAGAGGTCAGAAAAACTACCCCAACAAGTAGCACTTACTGCATTCAGGACCCAAGTCAGTGCTTCTGTTCAGGTAATGTTAGTGACCGATTCATACATTTCCCGTGTCATGTAAAACTGATGTGAAATGACTCTCTGCATTTATCTGATGATATGTCTGTTGAAGAACTCACAACCAAGACAACCCCAAAGAGAAGCACTTATGAAAACCAGAATCATCAGTGTCTCTGTTTGAGGTGATCTGAACGTGATTCCGATAGTACCTCTCTTCATTTGCAATCTGTAGCATTTGTCATGTGCAACCGCCCCAACAAGTAGCACTTACTGTAGTCAAAATACAAGGCAATGCTCAAGTTGGGCCAATAACTCAAACTCTCAGTGAAAAATCTTCTTTACTCATGAGGTTCCCTCGGAGTCTAGAGATGTTTCTTTCTGGCCTCTTCTGCGTTGCGTCCTGTTAGCAGTGAAAGTGGTGCACAGATTTGCCCCTCTTAAATACACAGTGCTACCGTTCAACCCAACCCCGCCTTCATTTTCATCAAGTTTCAATGGCCGTGACAACGGTCAGGAAACAATCACATTCTTTGTACGTGAATAGACAACCATCATCTCAAATTCATGCAGGCCGTTAGCAGATGTTGAGTGGTCAATTAGATTGCAGTGAGTTTGCATTGATGCAACACATTGCCACCTGGAGGACCTAGTTGACACTACATCAAAAGAACTGCAATCAATACAGAGAAGTAGAGTTAGCACTGAATGGCTACTTCAACAAAGGGGAAAAAAGATCCAAAAACTCATTCTGACATGGGGGGCATGTGTATACAAATTGTGAATCTGGATCAAGTCTAGGTAGTGACACAGTATAGAATCACACCCCAACTTCAAAGCACTTTCCTTTGTTTTGTTCAAAGAATGTGGCTAAAGTTGAGGTGTATCTCTTACTGAGGTTTTCAATTCACACACAGATCACACATCTGAAGATGCAGTGGTCAATACAACTACCCCAACAACAAGCACTTACCGCATTGAGAACCAAAGTTAGTGTTTGTGTTAGGGTAATAATGATGACAGTCTAGACAGACATGACAAAAACTTGAATTGCCATCAATGTCATGAGAAATACACCCCAACTATATAGCACTTTCTTAATGTTGAAGTCAGAGAGTTGCTTAAGTTGAAGTGTATCTCTCACCGAAATTTGTCTCTGAATTAAAAAAGTGGTTTCTTCTTCTTCCATCCGCTTTGTAGAGATACATGTGTGAAGGAATCTGTCCCAACCAAGACAACCCCAAAAACTAGCACTTATGAATGCAAGAATCATCAGTGGCTGTATTTGAGGTGATCTGAGAGTGATTTCCGCAAGAAATGTCTCCTCATATGTACAGTTACTTATGTCAATGAAAACTGCCCCAACAAGTAGCACTTACTGAATTGAACATTCAGTGCTCATGTCAGGGTAAAGCCAAAAACTCATCCAGTGCCAAAACAGCATTCATGTAACAACTGATTTAGAATGGGCGTTTGGAAAAATAGCTTGAAAGGAGCCTGGGAAATCAGAGGTCAGAAAAACTACCCCAACAAGTAGCACTTACTGCATTCAGGACCCAAGTCAGTGCTTCTGTTCAGGTAATGTTAGTGACCGATTCATACATTTCCCGTGTCATGTAAAACTGATGTGAAATGACTCTCTGCATTTATCTGATGATATGTCTGTTGAAGAACTCACAACCAAGACAACCCCAAAGAGAAGCACTTATGAAAACCAGAATCATCAGTGTCTCTGTTTGAGGTGATCTGAACGTGATTCCGATAGTACCTCTCTTCATTTGCAATCTGTAGCATTTGTCATGTGCAACCGCCCCAACAAGTAGCACTTACTGTAGTCAAAATACAAGGCAATGCTCAAGTTGGGCCAATAACTCAAACTCTCAGTGAAAAATCTTCTTTACTCATGAGGTTCCCTCGGAGTCTAGAGATGTTTCTTTCTGGCCTCTTCTGCGTTGCGTCCTGTTAGCAGTGAAAGTGGTGCACAGATTTGCCCCTCTTAAATACACAGTGCTACCGTTCAACCCAACCCCGCCTTCATTTTCATCAAGTTTCAATGGCCGTGACAACGGTCAGGAAACAATCACATTCTTTGTACGTGAATAGACAACCATCATCTCAAATTCATGCAGGCCGTTAGCAGATGTTGAGTGGTCAATTAGATTGCAGTGAGTTTGCATTGATGCAACACATTGCCACCTGGAGGACCTAGTTGACACTACATCAAAAGAACTGCAATCAATACAGAGAAGTAGAGTTAGCACTGAATGGCTACTTCAACAAAGGGGAAAAAAGATCCAAAAACTCATTCTGACATGGGGGGCATGTGTATACAAATTGTGAATCTGGATCAAGTCTAGGTAGTGACACAGTATAGAATCACACCCCAACTTCAAAGCACTTTCCTTTGTTTTGTTCAAAGAATGTGGCTAAAGTTGAGGTGTATCTCTTACTGAGGTTTTCAATTCACACACAGATCACACATCTGAAGATGCAGTGGTCAATACAACTACCCCAACAACAAGCACTTACCGCATTGAGAACCAAAGTTAGTGTTTGTGTTAGGGTAATAATGATGACAGTCTAGACAGACATGACAAAAACTTGAATTGCCATCAATGTCATGAGAAATACACCCCAACTATATAGCACTTTCTTAATGTTGAAGTCAGAGAGTTGCTTAAGTTGAAGTGTATCTCTCACCGAAATTTGTCTCTGAATTAAAAAAGTGGTTTCTTCTTCTTCCATCCGCTTTGTAGAGATACATGTGTGAAGGAATCTGTCCCAACCAAGACAACCCCAAAAACTAGCACTTATGAATGCAAGAATCATCAGTGGCTGTATTTGAGGTGATCTGAGAGTGATTTCCGCAAGAAATGTCTCCTCATATGTACAGTTACTTATGTCAATGAAAACTGCCCCAACAAGTAGCACTTACTGAATTGAACATTCAGTGCTCATGTCAGGGTAAAGCCAAAAACTCATCCAGTGCCAGAACAGCATTCATGTAACAACTGATTTAGAATGGGCGTTTGGAAAAATAGCTTGAAAGGAGCCTGGGAAATCAGAGGTCAGAAAAACTACCCCAACAAGTAGCACTTACTGCATTCAGGACCCAAGTCAGTGCTTCTGTTCAGGTAATGTTAGTAACCGATTCATACATTTCCCGTGTCATGTAAAACTGATGTGAAATGACTCTCTGCATTTATCTGATGATATGTCTGTTGAAGAACTCACAACCAAGACAACCCCAAAGAGAAGCACTTATGAAAACCAGAATCATCAGTGTCTCTGTTTGAGGTGATCTGAACGTGATTCCGATAGTACTCTCTTCATTTGCAATCTGTAGCATTTGTCATGTGCAACCGCCCCAACAAGTAGCACTTACTGTAGTCAAAATACAAGGCAATGCTCAAGTTGGGCCAATAACTCAAACTCTCAGTGAAAAATCTTCTTTACTCATGAGGTTCCCTCGGAGTCTAGAGATGTTTCTTTCTGGCCTCTTCTGCGTTGCGTCCTGTTAGCAGTGAAAGTGGTGCACAGATTTGCCCATCTTAAATACACAGTGCTACCGTTCAACCCAACCCCGCCTTCATTTTCATCAAGTTTCAATGGCCGTGACAACGGTCAGTAAACAATCACATTCTTTGTACGTGAATAGACAACCGTCATCTCAAATTCATGCAGGCCGTTAGCAGATGTTGAGTGGTCAATTAGATTGCAGTGAGTTTGCATTGATGCAACACATTGCCACCTGGAGGACCTAGTTGACACTACATCAAAAGAACTGCAATCAATACAGAGAAGTAGAGTTAGCACTGAATGGCTACGTCAACAAAGGGGAAAAAAGATCCAAAAACTCATTCTGACATGGTGGGCATGTGTATACAAATTGTGAATCTGGATAAAGTCTAGGTAGTGACACAGTATAGAATCACACCCCAACTTCAAAGCACTTTCCTTTGTTTTGTTCAAAGAATGTGGCTAAAGTTGAGGTGTATCTCTTACTGAGGTTTTCAATTCACACACAGATCACACATCTGAAGATGCAGTGGTCAATACAACTACCCCAACAACAAGCACTTACTGCATTGAGAACCAAAGTTAGTGTTTGTGTTAGGGTAATAATGATGACAGTCTAGACAGACATGACAAAAACTTGAATTGCCATCAATGTCATGAGAAATACACCCCAACTATATAGCACTTTCTTAATGTTGAAGTCAGAGAGTTGCTTAAGTTGAAGTGTATCTCTCACCGAAATTTGTCTCTGAATTAAAAAAGTGGTTTCTTCTTCTTCCATCCGCTTTGTAGAGATACATGTGTGAAGGAATCTGTCCCAACCAAGACAACCCCAAAAACTAGCACTTATGAATGCAAGAATCATCAGTGGCTGTATTTGAGGTGATCTGAGAGTGATTTCCGCAAGAAATGTCTCCTCATATGCACAGTTACTTATGTCAATGAAAACTGCCCCAACAAGTAGCACTTACTGAATTGAACATTCAGTGCTCACGTCAGGGTAAAGCCAAAAACTCATCCAGTGCCAAAACAGCATTCATGTAACAACTGATTTAGAATGGGCGTTTGGAAAAATAGCTTGAAAGGAGCCTGGGAAATCAGAGGTCAGAAAAACTACCCCAACAAGTAGCACTTACTGCATTCAGGACCCAAGTCAGTGCTTCTGTTCAGGTAATGTTAGTGACCGATTCATACATTTCCCGTGTCATGTAAAACTGATGTGAAATGACTCTCTGCATTTATCTGATGATATGTCTGTTGAAGAACTCACAACCAAGACAACCCCAAAGAGAAGCACTTATGAAAACCAGAATCATCAGTGTCTCTGTTTGAGGTGATCTGAACGTGATTCCGATAGTACTCTCTTCATTTGCAATCTGTAGCATTTGTCATGTGCAACCGCCCCAACAAGTAGCACTTACTGTAGTCAAAATACAAGGCAATGCTCAAGTTGGGCCAATAACTCAAACTCTCAGTGAAAAATCTTCTTTACTCATGAGGTTCCCTCGGAGTCTAGAGATGTTTCTTTCTGGCCTCTTCTGCGTTGCGTCCTGTTAGCAGTGAAAGTGGTGCACAGATTTGCCCATCTTAAATACACAGTGCTACCGTTCAACCCAACCCCGCCTTCATTTTCATCAAGTTTCAATGGCCGTGACAACGGTCAGTAAACAATCACATTCTTTGTACGTGAATAGACAACCGTCATCTCAAATTCATGCAGGCCGTTAGCAGATGTTGAGTGGTCAATTAGATTGCAGTGAGTTTGCATTGATGCAACACATTGCCACCTGGAGGACCTAGTTGACACTACATCAAAAGAACTGCAATCAATACAGAGAAGTAGAGTTAGCACTGAATGGCTACGTCAACAAAGGGGAAAAAAGATCCAAAAACTCATTCTGACATGGTGGGCATGTGTATACAAATTGTGAATCTGGATAAAGTCTAGGTAGTGACACAGTATAGAATCACACCCCAACTTCAAAGCACTTTCCTTTGTTTTGTTCAAAGAATGTGGCTAAAGTTGAGGTGTATCTCTTACTGAGGTTTTCAATTCACACACAGATCACACATCTGAAGATGCAGTGGTCAATACAACTACCCCAACAACAAGCACTTACTGCATTGAGAACCAAAGTTAGTGTTTGTGTTAGGGTAATAATGATGACAGTCTAGACAGACATGACAAAAACTTGAATTGCCATCAATGTCATGAGAAATACACCCCAACTATATAGCACTTTCTTAATGTTGAAGTCAGAGAGTTGCTTAAGTTGAAGTGTATCTCTCACCGAAATTTGTCTCTGAATTAAAAAAGTGGTTTCTTCTTCTTCCATCCGCTTTGTAGAGATACATGTGTGAAGGAATCTGTCCCAACCAAGACAACCCCAAAAACTAGCACTTATGAATGCAAGAATCATCAGTGGCTGTATTTGAGGTGATCTGAGAGTGATTTCCGCAAGAAATGTCTCCTCATATGTACAGTTACTTATGTCAATGAAAACTGCCCCAACAAGTAGCACTTACTGAATTGAACATTCAGTGCTCACGTCAGGGTAAAGCCAAAAACTCATCCAGTGCCAAAACAGCATTCATGTAACAACTGATTTAGAATGGGCGTTTGGAAAAATAGCTTGAAAGGAGCCTGGGAAATCAGAGGTCAGAAAAACTACCCCAACAAGTAGCACTTACTGCATTCAGGACCCAAGTCAGTGCTTCTGTTCAGGTAATGTTAGTGACCGATTCATACATTTCCCGTGTCATGTAAAACTGATGTGAAATGACTCTCTGCATTTATCTGATGATATGTCTGTTGAAGAACTCACAACCAAGACAACCCCAAAGAGAAGCACTTATGAAAACCAGAATCATCAGTGTCTCTGTTTGAGGTGATCTGAACGTAATTCCGATAGTACCTCTCTTCATTTGCAATCTGTAGCATTTGTCATGTGCAACCGCCCCAACAAGTAGCACTTACTGTAGTCAAAATACAAGGCAATGCTCAAGTTGGGCCAATAACTCAAACTCTCAGTGAAAAATCTTCTTTACTCATGAGGTTCCCTCGGAGTCTAGAGATGTTTCTTTCTGGCCTCTTCTGCGTTGCGTCCTGTTAGCAGTGAAAGTGGTGCACTGATTTGCCCATCTTAAATACACAGTGCTACCGTTCAACCCAACCCCGCCTTCATTTTCATCAAGTTTCAATGGCCGTGACAACGGTCAGGAAACAATCACATTCTTTGCACGTGAATAGACAACCGTCATCTCAAATTCATGCAGGCCGTTAGCAGATGTTGAGTGGTCAATTAGATTGCAGTGAGTTTGCATTGATGCAACACATTGCCACCTGGAGGACCTAGTTGACACTACATCAAAAGAACTGCAATCAATACAGAGAAGTAGAGTTAGCACTGAATGGCTACTTCAACAAAGGGGAAAAAAGATCCAAAAACTCATTCTGACATGGGGGGCATGTGTATACAAATTGTGAATCTGGATCAAGTCTAGGTAGTGACACAGTATAGAATCACACCCCAACTTCAAAGCACTTTCCTTTGTTTTGTTCAAAGAATGTGGCTAAAGTTGAGGTGTATCTCTTACTGAGGTTTTCAATTCACACACAGATCACACATCTGAAGATGCAGTGGTCAATACAACTACCCCAACAACAAGCACTTACTGCATTGAGAACCAAAGTTAGTGTTTGTGTTAGGGTAATAATGATGACAGTCTAGACGGACATGACAAAAACTTGAATTGCCATCAATGTCATGAGAAATACACCCCAACTATATAGCACTTTCTTAATGTTGAAGTCAGAGAGTTGCTTAAGTTGAAGTGTATCTCTCACCGAAATTTGTCTCTGAATTAAAAAAGTGGTTTCTTCTTCTTCCATCCGCTTTGTAGAGATACATGTGTGAAGGAATCTGTCCCAACCAAGACAACCCCAAAAACTAGCACTTATGAATGCAAGAATCATCAGTGGCTGTATTTGAGGTGATCTGAGAGTGATTTCCGCAAGAAATGTCTCCTCATATGTACAGTTACTTATGTCAATGAAAACTGCCCCAACAAGTAGCACTTACTGAATTGAACATTCAGTGCTCACGTCAGGGTAAAGCCAAAAACTCATCCAGTGCCAAAACAGCATTCATGTAACAACTGATTTAGAATGGGCGTTTGGAAAAATAGCTTGAAAGGAGCCTGGGAAATCAGAGGTCAGAAAAACTACCCCAACAAGTAGCACTTACTGCATTCAGGACCCAAGTCAGTGCTTCTGTTCAGGTAATGTTAGTGACCGATTCATACATTTCCCGTGTCATGTAAAACTGATGTGAAATGACTCTCTGCATTTATCTGATGATATGTCTGTTGAAGAACTCACAACCAAGACAACCCCAAAGAGAAGCACTTATGAAAACCAGAATCATCAGTGTCTCTGTTTGAGGTGATCTGAACGTGATTCCGATAGTACCTCTCTTCATTTGCAATCTGTAGCATTTGTCATGTGCAACCGCCCCAACAAGTAGCACTTACTGTAGTCAAAATACAAGGCAATGCTCAAGTTGGGCCAATAACTCAAACTCTCAGTGAAAAATCTTCTTTACTCATGAGGTTCCCTCGGAGTCTAGAGATGTTTCTTTCTGGCCTCTTCTGCGTTGCGTCCTGTTAGCAGTGAAAGTGGTGCACAGATTTGCCCATCTTAAATACACAGTGCTACCGTTCAACCCAACCCCGCCTTCATTTTCATCAAGTTTCAATGGCCGTGACAACGGTCAGTAAACAATCACATTCTTTGTACGTGAATAGACAACCGTCATCTCAAATTCATGCAGGCCGTTAGCAGATGTTGAGTGGTCAATTAGATTGCAGTGAGTTTGCATTGATGCAACACATTGCCACCTGGAGGACCTAGTTGACACTACATCAAAAGAACTGCAATCAATACAGAGAAGTAGAGTTAGCACTGAATGGCTACTTCAACAAAGGGGAAAAAAGATCCAAAAACTCATTCTGACATGGGGGGCATGTGTATACAAATTGTGAATCTGGATCAAGTCTAGGTAGTGACACAGTATAGAATCACACCCCAACTTCAAAGCACTTTCCTTTGTTTTGTTCAAAGAATGTGGCTAAAGTTGAGGTGTATCTCTTACTGAGGTTTTCAATTCACACACAGATCACACATCTGAAGATGCAGTGGTCAATACAACTACCCCAACAACAAGCACTTACTGCATTGAGAACCAAAGTTAGTGTTTGTGTTAGGGTAATAATGATGACAGTCTAGACAGACATGACAAAAACTTGAATTGCCATCAATGTCATGAGAAATACACCCCAACTATATAGCACTTTCTTAATGTTGAAGTCAGAGAGTTGCTTAAGTTGAAGTGTATCTCTCACCGAAATTTGTCTCTGAATTAAAAAAGTGGTTTCTTCTTCTTCCATCCGCTTTGTAGAGATACATGTGTGAAGGAATCTGTCCCAACCAAGACAACCCCAAAAACTAGCACTTATGAATGCAAGAATCATCAGTGGCTGTATTTGAGGTGATCTGAGAGTGATTTCCGCAAGAAATGTCTCCTCATATGTACAGTTACTTATGTCAATGAAAACTGCCCCAACAAATAGCACTTACTGAATTGAACATTCAGTGCTCACGTCAGGGTAAAGCCAAAAACTCATCCAGTGCCAAAACAGCATTCATGTAACAACTGATTTAGAATGGGCGTTTGGAAAAATAGCTTGAAAGGAGCCTGGGAAATCAGAGGTCAGAAAAACTACCCCAACAAGTAGCACTTACTGCATTCAGGACCCAAGTCAGTGCTTCTGTTCAGGTAATGTTAGTGACCGATTCATACATTTCCCGTGTCATGTAAAACTGATGTGAAATGACTCTCTGCATTTATCTGATGATATGTCTGTTGAAGAACTCACAACCAAGACAACCCCAAAGAGAAGCACTTATGAAAACCAGAATCATCAGTGTCTCTGTTTGAGGTGATCTGAACGTGATTCCGATAGTACCTCTCTTCATTTGCAATCTGTAGCATTTGTCATGTGCAACCGCCCCAACAAGTAGCACTTACTGTAGTCAAAATACAAGGCAATGCTCAAGTTGGGCCAATAACTCAAACTCTCAGTGAAAAATCTTCTTTACTCATGAGGTTCCCTCGGAGTCTAGAGATGTTTCTTTCTGGCCTCTTCTGCGTTGCGTCCTGTTAGCAGTGAAAGTGGTGCACAGATTTGCCCATCTTAAATACACAGTGCTACCGTTCAACCCAACCCCGCCTTCATTTTCATCAAGTTTCAATGGCCGTGACAACGGTCAGTAAACAATCACATTCTTTGTACGTGAATAGACAACCGTCATCTCAAATTCATGCAGGCCGTTAGCAGATGTTGAGTGGTCAATTAGATTGCAGTGAGTTTGCATTGATGCAACACATTGCCACCTGGAGGACCTAGTTGACACTACATCAAAAGAACTGCAATCAATACAGAGAAGTAGAGTTAGCACTGAATGGCTACTTCAACAAAGGGGAAAAAAGATCCAAAAACTCATTCTGACATGGGGGGCATGTGTATACAAATTGTGAATCTGGATCAAGTCTAGGTAGTGACACAGTATAGAATCACACCCCAACTTCAAAGCACTTTCCTTTGTTTTGTTCAAAGAATGTGGCTAAAGTTGAGGTGTATCTCTTACTGAGGTTTTCAATTCACACACAGATCACACATCTGAAGATGCAGTGGTCAATACAACTACCCCAACAACAAGCACTTACTGCATTGAGAACCAAAGTTAGTGTTTGTGTTAGGGTAATAATGATGACAGTCTAGACGGACATGACAAAAACTTGAATTGCCATCAATGTCATGAGAAATACACCCCAACTATATAGCACTTTCTTAATGTTGAAGTCAGAGAGTTGCTTAAGTTGAAGTGTATCTCTCACCGAAATTTGTCTCTGAATTAAAAAAGTGGTTTCTTCTTCTTCCATCCGCTTTGTAGAGATACATGTGTGAAGGAATCTGTCCCAACCAAGACAACCCCAAAAACTAGCACTTATGAATGCAAGAATCATCAGTGGCTGTATTTGAGGTGATCTGAGAGTGATTTCCGCAAGAAATGTCTCCTCATATGTACAGTTACTTATGTCAATGAAAACTGCCCCAACAAGTAGCACTTACTGAATTGAACATTCAGTGCTCATGTCAGGGTAAAGCCAAAAACTCATCCAGTGCCAGAACAGCATTCATGTAACAACTGATTTAGAATGGGCGTTTGGAAAAATAGCTTGAAAGGAGCCTGGGAAATCAGAGGTCAGAAAAACTACCCCAACAAGTAGCACTTACTGCATTCAGGACCCAAGTCAGTGCTTCTGTTCAGGTAATGTTAGTAACCGATTCATACATTTCCCGTGTCATGTAAAACTGATGTGAAATGACTCTCTGCATTTATCTGATGATATGTCTGTTGAAGAACTCACAACCAAGACAACCCCAAAGAGAAGCACTTATGAAAACCAGAATCATCAGTGTCTCTGTTTGAGGTGATCTGAACGTGATTCCGATAGTACTCTCTTCATTTGCAATCTGTAGCATTTGTCATGTGCAACCGCCCCAACAAGTAGCACTTACTGTAGTCAAAATACAAGGCAATGCTCAAGTTGGGCCAATAACTCAAACTCTCAGTGAAAAATCTTCTTTACTCATGAGGTTCCCTCGGAGTCTAGAGATGTTTCTTTCTGGCCTCTTCTGCGTTGCGTCCTGTTAGCAGTGAAAGTGGTGCACAGATTTGCCCATCTTAAATACACAGTGCTACCGTTCAACCCAACCCCGCCTTCATTTTCATCAAGTTTCAATGGCCGTGACAACGGTCAGTAAACAATCACATTCTTTGTACGTGAATAGACAACCGTCATCTCAAATTCATGCAGGCCGTTAGCAGATGTTGAGTGGTCAATTAGATTGCAGTGAGTTTGCATTGATGCAACACATTGCCACCTGGAGGACCTAGTTGACACTACATCAAAAGAACTGCAATCAATACAGAGAAGTAGAGTTAGCACTGAATGGCTACGTCAACAAAGGGGAAAAAAGATCCAAAAACTCATTCTGACATGGTGGGCATGTGTATACAAATTGTGAATCTGGATAAAGTCTAGGTAGTGACACAGTATAGAATCACACCCCAACTTCAAAGCACTTTCCTTTGTTTTGTTCAAAGAATGTGGCTAAAGTTGAGGTGTATCTCTTACTGAGGTTTTCAATTCACACACAGATCACACATCTGAAGATGCAGTGGTCAATACAACTACCCCAACAACAAGCACTTACTGCATTGAGAACCAAAGTTAGTGTTTGTGTTAGGGTAATAATGATGACAGTCTAGACAGACATGACAAAAACTTGAATTGCCATCAATGTCATGAGAAATACACCCCAACTATATAGCACTTTCTTAATGTTGAAGTCAGAGAGTTGCTTAAGTTGAAGTGTATCTCTCACCGAAATTTGTCTCTGAATTAAAAAAGTGGTTTCTTCTTCTTCCATCCGCTTTGTAGAGATACATGTGTGAAGGAATCTGTCCCAACCAAGACAACCCCAAAAACTAGCACTTATGAATGCAAGAATCATCAGTGGCTGTATTTGAGGTGATCTGAGAGTGATTTCCGCAAGAAATGTCTCCTCATATGTACAGTTACTTATGTCAATGAAAACTGCCCCAACAAGTAGCACTTACTGAATTGAACATTCAGTGCTCACGTCAGGGTAAAGCCAAAAACTCATCCAGTGCCAAAACAGCATTCATGTAACAACTGATTTAGAATGGGCGTTTGGAAAAATAGCTTGAAAGGAGCCTGGGAAATCAGAGGTCAGAAAAACTACCCCAACAAGTAGCACTTACTGCATTCAGGACCCAAGTCAGTGCTTCTGTTCAGGTAATGTTAGTGACCGATTCATACATTTCCCGTGTCATGTAAAACTGATGTGAAATGACTCTCTGCATTTATCTGATGATATGTCTGTTGAAGAACTCACAACCAAGACAACCCCAAAGAGAAGCACTTATGAAAACCAGAATCATCAGTGTCTCTGTTTGAGGTGATCTGAACGTAATTCCGATAGTACCTCTCTTCATTTGCAATCTGTAGCATTTGTCATGTGCAACCGCCCCAACAAGTAGCACTTACTGTAGTCAAAATACAAGGCAATGCTCAAGTTGGGCCAATAACTCAAACTCTCAGTGAAAAATCTTCTTTACTCATGAGGTTCCCTCGGAGTCTAGAGATGTTTCTTTCTGGCCTCTTCTGCGTTGCGTCCTGTTAGCAGTGAAAGTGGTGCACTGATTTGCCCATCTTAAATACACAGTGCTACCGTTCAACCCAACCCCGCCTTCATTTTCATCAAGTTTCAATGGCCGTGACAACGGTCAGGAAACAATCACATTCTTTGCACGTGAATAGACAACCGTCATCTCAAATTCATGCAGGCCGTTAGCAGATGTTGAGTGGTCAATTAGATTGCAGTGAGTTTGCATTGATGCAACACATTGCCACCTGGAGGACCTAGTTGACACTACATCAAAAGAACTGCAATCAATACAGAGAAGTAGAGTTAGCACTGAATGGCTACTTCAACAAAGGGGAAAAAAGATCCAAAAACTCATTCTGACATGGGGGGCATGTGTATACAAATTGTGAATCTGGATCAAGTCTAGGTAGTGACACAGTATAGAATCACACCCCAACTTCAAAGCACTTTCCTTTGTTTTGTTCAAAGAATGTGGCTAAAGTTGAGGTGTATCTCTTACTGAGGTTTTCAATTCACACACAGATCACACATCTGAAGATGCAGTGGTCAATACAACTACCCCAACAACAAGCACTTACTGCATTGAGAACCAAAGTTAGTGTTTGTGTTAGGGTAATAATGATGACAGTCTAGACGGACATGACAAAAACTTGAATTGCCATCAATGTCATGAGAAATACACCCCAACTATATAGCACTTTCTTAATGTTGAAGTCAGAGAGTTGCTTAAGTTGAAGTGTATCTCTCACCGAAATTTGTCTCTGAATTAAAAAAGTGGTTTCTTCTTCTTCCATCCGCTTTGTAGAGATACATGTGTGAAGGAATCTGTCCCAACCAAGACAACCCCAAAAACTAGCACTTATGAATGCAAGAATCATCAGTGGCTGTATTTGAGGTGATCTGAGAGTGATTTCCGCAAGAAATGTCTCCTCATATGTACAGTTACTTATGTCAATGAAAACTGCCCCAACAAGTAGCACTTACTGAATTGAACATTCAGTGCTCACGTCAGGGTAAAGCCAAAAACTCATCCAGTGCCAAAACAGCATTCATGTAACAACTGATTTAGAATGGGCGTTTGGAAAAATAGCTTGAAAGGAGCCTGGGAAATCAGAGGTCAGAAAAACTACCCCAACAAGTAGCACTTACTGCATTCAGGACCCAAGTCAGTGCTTCTGTTCAGGTAATGTTAGTGACCGATTCATACATTTCCCGTGTCATGTAAAACTGATGTGAAATGACTCTCTGCATTTATCTGATGATATGTCTGTTGAAGAACTCACAACCAAGACAACCCCAAAGAGAAGCACTTATGAAAACCAGAATCATCAGTGTCTCTGTTTGAGGTGATCTGAACGTGATTCCGATAGTACCTCTCTTCATTTGCAATCTGTAGCATTTGTCATGTGCAACCGCCCCAACAAGTAGCACTTACTGTAGTCAAAATACAAGGCAATGCTCAAGTTGGGCCAATAACTCAAACTCTCAGTGAAAAATCTTCTTTACTCATGAGGTTCCCTCGGAGTCTAGAGATGTTTCTTTCTGGCCTCTTCTGCGTTGCGTCCTGTTAGCAGTGAAAGTGGTGCACAGATTTGCCCATCTTAAATACACAGTGCTACCGTTCAACCCAACCCCGCCTTCATTTTCATCAAGTTTCAATGGCCGTGACAACGGTCAGTAAACAATCACATTCTTTGTACGTGAATAGACAACCGTCATCTCAAATTCATGCAGGCCGTTAGCAGATGTTGAGTGGTCAATTAGATTGCAGTGAGTTTGCATTGATGCAACACATTGCCACCTGGAGGACCTAGTTGACACTACATCAAAAGAACTGCAATCAATACAGAGAAGTAGAGTTAGCACTGAATGGCTACTTCAACAAAGGGGAAAAAAGATCCAAAAACTCATTCTGACATGGGGGGCATGTGTATACAAATTGTGAATCTGGATCAAGTCTAGGTAGTGACACAGTATAGAATCACACCCCAACTTCAAAGCACTTTCCTTTGTTTTGTTCAAAGAATGTGGCTAAAGTTGAGGTGTATCTCTTACTGAGGTTTTCAATTCACACACAGATCACACATCTGAAGATGCAGTGGTCAATACAACTACCCCAACAACAAGCACTTACTGCATTGAGAACCAAAGTTAGTGTTTGTGTTAGGGTAATAATGATGACAGTCTAGACAGACATGACAAAAACTTGAATTGCCATCAATGTCATGAGAAATACACCCCAACTATATAGCACTTTCTTAATGTTGAAGTCAGAGAGTTGCTTAAGTTGAAGTGTATCTCTCACCGAAATTTGTCTCTGAATTAAAAAAGTGGTTTCTTCTTCTTCCATCCGCTTTGTAGAGATACATGTGTGAAGGAATCTGTCCCAACCAAGACAACCCCAAAAACTAGCACTTATGAATGCAAGAATCATCAGTGGCTGTATTTGAGGTGATCTGAGAGTGATTTCCGCAAGAAATGTCTCCTCATATGTACAGTTACTTATGTCAATGAAAACTGCCCCAACAAATAGCACTTACTGAATTGAACATTCAGTGCTCACGTCAGGGTAAAGCCAAAAACTCATCCAGTGCCAAAACAGCATTCATGTAACAACTGATTTAGAATGGGCGTTTGGAAAAATAGCTTGAAAGGAGCCTGGGAAATCAGAGGTCAGAAAAACTACCCCAACAAGTAGCACTTACTGCATTCAGGACCCAAGTCAGTGCTTCTGTTCAGGTAATGTTAGTGACCGATTCATACATTTCCCGTGTCATGTAAAACTGATGTGAAATGACTCTCTGCATTTATCTGATGATATGTCTGTTGAAGAACTCACAACCAAGACAACCCCAAAGAGAAGCACTTATGAAAACCAGAATCATCAGTGTCTCTGTTTGAGGTGATCTGAACGTGATTCCGATAGTACCTCTCTTCATTTGCAATCTGTAGCATTTGTCATGTGCAACCGCCCCAACAAGTAGCACTTACTGTAGTCAAAATACAAGGCAATGCTCAAGTTGGGCCAATAACTCAAACTCTCAGTGAAAAATCTTCTTTACTCATGAGGTTCCCTCGGAGTCTAGAGATGTTTCTTTCTGGCCTCTTCTGCGTTGCGTCCTGTTAGCAGTGAAAGTGGTGCACAGATTTGCCCATCTTAAATACACAGTGCTACCGTTCAACCCAACCCCGCCTTCATTTTCATCAAGTTTCAATGGCCGTGACAACGGTCAGTAAACAATCACATTCTTTGTACGTGAATAGACAACCGTCATCTCAAATTCATGCAGGCCGTTAGCAGATGTTGAGTGGTCAATTAGATTGCAGTGAGTTTGCATTGATGCAACACATTGCCACCTGGAGGACCTAGTTGACACTACATCAAAAGAACTGCAATCAATACAGAGAAGTAGAGTTAGCACTGAATGGCTACTTCAACAAAGGGGAAAAAAGATCCAAAAACTCATTCTGACATGGGGGGCATGTGTATACAAATTGTGAATCTGGATCAAGTCTAGGTAGTGACACAGTATAGAATCACACCCCAACTTCAAAGCACTTTCCTTTGTTTTGTTCAAAGAATGTGGCTAAAGTTGAGGTGTATCTCTTACTGAGGTTTTCAATTCACACACAGATCACACATCTGAAGATGCAGTGGTCAATACAACTACCCCAACAACAAGCACTTACTGCATTGAGAACCAAAGTTAGTGTTTGTGTTAGGGTAATAATGATGACAGTCTAGACGGACATGACAAAAACTTGAATTGCCATCAATGTCATGAGAAATACACCCCAACTATATAGCACTTTCTTAATGTTGAAGTCAGAGAGTTGCTTAAGTTGAAGTGTATCTCTCACCGAAATTTGTCTCTGAATTAAAAAAGTGGTTTCTTCTTCTTCCATCCGCTTTGTAGAGATACATGTGTGAAGGAATCTGTCCCAACCAAGACAACCCCAAAAACTAGCACTTATGAATGCAAGAATCATCAGTGGCTGTATTTGAGGTGATCTGAGAGTGATTTCCGCAAGAAATGTCTCCTCATATGTACAGTTACTTATGTCAATGAAAACTGCCCCAACAAGTAGCACTTACTGAATTGAACATTCAGTGCTCATGTCAGGGTAAAGCCAAAAACTCATCCAGTGCCAAAACAGCATTCATGTAACAACTGATTTAGAATGGGCGTTTGGAAAAATAGCTTGAAAGGAGCCTGGGAAATCAGAGGTCAGAAAAACTACCCCAACAAGTAGCACTTACTGCATTCAGGACCCAAGTCAGTGCTTCTGTTCAGGTAATGTTAGTGACCGATTCATACATTTCCCGTGTCATGTAAAACTGATGTGAAATGACTCTCTGCATTTATCTGATGATATGTCTGTTGAAGAACTCACAACCAAGACAACCCCAAAGAGAAGCACTTATGAAAACCAGAATCATCAGTGTCTCTGTTTGAGGTGATCTGAACGTGATTCCGATAGTACCTCTCTTCATTTGCAATCTGTAGCATTTGTCATGTGCAACCGCCCCAACAAGTAGCACTTACTGTAGTCAAAATACAAGGCAATGCTCAAGTTGGGCCAATAACTCAAACTCTCAGTGAAAAATCTTCTTTACTCATGAGGTTCCCTCGGAGCCTAGAGATGTTTCTTTCTGGCCTCTTCTGCGTTGCGTCCTGTTAGCAGTGAAAGTGGTGCACAGATTTGCCCATCTTAAATACACAGTGCTACCGTTCAACCCAACCCCGCCTTCATTTTCATCAAGTTTCAATGGCCGTGACAACGGTCAGGAAACAATCACATTCTTTGTACGTGAATAGACAACCGTCATCTCATATTCATGCTGGCCGTTAGCAGATGTTGAGTGGTCAATTAGATTGCAATGAGTTTGCATTGATGCAACACATTGCCACCTGGAGGACCTAGTTGACACTACATCAAAAGAACTGCAATCAATACAGAGAAGTAGAGTTAGCACTGAATGGCTACTTCAACAAAGGGGAAAAAAGATCCAAAAACTCATTCTGACATGGGGGGCATGTGTATACAAATTGTGAATCTGGATCAAGTCTAGGTAGTGACACAGTATAGAATCACACCCCAACTTCAAAGCACTTTCCTTTGTTTTGTTCAAAGAATGTGGCTAAAGTTGAGGTGTATCTCTTACTGAGGTTTTCAATTCACACACAGATCACACATCTGAAGATGCAGTGGTCAATACAACTACCCCAACAACAAGCACTTACTGCATTGAGAACCAAAGTTAGTGTTTGTGTTAGGGTAATAATGATGACAGTCTAGACAGACATGACAAAAACTTGAATTGCCATCAATGTCATGAGAAATACACCCCAACTATATAGCACTTTCTTAATGTTGAAGTCAGAGAGTTGCTTAAGTTGAAGTGTATCTCTCACCGAAATTTGTCTCTGAATTAAAAAAGTGGTTTCCTCTTCTTCCATCCGCTTTGTAGAGATATATGTATGAAGGAATCTGTCCCAACCAAGACAACCCCAAAAACTAGCACTTATGAATGCAAGAATCATCAGTGGCTGTATTTGAGGTGATCTGAGAGTGATTTCCGCAAGAAATGTCTCCTCATATGTACAGTTACTTATGTCAATGAAAACTGCCCCAACAAGTAGCACTTACTGAATTGAACATTCAGTGCTCATGTCAGGGTAAAGCCAAAAACTCATCCAGTGCAGCATTCATGTAACAACTGATTTAGAATGGGCGTTTGGAAAAATAGCTTGAAAGGGAGCCTGGGAAATCAGAGGTCAGAAAAACTACCCCAACAAGTAGCACTTACTGCATTCAGGACCCAAGTCAGTGCTTCTGTTCAGGTAATGTTAGTGACCGATTCATACATTTCCCGTGTCATGTAAAACTGATGTGAAATGACTCTCTGCATTTATCTGATGATATGTCTGTTGAAGAACTCACAACCAAGACAACCCCAAAGAGAAGCACTTATGAAAACCAGAATCATCAGTGTCTCTGTTTGAGGTGATCTGAACGTGATTCCGATAGTACCTCTCTTCATTTGCAATCTGTAGCATTTGTCATGTGCAACCGCCCCAACAAGTAGCACTTACTGTAGTCAAAATACAAGGCAATGCTCAAGTTGGGCCAATAACTCAAACTCTCAGTGAAAAATCTTCTTTACTCATGAGGTTCCCTCGGAGTCTAGAGATGTTTCTTTCTGGCCTCTTCTGCGTTGCGTCCTGTTAGCAGTGAAAGTGGTTCACAGATTTGCCCATCTTAAATACACAGTGCTACCGTTCAACCCAACC
Organism: Thunnus maccoyii; assembly: GCF_910596095.1. Classification (NCBI taxonomy): domain Eukaryota; kingdom Metazoa; phylum Chordata; class Actinopteri; order Scombriformes; family Scombridae; genus Thunnus; species Thunnus maccoyii. The sequence continues at coordinate 28,294,560 of NC_056546.1, forward strand.
CCGCCTTCATTTTCATCAAGTTTCAATGGCCGTGACAACGGTCAGGAAACAATCACATTCTTTGTACGTGAATAGACAACCGTCATCTCATATTCATGCTGGCCGTTAGCAGATGTTGAGTGGTCAATTAGATTGCAATGAGTTTGCATTGATGCAACACATTGCCACCTGGAGGACCTAGTTGACACTACATCAAAAGAACTGCAATCAATACAGAGAAGTAGAGTTAGCACTGAATGGCTACTTCAACAAAGGGGAAAAAAGATCCAAAAACTCATTCTGACATGGGGGGCATGTGTATACAAATTGTGAATCTGGATCAAGTCTAGGTAGTGACACAGTATAGAATCACACCCCAACTTCAAAGCACTTTCCTTTGTTTTGTTCAAAGAATGTGGCTAAAGTTGAGGTGTATCTCTTACTGAGGTTTTCAATTCACACACAGATCACACATCTGAAGATGCAGTGGTCAATACAACTACCCCAACAACAAGCACTTACTGCATTGAGAACCAAAGTTAGTGTTTGTGTTAGGGTAATAATGATGACAGTCTAGACAGACATGACAAAAACTTGAATTGCCATCAATGTCATGAGAAATACACCCCAACTATATAGCACTTTCTTAATGTTGAAGTCAGAGAGTTGCTTAAGTTGAAGTGTATCTCTCACCGAAATTTGTCTCTGAATTAAAAAAGTGGTTTCCTCTTCTTCCATCCGCTTTGTAGAGATATATGTATGAAGGAATCTGTCCCAACCAAGACAACCCCAAAAACTAGCACTTATGAATGCAAGAATCATCAGTGGCTGTATTTGAGGTGATCTGAGAGTGATTTCCGCAAGAAATGTCTCCTCATATGTACAGTTACTTATGTCAATGAAAACTGCCCCAACAAGTAGCACTTACTGAATTGAACATTCAGTGCTCATGTCAGGGTAAAGCCAAAAACTCATCCAGTGCAGCATTCATGTAACAACTGATTTAGAATGGGCGTTTGGAAAAATAGCTTGAAAGGAGCCTGGGAAATCAGAGGTCAGAAAAACTACCCCAACAAGTAGCACTTACTGCATTCAGGACCCAAGTCAGTGCTTCTGTTCAGGTAATGTTAGTGACCGATTCATACATTTCCCGTGTCATGTAAAACTGATGTGAAATGACTCTCTGCATTTATCTGATGATATGTCTGTTGAAGAACTCACAACCAAGACAACCCCAAAGAGAAGCACTTATGAAAACCAGAATCATCAGTGTCTCTGTTTGAGGTGATCTGAACGTGATTCCGATAGTACCTCTCTTCATTTGCAATCTGTAGCATTTGTCATGTGCAACCGCCCCAACAAGTAGCACTTACTGTAGTCAAAATACAAGGCAATGCTCAAGTTGGGCCAATAACTCAAACTCTCAGTGAAAAATCTTCTTTACTCATGAGGTTCCCTCGGAGTCTAGAGATGTTTCTTTCTGGCCTCTTCTGCGTTGCGTCCTGTTAGCAGTGAAAGTGGTGCACAGATTTGCCCATCTTAAATACACAGTGCTACCGTTCAACCCAACCCCGCCTTCATTTTCATCAAGTTTCAATGGCCGTGACAACGGTCAGGAAACAATCACATTCTTTGTATGTGAATAGACAACCGTCATCTCAAATTCATGCTGGCCGTTAGCAGATGTTGAGTGGTCAATTAGATTGCAATGAGTTTGCATTGATGCAACACATTGCCACCTGGAGGACCTAGTTGACACTACATCAAAAGAACTGCAATCAATACAGAGAAGTAGAGTTAGCACTGAATGGCTACTTCAACAAAGGGGAAAAAAGATCCAAAAACTCATTCTGACATGGGGGGCATGTGTATACAAATTGTGAATCTGGATCAAGTCTAGGTAGTGACACAGTATAGAATCACACCCCAACTTCAAAGCACTTTCCTTTGTTTTGTTCAAAGAATGTGGCTAAAGTTGAGGTGTATCTCTTACTGAGGTTTTCAATTCACACACAGATCACACATCTGAAGATGCAGTGGTCAATACAACTACCCCAACAACAAGCACTTACTGCATTGAGAACCAAAGTTAGTGTTTGTGTTAGGGTAATAATGATGACAGTCTAGACAGACATGACAAAAACTTGAATTGCCATCAATGTCATGAGAAATACACCCCAACTATATAGCACTTTCTTAATGTTGAAGTCAGAGAGTTGCTTAAGTTGAAGTGTATCTCTCACCGAAATTTGTCTCTGAATTAAAAAAGTGGTTTCTTCTTCTTCCATCCGCTTTGTAGAGATACATGTGTGAAGGAATCTGTCCCAACCAAGACAACCCCAAAAACTAGCACTTATGAATGCAAGAATCATCAGTGGCTGTATTTGAGGTGATCTGAGAGTGATTTCCGCAAGAAATGTCTCCTCATATGTACAGTTACTTATGTCAATGAAAACTGCCCCAACAAGTAGCACTTACTGAATTGAACATTCAGTGCTCACGTCAGGGTAAAGCCAAAAACTCATCCAGTGCCAAAACAGCATTCATGTAACAACTGATTTAGAATGGGCGTTTGGAAAAATAGCTTGAAAGGAGCCTGGGAAATCAGAGGTCAGAAAAACTACCCCAACAAGTAGCACTTACTGCATTCAGGACCCAAGTCAGTGCTTCTGTTCAGGTAATGTTAGTGACCGATTCATACATTTCCCGTGTCATGTAAAACTGATGTGAAATGACTCTCTGCATTTATCTGATGATATGTCTGTTGAAGAACTCACAACCAAGACAACCCCAAAGAGAAGCACTTATGAAAACCAGAATCATCAGTGTCTCTGTTTGAGGTGATCTGAACGTGATTCCGATAGTACCTCTCTTCATTTGCAATCTGTAGCATTTGTCATGTGCAACCGCCCCAACAAGTAGCACTTACTGTAGTCAAAATACAAGGCAATGCTCAAGTTGGGCCAATAACTCAAACTCTCAGTGAAAAATCTTCTTTACTCATGAGGTTCCCTCGGAGTCTAGAGATGTTTCTTTCTGGCCTCTTCTGCGTTGCGTCCTGTTAGCAGTGAAAGTGGTGCACAGATTTGCCCATCTTAAATACACAGTGCTACCGTTCAACCCAACCCCGCCTTCATTTTCATCAAGTTTCAATGGCCGTGACAACGGTCAGTAAACAATCACATTCTTTGTACGTGAATAGACAACCGTCATCTCAAATTCATGCAGGCCGTTAGCAGATGTTGAGTGGTCAATTAGATTGCAGTGAGTTTGCATTGATGCAACACATTGCCACCTGGAGGACCTAGTTGACACTACATCAAAAGAACTGCAATCAATACAGAGAAGTAGAGTTAGCACTGAATGGCTACTTCAACAAAGGGGAAAAAAGATCCAAAAACTCATTCTGACATGGGGGGCATGTGTATACAAATTGTGAATCTGGATCAAGTCTAGGTAGTGACACAGTATAGAATCACACCCCAACTTCAAAGCACTTTCCTTTGTTTTGTTCAAAGAATGTGGCTAAAGTTGAGGTGTATCTCTTACTGAGGTTTTCAATTCACACACAGATCACACATCTGAAGATGCAGTGGTCAATACAACTACCCCAACAACAAGCACTTACTGCATTGAGAACCAAAGTTAGTGTTTGTGTTAGGGTAATAATGATGACAGTCTAGACAGACATGACAAAAACTTGAATTGCCATCAATGTCATGAGAAATACACCCCAACTATATAGCACTTTCTTAATGTTGAAGTCAGAGAGTTGCTTAAGTTGAAGTGTATCTCTCACCGAAATTTGTCTCTGAATTAAAAAAGTGGTTTCTTCTTCTTCCATCCGCTTTGTAGAGATACATGTGTGAAGGAATCTGTCCCAACCAAGACAACCCCAAAAACTAGCACTTATGAATGCAAGAATCATCAGTGGCTGTATTTGAGGTGATCTGAGAGTGATTTCCGCAAGAAATGTCTCCTCATATGTACAGTTACTTATGTCAATGAAAACTGCCCCAACAAATAGCACTTACTGAATTGAACATTCAGTGCTCACGTCAGGGTAAAGCCAAAAACTCATCCAGTGCCAAAACAGCATTCATGTAACAACTGATTTAGAATGGGCGTTTGGAAAAATAGCTTGAAAGGAGCCTGGGAAATCAGAGGTCAGAAAAACTACCCCAACAAGTAGCACTTACTGCATTCAGGACCCAAGTCAGTGCTTCTGTTCAGGTAATGTTAGTGACCGATTCATACATTTCCCGTGTCATGTAAAACTGATGTGAAATGACTCTCTGCATTTATCTGATGATATGTCTGTTGAAGAACTCACAACCAAGACAACCCCAAAGAGAAGCACTTATGAAAACCAGAATCATCAGTGTCTCTGTTTGAGGTGATCTGAACGTGATTCCGATAGTACCTCTCTTCATTTGCAATCTGTAGCATTTGTCATGTGCAACCGCCCCAACAAGTAGCACTTACTGTAGTCAAAATACAAGGCAATGCTCAAGTTGGGCCAATAACTCAAACTCTCAGTGAAAAATCTTCTTTACTCATGAGGTTCCCTCGGAGTCTAGAGATGTTTCTTTCTGGCCTCTTCTGCGTTGCGTCCTGTTAGCAGTGAAAGTGGTGCACAGATTTGCCCATCTTAAATACACAGTGCTACCGTTCAACCCAACCCCGCCTTCATTTTCATCAAGTTTCAATGGCCGTGACAACGGTCAGTAAACAATCACATTCTTTGTACGTGAATAGACAACCGTCATCTCAAATTCATGCAGGCCGTTAGCAGATGTTGAGTGGTCAATTAGATTGCAGTGAGTTTGCATTGATGCAACACATTGCCACCTGGAGGACCTAGTTGACACTACATCAAAAGAACTGCAATCAATACAGAGAAGTAGAGTTAGCACTGAATGGCTACTTCAACAAAGGGGAAAAAAGATCCAAAAACTCATTCTGACATGGGGGGCATGTGTATACAAATTGTGAATCTGGATCAAGTCTAGGTAGTGACACAGTATAGAATCACACCCCAACTTCAAAGCACTTTCCTTTGTTTTGTTCAAAGAATGTGGCTAAAGTTGAGGTGTATCTCTTACTGAGGTTTTCAATTCACACACAGATCACACATCTGAAGATGCAGTGGTCAATACAACTACCCCAACAACAAGCACTTACTGCATTGAGAACCAAAGTTAGTGTTTGTGTTAGGGTAATAATGATGACAGTCTAGACGGACATGACAAAAACTTGAATTGCCATCAATGTCATGAGAAATACACCCCAACTATATAGCACTTTCTTAATGTTGAAGTCAGAGAGTTGCTTAAGTTGAAGTGTATCTCTCACCGAAATTTGTCTCTGAATTAAAAAAGTGGTTTCTTCTTCTTCCATCCGCTTTGTAGAGATACATGTGTGAAGGAATCTGTCCCAACCAAGACAACCCCAAAAACTAGCACTTATGAATGCAAGAATCATCAGTGGCTGTATTTGAGGTGATCTGAGAGTGATTTCCGCAAGAAATGTCTCCTCATATGTACAGTTACTTATGTCAATGAAAACTGCCCCAACAAGTAGCACTTACTGAATTGAACATTCAGTGCTCATGTCAGGGTAAAGCCAAAAACTCATCCAGTGCAGCATTCATGTAACAACTGATTTAGAATGGGCGTTTGGAAAAATAGCTTGAAAGGAGCCTGGGAAATCAGAGGTCAGAAAAACTACCCCAACAAGTAGCACTTACTGCATTCAGGACCCAAGTCAGTGCTTCTGTTCAGGTAATGTTAGTGACCGATTCATACATTTCCCGTGTCATGTAAAACTGATGTGAAATGACTCTCTGCATTTATCTGATGATATGTCTGTTGAAGAACTCACAACCAAGACAACCCCAAAGAGAAGCACTTATGAAAACCAGAATCATCAGTGTCTCTGTTTGAGGTGATCTGAACGTGATTCCGATAGTACTCTCTTCATTTGCAATCTGTAGCATTTGTCATGTGCAACCGCCCCAACAAGTAGCACTTACTGTAGTCAAAATACAAGGCAATGCTCAAGTTGGGCCAATAACTCAAACTCTCAGTGAAAAATCTTCTTTACTCATGAGGTTCCCTCGGAGTCTAGAGATGTTTCTTTCTGGCCTCTTCTGCGTTGCGTCCTGTTAGCAGTGAAAGTGGTGCACAGATTTGCCCATCTTAAATACACAGTGCTACCGTTCAACCCAACCCCGCCTTCATTTTCATCAAGTTTCAATGGCCGTGACAACGGTCAGGAAACAATCACATTCTTTGTACGTGAATAGACAACCGTCATCTCAAATTCATGCAGGCCGTTAGCAGATGTTGAGTGGTCAATTAGATTGCAGTGAGTTTGCATTGATGCAACACATTGCCACCTGGAGGACCTAGTTGACACTACATCAAAAGAACTGCAATCAATACAGAGAAGTAGAGTTAGCACTGAATGGCTACTTCAACAAAGGGGAAAAAAGATCCAAAAACTCATTCTGACATGGGGGGCATGTGTATACAAATTGTGAATCTGGATCAAGTCTAGGTAGTGACACAGTATAGAATCACACCCCAACTTCAAAGCACTTTCCTTTGTTTTGTTCAAAGAATGTGGCTAAAGTTGAGGTGTATCTCTTACTGAGGTTTTCAATTCACACACAGATCACACATCTGAAGATGCAGTGGTCAATACAACTACCCCAACAACAAGCACTTACTGCATTGAGAACCAAAGTTAGTGTTTGTGTTAGGGTAATAATGATGACAGTCTAGACGGACATGACAAAAACTTGAATTGCCATCAATGTCATGAGAAATACACCCCAACTATATAGCACTTTCTTAATGTTGAAGTCAGAGAGTTGCTTAAGTTGAAGTGTATCTCTCACCGAAATTTGTCTCTGAATTAAAAAAGTGGTTTCTTCTTCTTCCATCCGCTTTGTAGAGATACATGTGTGAAGGAATCTGTCCCAACCAAGACAACCCCAAAAACTAGCACTTATGAATGCAAGAATCATCAGTGGCTGTATTTGAGGTGATCTGAGAGTGATTTCCGCAAGAAATGTCTCCTCATATGTACAGTTACTTATGTCAATGAAAACTGCCCCAACAAGTAGCACTTACTGAATTGAACATTCAGTGCTCATGTCAGGGTAAAGCCAAAAACTCATCCAGTGCCAAAACAGCATTCATGTAACAACTGATTTAGAATGGGCGTTTGGAAAAATAGCTTGAAAGGAGCCTGGGAAATCAGAGGTCAGAAAAACTACCCCAACAAGTAGCACTTACTGCATTCAGGACCCAAGTCAGTGCTTCTGTTCAGGTAATGTTAGTGACCGATTCATACATTTCCCGTGTCATGTAAAACTGATGTGAAATGACTCTCTGCATTTATCTGATGATATGTCTGTTGAAGAACTCACAACCAAGACAACCCCAAAGAGAAGCACTTATGAAAACCAGAATCATCAGTGTCTCTGTTTGAGGTGATCTGAACGTGATTCCGATAGTACCTCTCTTCATTTGCAATCTGTAGCATTTGTCATGTGCAACCGCCCCAACAAGTAGCACTTACTGTAGTCAAAATACAAGGCAATGCTCAAGTTGGGCCAATAACTCAAACTCTCAGTGAAAAATCTTCTTTACTCATGAGGTTCCCTCGGAGTCTAGAGATGTTTCTTTCTGGCCTCTTCTGCGTTGCGTCCTGTTAGCAGTGAAAGTGGTGCACAGATTTGCCCATCTTAAATACACAGTGCTACCGTTCAACCCAACCCCGCCTTCATTTTCATCAAGTTTCAATGGCCGTGACAACGGTCAGTAAACAATCACATTCTTTGTACGTGAATAGACAACCGTCATCTCAAATTCATGCAGGCCGTTAGCAGATGTTGAGTGGTCAATTAGATTGCAATGAGTTTGCATTGATGCAACACATTGCCACCTGGAGGACCTAGTTGACACTACATCAAAAGAACTGCAATCAATACAGAGAAGTAGAGTTAGCACTGAATGGCTACTTCAACAAAGGGGAAAAAAGATCCAAAAACTCATTCTGACATGGGGGGCATGTGTATACAAATTGTGAATCTGGATCAAGTCTAGGTAGTGACACAGTATAGAATCACACCCCAACTTCAAAGCACTTTCCTTTGTTTTGTTCAAAGAATGTGGCTAAAGTTGAGGTGTATCTCTTACTGAGGTTTTCAATTCACACACAGATCACACATCTGAAGATGCAGTGGTCAATACAACTACCCCAACAACAAGCACTTACTGCATTGAGAACCAAAGTTAGTGTTTGTGTTAGGGTAATAATGATGACAGTCTAGACAGACATGACAAAAACTTGAATTGCCATCAATGTCATGAGAAATACACCCCAACTATATAGCACTTTCTTAATGTTGAAGTCAGAGAGTTGCTTAAGTTGAAGTGTATCTCTCACCGAAATTTGTCTCTGAATTAAAAAAGTGGTTTCCTCTTCTTCCATCCGCTTTGTAGAGATATATGTATGAAGGAATCTGTCCCAACCAAGACAACCCCAAAAACTAGCACTTATGAATGCAAGAATCATCAGTGGCTGTATTTGAGGTGATCTGAGAGTGATTTCCGCAAGAAATGTCTCCTCATATGTACAGTTACTTATGTCAATGAAAACTGCCCCAACAAGTAGCACTTACTGAATTGAACATTCAGTGCTCATGTCAGGGTAAAGCCAAAAACTCATCCAGTGCAGCATTCATGTAACAACTGATTTAGAATGGGCGTTTGGAAAAATAGCTTGAAAGGAGCCTGGGAAATCAGAGGTCAGAAAAACTACCCCAACAAGTAGCACTTACTGCATTCAGGACCCAAGTCAGTGCTTCTGTTCAGGTAATGTTAGTGACCGATTCATACATTTCCCGTGTCATGTAAAACTGATGTGAAATGACTCTCTGCATTTATCTGATGATATGTCTGTTGAAGAACTCACAACCAAGACAACCCCAAAGAGAAGCACTTATGAAAACCAGAATCATCAGTGTCTCTGTTTGAGGTGATCTGAACGTGATTCCGATAGTACCTCTCTTCATTTGCAATCTGTAGCATTTGTCATGTGCAACCGCCCCAACAAGTAGCACTTACTGTAGTCAAAATACAAGGCAATGCTCAAGTTGGGCCAATAACTCAAACTCTCAGTGAAAAATCTTCTTTACTCATGAGGTTCCCTCGGAGTCTAGAGATGTTTCTTTCTGGCCTCTTCTGCGTTGCGTCCTGTTAGCAGTGAAAGTGGTTCACAGATTTGCCCATCTTAAATACACAGTGCTACCGTTCAACCCAACCCCGCCTTCATTTTCATCAAGTTTCAATGGCCGTGACAACGGTCAGTAAACAATCACATTCTTTGTACGTGAATAGACAACCGTCATCTCAAATTCATGCAGGCCGTTAGCAGATGTTGAGTGGTCAATTAGATTGCAGTGAGTTTGCATTGATGCAACACATTGCCACCTGGAGGACCTAGTTGACACTACATCAAAAGAACTGCAATCAATACAGAGAAGTAGAGTTAGCACTGAATGGCTACTTCAACAAAGGGGAAAAAAGATCCAAAAACTCATTCTGACATGGGGGGCATGTGTATACAAATTGTGAATCTGGATCAAGTCTAGGTAGTGACACAGTATAGAATCACACCCCAACTTCAAAGCACTTTCCTTTGTTTTGTTCAAAGAATGTGGCTAAAGTTGAGGTGTATCTCTTACTGAGGTTTTCAATTCACACACAGATCACACATCTGAAGATGCAGTGGTCAATACAACTACCCCAACAACAAGCACTTACTGCATTGAGAACCAAAGTTAGTGTTTGTGTTAGGGTAATAATGATGACAGTCTAGACGGACATGACAAAAACTTGAATTGCCATCAATGTCATGAGAAATACACCCCAACTATATAGCACTTTCTTAATGTTGAAGTCAGAGAGTTGCTTAAGTTGAAGTGTATCTCTCACCGAAATTTGTCTCTGAATTAAAAAAGTGGTTTCTTCTTCTTCCATCCGCTTTGTAGAGATACATGTGTGAAGGAATCTGTCCCAACCAAGACAACCCCAAAAACTAGCACTTATGAATGCAAGAATCATCAGTGGCTGTATTTGAGGTGATCTGAGAGTGATTTCCGCAAGAAATGTCTCCTCATATGTACAGTTACTTATGTCAATGAAAACTGCCCCAACAAGTAGCACTTACTGAATTGAACATTCAGTGCTCATGTCAGGGTAAAGCCAAAAACTCATCCAGTGCAGCATTCATGTAACAACTGATTTAGAATGGGCGTTTGGAAAAATAGCTTGAAAGGAGCCTGGGAAATCAGAGGTCAGAAAAACTACCCCAACAAGTAGCACTTACTGCATTCAGGACCCAAGTCAGTGCTTCTGTTCAGGTAATGTTAGTGACCGATTCATACATTTCCCGTGTCATGTAAAACTGATGTGAAATGACTCTCTGCATTTATCTGATGATATGTCTGTTGAAGAACTCACAACCAAGACAACCCCAAAGAGAAGCACTTATGAAAACCAGAATCATCAGTGTCTCTGTTTGAGGTGATCTGAACGTGATTCCGATAGTACTCTCTTCATTTGCAATCTGTAGCATTTGTCATGTGCAACCGCCCCAACAAGTAGCACTTACTGTAGTCAAAATACAAGGCAATGCTCAAGTTGGGCCAATAACTCAAACTCTCAGTGAAAAATCTTCTTTACTCATGAGGTTCCCTCGGAGTCTAGAGATGTTTCTTTCTGGCCTCTTCTGCGTTGCGTCCTGTTAGCAGTGAAAGTGGTGCACAGATTTGCCCATCTTAAATACACAGTGCTACCGTTCAACCCAACCCCGCCTTCATTTTCATCAAGTTTCAATGGCCGTGACAACGGTCAGGAAACAATCACATTCTTTGTACGTGAATAGACAACCGTCATCTCAAATTCATGCAGGCCGTTAGCAGATGTTGAGTGGTCAATTAGATTGCAGTGAGTTTGCATTGATGCAACACATTGCCACCTGGGGGACCTAGTTGACACTACATCAAAAGAACTGCAATCAATACAGAGAAGTAGAGTTAGCACTGAATGGCTACTTCAACAAAGGGGAAAAAAGATCCAAAAACTCATTCTGACATGGGGGGCATGTGTATACAAATTGTGAATCTGGATCAAGTCTAGGTAGTGACACAGTATAGAATCACACCCCAACTTCAAAGCACTTTCCTTTGTTTTGTTCAAAGAATGTGGCTAAAGTTGAGGTGTATCTCTTACTGAGGTTTTCAATTCACACACAGATCACACATCTGAAGATGCAGTGGTCAATACAACTACCCCAACAACAAGCACTTACTGCATTGAGAACCAAAGTTAGTGTTTGTGTTAGGGTAATAATGATGACAGTCTAGACGGACATGACAAAAACTTGAATTGCCATCAATGTCATGAGAAATACACCCCAACTATATAGCACTTTCTTAATGTTGAAGTCAGAGAGTTGCTTAAGTTGAAGTGTATCTCTCACCGAAATTTGTCTCTGAATTAAAAAAGTGGTTTCTTCTTCTTCCATCCGCTTTGTAGAGATACATGTGTGAAGGAATCTGTCCCAACCAAGACAACCCCAAAAACTAGCACTTATGAATGCAAGAATCATCAGTGGCTGTATTTGAGGTGATCTGAGAGTGATTTCCGCAAGAAATGTCTCCTCATATGTACAGTTACTTATGTCAATGAAAACTGCCCCAACAAGTAGCACTTACTGAATTGAACATTCAGTGCTCATGTCAGGGTAAAGCCAAAAACTCATCCAGTGCCAAAACAGCATTCATGTAACAACTGATTTAGAATGGGCGTTTGGAAAAATAGCTTGAAAGGAGCCTGGGAAATCAGAGGTCAGAAAAACTACCCCAACAAGTAGCACTTACTGCATTCAGGACCCAAGTCAGTGCTTCTGTTCAGGTAATGTTAGTGACCGATTCATACATTTCCCGTGTCATGTAAAACTGATGTGAAATGACTCTCTGCATTTATCTGATGATATGTCTGTTGAAGAACTCACAACCAAGACAACCCCAAAGAGAAGCACTTATGAAAACCAGAATCATCAGTGTCTCTGTTTGAGGTGATCTGAACGTGATTCCGATAGTACCTCTCTTCATTTGCAATCTGTAGCATTTGTCATGTGCAACCGCCCCAACAAGTAGCACTTACTGTAGTCAAAATACAAGGCAATGCTCAAGTTGGGCCAATAACTCAAACTCTCAGTGAAAAATCTTCTTTACTCATGAGGTTCCCTCGGAGTCTAGAGATGTTTCTTTCTGGCCTCTTCTGCGTTGCGTCCTGTTAGCAGTGAAAGTGGTGCACAGATTTGCCCATCTTAAATACACAGTGCTACCGTTCAACCCAACCCCGCCTTCATTTTCATCAAGTTTCAATGGCCGTGACAACGGTCAGTAAACAATCACATTCTTTGTACGTGAATAGACAACCGTCATCTCAAATTCATGCAGGCCGTTAGCAGATGTTGAGTGGTCAATTAGATTGCAATGAGTTTGCATTGATGCAACACATTGCCACCTGGAGGACCTAGTTGACACTACATCAAAAGAACTGCAATCAATACAGAGAAGTAGAGTTAGCACTGAATGGCTACTTCAACAAAGGGGAAAAAAGATCCAAAAACTCATTCTGACATGGGGGGCATGTGTATACAAATTGTGAATCTGGATCAAGTCTAGGTAGTGACACAGTATAGAATCACACCCCAACTTCAAAGCACTTTCCTTTGTTTTGTTCAAAGAATGTGGCTAAAGTTGAGGTGTATCTCTTACTGAGGTTTTCAATTCACACACAGATCACACATCTGAAGATGCAGTGGTCAATACAACTACCCCAACAACAAGCACTTACTGCATTGAGAACCAAAGTTAGTGTTTGTGTTAGGGTAATAATGATGACAGTCTAGACAGACATGACAAAAACTTGAATTGCCATCAATGTCATGAGAAATACACCCCAACTATATAGCACTTTCTTAATGTTGAAGTCAGAGAGTTGCTTAAGTTGAAGTGTATCTCTCACCGAAATTTGTCTCTGAATTAAAAAAGTGGTTTCCTCTTCTTCCATCCGCTTTGTAGAGATATATGTATGAAGGAATCTGTCCCAACCAAGACAACCCCAAAAACTAGCACTTATGAATGCAAGAATCATCAGTGGCTGTATTTGAGGTGATCTGAGAGTGATTTCCGCAAGAAATGTCTCCTCATATGTACAGTTACTTATGTCAATGAAAACTGCCCCAACAAGTAGCACTTACTGAATTGAACATTCAGTGCTCATGTCAGGGTAAAGCCAAAAACTCATCCAGTGCAGCATTCATGTAACAACTGATTTAGAATGGGCGTTTGGAAAAATAGCTTGAAAGGAGCCTGGGAAATCAGAGGTCAGAAAAACTACCCCAACAAGTAGCACTTACTGCATTCAGGACCCAAGTCAGTGCTTCTGTTCAGGTAATGTTAGTGACCGATTCATACATTTCCCGTGTCATGTAAAACTGATGTGAAATGACTCTCTGCATTTATCTGATGATATGTCTGTTGAAGAACTCACAACCAAGACAACCCCAAAGAGAAGCACTTATGAAAACCAGAATCATCAGTGTCTCTGTTTGAGGTGATCTGAACGTGATTCCGATAGTACCTCTCTTCATTTGCAATCTGTAGCATTTGTCATGTGCAACCGCCCCAACAAGTAGCACTTACTGTAGTCAAAATACAAGGCAATGCTCAAGTTGGGCCAATAACTCAAACTCTCAGTGAAAAATCTTCTTTACTCATGAGGTTCCCTCGGAGTCTAGAGATGTTTCTTTCTGGCCTCTTCTGCGTTGCGTCCTGTTAGCAGTGAAAGTGGTTCACAGATTTGCCCATCTTAAATACACAGTGCTACCGTTCAACCCAACCCCGCCTTCATTTTCATCAAGTTTCAATGGCCGTGACAACGGTCAGGAAACAATCACATTCTTTGTATGTGAATAGACAACCGTCATCTCAAATTCATGCTGGCCGTTAGCAGATGTTGAGTGGTCAATTAGATTGCAATGAGTTTGCATTGATGCAACACATTGCCACCTGGAGGACCTAGTTGACACTACATCAAAAGAACTGCAATCAATACAGAGAAGTAGAGTTAGCACTGAATGGCTACTTCAACAAAGGGGGAAAAAGATCCAAAAACTCATTCTGACATGGGGGGCATGTGTATACAAATTGTGAATCTGGATCAAGTCTAGGTAGTGACACAGTATAGAATCACACCCCAACTTCAAAGCACTTTCCTTTGTTTTGTTCAAAGAATGTGGCTAAAGTTGAGGTGTATCTCTTACTGAGGTTTTCAATTCACACACAGATCACACATCTGAAGATGCAGTGGTCAATACAACTACCCCAACAACAAGCACTTACTGCATTGAGAACCAAAGTTAGTGTTTGTGTTAGGGTAATAATGATGACAGTCTAGACAGACATGACAAAAACTTGAATTGCCATCAATGTCATGAGAAATACACCCCAACTATATAGCACTTTCTTAATGTTGAAGTCAGAGAGTTGCTTAAGTTGAAGTGTATCTCTCACCGAAATTTGTCTCTGAATTAAAAAAGTGGTTTCCTCTTCTTCCATCCGCTTTGTAGAGATATATGTATGAAGGAATCTGTCCCAACCAAGACAACCCCAAAAACTAGCACTTATGAATGCAAGAATCATCAGTGGCTGTATTTGAGGTGATCTGAGAGTGATTTCCGCAAGAAATGTCTCCTCATATGTACAGTTACTTATGTCAATGAAAACTGCCCCAACAAGTAGCACTTACTGAATTGAACATTCAGTGCTCATGTCAGGGTAAAGCCAAAAACTCATCCAGTGCAGCATTCATGTAACAACTGATTTAGAATGGGCGTTTGGAAAAATAGCTTGAAAGGAGCCTGGGAAATCAGAGGTCAGAAAAACTACCCCAACAAGTAGCACTTACTGCATTCAGGACCCAAGTCAGTGCTTCTGTTCAGGTAATGTTAGTGACCGATTCATACATTTCCCGTGTCATGTAAAACTGATGTGAAATGACTCTCTGCATTTATCTGATGATATGTCTGTTGAAGAACTCACAACCAAGACAACCCCAAAGAGAAGCACTTATGAAAACCAGAATCATCAGTGTCTCTGTTTGAGGTGATCTGAACGTGATTCCGATAGTACCTCTCTTCATTTGCAATCTGTAGCATTTGTCATGTGCAACCGCCCCAACAAGTAGCACTTACTGTAGTCAAAATACAAGGCAATGCTCAAGTTGGGCCAATAACTCAAACTCTCAGTGAAAAATCTTCTTTACTCATGAGGTTCCCTCGGAGTCTAGAGATGTTTCTTTCTGGCCTCTTCTGCGTTGCGTCCTGTTAGCAGTGAAAGTGGTGCACAGATTTGCCCATCTTAAATACACAGTGCTACCGTTCAACCCAACCCCGCCTTCATTTTCATCAAGTTTCAATGGCCGTGACAACGGTCAGTAAACAATCACATTCTTTGTACGTGAATAGACAACCGTCATCTCAAATTCATGCAGGCCGTTAGCAGATGTTGAGTGGTCAATTAGATTGCAGTGAGTTTGCATTGATGCAACACATTGCCACCTGGAGGACCTAGTTGACACTACATCAAAAGAACTGCAATCAATACAGAGAAGTAGAGTTAGCACTGAATGGCTACTTCAACAAAGGGGAAAAAAGATCCAAAAACTCATTCTGACATGGGGGGCATGTGTATACAAATTGTGAATCTGGATCAAGTCTAGGTAGTGACACAGTATAGAATCACACCCCAACTTCAAAGCACTTTCCTTTGTTTTGTTCAAAGAATGTGGCTAAAGTTGAGGTGTATCTCTTACTGAGGTTTTCAATTCACACACAGATCACACATCTGAAGATGCAGTGGTCAATACAACTACCCCAACAACAAGCACTTACTGCATTGAGAACCAAAGTTAGTGTTTGTGTTAGGGTAATAATGATGACAGTCTAGACAGACATGACAAAAACTTGAATTGCCATCAATGTCATGAGAAATACACCCCAACTATATAGCACTTTCTTAATGTTGAAGTCAGAGAGTTGCTTAAGTTGAAGTGTATCTCTCACCGAAATTTGTCTCTGAATTAAAAAAGTGGTTTCCTCTTCTTCCATCCGCTTTGTAGAGATATATGTATGAAGGAATCTGTCCCAACCAAGACAACCCCAAAAACTAGCACTTATGAATGCAAGAATCATCAGTGGCTGTATTTGAGGTGATCTGAGAGTGATTTCCGCAAGAAATGTCTCCTCATATGTACAGTTACTTATGTCAATGAAAACTGCCCCAACAAGTAGCACTTACTGAATTGAACATTCAGTGCTCATGTCAGGGTAAAGCCAAAAACTCATCCAGTGCAGCATTCATGTAACAACTGATTTAGAATGGGCGTTTGGAAAAATAGCTTGAAAGGAGCCTGGGAAATCAGGGGTCAGAAAAACTACCCCAACAAGTAGCACTTACTGCATTCAGGACCCAAGTCAGTGCTTCTGTTCAGGTAATGTTAGTGACCGATTCATACATTTCCCGTGTCATGTAAAACTGATGTGAAATGACTCTCTGCATTTATCTGATGATATGTCTGTTGAAGAACTCACAACCAAGACAACCCCAAAGAGAAGCACTTATGAAAACCAGAATCATCAGTGTCTCTGTTTGAGGTGATCTGAACGTGATTCCGATAGTACCTCTCTTCATTTGCAATCTGTAGCATTTGTCATGTGCAACCGCCCCAACAAGTAGCACTTACTGTAGTCAAAATACAAGGCAATGCTCAAGTTGGGCCAATAACTCAAACTCTCAGTGAAAAATCTTCTTTACTCATGAGGTTCCCTCGGAGTCTAGAGATGTTTCTTTCTGGCCTCTTCTGCGTTGCGTCCTGTTAGCAGTGAAAGTGGTGCACAGATTTGCCCATCTTAAATACACAGTGCTACCGTTCAACCCAACCCCGCCTTCATTTTCATCAAGTTTCAATGGCCGTGACAACGGTCAGGAAACAATCACATTCTTTGTACGTGAATAGACAACCGTCATCTCAAATTCATGCAGGCCGTTAGCAGATGTTGAGTGGTCAATTAGATTGCAGTGAGTTTGCATTGATGCAACACATTGCCACCTGGAGGACCTAGTTGACACTACATCAAAAGAACTGCAATCAATACAGAGAAGTAGAGTTAGCACTGAATGGCTACTTCAACAAAGGGGAAAAAAGATCCAAAAACTCATTCTGACATGGGGGGCATGTGTATACAAATTGTGAATCTGGATCAAGTCTAGGTAGTGACACAGTATAGAATCACACCCCAACTTCAAAGCACTTTCCTTTGTTTTGTTCAAAGAATGTGGCTAAAGTTGAGGTGTATCTCTTACTGAGGTTTTCAATTCACACACAGATCACACATCTGAAGATGCAGTGGTCAATACAACTACCCCAACAACAAGCACTTACTGCATTGAGAACCAAAGTTAGTGTTTGTGTTAGGGTAATAATGATGACAGTCTAGACGGACATGACAAAAACTTGAATTGCCATCAATGTCATGAGAAATACACCCCAACTATATAGCACTTTCTTAATGTTGAAGTCAGAGAGTTGCTTAAGTTGAAGTGTATCTCTCACCGAAATTTGTCTCTGAATTAAAAAAGTGGTTTCTTCTTCTTCCATCCGCTTTGTAGAGATACATGTGTGAAGGAATCTGTCCCAACCAAGACAACCCCAAAAACTAGCACTTATGAATGCAAGAATCATCAGTGGCTGTATTTGAGGTGATCTGAGAGTGATTTCCGCAAGAAATGTCTCCTCATATGTACAGTTACTTATGTCAATGAAAACTGCCCCAACAAGTAGCACTTACTGAATTGAACATTCAGTGCTCATGTCAGGGTAAAGCCAAAAACTCATCCAGTGCCAAAACAGCATTCATGTAACAACTGATTTAGAATGGGCGTTTGGAAAAATAGCTTGAAAGGAGCCTGGGAAATCAGAGGTCAGAAAAACTACCCCAACAAGTAGCACTTACTGCATTCAGGACCCAAGTCAGTGCTTCTGTTCAGGTAATGTTAGTGACCGATTCATACATTTCCCGTGTCATGTAAAACTGATGTGAAATGACTCTCTGCATTTATCTGATGATATGTCTGTTGAAGAACTCACAACCAAGACAACCCCAAAGAGAAGCACTTATGAAAACCAGAATCATCAGTGTCTCTGTTTGAGGTGATCTGAACGTGATTCCGATAGTACCTCTCTTCATTTGCAATCTGTAGCATTTGTCATGTGCAACCGCCCCAACAAGTAGCACTTACTGTAGTCAAAATACAAGGCAATGCTCAAGTTGGGCCAATAACTCAAACTCTCAGTGAAAAATCTTCTTTACTCATGAGGTTCCCTCGGAGTCTAGAGATGTTTCTTTCTGGCCTCTTCTGCGTTGCGTCCTGTTAGCAGTGAAAGTGGTGCACAGATTTGCCCATCTTAAATACACAGTGCTACCGTTCAACCCAACCCCGCCTTCATTTTCATCAAGTTTCAATGGCCGTGACAACGGTCAGGAAACAATCACATTCTTTGTACGTGAATAGACAACCGTCATCTCATATTCATGCTGGCCGTTAGCAGATGTTGAGTGGTCAATTAGATTGCAATGAGTTTGCATTGATGCAACACATTGCCACCTGGAGGACCTAGTTGACACTACATCAAAAGAACTGCAATCAATACAGAGAAGTAGAGTTAGCACTGAATGGCTACTTCAACAAAGGGGAAAAAAGATCCAAAAACTCATTCTGACATGGGGGGCATGTGTATACAAATTGTGAATCTGGATCAAGTCTAGGTAGTGACACAGTATAGAATCACACCCCAACTTCAAAGCACTTTCCTTTGTTTTGTTCAAAGAATGTGGCTAAAGTTGAGGTGTATCTCTTACTGAGGTTTTCAATTCACACACAGATCACACATCTGAAGATGCAGTGGTCAATACAACTACCCCAACAACAAGCACTTACTGCATTGAGAACCAAAGTTAGTGTTTGTGTTAGGGTAATAATGATGACAGTCTAGACAGACATGACAAAAACTTGAATTGCCATCAATGTCATGAGAAATACACCCCAACTATATAGCACTTTCTTAATGTTGAAGTCAGAGAGTTGCTTAAGTTGAAGTGTATCTCTCACCGAAATTTGTCTCTGAATTAAAAAAGTGGTTTCTTCTTCTTCCATCCGCTTTGTAGAGATATATGTATGAAGGAATCTGTCCCAACCAAGACAACCCCAAAAACTAGCACTTATGAATGCAAGAATCATCAGTGGCTGTATTTGAGGTGATCTGAGAGTGATTTCCGCAAGAAATGTCTCCTCATATGTACAGTTACTTATGTCAATGAAAACTGCCCCAACAAGTAGCACTTACTGAATTGAACATTCAGTGCTCATGTCAGGGTAAAGCCAAAAACTCATCCAGTGCAGCATTCATGTAACAACTGATTTAGAATGGGCGTTTGGAAAAATAGCTTGAAAGGAGCCTGGGAAATCAGAGGTCAGAAAAACTACCCCAACAAGTAGCACTTACTGCATTCAGGACCCAAGTCAGTGCTTCTGTTCAGGTAATGTTAGTGACCGATTCATACATTTCCCGTGTCATGTAAAACTGATGTGAAATGACTCTCTGCATTTATCTGATGATATGTCTGTTGAAGAACTCACAACCAAGACAACCCCAAAGAGAAGCACTTATGAAAACCAGAATCATCAGTGTCTCTGTTTGAGGTGATCTGAACGTGATTCCGATAGTACCTCTCTTCATTTGCAATCTGTAGCATTTGTCATGTGCAACCGCCCCAACAAGTAGCACTTACTGTAGTCAAAATACAAGGCAATGCTCAAGTTGGGCCAATAACTCAAACTCTCAGTGAAAAATCTTCTTTACTCATGAGGTTCCCTCGGAGTCTAGAGATGTTTCTTTCTGGCCTCTTCTGCGTTGCGTCCTGTTAGCAGTGAAAGTGGTGCACAGATTTGCCCATCTTAAATACACAGTGCTACCGTTCAACCCAACCCCGCCTTCATTTTCATCAAGTTTCAATGGCCGTGACAACGGTCAGGAAACAATCACATTCTTTGTATGTGAATAGACAACCGTCATCTCAAATTCATGCTGGCCGTTAGCAGATGTTGAGTGGTCAATTAGATTGCAATGAGTTTGCATTGATGCAACACATTGCCACCTGGAGGACCTAGTTGACACTACATCAAAAGAACTGCAATCAATACAGAGAAGTAGAGTTAGCACTGAATGGCTACTTCAACAAAGGGGGAAAAAGATCCAAAAACTCATTCTGACATGGGGGGCATGTGTATACAAATTGTGAATCTGGATCAAGTCTAGGTAGTGACACAGTATAGAATCACACCCCAACTTCAAAGCACTTTCCTTTGTTTTGTTCAAAGAATGTGGCTAAAGTTGAGGTGTATCTCTTACTGAGGTTTTCAATTCACACACAGATCACACATCTGAAGATGCAGTGGTCAATACAACTACCCCAACAACAAGCACTTACTGCATTGAGAACCAAAGTTAGTGTTTGTGTTAGGGTAATAATGATGACAGTCTAGACAGACATGACAAAAACTTGAATTGCCATCAATGTCATGAGAAATACACCCCAACTATATAGCACTTTCTTAATGTTGAAGTCAGAGAGTTGCTTAAGTTGAAGTGTATCTCTCACCGAAATTTGTCTCTGAATTAAAAAAGTGGTTTCCTCTTCTTCCATCCGCTTTGTAGAGATATATGTATGAAGGAATCTGTCCCAACCAAGACAACCCCAAAAACTAGCACTTATGAATGCAAGAATCATCA
Organism: Thunnus maccoyii; assembly: GCF_910596095.1. Taxonomy (NCBI): domain Eukaryota; kingdom Metazoa; phylum Chordata; class Actinopteri; order Scombriformes; family Scombridae; genus Thunnus; species Thunnus maccoyii. Next base: position 28,315,541 of record NC_056546.1, read on the forward strand.
GTGGCTGTATTTGAGGTGATCTGAGAGTGATTTCCGCAAGAAATGTCTCCTCATATGTACAGTTACTTATGTCAATGAAAACTGCCCCAACAAGTAGCACTTACTGAATTGAACGTTCAGTGCTCATGTCAGGGTAAAGCCAAAAACTCATCCAGTGCAGCATTCATGTAACAACTGATTTAGAATGGGCGTTTGGAAAAATAGCTTGAAAGGAGCCTGGGAAATCAGAGGTCAGAAAAACTACCCCAACAAGTAGCACTTACTGCATTCAGGACCCAAGTCAGTGCTTCTGTTCAGGTAATGTTAGTGACCGATTCATACATTTCCCGTGTCATGTAAAACTGATGTGAAATGACTCTCTGCATTTATCTGATGATATGTCTGTTGAAGAACTCACAACCAAGACAACCCCAAAGAGAAGCACTTATGAAAACCAGAATCATCAGTGTCTCTGTTTGAGGTGATCTGAACGTGATTCCGATAGTACCTCTCTTCATTTGCAATCTGTAGCATTTGTCATGTGCAACCGCCCCAACAAGTAGCACTTACTGTAGTCAAAATACAAGGCAATGCTCAAGTTGGGCCAATAACTCAAACTCTCAGTGAAAAATCTTCTTTACTCATGAGGTTCCCTCGGAGTCTAGAGATGTTTCTTTCTGGCCTCTTCTGCGTTGCGTCCTGTTAGCAGTGAAAGTGGTGCACAGATTTGCCCATCTTAAATACACAGTGCTACCGTTCAACCCAACCCCGCCTTCATTTTCATCAAGTTTCAATGGCCGTGACAACGGTCAGGAAACAATCACATTCTTTGTACGTGAATAGACAACCGTCATCTCAAATTCATGCAGGCCGTTAGCAGATGTTGAGTGGTCAATTAGATTGCAGTGAGTTTGCATTGATGCAACACATTGCCACCTGGAGGACCTAGTTGACACTACATCAAAAGAACTGCAATCAATACAGAGAAGTAGAGTTAGCACTGAATGGCTACTTCAACAAAGGGGAAAAAAGATCCAAAAACTCATTCTGACATGGGGGGCATGTGTATACAAATTGTGAATCTGGATCAAGTCTAGGTAGTGACACAGTATAGAATCACACCCCAACTTCAAAGCACTTTCCTTTGTTTTGTTCAAAGAATGTGGCTAAAGTTGAGGTGTATCTCTTACTGAGGTTTTCAATTCACACACAGATCACACATCTGAAGATGCAGTGGTCAATACAACTACCCCAACAACAAGCACTTACTGCATTGAGAACCAAAGTTAGTGTTTGTGTTAGGGTAATAATGATGACAGTCTAGACAGACATGACAAAAACTTGAATTGCCATCAATGTCATGAGAAATACACCCCAACTATATAGCACTTTCTTAATGTTGAAGTCAGAGAGTTGCTTAAGTTGAAGTGTATCTCTCACCGAAATTTGTCTCTGAATTAAAAAAGTGGTTTCCTCTTCTTCCATCCGCTTTGTAGAGATATATGTATGAAGGAATCTGTCCCAACCAAGACAACCCCAAAAACTAGCACTTATGAATGCAAGAATCATCAGTGGCTGTATTTGAGGTGATCTGAGAGTGATTTCCGCAAGAAATGTCTCCTCATATGTACAGTTACTTATGTCAATGAAAACTGCCCCAACAAGTAGCACTTACTGAATTGAACATTCAGTGCTCATGTCAGGGTAAAGCCAAAAACTCATCCAGTGCAGCATTCATGTAACAACTGATTTAGAATGGGCGTTTGGAAAAATAGCTTGAAAGGAGCCTGGGAAATCAGGGGTCAGAAAAACTACCCCAACAAGTAGCACTTACTGCATTCAGGACCCAAGTCAGTGCTTCTGTTCAGGTAATGTTAGTGACCGATTCATACATTTCCCGTGTCATGTAAAACTGATGTGAAATGACTCTCTGCATTTATCTGATGATATGTCTGTTGAAGAACTCACAACCAAGACAACCCCAAAGAGAAGCACTTATGAAAACCAGAATCATCAGTGTCTCTGTTTGAGGTGATCTGAACGTGATTCCGATAGTACCTCTCTTCATTTGCAATCTGTAGCATTTGTCATGTGCAACCGCCCCAACAAGTAGCACTTACTGTAGTCAAAATACAAGGCAATGCTCAAGTTGGGCCAATAACTCAAACTCTCAGTGAAAAATCTTCTTTACTCATGAGGTTCCCTCGGAGTCTAGAGATGTTTCTTTCTGGCCTCTTCTGCGTTGCGTCCTGTTAGCAGTGAAAGTGGTGCACAGATTTGCCCATCTTAAATACACAGTGCTACCGTTCAACCCAACCCCGCCTTCATTTTCATCAAGTTTCAATGGCCGTGACAACGGTCAGGAAACAATCACATTCTTTGTATGTGAATAGACAACCGTCATCTCAAATTCATGCTGGCCGTTAGCAGATGTTGAGTGGTCAATTAGATTGCAATGAGTTTGCATTGATGCAACACATTGCCACCTGGAGGACCTAGTTGACACTACATCAAAAGAACTGCAATCAATACAGAGAAGTAGAGTTAGCACTGAATGGCTACTTCAACAAAGGGGAAAAAAGATCCAAAAACTCATTCTGACATGGGGGGCATGTGTATACAAATTGTGAATCTGGATCAAGTCTAGGTAGTGACACAGTATAGAATCACACCCCAACTTCAAAGCACTTTCCTTTGTTTTGTTCAAAGAATGTGGCTAAAGTTGAGGTGTATCTCTTACTGAGGTTTTCAATTCACACACAGATCACACATCTGAAGATGCAGTGGTCAATACAACTACCCCAACAACAAGCACTTACTGCATTGAGAACCAAAGTTAGTGTTTGGTTTGGGTAATAATGATGACAGTCTAGACAGACATGACAAAAACTTGAATTGCCATCAATGTCATGAGAAATACACCCCAACTATATAGCACTTTCTTAATGTTGAAGTCAGAGAGTTGCTTAAGTTGAAGTGTATCTCTCACCGAAATTTGTCTCTGAATTAAAAAAGTGGTTTCCTCTTCTTCCATCCGCTTTGTAGATATATGTATGAAGGAATCTGTCCCAACCAAGACAACCCCAAAAACTAGCACTTATGAATGCAAGAATCATCAGTGGCTGTATTTGAGGTGATCTGAGAGTGATTTCCGCAAGAAATGTCTCCTCATATGTACAGTTACTTATGTCAATGAAAACTGCCCCAACAAGTAGCACTTACTGAATTGAACATTCAGTGCTCATGTCAGGGTAAAGCCAAAAACTCATCCAGTGCAGCATTCATGTAACAACTGATTTAGAATGGGCGTTTGGAAAAATAGCTTGAAAGGAGCCTGGGAAATCAGGGGTCAGAAAAACTACCCCAACAAGTAGCACTTACTGCATTCAGGACCCAAGTCAGTGCTTCTGTTCAGGTAATGTTAGTGACCGATTCATACATTTCCCGTGTCATGTAAAACTGATGTGAAATGACTCTCTGCATTTATCTGATGATATGTCTGTTGAAGAACTCACAACCAAGACAACCCCAAAGAGAAGCACTTATGAAAACCAGAATCATCAGTGTCTCTGTTTGAGGTGATCTGAACGTGATTCCGATAGTACCTCTCTTCATTTGCAATCTGTAGCATTTGTCATGTGCAACCGCCCCAACAAGTAGCACTTACTGTAGTCAAAATACAAGGCAATGCTCAAGTTGGGCCAATAACTCAAACTCTCAGTGAAAAATCTTCTTTACTCATGAGGTTCCCTCGGAGTCTAGAGATGTTTCTTTCTGGCCTCTTCTGCGTTGCGTCCTGTTAGCAGTGAAAGTGGTGCACAGATTTGCCCATCTTAAATACACAGTGCTACCGTTCAACCCAACCCCGTCTTCATTTTCATCAAGTTTCAATGGCCGTGACAACGGTCAGGAAACAATCACATTCTTTGTACATGAATAGACAACCGTCATCTCATATTCATGCTGGCCGTTAGCAGATGTTGAGTGGTCAATTAGATTGCAATGAGTTTGCATTGATGCAACACATTGCCACCTGGAGGACCTAGTTGACACTACATCAAAAGAACTGCAATCAATACAGAGAAGTAGAGTTAGCACTGAATGGCTACTTCAACAAAGGGGGAAAAAGATCCAAAAACTCATTCTGACATGGGGGGCATGTGTATACAAATTGTGAATCTGGATCAAGTCTAGGTAGTGACACAGTATAGAATCACACCCCAACTTCAAAGCACTTTCCTTTGTTTTGTTCAAAGAATGTGGCTAAAGTTGAGGTGTATCTCTTACTGAGGTTTTCAATTCACACACAGATCACACATCTGAAGATGCAGTGGTCAATACAACTACCCCAACAACAAGCACTTACTGCATTGAGAACCAAAGTTAGTGTTTGTGTTAGGGTAATAATGATGACAGTCTAGACAGACATGACAAAAACTTGAATTGCCATCAATGTCATGAGAAATACACCCCAACTATATAGCACTTTCTTAATGTTGAAGTCAGAGAGTTGCTTAAGTTGAAGTGTATCTCTCACCGAAATTTGTCTCTGAATTAAAAAAGTGGTTTCCTCTTCTTCCATCCGCTTTGTAGAGATATATGTATGAAGGAATCTGTCCCAACCAAGACAACCCCAAAAACTAGCACTTATGAATGCAAGAATCATCAGTGGCTGTATTTGAGGTGATCTGAGAGTGATTTCCGCAAGAAATGTCTCCTCATATGTACAGTTACTTATGTCAATGAAAACTGCCCCAACAAGTAGCACTTACTGAATTGAACATTCAGTGCTCATGTCAGGGTAAAGCCAAAAACTCATCCAGTGCAGCATTCATGTAACAACTGATTTAGAATGGGCGTTTGGAAAAATAGCTTGAAAGGAGCCTGGGAAATCAGAGGTCAGAAAAACTACCCCAACAAGTAGCACTTACTGCATTCAGGACCCAAGTCAGTGCTTCTGTTCAGGTAATGTTAGTGACCGATTCATACATTTCCTGTGTCATGTAAAACTGATGTGAAATGACTCTCTGCATTTATCTGATGATATGTCTGTTGAAGAACTCACAACCAAGACAACCCCAAAGAGAAGCACTTATGAAAACCAGAATCATCAGTGTCTCTGTTTGAGGTGATCTGAACGTGATTCCGATAGTACCTCTCTTCATTTGCAATCTGTAGCATTTGTCATGTGCAACCGCCCCAACAAGTAGCACTTACTGTAGTCAAAATACAAGGCAATGCTCAAGTTGGGCCAATAACTCAAACTCTCAGTGAAAAATCTTCTTTACTCATGAGGTTCCCTCGGAGTCTAGAGATGTTTCTTTCTGGCCTCTTCTGCGTTGCGTCCTGTTAGCAGTGAAAGTGGTGCACAGATTTGCCCATCTTAAATACACAGTGCTACCGTTCAACCCAACCCCGCCTTCATTTTCATCAAGTTTCAATGGCCGTGACAACGGTCAGGAAACAATCACATTCTTTGTATGTGAATAGACAACCGTCATCTCAAATTCATGCTGGCCGTTAGCAGATGTTGAGTGGTCAATTAGATTGCAATGAGTTTGCATTGATGCAACACATTGCCACCTGGAGGACCTAGTTGACACTACATCAAAAGAACTGCAATCAATACAGAGAAGTAGAGTTAGCACTGAATGGCTACTTCAACAAAGGGGAAAAAAGATCCAAAAACTCATTCTGACATGGTGGGCATGTGTATACAAATTGTGAATCTGGATCAAGTCTAGGTAGTGACACAGTATAGAATCACACCCCAACTTCAAAGCACTTTCCTTTGTTTTGTTCAAAGAATGTGGCTAAAGTTGAGGTGTATCTCTTACTGAGGTTTTCAATTCACACACAGATCACACATCTGAAGATGCAGTGGTCGATACAACTACCCCAACAACAAGCACTTACTGCATTGAGAACCAAAGTTAGTGTTTGTGTTAGGGTAATAATGATGACAGTCTAGACAGACATGACAAAAACTTGAATTGCCATCAATGTCATGAGAAATACACCCCAACTATATAGCACTTTCTTAATGTTGAAGTCAGAGAGTTGCTTAAGTTGAAGTGTATCTCTCACCGAAATTTGTCTCTGAATTAAAAAAGTGGTTTCCTCTTCTTCCATCCGCTTTGTAGAGATATATGTATGAAGGAATCTGTCCCAACCAAGACAACCCCAAAAACTAGCACTTATGAATGCAAGAATCATCAGTGGCTGTATTTGAGGTGATCTGAGAGTGATTTCCGCAAGAAATGTCTCCTCATATGTACAGTTACTTATGTCAATGAAAACTGCCCCAACAAGTGGCACTTACCGAATTGAACATTCAGTGCTCATGTCAGGGTAAAGCCAAAAACTCATCCAGTGCCAAAACAGCATTCATGTAACAACTGATTTAGAATGGGCGTTTGGAAAAATAGCTTGAAAGGAGCCTGGGAAATCAGGGGTCAGAAAAACTACCCCAACAAGTAGCACTTACTGCATTCAGGACCCAAGTCAGTGCTTCTGTTCAGGTAATGTTAGTGACCGATTCATACATTTCCCGTGTCATGTAAAACTGATGTGAAATGACTCTCTGCATTTATCTGATGATATGTCTGTTGAAGAACTCACAACCAAGACAACCCCAAAGAGAAGCACTTATGAAAACCAGAATCATCAGTGTCTCTGTTTGAGGTGATCTGAACGTGATTCCGATAGTACCTCTCTTCATTTGCAATCTGTAGCATTTGTCATGTGCAACCGCCCCAACAAGTAGCACTTACTGTAGTCAAAATACAAGGCAATGCTCAAGTTGGGCCAATAACTCAAACTCTCAGTGAAAAATCTTCTTTACTCATGAGGTTCCCTCGGAGTCTAGAGATGTTTCTTTCTGGCCTCTTCTGCGTTGCGTCCTGTTAGCAGTGAAAGTGGTGCACAGATTTGCCCATCTTAAATACACAGTGCTACCGTTCAACCCAACCCCGTCTTCATTTTCATCAAGTTTCAATGGCCGTGACAACGGTCAGGAAACAATCACATTCTTTGTACATGAATAGACAACCGTCATCTCATATTCATGCTGGCCGTTAGCAGATGTTGAGTGGTCAATTAGATTGCAATGAGTTTGCATTGATGCAACACATTGCCACCTGGAGGACCTAGTTGACACTACATCAAAAGAACTGCAATCAATACAGAGAAGTAGAGTTAGCACTGAATGGCTACTTCAACAAAGGGGGAAAAAGATCCAAAAACTCATTCTGACATGGGGGGCATGTGTATACAAATTGTGAATCTGGATCAAGTCTAGGTAGTGACACAGTATAGAATCACACCCCAACTTCAAAGCACTTTCCTTTGTTTTGTTCAAAGAATGTGGCTAAAGTTGAGGTGTATCTCTTACTGAGGTTTTCAATTCACACACAGATCACACATCTGAAGATGCAGTGGTCAATACAACTACCCCAACAACAAGCACTTACTGCATTGAGAACCAAAGTTAGTGTTTGTGTTAGGGTAATAATGATGACAGTCTAGACAGACATGACAAAAACTTGAATTGCCATCAATGTCATGAGAAATACACCCCAACTATATAGCACTTTCTTAATGTTGAAGTCAGAGAGTTGCTTAAGTTGAAGTGTATCTCTCACCGAAATTTGTCTCTGAATTAAAAAAGTGGTTTCTTCTTCTTCCATCCGCTTTGTAGAGATACATGTGTGAAGGAATCTGTCCCAACCAAGACAACCCCAAAAACTAGCACTTATGAATGCAAGAATCATCAGTGGCTGTATTTGAGGTGATCTGAGAGTGATTTCCGCAAGAAATGTCTCCTCATATGTACAGTTACTTATGTCAATGAAAACTGCCCCAACAAATAGCACTTACTGAATTGAACATTCAGTGCTCACGTCAGGGTAAAGCCAAAAACTCATCCAGTGCCAAAACAGCATTCATGTAACAACTGATTTAGAATGGGCGTTTGGAAAAATAGCTTGAAAGGAGCCTGGGAAATCAGAGGTCAGAAAAACTACCCCAACAAGTAGCACTTACTGCATTCAGGACCCAAGTCAGTGCTTCTGTTCAGGTAATGTTAGTGACCGATTCATACATTTCCCGTGTCATGTAAAACTGATGTGAAATGACTCTCTGCATTTATCTGATGATATGTCTGTTGAAGAACTCACAACCAAGACAACCCCAAAGAGAAGCACTTATGAAAACCAGAATCATCAGTGTCTCTGTTTGAGGTGATCTGAACGTGATTCCGATAGTACCTCTCTTCATTTGCAATCTGTAGCATTTGTCATGTGCAACCGCCCCAACAAGTAGCACTTACTGTAGTCAAAATACAAGGCAATGCTCAAGTTGGGCCAATAACTCAAACTCTCAGTGAAAAATCTTCTTTACTCATGAGGTTCCCTCGGAGTCTAGAGATGTTTCTTTCTGGCCTCTTCTGCGTTGCGTCCTGTTAGCAGTGAAAGTGGTGCACAGATTTGCCCATCTTAAATACACAGTGCTACCGTTCAACCCAACCCCGCCTTCATTTTCATCAAGTTTCAATGGCCGTGACAACGGTCAGTAAACAATCACATTCTTTGTACGTGAATAGACAACCGTCATCTCAAATTCATGCAGGCCGTTAGCAGATGTTGAGTGGTCAATTAGATTGCAGTGAGTTTGCATTGATGCAACACATTGCCACCTGGAGGACCTAGTTGACACTACATCAAAAGAACTGCAATCAATACAGAGAAGTAGAGTTAGCACTGAATGGCTACTTCAACAAAGGGGAAAAAAGATCCAAAAACTCATTCTGACATGGGGGGCATGTGTATACAAATTGTGAATCTGGATCAAGTCTAGGTAGTGACACAGTATAGAATCACACCCCAACTTCAAAGCACTTTCCTTTGTTTTGTTCAAAGAATGTGGCTAAAGTTGAGGTGTATCTCTTACTGAGGTTTTCAATTCACACACAGATCACACATCTGAAGATGCAGTGGTCAATACAACTACCCCAACAACAAGCACTTACTGCATTGAGAACCAAAGTTAGTGTTTGTGTTAGGGTAATAATGATGACAGTCTAGACGGACATGACAAAAACTTGAATTGCCATCAATGTCATGAGAAATACACCCCAACTATATAGCACTTTCTTAATGTTGAAGTCAGAGAGTTGCTTAAGTTGAAGTGTATCTCTCACCGAAATTTGTCTCTGAATTAAAAAAGTGGTTTCTTCTTCTTCCATCCGCTTTGTAGAGATACATGTGTGAAGGAATCTGTCCCAACCAAGACAACCCCAAAAACTAGCACTTATGAATGCAAGAATCATCAGTGGCTGTATTTGAGGTGATCTGAGAGTGATTTCCGCAAGAAATGTCTCCTCATATGTACAGTTACTTATGTCAATGAAAACTGCCCCAACAAGTAGCACTTACTGAATTGAACATTCAGTGCTCATGTCAGGGTAAAGCCAAAAACTCATCCAGTGCCAAAACAGCATTCATGTAACAACTGATTTAGAATGGGCGTTTGGAAAAATAGCTTGAAAGGAGCCTGGGAAATCAGAGGTCAGAAAAACTACCCCAACAAGTAGCACTTACTGCATTCAGGACCCAAGTCAGTGCTTCTGTTCAGGTAATGTTAGTGACCGATTCATACATTTCCCGTGTCATGTAAAACTGATGTGAAATGACTCTCTGCATTTATCTGATGATATGTCTGTTGAAGAACTCACAACCAAGACAACCCCAAAGAGAAGCACTTATGAAAACCAGAATCATCAGTGTCTCTGTTTGAGGTGATCTGAACGTGATTCCGATAGTACCTCTCTTCATTTGCAATCTGTAGCATTTGTCATGTGCAACCGCCCCAACAAGTAGCACTTACTGTAGTCAAAATACAAGGCAATGCTCAAGTTGGGCCAATAACTCAAACTCTCAGTGAAAAATCTTCTTTACTCATGAGGTTCCCTCGGAGTCTAGAGATGTTTCTTTCTGGCCTCTTCTGCGTTGCGTCCTGTTAGCAGTGAAAGTGGTGCACAGATTTGCCCATCTTAAATACACAGTGCTACCGTTCAACCCAACCCCGCCTTCATTTTCATCAAGTTTCAATGGCCGTGACAACGGTCAGTAAACAATCACATTCTTTGTACGTGAATAGACAACCGTCATCTCAAATTCATGCAGGCCGTTAGCAGATGTTGAGTGGTCAATTAGATTGCAGTGAGTTTGCATTGATGCAACACATTGCCACCTGGAGGACCTAGTTGACACTACATCAAAAGAACTGCAATCAATACAGAGAAGTAGAGTTAGCACTGAATGGCTACTTCAACAAAGGGGAAAAAAGATCCAAAAACTCATTCTGACATGGGGGGCATGTGTATACAAATTGTGAATCTGGATCAAGTCTAGGTAGTGACACAGTATAGAATCACACCCCAACTTCAAAGCACTTTCCTTTGTTTTGTTCAAAGAATGTGGCTAAAGTTGAGGTGTATCTCTTACTGAGGTTTTCAATTCACACACAGATCACACATCTGAAGATGCAGTGGTCAATACAACTACCCCAACAACAAGCACTTACTGCATTGAGAACCAAAGTTAGTGTTTGTGTTAGGGTAATAATGATGACAGTCTAGACGGACATGACAAAAACTTGAATTGCCATCAATGTCATGAGAAATACACCCCAACTATATAGCACTTTCTTAATGTTGAAGTCAGAGAGTTGCTTAAGTTGAAGTGTATCTCTCACCGAAATTTGTCTCTGAATTAAAAAAGTGGTTTCTTCTTCTTCCATCCGCTTTGTAGAGATACATGTGTGAAGGAATCTGTCCCAACCAAGACAACCCCAAAAACTAGCACTTATGAATGCAAGAATCATCAGTGGCTGTATTTGAGGTGATCTGAGAGTGATTTCCGCAAGAAATGTCTCCTCATATGTACAGTTACTTATGTCAATGAAAACTGCCCCAACAAGTAGCACTTACTGAATTGAACATTCAGTGCTCATGTCAGGGTAAAGCCAAAAACTCATCCAGTGCCAAAACAGCATTCATGTAACAACTGATTTAGAATGGGCGTTTGGAAAAATAGCTTGAAAGGAGCCTGGGAAATCAGAGGTCAGAAAAACTACCCCAACAAGTAGCACTTACTGCATTCAGGACCCAAGTCAGTGCTTCTGTTCAGGTAATGTTAGTGACCGATTCATACATTTCCCGTGTCATGTAAAACTGATGTGAAATGACTCTCTGCATTTATCTGATGATATGTCTGTTGAAGAACTCACAACCAAGACAACCCCAAAGAGAAGCACTTATGAAAACCAGAATCATCAGTGTCTCTGTTTGAGGTGATCTGAACGTGATTCCGATAGTACCTCTCTTCATTTGCAATCTGTAGCATTTGTCATGTGCAACCGCCCCAACAAGTAGCACTTACTGTAGTCAAAATACAAGGCAATGCTCAAGTTGGGCCAATAACTCAAACTCTCAGTGAAAAATCTTCTTTACTCATGAGGTTCCCTCGGAGTCTAGAGATGTTTCTTTCTGGCCTCTTCTGCGTTGCGTCCTGTTAGCAGTGAAAGTGGTGCACAGATTTGCCCATCTTAAATACACAGTGCTACCGTTCAACCCAACCCCGCCTTCATTTTCATCAAGTTTCAATGGCCGTGACAACGGTCAGTAAACAATCACATTCTTTGTACGTGAATAGACAACCGTCATCTCAAATTCATGCAGGCCGTTAGCAGATGTTGAGTGGTCAATTAGATTGCAGTGAGTTTGCATTGATGCAACACATTGCCACCTGGAGGACCTAGTTGACACTACATCAAAAGAACTGCAATCAATACAGAGAAGTAGAGTTAGCACTGAATGGCTACTTCAACAAAGGGGAAAAAAGATCCAAAAACTCATTCTGACATGGGGGGCATGTGTATACAAATTGTGAATCTGGATCAAGTCTAGGTAGTGACACAGTATAGAATCACACCCCAACTTCAAAGCACTTTCCTTTGTTTTGTTCAAAGAATGTGGCTAAAGTTGAGGTGTATCTCTTACTGAGGTTTTCAATTCACACACAGATCACACATCTGAAGATGCAGTGGTCAATACAACTACCCCAACAACAAGCACTTACTGCATTGAGAACCAAAGTTAGTGTTTGTGTTAGGGTAATAATGATGACAGTCTAGACGGACATGACAAAAACTTGAATTGCCATCAATGTCATGAGAAATACACCCCAACTATATAGCACTTTCTTAATGTTGAAGTCAGAGAGTTGCTTAAGTTGAAGTGTATCTCTCACCGAAATTTGTCTCTGAATTAAAAAAGTGGTTTCTTCTTCTTCCATCCGCTTTGTAGAGATACATGTGTGAAGGAATCTGTCCCAACCAAGACAACCCCAAAAACTAGCACTTATGAATGCAAGAATCATCAGTGGCTGTATTTGAGGTGATCTGAGAGTGATTTCCGCAAGAAATGTCTCCTCATATGTACAGTTACTTATGTCAATGAAAACTGCCCCAACAAGTAGCACTTACTGAATTGAACATTCAGTGCTCATGTCAGGGTAAAGCCAAAAACTCATCCAGTGCCAAAACAGCATTCATGTAACAACTGATTTAGAATGGGCGTTTGGAAAAATAGCTTGAAAGGAGCCTGGGAAATCAGAGGTCAGAAAAACTACCCCAACAAGTAGCACTTACTGCATTCAGGACCCAAGTCAGTGCTTCTGTTCAGGTAATGTTAGTGACCGATTCATACATTTCCCGTGTCATGTAAAACTGATGTGAAATGACTCTCTGCATTTATCTGATGATATGTCTGTTGAAGAACTCACAACCAAGACAACCCCAAAGAGAAGCACTTATGAAAACCAGAATCATCAGTGTCTCTGTTTGAGGTGATCTGAACGTGATTCCGATAGTACCTCTCTTCATTTGCAATCTGTAGCATTTGTCATGTGCAACCGCCCCAACAAGTAGCACTTACTGTAGTCAAAATACAAGGCAATGCTCAAGTTGGGCCAATAACTCAAACTCTCAGTGAAAAATCTTCTTTACTCATGAGGTTCCCTCGGAGTCTAGAGATGTTTCTTTCTGGCCTCTTCTGCGTTGCGTCCTGTTAGCAGTGAAAGTGGTGCACAGATTTGCCCATCTTAAATACACAGTGCTACCGTTCAACCCAACCCCGCCTTCATTTTCATCAAGTTTCAATGGCCGTGACAACGGTCAGTAAACAATCACATTCTTTGTACGTGAATAGACAACCGTCATCTCAAATTCATGCAGGCCGTTAGCAGATGTTGAGTGGTCAATTAGATTGCAGTGAGTTTGCATTGATGCAACACATTGCCACCTGGAGGACCTAGTTGACACTACATCAAAAGAACTGCAATCAATACAGAGAAGTAGAGTTAGCACTGAATGGCTACTTCAACAAAGGGGAAAAAAGATCCAAAAACTCATTCTGACATGGGGGGCATGTGTATACAAATTGTGAATCTGGATCAAGTCTAGGTAGTGACACAGTATAGAATCACACCCCAACTTCAAAGCACTTTCCTTTGTTTTGTTCAAAGAATGTGGCTAAAGTTGAGGTGTATCTCTTACTGAGGTTTTCAATTCACACACAGATCACACATCTGAAGATGCAGTGGTCAATACAACTACCCCAACAACAAGCACTTACTGCATTGAGAACCAAAGTTAGTGTTTGTGTTAGGGTAATAATGATGACAGTCTAGACGGACATGACAAAAACTTGAATTGCCATCAATGTCATGAGAAATACACCCCAACTATATAGCACTTTCTTAATGTTGAAGTCAGAGAGTTGCTTAAGTTGAAGTGTATCTCTCACCGAAATTTGTCTCTGAATTAAAAAAGTGGTTTCTTCTTCTTCCATCCGCTTTGTAGAGATACATGTGTGAAGGAATCTGTCCCAACCAAGACAACCCCAAAAACTAGCACTTATGAATGCAAGAATCATCAGTGGCTGTATTTGAGGTGATCTGAGAGTGATTTCCGCAAGAAATGTCTCCTCATATGTACAGTTACTTATGTCAATGAAAACTGCCCCAACAAGTAGCACTTACTGAATTGAACATTCAGTGCTCATGTCAGGGTAAAGCCAAAAACTCATCCAGTGCCAAAACAGCATTCATGTAACAACTGATTTAGAATGGGCGTTTGGAAAAATAGCTTGAAAGGAGCCTGGGAAATCAGAGGTCAGAAAAACTACCCCAACAAGTAGCACTTACTGCATTCAGGACCCAAGTCAGTGCTTCTGTTCAGGTAATGTTAGTGACCGATTCATACATTTCCCGTGTCATGTAAAACTGATGTGAAATGACTCTCTGCATTTATCTGATGATATGTCTGTTGAAGAACTCACAACCAAGACAACCCCAAAGAGAAGCACTTATGAAAACCAGAATCATCAGTGTCTCTGTTTGAGGTGATCTGAACGTGATTCCGATAGTACCTCTCTTCATTTGCAATCTGTAGCATTTGTCATGTGCAACCGCCCCAACAAGTAGCACTTACTGTAGTCAAAATACAAGGCAATGCTCAAGTTGGGCCAATAACTCAAACTCTCAGTGAAAAATCTTCTTTACTCATGAGGTTCCCTCGGAGTCTAGAGATGTTTCTTTCTGGCCTCTTCTGCGTTGCGTCCTGTTAGCAGTGAAAGTGGTGCACAGATTTGCCCATCTTAAATACACAGTGCTACCGTTCAACCCAACCCCGCCTTCATTTTCATCAAGTTTCAATGGCCGTGACAACGGTCAGTAAACAATCACATTCTTTGTACGTGAATAGACAACCGTCATCTCAAATTCATGCAGGCCGTTAGCAGATGTTGAGTGGTCAATTAGATTGCAGTGAGTTTGCATTGATGCAACACATTGCCACCTGGAGGACCTAGTTGACACTACATCAAAAGAACTGCAATCAATACAGAGAAGTAGAGTTAGCACTGAATGGCTACTTCAACAAAGGGGAAAAAAGATCCAAAAACTCATTCTGACATGGGGGGCATGTGTATACAAATTGTGAATCTGGATCAAGTCTAGGTAGTGACACAGTATAGAATCACACCCCAACTTCAAAGCACTTTCCTTTGTTTTGTTCAAAGAATGTGGCTAAAGTTGAGGTGTATCTCTTACTGAGGTTTTCAATTCACACACAGATCACACATCTGAAGATGCAGTGGTCAATACAACTACCCCAACAACAAGCACTTACTGCATTGAGAACCAAAGTTAGTGTTTGTGTTAGGGTAATAATGATGACAGTCTAGACGGACATGACAAAAACTTGAATTGCCATCAATGTCATGAGAAATACACCCCAACTATATAGCACTTTCTTAATGTTGAAGTCAGAGAGTTGCTTAAGTTGAAGTGTATCTCTCACCGAAATTTGTCTCTGAATTAAAAAAGTGGTTTCTTCTTCTTCCATCCGCTTTGTAGAGATACATGTGTGAAGGAATCTGTCCCAACCAAGACAACCCCAAAAACTAGCACTTATGAATGCAAGAATCATCAGTGGCTGTATTTGAGGTGATCTGAGAGTGATTTCCGCAAGAAATGTCTCCTCATATGTACAGTTACTTATGTCAATGAAAACTGCCCCAACAAGTAGCACTTACTGAATTGAACATTCAGTGCTCATGTCAGGGTAAAGCCAAAAACTCATCCAGTGCCAAAACAGCATTCATGTAACAACTGATTTAGAATGGGCGTTTGGAAAAATAGCTTGAAAGGAGCCTGGGAAATCAGAGGTCAGAAAAACTACCCCAACAAGTAGCACTTACTGCATTCAGGACCCAAGTCAGTGCTTCTGTTCAGGTAATGTTAGTGACCGATTCATACATTTCCCGTGTCATGTAAAACTGATGTGAAATGACTCTCTGCATTTATCTGATGATATGTCTGTTGAAGAACTCACAACCAAGACAACCCCAAAGAGAAGCACTTATGAAAACCAGAATCATCAGTGTCTCTGTTTGAGGTGATCTGAACGTGATTCCGATAGTACCTCTCTTCATTTGCAATCTGTAGCATTTGTCATGTGCAACCGCCCCAACAAGTAGCACTTACTGTAGTCAAAATACAAGGCAATGCTCAAGTTGGGCCAATAACTCAAACTCTCAGTGAAAAATCTTCTTTACTCATGAGGTTCCCTCGGAGCCTAGAGATGTTTCTTTCTGGCCTCTTCTGCGTTGCGTCCTGTTAGCAGTGAAAGTGGTGCACAGATTTGCCCATCTTAAATACACAGTGCTACCGTTCAACCCAACCCCGCCTTCATTTTCATCAAGTTTCAATGGCCGTGACAACGGTCAGGAAACAATCACATTCTTTGTACGTGAATAGACAACCGTCATCTCATATTCATGCTGGCCGTTAGCAGATGTTGAGTGGTCAATTAGATTGCAATGAGTTTGCATTGATGCAACACATTGCCACCTGGAGGACCTAGTTGACACTACATCAAAAGAACTGCAATCAATACAGAGAAGTAGAGTTAGCACTGAATGGCTACTTCAACAAAGGGGAAAAAAGATCCAAAAACTCATTCTGACATGGGGGGCATGTGTATACAAATTGTGAATCTGGATCAAGTCTAGGTAGTGACACAGTATAGAATCACACCCCAACTTCAAAGCACTTTCCTTTGTTTTGTTCAAAGAATGTGGCTAAAGTTGAGGTGTATCTCTTACTGAGGTTTTCAATTCACACACAGATCACACATCTGAAGATGCAGTGGTCAATACAACTACCCCAACAACAAGCACTTACTGCATTGAGAACCAAAGTTAGTGTTTGTGTTAGGGTAATAATGATGACAGTCTAGACAGACATGACAAAAACTTGAATTGCCATCAATGTCATGAGAAATACACCCCAACTATATAGCACTTTCTTAATGTTGAAGTCAGAGAGTTGCTTAAGTTGAAGTGTATCTCTCACCGAAATTTGTCTCTGAATTAAAAAAGTGGTTTCCTCTTCTTCCATCCGCTTTGTAGAGATATATGTATGAAGGAATCTGTCCCAACCAAGACAACCCCAAAAACTAGCACTTATGAATGCAAGAATCATCAGTGGCTGTATTTGAGGTGATCTGAGAGTGATTTCCGCAAGAAATGTCTCCTCATATGTACAGTTACTTATGTCAATGAAAACTGCCCCAACAAGTAGCACTTACTGAATTGAACATTCAGTGCTCATGTCAGGGTAAAGCCAAAAACTCATCCAGTGCAGCATTCATGTAACAACTGATTTAGAATGGGCGTTTGGAAAAATAGCTTGAAAGGAGCCTGGGAAATCAGAGGTCAGAAAAACTACCCCAACAAGTAGCACTTACTGCATTCAGGACCCAAGTCAGTGCTTCTGTTCAGGTAATGTTAGTGACCGATTCATACATTTCCCGTGTCATGTAAAACTGATGTGAAATGACTCTCTGCATTTATCTGATGATATGTCTGTTGAAGAACTCACAACCAAGACAACCCCAAAGAGAAGCACTTATGAAAACCAGAATCATCAGTGTCTCTGTTTGAGGTGATCTGAACGTGATTCCGATAGTACCTCTCTTCATTTGCAATCTGTAGCATTTGTCATGTGCAACCGCCCCAACAAGTAGCACTTACTGTAGTCAAAATACAAGGCAATGCTCAAGTTGGGCCAATAACTCAAACTCTCAGTGAAAAATCTTCTTTACTCATGAGGTTCCCTCGGAGTCTAGAGATGTTTCTTTCTGGCCTCTTCTGCGTTGCGTCCTGTTAGCAGTGAAAGTGGTGCACAGATTTGCCCATCTTAAATACACAGTGCTACCGTTCAACCCAACCCCGCCTTCATTTTCATCAAGTTTCAATGGCCGTGACAACGGTCAGGAAACAATCACATTCTTTGTATGTGAATAGACAACCGTCATCTCAAATTCATGCTGGCCGTTAGCAGATGTTGAGTGGTCAATTAGATTGCAATGAGTTTGCATTGATGCAACACATTGCCACCTGGAGGACCTAGTTGACACTACATCAAAAGAACTGCAATCAATACAGAGAAGTAGAGTTAGCACTGAATGGCTACTTCAACAAAGGGGGAAAAAGATCCAAAAACTCATTCTGACATGGGGGGCATGTGTATACAAATTGTGAATCTGGATCAAGTCTAGGTAGTGACACAGTATAGAATCACACCCCAACTTCAAAGCACTTTCCTTTGTTTTGTTCAAAGAATGTGGCTAAAGTTGAGGTGTATCTCTTACTGAGGTTTTCAATTCACACACAGATCACACATCTGAAGATGCAGTGGTCAATACAACTACCCCAACAACAAGCACTTACTGCATTGAGAACCAAAGTTAGTGTTTGTGTTAGGGTAATAATGATGACAGTCTAGACAGACATGACAAAAACTTGAATTGCCATCAATGTCATGAGAAATACACCCCAACTATATAGCACTTTCTTAATGTTGAAGTCAGAGAGTTGCTTAAGTTGAAGTGTATCTCTCACCGAAATTTGTCTCTGAATTAAAAAAGTGGTTTCTTCTTCTTCCATCCGCTTTGTAGAGATACATGTGTGAAGGAATCTGTCCCAACCAAGACAACCCCAAAAACTAGCACTTATGAATGCAAGAATCATCAGTGGCTGTATTTGAGGTGATCTGAGAGTGATTTCCGCAAGAAATGTCTCCTCATATGTACAGTTACTTATGTCAATGAAAACTGCCCCAACAAATAGCACTTACTGAATTGAACATTCAGTGCTCACGTCAGGGTAAAGCCAAAAACTCATCCAGTGCCAAAACAGCATTCATGTAACAACTGATTTAGAATGGGCGTTTGGAAAAATAGCTTGAAAGGAGCCTGGGAAATCAGAGGTCAGAAAAACTACCCCAACAAGTAGCACTTACTGCATTCAGGACCCAAGTCAGTGCTTCTGTTCAGGTAATGTTAGTGACCGATTCATACATTTCCCGTGTCATGTAAAACTGATGTGAAATGACTCTCTGCATTTATCTGATGATATGTCTGTTGAAGAACTCACAACCAAGACAACCCCAAAGAGAAGCACTTATGAAAACCAGAATCATCAGTGTCTCTGTTTGAGGTGATCTGAACGTGATTCCGATAGTACCTCTCTTCATTTGCAATCTGTAGCATTTGTCATGTGCAACCGCCCCAACAAGTAGCACTTACTGTAGTCAAAATACAAGGCAATGCTCAAGTTGGGCCAATAACTCAAACTCTCAGTGAAAAATCTTCTTTACTCATGAGGTTCCCTCGGAGTCTAGAGATGTTTCTTTCTGGCCTCTTCTGCGTTGCGTCCTGTTAGCAGTGAAAGTGGTGCACAGATTTGCCCATCTTAAATACACAGTGCTACCGTTCAACCCAACCCCGCCTTCATTTTCATCAAGTTTCAATGGCCGTGACAACGGTCAGTAAACAATCACATTCTTTGTACGTGAATAGACAACCGTCATCTCAAATTCATGCAGGCCGTTAGCAGATGTTGAGTGGTCAATTAGATTGCAGTGAGTTTGCATTGATGCAACACATTGCCACCTGGAGGACCTAGTTGACACTACATCAAAAGAACTGCAATCAATACAGAGAAGTAGAGTTAGCACTGAATGGCTACTTCAACAAAGGGGAAAAAAGATCCAAAAACTCATTCTGACATGGGGGGCATGTGTATACAAATTGTGAATCTGGATCAAGTCTAGGTAGTGACACAGTATAGAATCACACCCCAACTTCAAAGCACTTTCCTTTGTTTTGTTCAAAGAATGTGGCTAAAGTTGAGGTGTATCTCTTACTGAGGTTTTCAATTCACACACAGATCACACATCTGAAGATGCAGTGGTCAATACAACTACCCCAACAACAAGCACTTACTGCATTGAGAACCAAAGTTAGTGTTTGTGTTAGGGTAATAATGATGACAGTCTAGACGGACATGACAAAAACTTGAATTGCCATCAATGTCATGAGAAATACACCCCAACTATATAGCACTTTCTTAATGTTGAAGTCAGAGAGTTGCTTAAGTTGAAGTGTATCTCTCACCGAAATTTGTCTCTGAATTAAAAAAGTGGTTTCTTCTTCTTCCATCCGCTTTGTAGAGATACATGTGTGAAGGAATCTGTCCCAACCAAGACAACCCCAAAAACTAGCACTTATGAATGCAAGAATCATCAGTGGCTGTATTTGAGGTGATCTGAGAGTGATTTCCGCAAGAAATGTCTCCTCATATGTACAGTTACTTATGTCAATGAAAACTGCCCCAACAAATAGCACTTACTGAATTGAACATTCAGTGCTCACGTCAGGGTAAAGCCAAAAACTCATCCAGTGCCAAAACAGCATTCATGTAACAACTGATTTAGAATGGGCGTTTGGAAAAATAGCTTGAAAGGAGCCTGGGAAATCAGAGGTCAGAAAAACTACCCCAACAAGTAGCACTTACTGCATTCAGGACCCAAGTCAGTGCTTCTGTTCAGGTAATGTTAGTGACCGATTCATACATTTCCCGTGTCATGTAAAACTGATGTGAAATGACTCTCTGCATTTATCTGATGATATGTCTGTTGAAGAACTCACAACCAAGACAACCCCAAAGAGAAGCACTTATGAAAACCAGAATCATCAGTGTCTCTGTTTGAGGTGATCTGAACGTGATTCCGATAGTACCTCTCTTCATTTGCAATCTGTAGCATTTGTCATGTGCAACCGCCCCAACAAGTAGCACTTACTGTAGTCAAAATACAAGGCAATGCTCAAGTTGGGCCAATAACTCAAACTCTCAGTGAAAAATCTTCTTTACTCATGAGGTTCCCTCGGAGTCTAGAGATGTTTCTTTCTGGCCTCTTCTGCGTTGCGTCCTGTTAGCAGTGAAAGTGGTGCACAGATTTGCCCATCTTAAATACACAGTGCTACCGTTCAACCCAACCCCGCCTTCATTTTCATCAAGTTTCAATGGCCGTGACAACGGTCAGTAAACAATCACATTCTTTGTACGTGAATAGACAACCGTCATCTCAAATTCATGCAGGCCGTTAGCAGATGTTGAGTGGTCAATTAGATTGCAGTGAGTTTGCATTGATGCAACACATTGCCACCTGGAGGACCTAGTTGACACTACATCAAAAGAACTGCAATCAATACAGAGAAGTAGAGTTAGCACTGAATGGCTACTTCAACAAAGGGGAAAAAAGATCCAAAAACTCATTCTGACATGGGGGGCATGTGTATACAAATTGTGAATCTGGATCAAGTCTAGGTAGTGACACAGTATAGAATCACACCCCAACTTCAAAGCACTTTCCTTTGTTTTGTTCAAAGAATGTGGCTAAAGTTGAGGTGTATCTCTTACTGAGGTTTTCAATTCACACACAGATCACACATCTGAAGATGCAGTGGTCAATACAACTACCCCAACAACAAGCACTTACTGCATTGAGAACCAAAGTTAGTGTTTGTGTTAGGGTAATAATGATGACAGTCTAGACAGACATGACAAAAACTTGAATTGCCATCAATGTCATGAGAAATACACCCCAACTATATAGCACTTTCTTAATGTTGAAGTCAGAGAGTTGCTTAAGTTGAAGTGTATCTCTCACCGAAATTTGTCTCTGAATTAAAAAAGTGGTTTCCTCTTCTTCCATCCGCTTTGTAGAGATATATGTATGAAGGAATCTGTCCCAACCAAGACAACCCCAAAAACTAGCACTTATGAATGCAAGAATCATCAGTGGCTGTATTTGAGGTGATCTGAGAGTGATTTCCGCAAGAAATGTCTCCTCATATGTACAGTTACTTATGTCAATGAAAACTGCCCCAACAAGTAGCACTTACTGAATTGAACATTCAGTGCTCATGTCAGGGTAAAGCCAAAAACTCATCCAGTGCAGCATTCATGTAACAACTGATTTAGAATGGGCGTTTGGAAAAATAGCTTGAAAGGGAGCCTGGGAAATCAGAGGTCAGAAAAACTACCCCAACAAGTAGCACTTACTGCATTCAGGACCCAAGTCAGTGCTTCTGTTCAGGTAATGTTAGTGACCGATTCATACATTTCCCGTGTCATGTAAAACTGATGTGAAATGACTCTCTGCATTTATCTGATGATATGTCTGTTGAAGAACTCACAACCAAGACAACCCCAAAGAGAAGCACTTATGAAAACCAGAATCATCAGTGTCTCTGTTTGAGGTGATCTGAACGTGATTCCGATAGTACCTCTCTTCATTTGCAATCTGTAGCATTTGTCATGTGCAACCGCCCCAACAAGTAGCACTTACTGTAGTCAAAATACAAGGCAATGCTCAAGTTGGGCCAATAACTCAAACTCTCAGTGAAAAATCTTCTTTACTCATGAGGTTCCCTCGGAGTCTAGAGATGTTTCTTTCTGGCCTCTTCTGCGTTGCGTCCTGTTAGCAGTGAAAGTGGTTCACAGATTTGCCCATCTTAAATACACAGTGCTACCGTTCAACCCAACCCCGCCTTCATTTTCATCAAGTTTCAATGGCCGTGACAACGGTCAGGAAACAATCACATTCTTTGTACGTGAATAGACAACCGTCATCTCATATTCATGCTGGCCGTTAGCAGATGTTGAGTGGTCAATTAGATTGCAATGAGTTTGCATTGATGCAACACATTGCCACCTGGAGGACCTAGTTGACACTACATCAAAAGAACTGCAATCAATACAGAGAAGTAGAGTTAGCACTGAATGGCTACTTCAACAAAGGGGAAAAAAGATCCAAAAACTCATTCTGACATGGGGGGCATGTGTATACAAATTGTGAATCTGGATCAAGTCTAGGTAGTGACACAGTATAGAATCACACCCCAACTTCAAAGCACTTTCCTTTGTTTTGTTCAAAGAATGTGGCTAAAGTTGAGGTGTATCTCTTACTGAGGTTTTCAATTCACACACAGATCACACATCTGAAGATGCAGTGGTCAATACAACTACCCCAACAACAAGCACTTACTGCATTGAGAACCAAAGTTAGTGTTTGTGTTAGGGTAATAATGATGACAGTCTAGACAGACATGACAAAAACTTGAATTGCCATCAATGTCATGAGAAATACACCCCAACTATATAGCACTTTCTTAATGTTGAAGTCAGAGAGTTGCTTAAGTTGAAGTGTATCTCTCACCGAAATTTGTCTCTGAATTAAAAAAGTGGTTTCCTCTTCTTAAATCCGCTTTGTAGAGATATATGTATGAAGGAATCTGTCCCAACCAAGACAACCCCAAAAACTAGCACTTATGAATGCAAGAATCATCAGTGGCTGTATTTGAGGTGATCTGAGAGTGATTTCCGCAAGAAATGTCTCCTCATATGTACAGTTACTTATGTCAATGAAAACTGCCCCAACAAGTAGCACTTACTGAATTGAACATTCAGTGCTCATGTCAGGGTAAAGCCAAAAACTCATCCAGTGCAGCATTCATGTAACAACTGATTTAGAATGGGCGTTTGGAAAAATAGCTTGAAAGGAGCCTGGGAAATCAGAGGTCAGAAAAACTACCCCAACAAGTAGCACTTACTGCATTCAGGACCCAAGTCAGTGCTTCTGTTCAGGTAATGTTAGTGACCGATTCATACATTTCCCGTGTCATGTAAAACTGATGTGAAATGACTCTCTGCATTTATCTGATGATATGTCTGTTGAAGAACTCACAACCAAGACAACCCCAAAGAGAAGCACTTATGAAAACCAGAATCATCAGTGTCTCTGTTTGAGGTGATCTGAACGTGATTCCGATAGTACCTCTCTTCATTTGCAATCTGTAGCATTTGTCATGTGCAACCGCCCCAACAAGTAGCACTTACTGTAGTCAAAATACAAGGCAATGCTCAAGTTGGGCCAATAACTCAAACTCTCAGTGAAAAATCTTCTTTACTCATGAGGTTCCCTCGGAGTCTAGAGATGTTTCTTTCTGGCCTCTTCTGCGTTGCGTCCTGTTAGCAGTGAAAGTGGTGCACAGATTTGCCCATCTTAAATACACAGTGCTACCGTTCAACCCAACCCCGCCTTCATTTTCATCAAGTTTCAATGGCCGTGACAACGGTCAGGAAACAATCACATTCTTTGTACGTGAATAGACAACCGTCATCTCAAATTCATGCAGGCCGTTAGCAGATGTTGAGTGGTCAATTAGATTGCAGTGAGTTTGCATTGATGCAACACATTGCCACCTGGAGGACCTAGTTGACACTACATCAAAAGAACTGCAATCAATACAGAGAAGTAGAGTTAGCACTGAATGGCTACTTCAACAAAGGGGAAAAAAGATCCAAAAACTCATTCTGACATGGGGGGCATGTGTATACAAATTGTGAATCTGGATCAAGTCTAGGTAGTGACACAGTATAGAATCACACCCCAACTTCAAAGCACTTTCCTTTGTTTTGTTCAAAGAATGTGGCTAAAGTTGAGGTGTATCTCTTACTGAGGTTTTCAATTCACACACAGATCACACATCTGAAGATGCAGTGGTCAATACAACTACCCCAACAACAAGCACTTACTGCATTGAGAACCAAAGTTAGTGTTTGTGTTAGGGTAATAATGATGACAGTCTAGACAGACATGACAAAAACTTGAATTGCCATCAATGTCATGAGAAATACACCCCAACTATATAGCACTTTCTTAATGTTGAAGTCAGAGAGTTGCTTAAGTTGAAGTGTATCTCTCACCGAAATTTGTCTCTGAATTAAAAAAGTGGTTTCTTCTTCTTCCATCCGCTTTGTAGAGATACATGTGTGAAGGAATCTGTCCCAACCAAGACAACCCCAAAAACTAGCACTTATGAATGCAAGAATCATCAGTGGCTGTATTTGAGGTGATCTGAGAGTGATTTCCGCAAGAAATGTCTCCTCATATGTACAGTTACTTATGTCAATGAAAACTGCCCCAACAAGTAGCACTTACTGAATTGAACATTCAGTGCTCATGTCAGGGTAAAGCCAAAAACTCATCCAGTGCCAGAACAGCATTCATGTAACAACTGATTTAGAATGGGCGTTTGGAAAAATAGCTTGAAAGGAGCCTGGGAAATCAGAGGTCAGAAAAACTACCCCAACAAGTAGCACTTACTGCATTCAGGACCCAAGTCAGTGCTTCTGTTCAGGTAATGTTAGTGACCGATTCATACATTTCCCGTGTCATGTAAAACTGATGTGAAATGACTCTCTGCATTTATCTGATGATATGTCTGTTGAAGAACTCACAACCAAGACAACCCCAAAGAGAAGCACTTATGAAAACCAGAATCATCAGTGTCTCTGTTTGAGGTGATCTGAACGTGATTCCGATAGTACCTCTCTTCATTTGCAATCTGTAGCATTTGTCATGTGCAACCGCCCCAACAAGTAGCACTTACTGTAGTCAAAATACAAGGCAATGCTCAAGTTGGGCCAATAACTCAAACTCTCAGTGAAAAATCTTCTTTACTCATGAGGTTCCCTCGGAGTCTAGAGATGTTTCTTTCTGGCCTCTTCTGCGTTGCGTCCTGTTAGCAGTGAAAGTGGTGCACAGATTTGCCCATCTTAAATACACAGTGCTACCGTTCAACCCAACCCCGCCTTCATTTTCATCAAGTTTCAATGGCCGTGACAACGGTCAGGAAACAATCACATTCTTTGTACGTGAATAGACAACCGTCATCTCAAATTCATGCAGGCCGTTAGCAGATGTTGAGTGGTCAATTAGATTGCAGTGAGTTTGCATTGATGCAACACATTGCCACCTGGAGGACCTAGTTGACACTACATCAAAAGAACTGCAATCAATACAGAGAAGTAGAGTTAGCACTGAATGGCTACTTCAACAAAGGGGAAAAAAGATCCAAAAACTCATTCTGACATGGGGGGCATGTGTATACAAATTGTGAATCTGGATCAAGTCTAGGTAGTGACACAGTATAGAATCACACCCCAACTTCAAAGCACTTTCCTTTGTTTTGTTCAAAGAATGTGGCTAAAGTTGAGGTGTATCTCTTACTGAGGTTTTCAATTCACACACAGATCACACATCTGAAGATGCAGTGGTCAATACAACTACCCCAACAACAAGCACTTACTGCATTGAGAACCAAAGTTAGTGTTTGTGTTAGGGTAATAATGATGACAGTCTAGACAGACATGACAAAAACTTGAATTGCCATCAATGTCATGAGAAATACACCCCAACTATATAGCACTTTCTTAATGTTGAAGTCAGAGAGTTGCTTAAGTTGAAGTGTATCTCTCACCGAAATTTGTCTCTGAATTAAAAAAGTGGTTTCTTCTTCTTCCATCCGCTTTGTAGAGATACATGTGTGAAGGAATCTGTCCCAACCAAGACAACCCCAAAAACTAGCACTTATGAATGCAAGAATCATCAGTGGCTGTATTTGAGGTGATCTGAGAGTGATTTCCGCAAGAAATGTCTCCTCATACGTACAGTTACTTATGTCAATGAAAACTGCCCCAACAAATAGCACTTACTGAATTGAACATTCAGTGCTCACGTCAGGGTAAAGCCAAAAACTCATCCAGTGCCAAAACAGCATTCATGTAACAACTGATTTAGAATGGGCGTTTGGAAAAATAGCTTGAAAGGAGCCTGGGAAATCAGAGGTCAGAAAAACTACCCCAACAAGTAGCACTTACTGCATTCAGGACCCAAGTCAGTGCTTCTGTTCAGGTAATGTTAGTGACCGATTCATACATTTCCCGTGTCATGTAAAACTGATGTGAAATGACTCTCTGCATTTATCTGATGATATGTCTGTTGAAGAACTCACAACCAAGACAACCCCAAAGAGAAGCACTTATGAAAACCAGAATCATCAGTGTCTCTGTTTGAGGTGATCTGAACGTGATTCCGATAGTACCTCTCTTCATTTGCAATCTGTAGCATTTGTCATGTGCAACCGCCCCAACAAGTAGCACTTACTGTAGTCAAAATACAAGGCAATGCTCAAGTTGGGCCAATAACTCAAACTCTCAGTGAAAAATCTTCTTTACTCATGAGGTTCCCTCGGAGTCTAGAGATGTTTCTTTCTGGCCTCTTCTGCGTTGCGTCCTGTTAGCAGTGAAAGTGGTGCACAGATTTGCCCATCTTAAATACACAGTGCTACCGTTCAACCCAACCCCGCCTTCATTTTCATCAAGTTTCAATGGCCGTGACAACGGTCAGTAAACAATCACATTCTTTGTACGTGAATAGACAACCGTCATCTCAAATTCATGCAGGCCGTTAGCAGATGTTGAGTGGTCAATTAGATTGCAGTGAGTTTGCATTGATGCAACACATTGCCACCTGGAGGACCTAGTTGACACTACATCAAAAGAACTGCAATCAATACAGAGAAGTAGAGTTAGCACTGAATGGCTACTTCAACAAAGGGGAAAAAAGATCCAAAAACTCATTCTGACATGGGGGGCATGTGTATACAAATTGTGAATCTGGATCAAGTCTAGGTAGTGACACAGTATAGAATCACACCCCAACTTCAAAGCACTTTCCTTTGTTTTGTTCAAAGAATGTGGCTAAAGTTGAGGTGTATCTCTTACTGAGGTTTTCAATTCACACACAGATCACACATCTGAAGATGCAGTGGTCAATACAACTACCCCAACAACAAGCACTTACTGCATTGAGAACCAAAGTTAGTGTTTGTGTTAGGGTAATAATGATGACAGTCTAGACGGACATGACAAAAACTTGAATTGCCATCAATGTCATGAGAAATACACCCCAACTATATAGCACTTTCTTAATGTTGAAGTCAGAGAGTTGCTTAAGTTGAAGTGTATCTCTCACCGAAATTTGTCTCTGAATTAAAAAAGTGGTTTCTTCTTCTTCCATCCGCTTTGTAGAGATACATGTGTGAAGGAATCTGTCCCAACCAAGACAACCCCAAAAACTAGCACTTATGAATGCAAGAATCATCAGTGGCTGTATTTGAGGTGATCTGAGAGTGATTTCCGCAAGAAATGTCTCCTCATATGTACAGTTACTTATGTCAATGAAAACTGCCCCAACAAATAGCACTTACTGAATTGAACATTCAGTGCTCACGTCAGGGTAAAGCCAAAAACTCATCCAGTGCCAAAACAGCATTCATGTAACAACTGATTTAGAATGGGCGTTTGGAAAAATAGCTTGAAAGGAGCCTGGGAAATCAGAGGTCAGAAAAACTACCCCAACAAGTAGCACTTACTGCATTCAGGACCCAAGTCAGTGCTTCTGTTCAGGTAATGTTAGTGACCGATTCATACATTTCCCGTGTCATGTAAAACTGATGTGAAATGACTCTCTGCATTTATCTGATGATATGTCTGTTGAAGAACTCACAACCAAGACAACCCCAAAGAGAAGCACTTATGAAAACCAGAATCATCAGTGTCTCTGTTTGAGGTGATCTGAACGTGATTCCGATAGTACCTCTCTTCATTTGCAATCTGTAGCATTTGTCATGTGCAACCGCCCCAACAAGTAGCACTTACTGTAGTCAAAATACAAGGCAATGCTCAAGTTGGGCCAATAACTCAAACTCTCAGTGAAAAATCTTCTTTACTCATGAGGTTCCCTCGGAGTCTAGAGATGTTTCTTTCTGGCCTCTTCTGCGTTGCGTCCTGTTAGCAGTGAAAGTGGTGCACAGATTTGCCCATCTTAAATACACAGTGCTACCGTTCAACCCAACCCCGCCTTCATTTTCATCAAGTTTCAATGGCCGTGACAACGGTCAGTAAACAATCACATTCTTTGTACGTGAATAGACAACCGTCATCTCAAATTCATGCAGGCCGTTAGCAGATGTTGAGTGGTCAATTAGATTGCAGTGAGTTTGCATTGATGCAACACATTGCCACCTGGAGGACCTAGTTGACACTACATCAAAAGAACTGCAATCAATACAGAGAAGTAGAGTTAGCACTGAATGGCTACTTCAACAAAGGGGAAAAAAGATCCAAAAACTCATTCTGACATGGGGGGCATGTGTATACAAATTGTGAATCTGGATCAAGTCTAGGTAGTGACACAGTATAGAATCACACCCCAACTTCAAAGCACTTTCCTTTGTTTTGTTCAAAGAATGTGGCTAAAGTTGAGGTGTATCTCTTACTGAGGTTTTCAATTCACACACAGATCACACATCTGAAGATGCAGTGGTCAATACAACTACCCCAACAACAAGCACTTACTGCATTGAGAACCAAAGTTAGTGTTTGTGTTAGGGTAATAATGATGACAGTCTAGACAGACATGACAAAAACTTGAATTGCCATCAATGTCATGAGAAATACACCCCAACTATATAGCACTTTCTTAATGTTGAAGTCAGAGAGTTGCTTAAGTTGAAGTGTATCTCTCACCGAAATTTGTCTCTGAATTAAAAAAGTGGTTTCCTCTTCTTCCATCCGCTTTGTAGAGATATATGTATGAAGGAATCTGTCCCAACCAAGACAACCCCAAAAACTAGCACTTATGAATGCAAGAATCATCAGTGGCTGTATTTGAGGTGATCTGAGAGTGATTTCCGCAAGAAATGTCTCCTCATATGTACAGTTACTTATGTCAATGAAAACTGCCCCAACAAGTAGCACTTACTGAATTGAACATTCAGTGCTCATGTCAGGGTAAAGCCAAAAACTCATCCAGTGCAGCATTCATGTAACAACTGATTTAGAATGGGCGTTTGGAAAAATAGCTTGAAAGGGAGCCTGGGAAATCAGAGGTCAGAAAAACTACCCCAACAAGTAGCACTTACTGCATTCAGGACCCAAGTCAGTGCTTCTGTTCAGGTAATGTTAGTGACCGATTCATACATTTCCCGTGTCATGTAAAACTGATGTGAAATGACTCTCTGCATTTATCTGATGATATGTCTGTTGAAGAACTCACAACCAAGACAACCCCAAAGAGAAGCACTTATGAAAACCAGAATCATCAGTGTCTCTGTTTGAGGTGATCTGAACGTGATTCCGATAGTACCTCTCTTCATTTGCAATCTGTAGCATTTGTCATGTGCAACCGCCCCAACAAGTAGCACTTACTGTAGTCAAAATACAAGGCAATGCTCAAGTTGGGCCAATAACTCAAACTCTCAGTGAAAAATCTTCTTTACTCATGAGGTTCCCTCGGAGTCTAGAGATGTTTCTTTCTGGCCTCTTCTGCGTTGCGTCCTGTTAGCAGTGAAAGTGGTTCACAGATTTGCCCATCTTAAATACACAGTGCTACCGTTCAACCCAACCCCGCCTTCATTTTCATCAAGTTTCAATGGCCGTGACAACGGTCAGGAAACAATCACATTCTTTGTACGTGAATAGACAACCGTCATCTCATATTCATGCTGGCCGTTAGCAGATGTTGAGTGGTCAATTAGATTGCAATGAGTTTGCATTGATGCAACACATTGCCACCTGGAGGACCTAGTTGACACTACATCAAAAGAACTGCAATCAATACAGAGAAGTAGAGTTAGCACTGAATGGCTACTTCAACAAAGGGGAAAAAAGATCCAAAAACTCATTCTGACATGGGGGGCATGTGTATACAAATTGTGAATCTGGATCAAGTCTAGGTAGTGACACAGTATAGAATCACACCCCAACTTCAAAGCACTTTCCTTTGTTTTGTTCAAAGAATGTGGCTAAAGTTGAGGTGTATCTCTTACTGAGGTTTTCAATTCACACACAGATCACACATCTGAAGATGCAGTGGTCAATACAACTACCCCAACAACAAGCACTTACTGCATTGAGAACCAAAGTTAGTGTTTGTGTTAGGGTAATAATGATGACAGTCTAGACAGACATGACAAAAACTTGAATTGCCATCAATGTCATGAGAAATACACCCCAACTATATAGCACTTTCTTAATGTTGAAGTCAGAGAGTTGCTTAAGTTGAAGTGTATCTCTCACCGAAATTTGTCTCTGAATTAAAAAAGTGGTTTCCTCTTCTTAAATCCGCTTTGTAGAGATATATGTATGAAGGAATCTGTCCCAACCAAGACAACCCCAAAAACTAGCACTTATGAATGCAAGAATCATCAGTGGCTGTATTTGAGGTGATCTGAGAGTGATTTCCGCAAGAAATGTCTCCTCATATGTACAGTTACTTATGTCAATGAAAACTGCCCCAACAAGTAGCACTTACTGAATTGAACATTCAGTGCTCATGTCAGGGTAAAGCCAAAAACTCATCCAGTGCAGCATTCATGTAACAACTGATTTAGAATGGGCGTTTGGAAAAATAGCTTGAAAGGAGCCTGGGAAATCAGAGGTCAGAAAAACTACCCCAACAAGTAGCACTTACTGCATTCAGGACCCAAGTCAGTGCTTCTGTTCAGGTAATGTTAGTGACCGATTCATACATTTCCCGTGTCATGTAAAACTGATGTGAAATGACTCTCTGCATTTATCTGATGATATGTCTGTTGAAGAACTCACAACCAAGACAACCCCAAAGAGAAGCACTTATGAAAACCAGAATCATCAGTGTCTCTGTTTGAGGTGATCTGAACGTGATTCCGATAGTACCTCTCTTCATTTGCAATCTGTAGCATTTGTCATGTGCAACCGCCCCAACAAGTAGCACTTACTGTAGTCAAAATACAAGGCAATGCTCAAGTTGGGCCAATAACTCAAACTCTCAGTGAAAAATCTTCTTTACTCATGAGGTTCCCTCGGAGTCTAGAGATGTTTCTTTCTGGCCTCTTCTGCGTTGCGTCCTGTTAGCAGTGAAAGTGGTGCACAGATTTGCCCATCTTAAATACACAGTGCTACCGTTCAACCCAACCCCGCCTTCATTTTCATCAAGTTTCAATGGCCGTGACAACGGTCAGGAAACAATCACATTCTTTGTATGTGAATAGACAACCGTCATCTCAAATTCATGCTGGCCGTTAGCAGATGTTGAGTGGTCAATTAGATTGCAATGAGTTTGCATTGATGCAACACATTGCCACCTGGAGGACCTAGTTGACACTACATCAAAAGAACTGCAATCAATACAGAGAAGTAGAGTTAGCACTGAATGGCTACTTCAACAAAGGGGGAAAAAGATCCAAAAACTCATTCTGACATGGGGGGCATGTGTATACAAATTGTGAATCTGGATCAAGTCTAGGTAGTGACACAGTATAGAATCACACCCCAACTTCAAAGCACTTTCCTTTGTTTTGTTCAAAGAATGTGGCTAAAGTTGAGGTGTATCTCTTACTGAGGTTTTCAATTCACACACAGATCACACATCTGAAGATGCAGTGGTCAATACAACTACCCCAACAACAAGCACTTACTGCATTGAGAACCAAAGTTAGTGTTTGTGTTAGGGTAATAATGATGACAGTCTAGACAGACATGACAAAAACTTGAATTGCCATCAATGTCATGAGAAATACACCCCAACTATATAGCACTTTCTTAATGTTGAAGTCAGAGAGTTGCTTAAGTTGAAGTGTATCTCTCACCGAAATTTGTCTCTGAATTAAAAAAGTGGTTTCCTCTTCTTCCATCCGCTTTGTAGAGATATATGTATGAAGGAATCTGTCCCAACCAAGACAACCCCAAAAACTAGCACTTATGAATGCAAGAATCATCAGTGGCTGTATTTGAGGTGATCTGAGAGTGATTTCCGCAAGAAATGTCTCCTCATATGTACAGTTACTTATGTCAATGAAAACTGCCCCAACAAGTAGCACTTACTGAATTGAACATTCAGTGCTCATGTCAGGGTAAAGCCAAAAACTCATCCAGTGCCAAAACAGCATTCATGTAACAACTGATTTAGAATGGGCGTTTGGAAAAATAGCTTGAAAGGAGCCTGGGAAATCAGAGGTCAGAAAAACTACCCCAACAAGTAGCACTTACTGCATTCAGGACCCAAGTCAGTGCTTCTGTTCAGGTAATGTTAGTGACCGATTCATACATTTCCCGTGTCATGTAAAACTGATGTGAAATGACTCTCTGCATTTATCTGATGATATGTCTGTTGAAGAACTCACAACCAAGACAACCCCAAAGAGAAGCACTTATGAAAACCAGAATCATCAGTGTCTCTGTTTGAGGTGATCTGAACGTGATTCCGATAGTACCTCTCTTCATTTGCAATCTGTAGCATTTGTCATGTGCAACCGCCCCAACAAGTAGCACTTACTGTAGTCAAAATACAAGGCAATGCTCAAGTTGGGCCAATAACTCAAACTCTCAGTGAAAAATCTTCTTTACTCATGAGGTTCCCTCGGAGCCTAGAGATGTTTCTTTCTGGCCTCTTCTGCGTTGCGTCCTGTTAGCAGTGAAAGTGGTGCACAGATTTGCCCATCTTAAATACACAGTGCTACCGTTCAACCCAACCCCGCCTTCATTTTCATCAAGTTTCAATGGCCGTGACAACGGTCAGGAAACAATCACATTCTTTGTACGTGAATAGACAACCGTCATCTCATATTCATGCTGGCCGTTAGCAGATGTTGAGTGGTCAATTAGATTGCAATGAGTTTGCATTGATGCAACACATTGCCACCTGGAGGACCTAGTTGACACTACATCAAAAGAACTGCAATCAATACAGAGAAGTAGAGTTAGCACTGAATGGCTACTTCAACAAAGGGGAAAAAAGATCCAAAAACTCATTCTGACATGGGGGGCATGTGTATACAAATTGTGAATCTGGATCAAGTCTAGGTAGTGACACAGTATAGAATCACACCCCAACTTCAAAGCACTTTCCTTTGTTTTGTTCAAAGAATGTGGCTAAAGTTGAGGTGTATCTCTTACTGAGGTTTTCAATTCACACACAGATCACACATCTGAAGATGCAGTGGTCAATACAACTACCCCAACAACAAGCACTTACTGCATTGAGAACCAAAGTTAGTGTTTGTGTTAGGGTAATAATGATGACAGTCTAGACAGACATGACAAAAACTTGAATTGCCATCAATGTCATGAGAAATACACCCCAACTATATAGCACTTTCTTAATGTTGAAGTCAGAGAGTTGCTTAAGTTGAAGTGTATCTCTCACCGAAATTTGTCTCTGAATTAAAAAAGTGGTTTCCTCTTCTTCCATCCGCTTTGTAGAGATATATGTATGAAGGAATCTGTCCCAACCAAGACAACCCCAAAAACTAGCACTTATGAATGCAAGAATCATCAGTGGCTGTATTTGAGGTGATCTGAGAGTGATTTCCGCAAGAAATGTCTCCTCATATGTACAGTTACTTATGTCAATGAAAACTGCCCCAACAAGTAGCACTTACTGAATTGAACATTCAGTGCTCATGTCAGGGTAAAGCCAAAAACTCATCCAGTGCAGCATTCATGTAACAACTGATTTAGAATGGGCGTTTGGAAAAATAGCTTGAAAGGGAGCCTGGGAAATCAGAGGTCAGAAAAACTACCCCAACAAGTAGCACTTACTGCATTCAGGACCCAAGTCAGTGCTTCTGTTCAGGTAATGTTAGTGACCGATTCATACATTTCCCGTGTCATGTAAAACTGATGTGAAATGACTCTCTGCATTTATCTGATGATATGTCTGTTGAAGAACTCACAACCAAGACAACCCCAAAGAGAAGCACTTATGAAAACCAGAATCATCAGTGTCTCTGTTTGAGGTGATCTGAACGTGATTCCGATAGTACCTCTCTTCATTTGCAATCTGTAGCATTTGTCATGTGCAACCGCCCCAACAAGTAGCACTTACTGTAGTCAAAATACAAGGCAATGCTCAAGTTGGGCCAATAACTCAAACTCTCAGTGAAAAATCTTCTTTACTCATGAGGTTCCCTCGGAGTCTAGAGATGTTTCTTTCTGGCCTCTTCTGCGTTGCGTCCTGTTAGCAGTGAAAGTGGTTCACAGATTTGCCCATCTTAAATACACAGTGCTACCGTTCAACCCAACCCCGCCTTCATTTTCATCAAGTTTCAATGGCCGTGACAACGGTCAGGAAACAATCACATTCTTTGTACGTGAATAGACAACCGTCATCTCATATTCATGCTGGCCGTTAGCAGATGTTGAGTGGTCAATTAGATTGCAATGAGTTTGCATTGATGCAACACATTGCCACCTGGAGGACCTAGTTGACACTACATCAAAAGAACTGCAATCAATACAGAGAAGTAGAGTTAGCACTGAATGGCTACTTCAACAAAGGGGAAAAAAGATCCAAAAACTCATTCTGACATGGGGGGCATGTGTATACAAATTGTGAATCTGGATCAAGTCTAGGTAGTGACACAGTATAGAATCACACCCCAACTTCAAAGCACTTTCCTTTGTTTTGTTCAAAGAATGTGGCTAAAGTTGAGGTGTATCTCTTACTGAGGTTTTCAATTCACACACAGATCACACATCTGAAGATGCAGTGGTCAATACAACTACCCCAACAACAAGCACTTACTGCATTGAGAACCAAAG
This sequence comes from Thunnus maccoyii, assembly GCF_910596095.1. Taxonomy (NCBI): domain Eukaryota; kingdom Metazoa; phylum Chordata; class Actinopteri; order Scombriformes; family Scombridae; genus Thunnus; species Thunnus maccoyii. The sequence continues at coordinate 28,350,984 of NC_056546.1, forward strand.
TTAGTGTTTGTGTTAGGGTAATAATGATGACAGTCTAGACAGACATGACAAAAACTTGAATTGCCATCAATGTCATGAGAAATACACCCCAACTATATAGCACTTTCTTAATGTTGAAGTCAGAGAGTTGCTTAAGTTGAAGTGTATCTCTCACCGAAATTTGTCTCTGAATTAAAAAAGTGGTTTCCTCTTCTTCCATCCGCTTTGTAGAGATATATGTATGAAGGAATCTGTCCCAACCAAGACAACCCCAAAAACTAGCACTTATGAATGCAAGAATCATCAGTGGCTGTATTTGAGGTGATCTGAGAGTGATTTCCGCAAGAAATGTCTCCTCATATGTACAGTTACTTATGTCAATGAAAACTGCCCCAACAAGTAGCACTTACTGAATTGAACATTCAGTGCTCATGTCAGGGTAAAGCCAAAAACTCATCCAGTGCAGCATTCATGTAACAACTGATTTAGAATGGGCGTTTGGAAAAATAGCTTGAAAGGCGGCCTGGGAAATCAGAGGTCAGAAAAACTACCCCAACAAGTAGCACTTACTGCATTCAGGACCCAAGTCAGTGCTTCTGTTCAGGTAATGTTAGTGACCGATTCATACATTTCCCGTGTCATGTAAAACTGATGTGAAATGACTCTCTGCATTTATCTGATGATATGTCTGTTGAAGAACTCACAACCAAGACAACCCCAAAGAGAAGCACTTATGAAAACCAGAATCATCAGTGTCTCTGTTTGAGGTGATCTGAACGTGATTCCGATAGTACCTCTCTTCATTTGCAATCTGTAGCATTTGTCATGTGCAACCGCCCCAACAAGTAGCACTTACTGTAGTCAAAATACAAGGCAATGCTCAAGTTGGGCCAATAACTCAAACTCTCAGTGAAAAATCTTCTTTACTCATGAGGTTCCCTCGGAGTCTAGAGATGTTTCTTTCTGGCCTCTTCTGCGTTGCGTCCTGTTAGCAGTGAAAGTGGTTCACAGATTTGCCCATCTTAAATACACAGTGCTACCGTTCAACCCAACCCCGCCTTCATTTTCATCAAGTTTCAATGGCCGTGACAACGGTCAGGAAACAATCACATTCTTTGTACGTGAATAGACAACCGTCATCTCATATTCATGCTGGCCGTTAGCAGATGTTGAGTGGTCAATTAGATTGCAATGAGTTTGCATTGATGCAACACATTGCCACCTGGAGGACCTAGTTGACACTACATCAAAAGAACTGCAATCAATACAGAGAAGTAGAGTTAGCACTGAATGGCTACTTCAACAAAGGGGAAAAAAGATCCAAAAACTCATTCTGACATGGGGGGCATGTGTATACAAATTGTGAATCTGGATCAAGTCTAGGTAGTGACACAGTATAGAATCACACCCCAACTTCAAAGCACTTTCCTTTGTTTTGTTCAAAGAATGTGGCTAAAGTTGAGGTGTATCTCTTACTGAGGTTTTCAATTCACACACAGATCACACATCTGAAGATGCAGTGGTCAATACAACTACCCCAACAACAAGCACTTACTGCATTGAGAACCAAAGTTAGTGTTTGTGTTAGGGTAATAATGATGACAGTCTAGACAGACATGACAAAAACTTGAATTGCCATCAATGTCATGAGAAATACACCCCAACTATATAGCACTTTCTTAATGTTGAAGTCAGAGAGTTGCTTAAGTTGAAGTGTATCTCTCACCGAAATTTGTCTCTGAATTAAAAAAGTGGTTTCCTCTTCTTCCATCCGCTTTGTAGAGATATATGTATGAAGGAATCTGTCCCAACCAAGACAACCCCAAAAACTAGCACTTATGAATGCAAGAATCATCAGTGGCTGTATTTGAGGTGATCTGAGAGTGATTTCCGCAAGAAATGTCTCCTCATATGTACAGTTACTTATGTCAATGAAAACTGCCCCAACAAGTAGCACTTACTGAATTGAACATTCAGTGCTCATGTCAGGGTAAAGCCAAAAACTCATCCAGTGCAGCATTCATGTAACAACTGATTTAGAATGGGCGTTTGGAAAAATAGCTTGAAAGGAGCCTGGGAAATCAGAGGTCAGAAAAACTACCCCAACAAGTAGCACTTACTGCATTCAGGACCCAAGTCAGTGCTTCTGTTCAGGTAATGTTAGTGACCGATTCATACATTTCCCGTGTCATGTAAAACTGATGTGAAATGACTCTCTGCATTTATCTGATGATATGTCTGTTGAAGAACTCACAACCAAGACAACCCCAAAGAGAAGCACTTATGAAAACCAGAATCATCAGTGTCTCTGTTTGAGGTGATCTGAACGTGATTCCGATAGTACCTCTCTTCATTTGCAATCTGTAGCATTTGTCATGTGCAACCGCCCCAACAAGTAGCACTTACTGTAGTCAAAATACAAGGCAATGCTCAAGTTGGGCCAATAACTCAAACTCTCAGTGAAAAATCTTCTTTACTCATAAGGTTCCCTCGGAGTCTAGAGATGTTTCTTTCTGGCCTCTTCTGCGTTGCGTCCTGTTAGCAGTGAAAGTGGTGCACAGATTTGCCCATCTTAAATACACAGTGCTACCGTTCAACCCAACCCCGCCTTCATTTTCATCAAGTTTCAATGGCCGTGACAACGGTCAGGAAACAATCACATTCTTTGTACGTGAATAGACAACCGTCATCTCAAATTCATGCTGGCCGTTAGCAGATGTTGAGTGGTCAATTAGATTGCAATGAGTTTGCATTGATGCAACACATTGCCACCTGGAGGACCTAGTTGACACTACATCAAAAGAACTGCAATCAATACAGAGAAGTAGAGTTAGCACTGAATGGCTACTTCAACAAAGGGGAAAAAAGATCCAAAAACTCATTCTGACATGGGGGGCATGTGTATACAAATTGTGAATCTGGATCAAGTCTAGGTAGTGACACAGTATAGAATCACACCCCAACTTCAAAGCACTTTCCTTTGTTTTGTTCAAAGAATGTGGCTAAAGTTGAGGTGTATCTCTTACTGAGGTTTTCAATTCACACACAGATCACACATCTGAAGATGCAGTGGTCAATACAACTACCCCAACAACAAGCACTTACTGCATTGAGAACCAAAGTTAGTGTTTGTGTTAGGGTAATAATGATGACAGTCTAGACAGACATGACAAAAACTTGAATTGCCATCAATGTCATGAGAAATACACCCCAACTATATAGCACTTTCTTAATGTTGAAGTCAGAGAGTTGCTTAAGTTGAAGTGTATCTCTCACCGAAATTTGTCTCTGAATTAAAAAAGTGGTTTCCTCTTCTTCCATCCGCTTTGTAGAGATATATGTATGAAGGAATCTGTCCCAACCAAGACAACCCCAAAAACTAGCACTTATGAATGCAAGAATCATCAGTGGCTGTATTTGAGGTGATCTGAGAGTGATTTCCGCAAGAAATGTCTCCTCATATGTACAGTTACTTATGTCAATGAAAACTGCCCCAACAAGTAGCACTTACTGAATTGAACATTCAGTGCTCATGTCAGGGTAAAGCCAAAAACTCATCCAGTGCCAAAACAGCATTCATGTAACAACTGATTTAGAATGGGCGTTTGGAAAAATAGCTTGAAAGGAGCCTGGGAAATCAGAGGTCAGAAAAACTACCCCAACAAGTAGCACTTACTGCATTCAGGACCCAAGTCAGTGCTTCTGTTCAGGTAATGTTAGTGACCGATTCATACATTTCCCGTGTCATGTAAAACTGATGTGAAATGACTCTCTGCATTTATCTGATGATATGTCTGTTGAAGAACTCACAACCAAGACAACCCCAAAGAGAAGCACTTATGAAAACCAGAATCATCAGTGTCTCTGTTTGAGGTGATCTGAACGTGATTCCGATAGTACCTCTCTTCATTTGCAATCTGTAGCATTTGTCATGTGCAACCGCCCCAACAAGTAGCACTTACTGTAGTCAAAATACAAGGCAATGCTCAAGTTGGGCCAATAACTCAAACTCTCAGTGAAAAATCTTCTTTACTCATGAGGTTCCCTCGGAGCCTAGAGATGTTTCTTTCTGGCCTCTTCTGCGTTGCGTCCTGTTAGCAGTGAAAGTGGTGCACAGATTTGCCCATCTTAAATACACAGTGCTACCGTTCAACCCAACCCCGCCTTCATTTTCATCAAGTTTCAATGGCCGTGACAACGGTCAGGAAACAATCACATTCTTTGTACGTGAATAGACAACCGTCATCTCATATTCATGCTGGCCGTTAGCAGATGTTGAGTGGTCAATTAGATTGCAATGAGTTTGCATTGATGCAACACATTGCCACCTGGAGGACCTAGTTGACACTACATCAAAAGAACTGCAATCAATACAGAGAAGTAGAGTTAGCACTGAATGGCTACTTCAACAAAGGGGAAAAAAGATCCAAAAACTCATTCTGACATGGGGGGCATGTGTATACAAATTGTGAATCTGGATCAAGTCTAGGTAGTGACACAGTATAGAATCACACCCCAACTTCAAAGCACTTTCCTTTGTTTTGTTCAAAGAATGTGGCTAAAGTTGAGGTGTATCTCTTACTGAGGTTTTCAATTCACACACAGATCACACATCTGAAGATGCAGTGGTCAATACAACTACCCCAACAACAAGCACTTACTGCATTGAGAACCAAAGTTAGTGTTTGTGTTAGGGTAATAATGATGACAGTCTAGACAGACATGACAAAAACTTGAATTGCCATCAATGTCATGAGAAATACACCCCAACTATATAGCACTTTCTTAATGTTGAAGTCAGAGAGTTGCTTAAGTTGAAGTGTATCTCTCACCGAAATTTGTCTCTGAATTAAAAAAGTGGTTTCCTCTTCTTCCATCCGCTTTGTAGAGATATATGTATGAAGGAATCTGTCCCAACCAAGACAACCCCAAAAACTAGCACTTATGAATGCAAGAATCATCAGTGGCTGTATTTGAGGTGATCTGAGAGTGATTTCCGCAAGAAATGTCTCCTCATATGTACAGTTACTTATGTCAATGAAAACTGCCCCAACAAGTAGCACTTACTGAATTGAACATTCAGTGCTCATGTCAGGGTAAAGCCAAAAACTCATCCAGTGCAGCATTCATGTAACAACTGATTTAGAATGGGCGTTTGGAAAAATAGCTTGAAAGGGAGCCTGGGAAATCAGAGGTCAGAAAAACTACCCCAACAAGTAGCACTTACTGCATTCAGGACCCAAGTCAGTGCTTCTGTTCAGGTAATGTTAGTGACCGATTCATACATTTCCCGTGTCATGTAAAACTGATGTGAAATGACTCTCTGCATTTATCTGATGATATGTCTGTTGAAGAACTCACAACCAAGACAACCCCAAAGAGAAGCACTTATGAAAACCAGAATCATCAGTGTCTCTGTTTGAGGTGATCTGAACGTGATTCCGATAGTACCTCTCTTCATTTGCAATCTGTAGCATTTGTCATGTGCAACCGCCCCAACAAGTAGCACTTACTGTAGTCAAAATACAAGGCAATGCTCAAGTTGGGCCAATAACTCAAACTCTCAGTGAAAAATCTTCTTTACTCATGAGGTTCCCTCGGAGTCTAGAGATGTTTCTTTCTGGCCTCTTCTGCGTTGCGTCCTGTTAGCAGTGAAAGTGGTTCACAGATTTGCCCATCTTAAATACACAGTGCTACCGTTCAACCCAACCCCGCCTTCATTTTCATCAAGTTTCAATGGCCGTGACAACGGTCAGGAAACAATCACATTCTTTGTATGTGAATAGACAACCGTCATCTCAAATTCATGCTGGCCGTTAGCAGATGTTGAGTGGTCAATTAGATTGCAATGAGTTTGCATTGATGCAACACATTGCCACCTGGAGGACCTAGTTGACACTACATCAAAAGAACTGCAATCAATACAGAGAAGTAGAGTTAGCACTGAATGGCTACTTCAACAAAGGGGAAAAAAGATCCAAAAACTCATTCTGACATGGGGGGCATGTGTATACAAATTGTGAATCTGGATCAAGTCTAGGTAGTGACACAGTATAGAATCACACCCCAACTTCAAAGCACTTTCCTTTGTTTTGTTCAAAGAATGTGGCTAAAGTTGAGGTGTATCTCTTACTGAGGTTTTCAATTCACACACAGATCACACATCTGAAGATGCAGTGGTCAATACAACTACCCCAACAACAAGCACTTACTGCATTGAGAACCAAAGTTAGTGTTTGTGTTAGGGTAATAATGATGACAGTCTAGACAGACATGACAAAAACTTGAATTGCCATCAATGTCATGAGAAATACACCCCAACTATATAGCACTTTCTTAATGTTGAAGTCAGAGAGTTGCTTAAGTTGAAGTGTATCTCTCACCGAAATTTGTCTCTGAATTAAAAAAGTGGTTTCCTCTTCTTCCATCCGCTTTGTAGAGATATATGTATGAAGGAATCTGTCCCAACCAAGACAACCCCAAAAACTAGCACTTATGAATGCAAGAATCATCAGTGGCTGTATTTGAGGTGATCTGAGAGTGATTTCCGCAAGAAATGTCTCCTCATATGTACAGTTACTTATGTCAATGAAAACTGCCCCAACAAGTAGCACTTACTGAATTGAACATTCAGTGCTCATGTCAGGGTAAAGCCAAAAACTCATCCAGTGCAGCATTCATGTAACAACTGATTTAGAATGGGCGTTTGGAAAAATAGCTTGAAAGGAGCCTGGGAAATCAGAGGTCAGAAAAACTACCCCAACAAGTAGCACTTACTGCATTCAGGACCCAAGTCAGTGCTTCTGTTCAGGTAATGTTAGTGACCGATTCATACATTTCCCGTGTCATGTAAAACTGATGTGAAATGACTCTCTGCATTTATCTGATGATATGTCTGTTGAAGAACTCACAACCAAGACAACCCCAAAGAGAAGCACTTATGAAAACCAGAATCATCAGTGTCTCTGTTTGAGGTGATCTGAACGTGATTCCGATAGTACCTCTCTTCATTTGCAATCTGTAGCATTTGTCATGTGCAACCGCCCCAACAAGTAGCACTTACTGTAGTCAAAATACAAGGCAATGCTCAAGTTGGGCCAATAACTCAAACTCTCAGTGAAAAATCTTCTTTACTCATGAGGTTCCCTCGGAGTCTAGAGATGTTTCTTTCTGGCCTCTTCTGCGTTGCGTCCTGTTAGCAGTGAAAGTGGTGCACAGATTTGCCCATCTTAAATACACAGTGCTACCGTTCAACCCAACCCCGCCTTCATTTTCATCAAGTTTCAATGGCCGTGACAACGGTCAGGAAACAATCACATTCTTTGTATGTGAATAGACAACCGTCATCTCAAATTCATGCTGGCCGTTAGCAGATGTTGAGTGGTCAATTAGATTGCAATGAGTTTGCATTGATGCAACACATTGCCACCTGGAGGACCTAGTTGACACTACATCAAAAGAACTGCAATCAATACAGAGAAGTAGAGTTAGCACTGAATGGCTACTTCAACAAAGGGGGAAAAAGATCCAAAAACTCATTCTGACATGGGGGGCATGTGTATACAAATTGTGAATCTGGATCAAGTCTAGGTAGTGACACAGTATAGAATCACACCCCAACTTCAAAGCACTTTCCTTTGTTTTGTTCAAAGAATGTGGCTAAAGTTGAGGTGTATCTCTTACTGAGGTTTTCAATTCACACACAGATCACACATCTGAAGATGCAGTGGTCAATACAACTACCCCAACAACAAGCACTTACTGCATTGAGAACCAAAGTTAGTGTTTGTGTTAGGGTAATAATGATGACAGTCTAGACAGACATGACAAAAACTTGAATTGCCATCAATGTCATGAGAAATACACCCCAACTATATAGCACTTTCTTAATGTTGAAGTCAGAGAGTTGCTTAAGTTGAAGTGTATCTCTCACCGAAATTTGTCTCTGAATTAAAAAAGTGGTTTCCTCTTCTTCCATCCGCTTTGTAGAGATATATGTATGAAGGAATCTGTCCCAACCAAGACAACCCCAAAAACTAGCACTTATGAATGCAAGAATCATCAGTGGCTGTATTTGAGGTGATCTGAGAGTGATTTCCGCAAGAAATGTCTCCTCATATGTACAGTTACTTATGTCAATGAAAACTGCCCCAACAAGTAGCACTTACTGAATTGAACATTCAGTGCTCATGTCAGGGTAAAGCCAAAAACTCATCCAGTGCAGCATTCATGTAACAACTGATTTAGAATGGGCGTTTGGAAAAATAGCTTGAAAGGAGCCTGGGAAATCAGAGGTCAGAAAAACTACCCCAACAAGTAGCACTTACTGCATTCAGGACCCAAGTCAGTGCTTCTGTTCAGGTAATGTTAGTGACCGATTCATACATTTCCCGTGTCATGTAAAACTGATGTGAAATGACTCTCTGCATTTATCTGATGATATGTCTGTTGAAGAACTCACAACCAAGACAACCCCAAAGAGAAGCACTTATGAAAACCAGAATCATCAGTGTCTCTGTTTGAGGTGATCTGAACGTGATTCCGATAGTACCTCTCTTCATTTGCAATCTGTAGCATTTGTCATGTGCAACCGCCCCAACAAGTAGCACTTACTGTAGTCAAAATACAAGGCAATGCTCAAGTTGGGCCAATAACTCAAACTCTCAGTGAAAAATCTTCTTTACTCATAAGGTTCCCTCGGAGTCTAGAGATGTTTCTTTCTGGCCTCTTCTGCGTTGCGTCCTGTTAGCAGTGAAAGTGGTGCACAGATTTGCCCATCTTAAATACACAGTGCTACCGTTCAACCCAACCCCGCCTTCATTTTCATCAAGTTTCAATGGCCGTGACAACGGTCAGGAAACAATCACATTCTTTGTACGTGAATAGACAACCGTCATCTCAAATTCATGCTGGCCGTTAGCAGATGTTGAGTGGTCAATTAGATTGCAATGAGTTTGCATTGATGCAACACATTGCCACCTGGAGGACCTAGTTGACACTACATCAAAAGAACTGCAATCAATACAGAGAAGTAGAGTTAGCACTGAATGGCTACTTCAACAAAGGGGAAAAAAGATCCAAAAACTCATTCTGACATGGGGGGCATGTGTATACAAATTGTGAATCTGGATCAAGTCTAGGTAGTGACACAGTATAGAATCACACCCCAACTTCAAAGCACTTTCCTTTGTTTTGTTCAAAGAATGTGGCTAAAGTTGAGGTGTATCTCTTACTGAGGTTTTCAATTCACACACAGATCACACATCTGAAGATGCAGTGGTCAATACAACTACCCCAACAACAAGCACTTACTGCATTGAGAACCAAAGTTAGTGTTTGTGTTAGGGTAATAATGATGACAGTCTAGACAGACATGACAAAAACTTGAATTGCCATCAATGTCATGAGAAATACACCCCAACTATATAGCACTTTCTTAATGTTGAAGTCAGAGAGTTGCTTAAGTTGAAGTGTATCTCTCACCGAAATTTGTCTCTGAATTAAAAAAGTGGTTTCCTCTTCTTCCATCCGCTTTGTAGAGATATATGTATGAAGGAATCTGTCCCAACCAAGACAACCCCAAAAACTAGCACTTATGAATGCAAGAATCATCAGTGGCTGTATTTGAGGTGATCTGAGAGTGATTTCCGCAAGAAATGTCTCCTCATATGTACAGTTACTTATGTCAATGAAAACTGCCCCAACAAGTAGCACTTACTGAATTGAACATTCAGTGCTCATGTCAGGGTAAAGCCAAAAACTCATCCAGTGCAGCATTCATGTAACAACTGATTTAGAATGGGCGTTTGGAAAAATAGCTTGAAAGGAGCCTGGGAAATCAGAGGTCAGAAAAACTACCCCAACAAGTAGCACTTACTGCATTCAGGACCCAAGTCAGTGCTTCTGTTCAGGTAATGTTAGTGACCGATTCATACATTTCCCGTGTCATGTAAAACTGATGTGAAATGACTCTCTGCATTTATCTGATGATATGTCTGTTGAAGAACTCACAACCAAGACAACCCCAAAGAGAAGCACTTATGAAAACCAGAATCATCAGTGTCTCTGTTTGAGGTGATCTGAACGTGATTCCGATAGTACCTCTCTTCATTTGCAATCTGTAGCATTTGTCATGTGCAACCGCCCCAACAAGTAGCACTTACTGTAGTCAAAATACAAGGCAATGCTCAAGTTGGGCCAATAACTCAAACTCTCAGTGAAAAATCTTCTTTACTCATGAGGTTCCCTCGGAGTCTAGAGATGTTTCTTTCTGGCCTCTTCTGCGTTGCGTCCTGTTAGCAGTGAAAGTGGTGCACAGATTTGCCCATCTTAAATACACAGTGCTACCGTTCAACCCAACCCCGCCTTCATTTTCATCAAGTTTCAATGGCCGTGACAACGGTCAGGAAACAATCACATTCTTTGTACGTGAATAGACAACCGTCATCTCAAATTCATGCAGGCCGTTAGCAGATGTTGAGTGGTCAATTAGATTGCAGTGAGTTTGCATTGATGCAACACATTGCCACCTGGAGGACCTAGTTGACACTACATCAAAAGAACTGCAATCAATACAGAGAAGTAGAGTTAGCACTGAATGGCTACTTCAACAAAGGGGAAAAAAGATCCAAAAACTCATTCTGACATGGGGGGCATGTGTATACAAATTGTGAATCTGGATCAAGTCTAGGTAGTGACACAGTATAGAATCACACCCCAACTTCAAAGCACTTTCCTTTGTTTTGTTCAAAGAATGTGGCTAAAGTTGAGGTGTATCTCTTACTGAGGTTTTCAATTCACACACAGATCACACATCTGAAGATGCAGTGGTCAATACAACTACCCCAACAACAAGCACTTACTGCATTGAGAACCAAAGTTAGTGTTTGTGTTAGGGTAATAATGATGACAGTCTAGACAGACATGACAAAAACTTGAATTGCCATCAATGTCATGAGAAATACACCCCAACTATATAGCACTTTCTTAATGTTGAAGTCAGAGAGTTGCTTAAGTTGAAGTGTATCTCTCACCGAAATTTGTCTCTGAATTAAAAAAGTGGTTTCCTCTTCTTCCATCCGCTTTGTAGAGATATATGTATGAAGGAATCTGTCCCAACCAAGACAACCCCAAAAACTAGCACTTATGAATGCAAGAATCATCAGTGGCTGTATTTGAGGTGATCTGAGAGTGATTTCCGCAAGAAATGTCTCCTCATATGTACAGTTACTTATGTCAATGAAAACTGCCCCAACAAGTAGCACTTACTGAATTGAACATTCAGTGCTCATGTCAGGGTAAAGCCAAAAACTCATCCAGTGCCAAAACAGCATTAATGAAAAAGTAACAACTGATTTAGAATGGGCGTTTGGAAAAATAGCTTGAAAGGAGCCTGGGAAATCAGGGGTCAGAAAAACTACCCCAACAAGTAGAACTTACTGCATTCAGGACCCAAGTCAGTGCTTCTGTTCAGGTAATGTTAGTGACCGATTCATACATTTCCCGTGTCATGTAAAACTGATGTGAAATGACTCTCTGCATTTATCTGATGATATGTCTGTTGAAGAACTCACAACCAAGACAACCCCAAAGAGAAGCACTTATGAAAACCAGAATCATCAGTGTCTCTGTTTGAGGTGATCTGAACGTGATTCCGATAGTACCTCTCTTCATTTGCAATCTGTAGCATTTGTCATGTGCAACCGCCCCAACAAGTAGCACTTACTGTAGTCAAAATACAAGGCAATGCTCAAGTTGGGCCAATAACTCAAACTCTCAGTGAAAAATCTTCTTTACTCATGAGGTTCCCTCGGAGTCTAGAGATGTTTCTTTCTGGCCTCTTCTGCGTTGCGTCCTGTTAGCAGTGAAAGTGGTGCACAGATTTGCCCATCTTAAATACACAGTGCTACCGTTCAACCCAACCCCGCCTTCATTTTCATCAAGTTTCAATGGCCGTGACAACGGTCAGGAAACAATCACATTCTTTGTATGTGAATAGACAACCGTCATCTCAAATTCATGCTGGCCGTTAGCAGATGTTGAGTGGTCAATTAGATTGCAATGAGTTTGCATTGATGCAACACATTGCCACCTGGAGGACCTAGTTGACACTACATCAAAAGAACTGCAATCAATACAGAGAAGTAGAGTTAGCACTGAATGGCTACTTCAACAAAGGGGAAAAAAGATCCAAAAACTCATTCTGACATGGTGGGCATGTGTATACAAATTGTGAATCTGGATCAAGTCTAGGTAGTGACACAGTATAGAATCACACCCCAACTTCAAAGCACTTTCCTTTGTTTTGTTCAAAGAATGTGGCTAAAGTTGAGGTGTATCTCTTACTGAGGTTTTCAATTCACACACAGATCACACATCTGAAGATGCAGTGGTCAATACAACTACCCCAACAACAAGCACTTACTGCATTGAGAACCAAAGTTAGTGTTTGTGTTAGGGTAATAATGATGACAGTCTAGACAGACATGACAAAAACTTGAATTGCCATCAATGTCATGAGAAATACACCCCAACTATATAGCACTTTCTTAATGTTGAAGTCAGAGAGTTGCTTAAGTTGAAGTGTATCTCTCACCGAAATTTGTCTCTGAATTAAAAAAGTGGTTTCCTCTTCTTCCATCCGCTTTGTAGAGATATATGTATGAAGGAATCTGTCCCAACCAAGACAACCCCAAAAACTAGCACTTATGAATGCAAGAATCATCAGTGGCTGTATTTGAGGTGATCTGAGAGTGATTTCCGCAAGAAATGTCTCCTCATATGTACAGTTACTTATGTCAATGAAAACTGCCCCAACAAGTAGCACTTACTGAATTGAACATTCAGTGCTCATGTCAGGGTAAAGCCAAAAACTCATCCAGTGCAGCATTCATGTAACAACTGATTTAGAATGGGCGTTTGGAAAAATAGCTTGAAAGGAGCCTGGGAAATCAGAGGTCAGAAAAACTACCCCAACAAGTAGCACTTACTGCATTCAGGACCCAAGTCAGTGCTTCTGTTCAGGTAATGTTAGTGACCGATTCATACATTTCCTGTGTCATGTAAAACTGATGTGAAATGACTCTCTGCATTTATCTGATGATATGTCTGTTGAAGAACTCACAACCAAGACAACCCCAAAGAGAAGCACTTATGAAAACCAGAATCATCAGTGTCTCTGTTTGAGGTGATCTGAACGTGATTCCGATAGTACCTCTCTTCATTTGCAATCTGTAGCATTTGTCATGTGCAACCGCCCCAACAAGTAGCACTTACTGTAGTCAAAATACAAGGCAATGCTCAAGTTGGGCCAATAACTCAAACTCTCAGTGAAAAATCTTCTTTACTCATGAGGTTCCCTCGGAGTCTAGAGATGTTTCTTTCTGGCCTCTTCTGCGTTGCGTCCTGTTAGCAGTGAAAGTGGTGCACAGATTTGCCCATCTTAAATACACAGTGCTACCGTTCAACCCAACCCCGCCTTCATTTTCATCAAGTTTCAATGGCCGTGACAACGGTCAGGAAACAATCACATTCTTTGTATGTGAATAGACAACCGTCATCTCAAATTCATGCTGGCCGTTAGCAGATGTTGAGTGGTCAATTAGATTGCAATGAGTTTGCATTGATGCAACACATTGCCACCTGGAGGACCTAGTTGACACTACATCAAAAGAACTGCAATCAATACAGAGAAGTAGAGTTAGCACTGAATGGCTACTTCAACAAAGGGGAAAAAAGATCCAAAAACTCATTCTGACATGGGAGGCATGTGTATACAAATTGTGAATCTGGATCAAGTCTAGGTAGTGACACAGTATAGAATCACACCCCAACTTCAAAGCACTTTCCTTTGTTTTGTTCAAAGAATGTGGCTAAAGTTGAGGTGTATCTCTTACTGAGGTTTTCAATTCACACACAGATCACACATCTGAAGATGCAGTGGTCAATACAACTACCCCAACAACAAGCACTTACTGCATTGAGAACCAAAGTTAGTGTTTGTGTTAGGGTAATAATGATGACAGTCTAGACAGACATGACAAAAACTTGAATTGCCATCAATGTCATGAGAAATACACCCCAACTATATAGCACTTTCTTAATGTTGAAGTCAGAGAGTTGCTTAAGTTGAAGTGTATCTCTCACCGAAATTTGTCTCTGAATTAAAAAAGTGGTTTCCTCTTCTTCCATCCGCTTTGTAGAGATATATGTATGAAGGAATCTGTCCCAACCAAGACAACCCCAAAAACTAGCACTTATGAATGCAAGAATCATCAGTGGCTGTATTTGAGGTGATCTGAGAGTGATTTCCGCAAGAAATGTCTCCTCATACGTACAGTTACTTATGTCAATGAAAACTGCCCCAACAAGTAGCACTTACTGAATTGAACATTCAGTGCTCATGTCAGGGTAAAGCCAAAAACTCATCCAGTGCAGCATTCATGTAACAACTGATTTAGAATGGGCGTTTGGAAAAATAGCTTGAAAGGAGCCTGGGAAATCAGAGGTCAGAAAAACTACCCCAACAAGTAGCACTTACTGCATTCAGGACCCAAGTCAGTGCTTCTGTTCAGGTAATGTTAGTGACCGATTCATACATTTCCCGTGTCATGTAAAACTGATGTGAAATGACTCTCTGCATTTATCTGATGATATGTCTGTTGAAGAACTCACAACCAAGACAACCCCAAAGAGAAGCACTTATGAAAACCAGAATCATCAGTGTCTCTGTTTGAGGTGATCTGAACGTGATTCCGATAGTACCTCTCTTCATTTGCAATCTGTAGCATTTGTCATGTGCAACCGCCCCAACAAGTAGCACTTACTGTAGTCAAAATACAAGGCAATGCTCAAGTTGGGCCAATAACTCAAACTCTCAGTGAAAAATCTTCTTTACTCATGAGGTTCCCTCGGAGTCTAGAGATGTTTCTTTCTGGCCTCTTCTGCGTTGCGTCCTGTTAGCAGTGAAAGTGGTGCACAGATTTGCCCATCTTAAATACACAGTGCTACCGTTCAACCCAACCCCGCCTTCATTTTCATCAAGTTTCAATGGCCGTGACAACGGTCAGGAAACAATCACATTCTTTGTACGTGAATAGACAACCGTCATCTCATATTCATGCTGGCCGTTAGCAGATGTTGAGTGGTCAATTAGATTGCAATGAGTTTGCATTGATGCAACACATTGCCACCTGGAGGACCTAGTTGACACTACATCAAAAGAACTGCAATCAATACAGAGAAGTAGAGTTAGCACTGAATGGCTACTTCAACAAAGGGGAAAAAAGATCCAAAAACTCATTCTGACATGGGGGGCATGTGTATACAAATTGTGAATCTGGATCAAGTCTAGGTAGTGACACAGTATAGAATCACACTCCAACTTCAAAGCACTTTCCTTTGTTTTGTTCAAAGAATGTGGCTAAAGTTGAGGTGTATCTCTTACTGAGGTTTTCAATTCACACACAGATCACACATCTGAAGATGCAGTGGTCAATACAACTACCCCAACAACAAGCACTTACTGCATTGAGAACCAAAGTTAGTGTTTGTGTTAGGGTAATAATGATGACAGTCTAGACAGACATGACAAAAACTTGAATTGCCATCAATGTCATGAGAAATACACCCCAACTATATAGCACTTTCTTAATGTTGAAGTCAGAGAGTTGCTTAAGTTGAAGTGTATCTCTCACCGAAATTTGTCTCTGAATTAAAAAAGTGGTTTCCTCTTCTTCCATCCGCTTTGTAGAGATATATGTATGAAGGAATCTGTCCCAACCAAGACAACCCCAAAAACTAGCACTTATGAATGCAAGAATCATCAGTGGCTGTATTTGAGGTGATCTGAGAGTGATTTCCGCAAGAAATGTCTCCTCATATGTACAGTTACTTATGTCAATGAAAACTGCCCCAACAAGTAGCACTTACTGAATTGAACATTCAGTGCTCATGTCAGGGTAAAGCCAAAAACTCATCCAGTGCAGCATTCATGTAACAACTGATTTAGAATGGGCGTTTGGAAAAATAGCTTGAAAGGAGCCTGGGAAATCAGGGGTCAGAAAAACTACCCCAACAAGTAGCACTTACTGCATTCAGGACCCAAGTCAGTGCTTCTGTTCAGGTAATGTTAGTGACCGATTCATACATTTCCCGTGTCATGTAAAACTGATGTGAAATGACTCTCTGCATTTATCTGATGATATGTCTGTTGAAGAACTCACAACCAAGACAACCCCAAAGAGAAGCACTTATGAAAACCAGAATCATCAGTGTCTCTGTTTGAGGTGATCTGAACGTGATTCCGATAGTACCTCTCTTCATTTGCAATCTGTAGCATTTGTCATGTGCAACCGCCCCAACAAGTAGCACTTACTGTAGTCAAAATACAAGGCAATGCTCAAGTTGGGCCAATAACTCAAACTCTCAGTGAAAAATCTTCTTTACTCATGAGGTTCCCTCGGAGTCTAGAGATGTTTCTTTCTGGCCTCTTCTGCGTTGCGTCCTGTTAGCAGTGAAAGTGGTGCACAGATTTGCCCATCTTAAATACACAGTGCTACCGTTCAACCCAACCCCGCCTTCATTTTCATCAAGTTTCAATGGCCGTGACAACGGTCAGGAAACAATCACATTCTTTGTACGTGAATAGACAACCGTCATCTCATATTCATGCTGGCCGTTAGCAGATGTTGAGTGGTCAATTAGATTGCAATGAGTTTGCATTGATGCAACACATTGCCACCTGGAGGACCTAGTTGACACTACATCAAAAGAACTGCAATCAATACAGAGAAGTAGAGTTAGCACTGAATGGCTACTTCAACAAAGGGGAAAAAAGATCCAAAAACTCATTCTGACATGGGGGGCATGTGTATACAAATTGTGAATCTGGATCAAGTCTAGGTAGTGACACAGTATAGAATCACACCCCAACTTCAAAGCACTTTCCTTTGTTTTGTTCAAAGAATGTGGCTAAAGTTGAGGTGTATCTCTTACTGAGGTTTTCAATTCACACACAGATCACACATCTGAAGATGCAGTGGTCAATACAACTACCCCAACAACAAGCACTTACTGCATTGAGAACCAAAGTTAGTGTTTGTGTTAGGGTAATAATGATGACAGTCTAGACAGACATGACAAAAACTTGAATTGCCATCAATGTCATGAGAAATACACCCCAACTATATAGCACTTTCTTAATGTTGAAGTCAGAGAGTTGCTTAAGTTGAAGTGTATCTCTCACCGAAATTTGTCTCTGAATTAAAAAAGTGGTTTCCTCTTCTTCCATCCGCTTTGTAGAGATATATGTATGAAGGAATCTGTCCCAACCAAGACAACCCCAAAAACTAGCACTTATGAATGCAAGAATCATCAGTGGCTGTATTTGAGGTGATCTGAGAGTGATTTCCGCAAGAAATGTCTCCTCATATGTACAGTTACTTATGTCAATGAAAACTGCCCCAACAAGTGGCACTTACTGAATTGAACATTCAGTGCTCATGTCAGGGTAAAGCCAAAAACTCATCCGGTGCCAAAACAGCATTCATGTAACAACTGATTTAGAATGGGCGTTTGGAAAAATAGCTTGAAAGGAGCCTGGGAAATCAGAGGTCAGAAAAACTACCCCAACAAGTAGCACTTACTGCATTCAGGACCCAAGTCAGTGCTTCTGTTCAGGTAATGTTAGTGACCGATTCATACATTTCCCATGTCATGTAAAACTGATGTGAAATGACTCTCTGCATTTATCTGATGATATGTCTGTTGAAGAACTCACAACCAAGACAACCCCAAAGAGAAGCACTTATGAAAACCAGAATCATCAGTGTCTCTGTTTGAGGTGATCTGAACGTGATTCCGATAGTACCTCTCTTCATTTGCAATCTGTAGCATTTGTCATGTGCAACCGCCCCAACAAGTAGCACTTACTGTAGTCAAAATACAAGGCAATGCTCAAGTTGGGCCAATAACTCAAACTCTCAGTGAAAAATCTTCTTTACTCATGAGGTTCCCTCGGAGTCTAGAGATGTTTCTTTCTGGCCTCTTCTGCGTTGCGTCCTGTTAGCAGTGAAAGTGGTGCACAGATTTGCCCATCTTAAATACACAGTGCTACCGTTCAACCCAACCCCGTCTTCATTTTCATCAAGTTTCAATGGCCGTGACAACGGTCAGGAAACAATCACATTCTTTGTACGTGAATAGACAACCGTCATCTCATATTCATGCTGGCCGTTAGCAGATGTTGAGTGGTCAATTAGATTGCAATGAGTTTGCATTGATGCAACACATTGCCACCTGGAGGACCTAGTTGACACTACATCAAAAGAACTGCAATCAATACAGAGAAGTAGAGTTAGCACTGAATGGCTACTTCAACAAAGGGGGAAAAAGATCCAAAAACTCATTCTGACATGGGGGGCATGTGTATACAAATTGTGAATCTGGATCAAGTCTAGGTAGTGACACAGTATAGAATCACACCCCAACTTCAAAGCACTTTCCTTTGTTTTGTTCAAAGAATGTGGCTAAAGTTGAGGTGTATCTCTTACTGAGGTTTTCAATTCACACACAGATCACACATCTGAAGATGCAGTGGTCAATACAACTACCCCAACAACAAGCACTTACTGCATTGAGAACCAAAGTTAGTGTTTGTGTTAGGGTAATAATGATGACAGTCTAGACAGACATGACAAAAACTTGAATTGCCATCAATGTCATGAGAAATACACCCCAACTATATAGCACTTTCTTAATGTTGAAGTCAGAGAGTTGCTTAAGTTGAAGTGTATCTCTCACCGAAATTTGTCTCTGAATTAAAAAAGTGGTTTCCTCTTCTTCCATCCGCTTTGTAGAGATATATGTATGAAGGAATCTGTCCCAACCAAGACAACCCCAAAAACTAGCACTTATGAATGCAAGAATCATCAGTGGCTGTATTTGAGGTGATCTGAGAGTGATTTCCGCAAGAAATGTCTCCTCATATGTACAGTTACTTATGTCAATGAAAACTGCCCCAACAAGTAGCACTTACTGAATTGAACATTCAGTGCTCATGTCAGGGTAAAGCCAAAAACTCATCCAGTGCAGCATTCATGTAACAACTGATTTAGACTGGGCGTTTGGAAAAATAGCTTGAAAGGAGCCTGGGAAATCAGAGGTCAGAAAAACTACCCCAACAAGTAGCACTTACTGCATTCAGGACCCAAGTCAGTGCTTCTGTTCAGGTAATGTTAGTGACCGATTCATACATTTCCCGTGTCATGTAAAACTGATGTGAAATGACTCTCTGCATTTATCTGATGATATGTCTGTTGAAGAACTCACAACCAAGACAACCCCAAAGAGAAGCACTTATGAAAACCAGAATCATCAGTGTCTCTGTTTGAGGTGATCTGAACGTGATTCCGATAGTACCTCTCTTCATTTGCAATCTGTAGCATTTGTCATGTGCAACCGCCCCAACAAGTAGCACTTACTGTAGTCAAAATACAAGGCAATGCTCAAGTTGGGCCAATAACTCAAACTCTCAGTGAAAAATCTTCTTTACTCATGAGGTTCCCTCGGAGTCTAGAGATGTTTCTTTCTGGCCTCTTCTGCGTTGCGTCCTGTTAGCAGTGAAAGTGGTGCACAGATTTGCCCATCTTAAATACACAGTGCTACCGTTCAACCCAACCCCGCCTTCATTTTCATCAAGTTTCAATGGCCGTGACAACGGTCAGGAAACAATCACATTCTTTGTACGTGAATAGACAACCGTCATCTCATATTCATGCTGGCCGTTAGCAGATGTTGAGTGGTCAATTAGATTGCAATGAGTTTGCATTGATGCAACACATTGCCACCTGGAGGACCTAGTTGACACTACATCAAAAGAACTGCAATCAATACAGAGAAGTAGAGTTAGCACTGAATGGCTACTTCAACAAAGGGGAAAAAAGATCCAAAAACTCATTCTGACATGGGGGGCATGTGTATACAAATTGTGAATCTGGATCAAGTCTAGGTAGTGACACAGTATAGAATCACACCCCAACTTCAAAGCACTTTCCTTTGTTTTGTTCAAAGAATGTGGCTAAAGTTGAGGTGTATCTCTTACTGAGGTTTTCAATTCACACACAGATCACACATCTGAAGATGCAGTGGTCAATACAACTACCCCAACAACAAGCACTTACTGCATTGAGAACCAAAGTTAGTGTTTGTGTTAGGGTAATAATGATGACAGTCTAGACGGACATGACAAAAACTTGAATTGCCATCAATGTCATGAGAAATACACCCCAACTATATAGCACTTTCTTAATGTTGAAGTCAGAGAGTTGCTTAAGTTGAAGTGTATCTCTCACCGAAATTTGTCTCTGAATTAAAAAAGTGGTTTCCTCTTCTTCCATCCGCTTTGTAGAGATATATGTATGAAGGAATCTGTCCCAACCAAGACAACCCCAAAAACTAGCACTTATGAATGCAAGAATCATCAGTGGCTGTATTTGAGGTGATCTGAGAGTGATTTCCGCAAGAAATGTCTCCTCATATGTACAGTTACTTATGTCAATGAAAACTGCCCCAACAAGTGGCACTTACTGAATTGAACATTCAGTGCTCATGTCAGGGTAAAGCCAAAAACTCATCCAGTGCCAAAACAGCATTCATGTAACAACTGATTTAGAATGGGCGTTTGGAAAAATAGCTTGAAAGGAGCCTGGGAAATCAGGGGTCAGAAAAACTACCCCAACAAGTAGCACTTACTGCATTCAGGACCCAAGTCAGTGCTTCTGTTCAGGTAATGTTAGTGACCGATTCATACATTTCCCGTGTCATGTAAAACTGATGTGAAATGACTCTCTGCATTTATCTGATGATATGTCTGTTGAAGAACTCACAACCAAGACAACCCCAAAGAGAAGCACTTATGAAAACCAGAATCATCAGTGTCTCTGTTTGAGGTGATCTGAACGTGATTCCGATAGTACCTCTCTTCATTTGCAATCTGTAGCATTTGTCATGTGCAACCGCCCCAACAAGTAGCACTTACTGTAGTCAAAATGCTCAAGTTGGGCCAATAACTCAAACTCTCAGTGAAAAATCTTCTTTACTCATGAGGTTCCCTCGGAGTCTAGAGATGTTTCTTTCTGGCCTCTTCTGCGTTGCGTCCTGTTAGCAGTGAAAGTGGTGCACAGATTTGCCCATCTTAAATACACAGTGCTACCGTACAACCCAACCCCGCCTTCATTTTCATCAAGTTTCAATGGCCGTGACAACGGTCAGGAAACAATCACATTCTTTGTACGTGAATAGACAACCGTCATCTCAAATTCATGCAGGCCATTAGCAGATGTTGAGTGGTCAATTAGATTGCAGTGAGTTTGCATTGATGCAACACATTGCCACCTGGAGGACCTAGTTGACACTACATCAAAAGAACTGCAATCAATACAGAGAAGTAGAGTTAGCACTGAATGGCTACTTCAACAAAGGGGAAAAAAGATCCAAAAACTCATTCTGACATGGTGGGCATGTGTATACAAATTGTGAATCTGGATCAAGTCTAGGTAGTGACACAGTATAGAATCACACTCCAACTTCAAAGCACTTTCCTTTGTTTTGTTCAAAGAATGTGGCTAAAGTTGAGGTGTATCTCTTACTGAGGTTTTCAATTCACACACAGATCACACATCTGAAGATGCAGTGGTCAATACAACTACCCCAACAACAAGCACTTACTGCATTGAGAACCAAAGTTAGTTTTTGTGTTAGGGTAATAATGATGACAGTCTAGACAGACATGACAAAAACTTGAATTGCCATCAATGTCATGAGAAATACACCCCAACTATATAGCACTTTCTTAATGTTGAAGTCAGAGAGTTGCTTAAGTTGAAGTGTATCTCTCACCGAAATTTGTCTCTGAATTAAAAAAGTGGTTTCTTCTTCTTCCATCCGCTTTGTAGAGATATATGTATGAAGGAATCTGTCCCAACCAAGACAACCCCAAAAACTAGCACTTATGAATGCAAGAATCATCAGTGGCTGTATTTGAGGTGATCTGAGAGTGATTTCCGCAAGAAATGTCTGCTCATATGTACAGTTACTTATGTCAATGAAAACTGCCCCAACAAGTAGCACTTACTGAATTGAACATTCAGTGCTCATGTCAGGGTAAAGCCAAAAACTCATCCAGTGCCAAAACAGCATTAATGAAAAAGTAACAACTGATTTAGAATGGGCGTTTGGAAAAATAGCTTGAAAGGAGCCTGGGAAATCAGGGGTCAGAAAAACTACCCCAACAAGTAGAACTTACTGCATTCAGGACCCAAGTCAGTGCTTCTGTTCAGGTAATGTTAGTGACCGATTCATACATTTCCCGTGTCATGTAAAACTGATGTGAAATGACTCTCTGCATTTATCTGATGATATGTCTGTTGAAGAACTCACAACCAAGACAACCCCAAAGAGAAGCACTTATGAAAACCAGAATCATCAGTGTCTCTGTTTGAGGTGATCTGAACGTGATTCCGATAGTACCTCTCTTCATTTGCAATCTGTAGCATTTGTCATGTGCAACCGCCCCAACAAGTAGCACTTACTGTAGTCAAAATACAAGGCAATGCTCAAGTTGGGCCAATAACTCAAACTCTCAGTGAAAAATCTTCTTTACTCATGAGGTTCCCTCGGAGCCTAGAGATGTTTCTTTCTGGCCTCTTCTGCGTTGCGTCCTGTTAGCAGTGAAAGTGGTGCACAGATTTGCCCATCTTAAATACACAGTGCTACCGTTCAACCCAACCCCGCCTTCATTTTCATCAAGTTTCAATGGCCGTGACAACGGTCAGGAAACAATCACATTCTTTGTACGTGAATAGACAACCGTCATCTCAAATTCATGCAGGCCATTAGCAGATGTTGAGTGGTCAATTAGATTGCAGTGAGTTTGCATTGATGCAACACATTGCCACCTGGAGGACCTAGTTGACACTACATCAAAAGAACTGCAATCAATACAGAGAAGTAGAGTTAGCACTGAATGGCTACTTCAACAAAGGGGATATCTTACAAAAGACCCCCCAAAAAAGATCCAAAAACTCATTCTGACATGGGGGGCATGTGTATACAAATTGTGAATCTGGATAAAGTCTAGGTAGTGACACAGTATAGAATCACACCCCAACTTCAAAGCACTTTCCTTTGTTTTGTTCAAAGAATGTGGCTAAAGTTGAGGTGTATCTCTTACTGAGGTTTTCAATTCACACACAGATCACACATCTGAAGATGCAGTGGTCAATACAACTACCCCAACAACAAGCACTTACTGCATTGAGAACCAAAGTTAGTGTTTGTGTTAGGGTAATAATGATGACAGTCTAGACAGACATGACAAAAACTTGAATTGCCATCAATGTCATGAGAAATACATTAAAATAATTGCATCCTGTCAGTAGCGAAAGCGGTGCACAGATTTTCCCATCTTTAATTCATAAAGTGTTGCAAACAGTTGACAAAATATGGATGTAAGACTGAATAACATGGCAGTAGATGCACTGCACTTTGTAGCCATGTGTGCCAGTTCTAAGGTTCAATAAATAAACAGTGATGCATCCAGATGACCATTTCCCATGAAAACGGAATCATCAAGTAAAATATTAGGCAACTGAGACACAAAATGTCTCAAACCTCTTAAAAATGATCAATAAATCCATCCTACAAACACAGATGGTGAAAAAACAGAATCTCCATCTTTCCAAATATAGGAATTGACCCATCAAATGTTAATTTTTCAACAGTTTGTTTTGAATGGATGAAGATAATTGCATCCAGTAGACATAATTTGGAGGCCATCTTGAAAAATGGTGACCATATTTGATTTTTGCTTGACTAATGTTAATTTCTTAATAAGTAGACTAATAGTGAACCACATGCAAAATTTCATGCTTATATCATCATCTGATTGATTTTGCAGTCAGCTGCCCCACTATAGAGCCTTATGCAACAGCCTACTGGTTGCTTTATAGGCTCAACAGAGGAGATCAAGTAACGTGCTCAAATGCAAGTTGAAACAAACTCACTGCTAGAGCTTGTTCACAGAACATAGTGGGAAAAACTCAAGTAACCTGACACCTTATTATAAAGTGTTACCGGATGTTCTATATGGAATATTGCCAACACAATCAAGAATAGTCAATCAAGTTAAAATGGTCATGTTCATGTGGGTTCCTACACACACAGTTGGAAACAAGAAAGCAGAGAAGCTAGCTGTGGTGTATAAAAGAAAATTACGTAAAATGCTTAACAATGAGAAGATGCACTGTTATAATACCAGTGCTGTTTTGGGGCACTATGTGTTATCTGTTATCACCTGAAGGTGGCGCTAAGGTGCTTTGGGGGTGCTCAGTGTATGTAGGGAGCTGCTCAAGTGCAAACCTATGTTCACCTGCCTGTTAATAAAGTAGCAAGTAGCATAATAAAGTAGGATGGTGGTTTGCTAACTTCTTCTCTCTGTCCTTTTTTGCAGGAGATATATTTCCCCGCAAAGGTCTGTGATACACAACACTAGCCAAACAAGCAATAAAGAAATGTTGAAGTAAGTATTGAACTGTCAAAATCAGAGAGGAAATTTATCAAGACTGGCAACAAATTTGGGATCATGCAGCCAAAGGAAAACA
Organism: Thunnus maccoyii; assembly: GCF_910596095.1. Classification (NCBI taxonomy): domain Eukaryota; kingdom Metazoa; phylum Chordata; class Actinopteri; order Scombriformes; family Scombridae; genus Thunnus; species Thunnus maccoyii. Next base: position 28,375,622 of record NC_056546.1, read on the forward strand.
TTTACATTCAACATAGAATGTTGGGGGTGACAAGAAGCAGGGGTAAACATGGAGAGCGTGCCACAACTAGAAGAACGAGTATGGAACATAGTAATCTTAAAAGCACACTTTTCATTATAGGAAAACAGGCCATTGTGAACATGTGTCAGGAAGCAGAGAATTTAGGCCAGTGGTTCTCAAACCTTTTCACATCAAGGACCCCTATGCTGACAAATTAGACCACAGACCTACATTAAGATTTTGTCCCAGGGGCTCCCCATTACTCTCCCAATTTTATAGTGATACAAATTCAATACAATTGTTTCTCAGTTTCTGTGTGGGATATGTATTGTGGTACCTACCAGCGCGCTGTGGTTGTGTAAAACATACCGGAGGTGGATGGGAAATTGAATGATCCAAAAAGTATTTTATAGTATGGAGGTAGTGGAGAGGGCAGAAGACGGTTGTTTTTTTAGGGACTTTTTTTTGGATACTAAACCAGGAGGTGGCAGTAATGCAACATGAAGGATACTAACTGCCGTAAAACTCCAAAGAGAAAAAGATGAAGAAGCAGCAGATGGCTGATGTGAAAATCCTGCTGGACATTATGTGTTTTTAGAACATAACTATAGATTATAGGGACGGACATTCTGTCTCTTTTGAAGATTTAGGGTGAGTAAAAGAATCTAATACGTATACTGCTGTGTTATTTTAGTCAACGCAATGCAACATAGCTTGCTTTAGCTAAACAGCTAAGTTACTGTTATACGTTAGTGATGTTAAGGCTGCTGTATAGTCCCTCAGACATGCTTAACGGACGGTGAAAATCCAGTTAACCCCCCTCCCCCGGCACCTTTCCGACGGCGAATAGGTGCACGGTCATTTCTGTAACTTTCCGAAACGGACAAGCCGACATTCACTCCCCCTTCACGCAGTGATTGGCCAGCTGTGCAGAGGTGAGAGAGGAGCCACGGTTTCAACTTCTCTGTCTATCTCTCCTTTTTTATTCTTGATACAACTGTTTATTTCACGTTTCATGTGAACAGCTGAGTGCAACATTATGATTGTCTTCCAGGAGAGCCTGTCTGAAAATCTGCGCCCTTATCTGCCTGTTTAAAGATATCAGGTCTCCCCGCCCCCTCCCCTCTCTGTGACAGTCGCCTTTGAGTGAAGCCGTTCGGATCAACTATAAACACATTTGATTTCCGACGTGGTCGGACAGCACGTCGTAAGATGATTTTTCCTTAGCTATATACACCAGCCACTTCATTAGGTACATCTGTGCAATCTAATTGAATGTAATACAACAGCTCTGCCATAAGTTCTACTTTTACGAAGCGTATACATTTTTAGTTTTTGTTGTCAGAAAGGTGTACCTTCTACTTTATGTTTATTATCGAGGTCGTAGTGGATGGTGGTGTTGTACTGGAGTGCATTACATTAAAAAAGTGTTCCTAATATTTTTCCCCCTCATGTATGTTAATGGAGTGGACAAAATGTGAGAACACCATTCAATACACCGCCACGACCTCAATAATAAACATAAAGTAGAATAATCAACTTTCTGACAATGTCAACAAAAACTGAAAACGTATAAGCTTGATAAATGTAGATTTTTTATGGCAGAGCCATTGTATTGGATTGCATTAGATTGCACAGGTTTACCTATTAAAGTAGCCAGTGAGTGTATGAGCATCATAGCTCTCTATATGTAAATATCGGCCAGACTGAGTTTGTTGAGCCAAAAATGGACTTTGATAAAATGACGTTCACGTTCTGAAAATATCTATTTATGTATGCGTCGTAATTATTAATATGCTCAAACATCCAGGGGCTGCTCACAAATCACTGGAGGTCCTGAGCTAATTTCTGTGTGGTATTTATGTTTAGTAATAATCAAGACATCTTTAAATAAGCAGATTTTTAAATATAGTATGGCTGTATTGGTGAACGCTGGAGGTATTTGGCAACAAGTCTCCAGAGTCAATATTGGCTTTGCTAAACCAAATCTGTATTGCAGATTAATAGGCACCAAGGCCTGCTGTTGGAGGAAGGGTCTCTGGATTGTGCTGTGAGTGGAGGGGCATCTCAACAAGTTGCAATTTTTGAGTTCAATAGTCAAGTCAATGACTTTGACAAAAATGTTAAAACTGTATTCTTCGCACAGTGACAAATGATCTTGAATGGCTGTCCTGAAACATTCCTTAAGTTTGGTCAGCTTAAGTACCCCAACAAGTTAAACTTAAGAATTCAAGTTAGTGGCTATATTAAGTTTGATTTACTGTATACTTCAAACCAAATTCCTTTCAGGTGGTCTAATAGCATCTGAAACCCCCACCCATCATAGGCTGCTTTTCAGATGGTGGAGGAGGGGAGATTGTCTGACATTTTTTTAACTTCCCAAAACAGACAATCACACCCAAGTCAGTGACTGGCCAGGTGTATGAAGGTGTGAAAATTGTATTTATTTAGCACCTCTCTCAAACTGTTGTTTTTCATTCTTCACACAGCTACTTCCATTGCTTTCTGTGTTAAACCTGCAACCTGCGACATGAACCCCTTCGAGGAGAGACTGTCTGAGGCTGTGCGTCTTTATCCTCATTTGTATGATGCATCCCTCCGTGACTACAAAGATACACAGAAAACACTGAATTCTTGGCGACAGATTGGCGAGATAGTGGGATGTGGCCCAGAAGAGGTGAAAATGAAGTGGAACAAGCTTCGTGATCGCTTTGCAAAAGCAAAAAAGAGGGCGCTGAAGGGTAGGCAGAATGGAACAACTGGAGGGGAAAAGACTCCTGTTCTTTACACCCAACTGTCCTGGCTGTGCACCTTCGTCAAACACCGCCAGACAGTGGACAACATGGTCAAGGATGAGGTAATTATGTTTTGTCTTCTTCATGAATGTGCATTTACCACCACATAGGTCTGCTGTGTTTTTTGCTTGTTCTGTCTTTGCTCTTTTCTCGAAAGAGTTTTTTTCTCCTCAAAGATAGCCACTTCCCACTGCCAGCTAGCATGCTGCTTTTCTTGCCACTGAGCATGCTGCTAATATTACTAACTAGCTAGCACAAAGCAACTGACTGGAGCTGACACAACAATGGATGTGTTTTAATTCCTGAGTGTAAAACTTGCAATGCTGTCTCTGCAGAGAGAGACTGCTACATCGTCTGATGGGCCACAGTCGTCAGTCATCAATGCGAGTCAGCCAGAGATCAGCAGCCAGCCCCTTTGCTTGGCAAGCCGGGACACTGACCTCTCAGTGAGCCGTGGCCAGCACCACTACACACCCACCCAGCACAGCCACCTGTCAGAGAGCAGTGATACAAGCAGGCAGTCAGTCCTGGAATCCACCAGGGCATTGCAAGACAACCAGGGGGCACCGTTGGTGTGTTCCTCACCACAGTTGGATGTGGCAAGGAGGAGGAGGAAGGCAGCCAAGCGGCGGGCAGAGAGCGACGAGGAGGCATCTGTTTCGCAGCTCCTGTCATTTATTCAAGAGTGGAGTGCGTCATGGGTGGAGAGGCAGCGTAAACACATGGAGGAGCTGCAAATGTTGAGGCAGCCACAAGAGGACAAGTTTGCACAGCGATTTACATCTTTGATAGAGTTTGCCAGAACTCTGCCAACGCCCGAACTGGATGAGTTTGAGTTCAAGCTGGCGCAGCTTGTTTATGAGACTAAGAAGGGGCTCCAGGGAAAACTGTGAACATGAACACTGAACTGACTAAACACAGTTAATAAAGATGCTTTCTTGTTGTTGTTTTTTAAACATCAGTTTATTGTGTTTTTTTTTACACAATAAAACATTTGATTGAAGTCTGTCCTCTCTGTCTTACTTTGCAAATAATGTAGGTTGGGAGAATATGTTGTTTTAAGATGATATGTTTTAAAGACATCTATCCCATATGCATTACTCATATACAGTATTCATGCTTACATTTCTGTCTGTAGTCCTACTAGGGGATCAGTGGTTATGGTGGGAAGTGAAATGAGGTGGAACAACTTGGTTTCACAGTTTAAAAAGGATGATGCTAACGCATCCCATTTTAACATTATATGTAACACCAGGTAACACCATAGACACGTAAATGACATTATGTTTGGCAAGGCAAACTTAATTTCGTCACACATTTCACATAAAGGGGAAAATCAAATGTAACTTATCCTTAATGTTTTGTTCGAAGATTTTGTGTGTGGATATAATCACAGGATTATTACATCTGTAAACCCACAGAGTCCCCTTTTTCATATACACGATATATCTACAAGGATTGGATTATTGTGATTGCTTCTTGTGTTTACTAATCAGTACTGGCTGTTGAGAACAATCATGCACAGAACTTTGCTTCAAATACAATTTATTCCTCTATTGAAAATAGTTCCAATTTAGAGTGGTTTGCATTTACTGAACAAACAGACCTAAACACTCACCTGAAATTCTGCAGATCTGGAAAGTAAGAATAATATCACTTGTCTTTGTGTGTTTTCTACACTGCTGCTTCACTGCTTTTGGTGCACTGGGCCCATCACATGTTTTTCAGTATGAATTATCCACTGTGTGATATTTTTGATATTAACATAGAATCCAACATACTCCCTGTAACATGATATGTTTTATAGTACCTCTGTTCTCCCTGAAAATCATCACCTAGCTTTTCAAATTGGCCCTCTTCATCTCATTGCACTGGTTTGTTGATCCCGGCTAAATTCCAGTGGCTGGATATGAAACTCGGCTCAACTCAATGGTTAAACAGGAGACTGTTATTGCAAATTGTGTGTTAAGCAGCATTTTGGTCACAGCTGGTCCAAACTGAGTTCTTACCAGTGGGGTTTAATCCATAGACACACATATAAATTGACTGTGTGATTTGCATGCAAACTTCATGTGAGTCATCGTAAAGTAATAGCAACTGCTGCCATCAGATGAATGTAGTGGACTAACAAGTGCAATCTTGTAGGAGGGCTTCAACACAATAACAACAGAATTCACAGGTCACATTCATGAATGTGACTATATTGCAAAGGTGTGTTTCTGAGTCATTTAAACATTTGGATTAAATCTTTTTCTATTAATCTTTCATGAGACATTTCATTTTTAAGGTGTTTTGTATGTTAGTGCAGAGTTGATTATAAAATAAATTTTATTTATGTAGCATCTTTCAAGTGTTGTTTCGAAAAATGTGTTTTTCTTCTTGCTCCTACGGTTGAATGTTTGAGCTTCACTGTGCTGAATGATCTATGTGCAGAGTTTAACACTCTTAAGTTTGTTTGCACATTCATCTGCTGAAAGTGAAAAGTTTCTCTGTGCTCATTGAAAATCAGATTTTAAGGGGGGTATGATTTGTGACATTACAAATATTTTGGAAGCCAATTCTTGTCCAATAATCAACTTACACAAAAGTGATGTGGAAACTTGATGCCCTCAGTGCACACACACTGAAAATGGACTTTACAGTGAAGTAGGAGACATCTTCTGTCCAATGGTTAAACTTCTGAATAAAATAAAAATAAAATATATTTGCATATTTATAGATTGAGTAATTTTTAATGAGGAAGAAGGAGGAGATGTATTTTTGGTTATTTTAACAAACTAACTTTTTTGTGGAAAAAATATATCAGACACAAATTATTATTCAGTAGAGTAGTTTACAAACATCTTAAAAGATGTCTGAAGGGGGCCTTTAAATTGAGGCCTCCTAATTCGATTCTGGTGAAATGTTATATGATATACCTGTTTAAACCATGTACTGTTTATAAGATGTTTATACAGTATACAGTCTAAGGTATTAACTATGAAACTGTACAATGACAAGACCTTCATTTGTTTTAAATTCTCTAAGGGCAAGGGAAGTTGAATACATCTATGAACTGATCATAACTATCAAGATTTTTTTCAGATATAAAGGTGACGTCGTCTTGGTTATTCTATCTCCAAATGTACAAAGATTTCACCAAATTATGTCTGAACCAATGCATGTTGGTAGTGATGACCGTCGTTAACATTCTGGCATACAAGGCTTAATCAAACACTTCATGAAATAAGTACACACCCAATGCATTGTCACTGGGGCATTTTTAATATCTACTCCATTAACATATATGAGGGGGACAAAAATATTAGGAACACTTTTCAATATAATGCAGTCCATTACACCACCATCCCCACCACGACCTCAATAATAAACATAAAGTAGAATAATCAACTTTCTGACAGTGTCAACAAAAACTGAATTTATGGCAGAACTGTTGTATTGGATTGGATTAGATTGCACAAATGTTCCTAATAAAGCAGCTGGTGACACAGGAAAGATGCTGAACAAGTGGCCACTAAGCTCTCATTAAACAAAAACAAACTGTATCCACAGCATAGTGTTAATGGACAAATAATCAAAAATGTTGATGAGGTTAAATATTTAGGTATGACTTTGGATTCCAACTTGACTTTTGAAAGCCATATTAAAAGATGAGTCAAAAATTGAAATATAACATGGTTAAATTAAGACATATTAGGAACTCATTAACAATAGAAGCATCAAAAACATTTTTGCATGCAATGATTTTTTCACATCTTCATTATTGTATATCCTGCTGGTCCCAGGCCAGTAAGACTGTGCTGAAACCAAGTGAAATTCTTTTTAAACAAGCCTTAAATCATTAAATTACATGAAAATCTCATTCTGTTTTCAGAAGTTCAGTTGGTATTCCAGATAATTCACAATGCTGCTCCTCCACCACTGAAGAGCTTTTTTCATCTCTGCTCTGAGCAAATGAGCAGAACCTCTCAATCTGCTCTAAACTCAGACTTACACATCCCTATGTGGTGGACTGCTTTTGCATAATCTGCTTTTTCATTTACAGTAATCAAACATTGGGATATTCTTCCAGGTGAGTTTAAAACTTGCACAGACTTTCATTCTTTTTCCCATGGTGCAAAAAATGGATATTGAGCAACCAGTCATGTCAACATTTATTTTACAGTGATTTAGATTTTAAATTGTAATGAACTGTAATCCTATAGCTGTACTGCATGAATGTGCTGGTAAATGTTGATGTGTGTTTTTAGATTTGTTTGTAGAATTCTTAGTGTGACAGAGACTATGCAATAGTGTCACATGTACATTAATGTTTTTATTATCTGGTAATTGTTCTGTGTACCTGCCCAGGGACTGCAGATGGAAATTAGCTAATAGCTAAATCTGGCATAAAACATCTCTTCTCATTTTGAGATTAATGTTTTTTATGCATGGTCCTTGTTTAATAAAGACTGATTATAATAATAAAATAGCATCAGCACTAAAGGAAACAAAACATTATATTACGTCAGGAAATCTTATTGGGAAGGAATCATGTAACATCTATTTTTAATTAATTAAAGAGAAACATGTTTAGCAGAGATGTTTTTTTTCCCTGCCCTAGTCACTCCAGTAGATGGTGGTAATGGGCCTATAAGACGGTTTGCCAACTACCAATAAATCTAAAGAAGAAGAAGTAGAAGTTAAACGTGTATCAGCTGAGCTGGCTGATGTGAAAACCCGGTTTGACATTACGTTATTTTAGAACATAACTATAAATTATTGGGATGGAGAATGACATACTCGTCTCTCTTGAAGATTTAGGGTAAGTAAGGGAACCTAATAAGTATACCGCTGTGTGAAGATGAGTTGCAAATGCTCGCATTTCAACAATGACCAGCCTAGTCTCTGTTATTTTATCCAGCGCAATGCAATGGAGCGTGCTTTAGCTAACCTGCTGTTGTAGCTAGCCAACGTTGGTCTGACAGTTTATAATTTTTCCATAACTATTCATGGCATCATAGCTATCTACATGCGAAGCAGTCGACATACAGACGGATTTTACATGTTGTGCCACAAGCTGTGTCAGCAGAAGCTGCCCCCGTCATGATTCCCATCAGGATCAGTTCCAACACATTCCTTTCTGTTAACCAATTCCAGCCCCACTTTCTAAAAATATCTATCTATCTATCTATCTATGTATTTATCTACGTTATGTATCTATCTGTTGTAATTATTGATATGCTCAAATATCCTGGAGCTGCTCTCAAATCACTGGAGGTCCTTAGCTAATTTCTGTGCGGCATTTACGTTTAGCAATGATAAAGACATCTTTAAATAAGCATCTTTTTAAACGTAGTTTGGCTTACAACTACAAATTAGTTTGTAGATTGACAAAGAGCTGTGGCTCAGATTGCATGTGTTTTAATGTGAGCTATGTGTGTCTTTGAAGGTACCAAGGCCCACTGTTGGAGGAAGGGTCTCTGGACTCTGCTGTGAGTGGAGGGGCAGCTTCACCTGAATTCACTAAACTCTGTGCCTGGATCGTCTCAGAGCTTAGACTCTACAGCAAGCTGGAGGAAAATGTCCATGCCACTAACTGTAAGACATATTCTGTCTTAAGTTGCTTCTGATGCACAATTCAGACACAAGATTAACACCAAATGTTTCTTCTAGTATCATTTTTAATTATTGACAATGAGGATGCCCAAGGAAATAAAAGTAAACTACATTGTTGAATGACACATGCTATGCTTTGTGTTTACTGTCATGGAGCAGGAAATACCATGATTAACTTAATCAGGCTGGAGGTGACGTGTTGAAAATATAGCTTGTACAAAAACGTTCAATTACCGCGTGCTTGGGACTGAATTTCATTAGATTTCTAAGATTTTAACTGATGTTAGTCCATACCTACATTTTGACATTTCTCATGTCACTGGACAACCACACACACCTGTTACATGCCATTTGTAGAGACATGGAAAGACCTGATTCATTACTCCAAATTTAGTTTATTTGATTTTTCAACCCCGAAAAAACAGAGTTTGGAGTAAGTAGTCAGGCTTTCTATGTATTTATGTGGCTGAGCAGATAGAAATTACAGAGCTACAGCACAATCTGGCAAAAATAGAAATTATACATGAATATCATCTTCAGCACTGAAGGTTTCTGTTTGAAGTCTGTCAAGTTGCTGCTAACACCACCAGTGTAACTAGCTGATGGCTTAGACTGGGTATGTGTGAGTTCTAACCAGACTATTTTCTGTCTTGTGACATAATGTCCTCTGCGTTTGTCATTGTACCCATCCCAGGTCCGAGCGAGGCGGAGGGTTTCCAGCTGGAGATGAGCGGTCTACTGTCAGAGCTTGCCTGTCCTTACTCTGCCCTCACTAGCGGAGACATCACCCAGAGGCTTCTCAACAGGAACGACTGCCTGCTGTTGCTCAGTATGATAACAACACTTTGAAACACCTCTTTTAAAAGAGCAATTTAACACTGAATCTTTCATGGAAACGAGTATTGTTGCATTGACTTGTGGGCTGAAAGGTTAAAGTCTCTTACACTTTTCATGTACGGTTCCACACCCAGCTGCGATATAGTATTGCACAATCATACTGTATATTGTTAGGCGTCATTCTGCACAGGGTGTCAACATAACATGTAGCAACCATTAGATGGCAGTAAAAGCATGTGTTTTCAGCCTGTGTTAGTTTTGCAAGGCTCTGCACACCCACTCAGATGTGTTCAGTTATTCTGGCTGGTTAGACTTCTGCTCAGGTTAAAGTTAAGTGAAGGGAGGCTGCGAATTATGTGAGGTTACCAAACTGCAAGTACTGATAAGAATGTTAAATAAATAAATATTCCCACCTCACCATCACCTCAGGCATAGTCCTGCCAGGACGTTTAATGAGGCAAAATAAGCAGGGTTCTCCCTGCCTGTCTAACTCAAAGGCAGCTGCCTTTCTATTACTGGCCACCGCCTTTGGTGAAAATTCTGGCATGTGATATTGATGGTATGAGATAAAAGGCGGAACTCAACTGCGAGGGCAGTGCAGCATCCAGACAGTCTATCTGTCCATTTGTTCCATCTTGGGATCAAATTTAAATCCCTATGGGCACTTTTGTCAATCAGATCATGATTTTTTTCACTTAAGTACACAACATTCTTAAGGTAGGTGCAGAAACTGTATGCCGCACCATGCACATTCTCAAACCTTTGCCACCTTTGTCTCAAAAAAAATCCAGGGAAAACCCTGAATCAGTGAAAACACCTGTGTGGGTGTGTCATGGGTGTGTAGGAGCTTTAAACGGCAGGTTCTGGTAGTTGTTGTTTTTTTTTGTTGTTGTTGTTTTTTTTGGTGTTGTTTATGTTTTGTGTCATTGCCAAACCAGGATACTTTGACTCGTATTTTACACCATACTTATACACATCAAGTCCCAGTACTTCAATAACAAGAGCAAACCATTTGTATTAGTTCATGTTCAAGTTTGATAACCACCTTTTAAAGGTACACTGTGGAGATTTTGACCAGTAATAACGTGATAGAGCAATGTTTTTATGTGATGTGGTTCCCCGTTTCACTTGTCTCGTGCATGTGGACTAGCACAAGGGAGACGTGATGCACATTGCTGCCTGGTTTCACACTATTCGACTGACCTACAGGTGGGGGTAACATACTAAGAAACACATTAAGAAATGCATTAAAAGGAAGACTGCTAGCAAGCAAACATGGATGGAAACAATACAGGATTTAAAATATTTAAAAACTGCAGATGTTTTATGAGGGAGGAAATGCATTCAACATATTCATTTTACCTCAAGGATACATATAATGCATTTTGGTGAATAACACTTCATGAAATCTGAAACTTTTTCAAACCTTTCCTGTTAAATCATGTGTGATAGTAAGCCCCTTGATAACATTTGAATACATTTTGCTGACTAATAGCAGGATAAATACTAGTATTGGTAACTAAAAAAGTTGATTTATTTCTTTAACTATTTTAGGGGCCATGTGTTTAAATTTGGCAGTGATGATAAACTACCTTCACTAGCTGGACATTACCTTATAATCAAAGGGAAAATGGCAAAGTAACATCTGGTAGCCCAAAATATTTGAATGAATATCCCACACAGCTGCCAGACCTATCTACAGAATCATTTAAGATTATCTGACATAGAGTTGCAAATGCATTTATTTTGTGTCACTTTTGAGCTAATGCTATTGGCTCACTCACTAGGCAAGGCAAGTTTATTTCTATAGCACATTTCTTACACAAAGGCAATTTAAAGTACTTTATATAATCCATGAAAAACATCAAAGAACACAAGGATAAAAAACAACTCCACCAATTGTACATCAGCGTGTGTCTCCAGGTGTTGGGGAGTACTACTGCACGTGTGAAAAAAGTAGTATAAAGCCCTTTATGTCTCTAGAGGGAGCTGTGTGAAATTTGCCTCAAGATATATCACTTGAGTCAGCATCGGTTGGGGCTGAAGACTACAAGTTTGAAAATGAAAAAAATCTGGGGGTGTGGAGTTAGAAAGAAGTGAGGTTAGCAGACCTCTGTAGCTCCACATCTCTGCTGGAGGCTAGCAGCTCCAGGCTACATTAGCCGCTACTAGCATAACACAACCAAATCTGAAACACTCAAGTGACTTGATTTCAGTTGCATTTTAGTTAATGTAGGCACCAGGTTTTGACAAGTAAAAAGAATGCATGGAATAAAAAAAGACAGTGTCTCTGGATCCCTTTTTTAACTGTCCATCATGAATCCAACATTGTAGGAGTGCAATGCTAAGTCAGTGGAGTACTCTTATAAGGTTCAGTGCAGAACATAAAAGTTTTTAACCTGGATTTAAAGTTGGTCAGAGTTTTTGTCACTTTCCCCAGCTACAGCCATCTGCTCTCATCCACTTTCCAGCAGAGGTGATATTCACCCCAAACGAGCTTAATGTCAGGCACAAGAAAGGTCTTTTACAGGCTTTCTATCTTGAGAACAAGACGAATCTGCAAGCTCATTTTATTTTCTCTGGCAGAGGCGTCTGGCTCCCCTCCTGTTCAGACAGATTTCCAGCTGACCTGTTTATCTGATATGATGACTATACTGAGGGCTATGTTGCTCAGCACTTTGTCACACATTTCATTGCCCTGATTGGTTGTAGGTCTATCCAATTGTGTCATTTTGGTCTGTGCCCATTGATAATGCCCCTTGGAAATCAAAAATGAACTGAGAGGTCCCAGACTAATTTGCATTTGCGAATTGGTCTGGCAGTGCAGGGCTAATGGCTTTCCTCTATGCTTAAGCAAACACAGATAGAGTTCATATACTATAATTAAATTACTGGTGTCCTTTGTTATATTTTGCTTCTTTTGTTAGCTATGTTCAGTCCTAGGACTTTCTCTGCTATACTTTCTTATATTTCTTCTGGCCTTATTTAACAGTTTTTCCCAATTCTTTAAATTTTACTTTCTTTAACTTAAACATGGTGTAACGGGGGAAGGAATTTAACCAAATCCAATTTGTATCTCAGCATTTCTGGTGTCTGAGTTGGAGGCAGCGAGGATGATCCTGGTTAACAAACCTCAGAAAAAAGCCCAGGAGTCAGGCAGCCCCATGTTCCAGGAACTGAAGGGCATCTGCATGGCGCTGGGAATGTCCAAGCCTCCGGCCAACATCACCATGTTCCAGTTCTTCAGTGGAATTGAGAAGAAGGTGTGTACTCGCAACAAAAACAAAACAGCATCTAGCAGGAAAAAATCTGTATTTCAAGCTGGCCAGTCCCTTTCAAAAGCTGCAAACCCCACACACTTTTTTTAATTGTAGTTTTAGTTGTGACTTTTTGTCCATACTATATACTACATCTGCCTATTGTCCATTTTTCTTAGCTGAAAGAAGCCATGAGTAGAGTCCCACCAAATCACGTTGGAGAGCCTTTGATGAAGAAGGCCCTTGGACCTGTGCACATGGTAAATACTGAATGACGAAGACATACAACATATCAGTGGGATAGTGCATCACTAAATGACTCTTTTCCTTGTTTTTGCCAGGAAAAAATTGAAGCTATAAACCAAGCACTTGTTAATGAGTATGAAGTGAGAAGGAAGATGTTGTTGAAACGTCTGGATGTGACAGTGCAGTCTTTTGGTTGGTCTGACAGAGCAAAGGTATGTGGAAACTTGAATCTGAAACAAACAATGGATTTTAACAGGGTTCCTTTGTACACTTGTGTTTGCTTTAGCAATAGTTAGGTCAATCAGATCTGCTGTCCTACTGAGGAGAAAAAGGAGAATTGGTTATGGATGCGGAGTTTGTTTAACAAAGAGAAGATGAAGTGAAAATAGTCAAGCTTATACACGTAAAGCATGTAGAGAAATAAAAAAAATAAGTGTTTCTGCTAATTTGATCATATTCTGACCTTGAGTGCAGCCACACCAACACTTCTAACTCGTGTGTGTGTGTATGTATGTGCATATATAGATAGATAGATAGATAGGGTTTTTCCATCACAGGAACTCCCCCACTGGACCAAGAACATTTTGAGGAACTCAGGAACTAAACCTGTGTTTCGACCAGAAGACCAGGGACTAAATTTAGTTCCTGCAGGATAGTCCCTGGTCTGGGGGTGTTACTTTCTAAACTCTCAGGAAGTTTACAGGCGGGGTTTTTAACCATCGCTGACTGGTCAAACACATAAATCGGGGCTGCTTCAACCCGTGTACTGTTTCATCCATGTGTACCTCTGCATTTCTCCTTTTTATTCATTCATTACATCTAACTCACACATCAGTCACACAACAGTAAATACAAAAAACAACAGTAGGACTCTGTGTTGTTTCCTCATGTGTTAATACTGTGTTTTAAACAATGCTGTCATTTTTTTAATCCGCCATGGGTCTAATTTGCATAATCTACATGGCTTACTTTTAGCTCCTAGTTCCTGAAATTAGTTCCTCTGGTTCCATATTTCTTGGAACGTCTAGGTCGAATAGGCACGAGTGACACCAACACTTCAAGACTTCTACTACTTGAGTCTCCTCTCAGGCCTCTTAGTATTTAAGATCAGTTGTTCTTGTTCAAGTACATGTGTCAAGCATGATTTGCAGTGCAGTGTACCAGTGCTCCTGCATGCCTGTTTTCATTGTTACTCAAAATATTGTGTTTTGGCCTACTTTTCTGCGACATATGACTAATGTACCTGATCCATTGCTTTCCAAAAGTAAATGAGATTCCTTTTTTTGTTTGTCCTTCTACAGACACAGGCTGAAAAGTTGGCCAAAGTTTACCAGCCTCTGCGTACTGCCCTCAACACCAAAAGCATAATCTCTGTTGCCCACCTTCTTTCTGCTCGACAAGACTTCTCAAAAATCCTACGTACAAGCAGTGGCAAGATAAGAGAGAAGACTGCTTGTGCTATTAATAAGGTGAACCATTTTTTCTACTTAATGCTAATTATAGAATTTTATTGGTTATTTTATACTATTTTTTACGGGATATGCAAAAGTTTCAAGACTGGTCGGTGTGTGGTCTAAACAAAAAAATTTGATGTGTACTGAAACCTACAAAGGCTGAAGCAGATTTTTGAAGTAAGCATTTCCATCACTGATCGCTGGCATATACAGTGTGTATGTGTATATATATATATCTCTTTAAAAATGGGTCAAAATTTATAGTCACATTTTTAAAAAGGCTCATTTATTTCCTCAAACTGCTGGTCACTATAGTTTTTAGCAAACGTTACTCAAAGAGGAGGGAATAGTGCATGTGTTGGGGACTATTTTCAGCAGAGAATTAATTCACGTCTTGTGCTTTATTGAATATTTCTGGTGTGTATGGGATCGACTCAAAATAAACTTCAGTGTGTGTTCGTGGTAATGAAGGAACATGTCACCCAGTGCAACAGTGTGACTCATTGATGTGTTTTTAATAGTTTAACAATGGAGCTCTATGACACAGAGGAAGAAGATATATCAGGCTTCGATGATTTAATTGGTGATTTGTGGGCAATTTAAAAAAAAAAAAAAAAAAAGGATATATAGATTATCACCAGACTAGTCCTTTAACCAGACTGATCTTTGTAAATGTTTGGCTGCGCTGGGATTTACTAGGGCAAGTACTTGTGGAGTCATCTGCCCAGTTCTGAAAGATCATGATCATTTTGTTGTGCAAAACTTACTTCATCTTGTTAAAGACATTAAACATTTTTTTAAAAAGATGTTACTAGCTTTATTATTCAGACAAATATTTGGTTTTGTATAAAACATTCAGAAAGTTCAGGATGTACTTTTCAAGCAACTTTATATTTTCAAGCACTGAGAACTTCTTCAGCTGTCCAAAGAAAAATAAAAAACTTTTTAAGCAGAAGCTCCAGCATCTGTCCTAAGTTTAAATATTTTTTGCCTGACATGTTCATTCATACTGAAAAACTTAATCTCATACAAGCAAGGTAAAAAAATGAGGCCATAGTTGTCCACTTCACTAGGAGCCATCTTACTTTAATACATGTCCTTTTTCTCAGGTTCTAATGGGCCGAGTGCCGGACAGAGGAGGCAGACCCTGTGAGATTGAGCCTCCACCTCCAGAGATGCCTTCCTGGCAGAAGCGTCAGGATGCACCCCAAGGCGGAGGACACTACGGTGGGGGTGGGCATGGAGGCGGTAGGGGGGGCTACGATCACTACTCCCAAGGTGGCCGTGGAGGCTATGAGAGGGGAGGAGGAGGACATGGAGAGAGGGGGGGTAGAGGAGGGGGCGGCAGAGGGGGGAAGGTGCAGGGTGGCTGGGGAGATGGAGGTGGTGGAGGGAGAGGTGGTTACAACCAAGGCCACTATCAAGACGCAGGAGGTCATCAAGGGGGAGGAGGCAGAGGAGGTTACGGAGGAGGAGGAGGGAACAACCAAGGAGGCTTCCAGGACTCTGGCTACCATGGAGGAGGTGGAGGAGGTGGTTACCATGACAGTTACCACCAAGATGGAGGCTGGCATCAGGAGAGAGGTGGGGGTCGAGGAGGTCGGGGGGGCAGGGGAAGAGGAGGCCGAGGAGGAGGAGGACAAGGGGGAGGCTGGGGAGGAAGAGGTGGCCAGAATTTCAACCAAGGAGGACAGTTTGAACAGTTCTTCCAACATGGCGGGCAGCACTACAACCAAGCAGGCTTTAATCAAGGTCGACACTACACTAGTTGAAGACACAGTGTGGGGCATTGCAGCAGAGTCCACTCAAAGATCGACTATTTGCCATGTGTCAACAAATCTAAAATGCCTTATTTTATTATACAATCTTGAATTTTCAGCATGGTTAAAAATTGGCTAAGGTCACTAGTCACACACATACAGATACTGTCTACACTCTACAGACTGTTTTTGGAGTTATTGCTTTCCTGCTAGAGGGCAGTTCTAATTTGGCCCGTTGCTTTTCCATACTAGTGTGTTAATTTTTTCTCTGCCTCCTCAATATGCCAACAGCTCTCTGCTATAAAAAGTTAGTTGATTAACTGGACTCTGTTGTTTTGGCCCCATTTTGACACTTAATTAGCCTTATATTGGACACCCTTTGAAAGACAGCCAAGATTCCTCAGATTTCAGTGTTGGTGCACCTATTGCATATCTGACATTAGAAGTGGACATCATTATTACTGGTAGGATTCTTGAAATCCTTAATAGTTAAATTAAATTTGATGATTACTTGAAAACCGCTTCATCTTTGCAGTCTTCATTTTGTTTCAATAGATTTGACTGGAGTCTCCTTTGTTACTTATTTAAGAGATGTCATCTTGTTCTGCTCATGGAAGATTGTGTGCATACAAATATGGATGTTGGATTGCATGAATGTGTGACTGAGCAATAAAATCTAAAATGAAAATATTGTTTTCTTTTCATTCAGAGTTCTGATTGTCAATGTCTGGAATTGTAAAATGTTATGATTAGTCAAAATTAGGCTTTTGCAGAGAGCTCATTAAAATCTGTACTGTACAAAAGATATATATTACACAGGCTAAAAAAGAAGCCTAAATAAGAACTGATAATAATTCATAAACAAGTAAGTTAAAAATATGTATCATCTCTTACTACTGTATGTACAGTATATCATTTGGCTTCTAGATTTAAATAATATACTGAAGGAAAAGAAGCATTTATTAAAATGTTAAATATGACTATATTAATATTCTACAACATTTAGCCAATGTGAGTATGTCACTCAGCAGTGGTGGAAGGTAACTAAATACATTTCCTCAAGTATGTTTTTAAGGTAATAGTACATTCTGTAAGTATTTTTGTCGTCTGCTACTTTATACTTTGTACTTCAAAGGAGAAAATTGTTCTCTTTACTCCATTACATTAATTTGATAGCTATAGTTACTGGTTACTTTTAAGATCAAAATTTAACATAAATTTCAACACACTGATAAAGATTGAACGAGTGGTTCCAACAGTTTTGGCTTGTGACCCCTTGTGTGCAGTTGAGGGACTCTTAATAATAATAATGATAATAATAATACATTTTATTTATGGAGCGCTTTCAGGATACTCTAAGACACTTTACATTAGATAACATGATCATAGAAAAAGAATACTCAAAGCATATATCATAGACTAAAAACATATAGCTTAGAAAACAACACTAAAAAACATATGACACATTAATAATCACACATTTCAAAAGCAGTTCTGAAAAGATGTCTTTTGATTATAGATTTGAACATGGACAGATCTGTGCAGTCTCGGTTGTGTTTGAGGAGAGAGTTCCAGAGGAAGGGAGCAGCGGCTCTGTTGCCCCAGGTCCATTGACTGGTCCTGAGTGGCTGAGACAGGAGGTTGGCATCAAAGGAGCAAAGGCCGTGGGAGGGAGTGTGGTGGTGGAGCAGGTTGGTAAGGTAAGAGAGGGCCTGGTTATGGAGGGCTTTGTGAGTGAGGAGAAGGACTTTGAATTGGATCCGTTATGGGACAGGAAGACAGTGGACGTCGTGGAGAACAGGAGTGATGTGGTCACAGGATTGGGAGTGGGTGAATGGCCGAGTTCGGCATGTACTGGAGTTCATTTAGGACTCTGGATGTTCTTTCTCAATTCTGGATGTTGTGAAAGCATGGATCAAAGTTTTGGCAGCAGAGAGGGAGAGTGATAGATGGATCTACGTTCTTTAGGTGGAAAAAGGCAGTCCATAATTTAATTTCAGTGAGGCAGTTGGTAAGGATGGAGTGAGTTGCAGTGGTGATGGATTTAGTGGAGATGTAGAGCTTCATTTGCATAGCTGTGGAAGTGGAGACCATGATGATGTATGATGTTACCAAGGGGGAGCAATTAGAGGATGAACAGAGGAGGACCAAGCACCGAACCCTGGGGGATGCCTTGGGACAAAGAAGCGGTGGAGGAGGTACCGTTTTTGATGTTGATGAACTGTTGTCTGTTAGTGAGATAAGACTTTAGCCAGGAAAGGGCAGTACCAGTAATGTTAAGGGAGGATTCAAGACAGGAGAGAAGAATGGTGTGGTTAATTGTGTCGAAGGCTGCAGTGAGGTTGAGTAGGATGAGAATGCTGTGTGACCAGAGTCTGAGGAGAGGAGGAGGTCTTTGAGGAGGACTGGATTGAAATGGTTCGAACAAGTCGTTGGAAATGAGTTAGGCTTTGAGTTGGGAGGTGATGTTCCAGTATTTTTGACAGAAAGGGGAGATTGGAGATGGGCTGGAAATTGCTCAAGATATCCAGATGTTTTAAGGATGGGGGTGACAGCAGCCAAATTGAGAGTTTGGGTGACTGAACCAGAGCTAAAGGAGGAGTTATTTATTTCTGTAATGATGACTGAGGAGATAGTGTGGAGGCAGTCCTTGACAAGATTGGATGGGATGGGACCCACAACACAAGTGGAGATTCTCATTCCTGCCATAAAGTTGGACAGCTCCATTGGAGACACAGGGGAAACAAAGACAGGGGCTGGGTGGTATGGGGGGAAGGCAGGTGGGGAGGTGAAGAGGGCAGAGGGGCTGGTCAAGTTGCTGTAGATGAAGTAAATAATTTTGAATGAAGGACTTAAACTTGTATTGGAGTGTTTTTACATGGTTGTATTGGTCCTTTAAACAATCATCTTCCACCTGTCCATTGGATAAGCTTTTATTTTTAATGAGTGACTTTGATTCTCGTCCATTATATTTTCTATCTACACAAATTCATCGGATGTCGTTCATGGGTTGGTCCTGTAGATTATATATACGCGGTGTATGTCATGTATGTATCCATGACTGTATGTCTGGATGAGCAGCTGAAAGCTATGAGAAAACTGAGCTAGACCTTTATTTTGAATTCTTCAATACCGGATGTTTTTCTACGTCACTGTTGCATTTCTGCGGACTGCTGCAGTAGCTCCGCACAGTCACGCTTGGATCCTGTTTTTCCTTTGATTTGGTTTCCTCACTTAGTGATTCTTGAGGTGAAATGCCCTGCTGAACACGAGCATGTACCGGCCCGGTAAACCTGCACACGGACCTCCGCCGTTTGGGCCTCCTCCTCCCCATGGCCCTCCTTTCAGACTCGGGGGGCCCTGTGGTGTTCCTCCACCTGGACACTTGCCCCCACCTGGACCTTGCGGACCATTTTTGGCTTCAGCACCGGATAGCCATTTTCTCCACAACAGGCCACCAAGAGGACATTTCATCCGTGTAAGTTACGTACCGGACTGGCTAATAAAGTTAGCTTAGCTCGGTACATTGCATGATTTAGATACTAGGTTAATGCTAAGCAGAGTAAACTCAACAGACCAGCGTGAGAGGTAGCTAGTTATTCACTAATGATAATGATAATATGATAAGGCATATTAGATTTGATGACACGTGCCAAGTAAGTTAGTCGATCTTTGATCTAATAACGTTAGATATCTAGCGTTAGGCATAACAATTTCCAACCTTACGCTTGATAATTTGTGTTGGTATATGATCCCCTTACCTCATATTAACAATCAGGCAAGGCCTCACAAACAATCCGCTTACAAATCCAGGTGTCTGAATCTTCAGGTCCTCTGCTGAAATAGGAGTGTAATGTGTGCAAAACAGACTTTGATGAAACATTTAAGACCTGCCTTGTTTAAGCAAAACCATGCTTTTATCCCAGCCTGATTTGCTTTGCCGTTATGTGGCTTTCCTTTTGTGTGCATCATTTAGATAATAATTTGCTTTCCACTTTGTATGGCACATTAGCAAGTTTCACTGTTTTAGAATTATATAGTTATATCAATATGAAATGCTAATAATTACTAGATATTATTCTCAGTAATTACTTGTTTATTTAAAGTGGGTATTATATACATATATATATATATATATATATGTAAGTGCTAACCAAGTGGCCATATTCACAAATTGCATGTAATGGTACTCAAATATGATAATATACATATTGTTTTAAGAACATGTTATGTTTAAGTATTGTCTTAAACATAATTGCACTTAATTATTATGTTGTTGATGTTCTGATATAGTTACTTTGTCCACAATCCTGAACAGAGACCTTTTTAATATTGCCAATACCAAAGCTAAACCAATACTTATGTTTACCTAAATGACACAGAATCTCAGTGGGCTAGCTGTAGACGCTCGTAGTTTCAGTTTCATTTTCATTTTCTTCCTCTGCATTTCGCCTTTCCATTCAATCACGCTACATCCAACTAATGCAACAGTAAGGATTAGGGTTAGTCACATATGGACTCCACACAATATCTGGAGAATCAGGTCTGGACATCTTCCAGAGTTTCCCTTTCACACATGTAGCACTCAGATTGTCCGTGTCAGATGCATTGTAAGCTACTGGAAATACTCCAATTGGTTTAAGCAAGGGGTGCAGAAGGCATGACATGATGCAAAAAGTTCACTGCAGTTGCAATTCAGCATTTTTAAGCTTTTCATCAGAAGAATTTTCATGAGAAATCACAGGAAGTCCATCATTTTTAAATTCCTCATGGGTGTAATTTGCATGATCTACCTGGTTCCTCAGATGCGGTGGAAATGCAAACAGGACTGCACTGTAGGGACTTTAAAGTTCCAAGTTTAGTCCCTGAGATTAGTTCCTCTGGGCACAAAGTACCTGGAACTTTTGGTGGAAAGGGGGCTCATGATTGCATTGGCTCCCATGATTTCATGGCTCACATTAACACTATGTCCACTCTAAGCCGGCTTAATTTGTAAACGCATCTTTTTCTCTCTGTTTTGGCCATCTTTCCAGACTAAAACAGCATTTCTCCACCAAAAAGGGAGCTATTCCAAAACTGCCTCCAGAATGTGTAAATCAGAAAAGGACGGCTTGTCATAGTGTGTACCGAGAAAACAGAGCTTTGTAGAAACACTGTCATATTGCTGACAAAACAGATGGTGGGAGTAGTGTAGCATTTCATTGAAAGAGGACGAAGAAGAAACACAACAACATTAACAACAATGATGGACGGCTTGAAGCAAGTGTTGTTTTCTTTATTGGTACTTTGACCGCTTGATTAGAGTTAAACATAGTTGTAATTTGTTTGTGATAAACAAAATGTCAGGAAGCCACTGTTGAATGGAAATAGTATATCATTTTCTTCTTTGCTTATTTTCTGTGGCTGACTCGCTCATCTATCCTCCATGCATATTTTGGTGATTTAATGTGGATGGAGGTATTGCAGAAACAAGCTGAAACTCCTGCTGTGGACGCATGTCGTTTTTGCACGAAAACAGCATTTTAGAATTTATCCAGCTGATATAGATGTAGTCTAAGATTTTTCATTCCTGGCAGTAGGCTTGGGCAGTATCAAGATATAACAGTGTATTTAGAAATCCTGAAGGTATGATTTTCAATACTGTCAAACATACAGACACTCCTCTTTCTATTAAGCTGACAAGGAGATGCTGTATTAAAGTGATGTACTGTAGTGTGCCCCCAGAGGTCAGTCTCCACTAGTGGAGCAGGCAGCTGAGCTGACAAAGATGGCGACTGCGAGTGGCATGGAATTGATAAATGCAATATTGCAATACCACACAAGCAACCGCCAAAACCGCTATGTTTATGTTTTTTGTTCTTTTTTTCATGAGGCTAGGCCCCTCTTGTTTTACACTTACAATGCATGTGTGTTGAATATTAGGTAGCTCCAGAGGATCCCGCCTGCCGCACACAGCGTCTCATGTGCTGAGTTCTCGCTTGTGGAGCTCCATTGAGCCTCGCGCAGCTAGCATCCACGCTAAAAAGCTAAAAAAAAAAAAAAAAGCTAAGTTAAAGAGCCGGGCTCCAGGTGCACCAGGGGTCAGGGTGAACAGAGGGGTGAGCTGACTAGGAGTCGGTGCTGATGCTTGGTATCAATCAATCAATCAATCAATTTTTATTTATATAGCGCCAAATCACAACAAAAGTCATCTCAGGGCACTTTTCACATAAAGTCAAGACCGTACTCTTTAATTTACAGAGACCCAACAATTCCCCAGCACTTGGCGACAGCGGTAAGGAAAAACTCCCCTTTAACGGGTAGAAACCTCAAGCAGAACCCAGCTCTTGCTGGGCGGCCATCTGCTTTGACTGGTTGGGTTGAGAGAGAGAAAGAAAGAGGGAAAGGGGGAGGAGGGGGCGGGGGACAATGAAAAACATACCTGTATGCATACTTTGTCTTGGTTATATGTTTAAACTCTCCCGGGTCGCTGCACAGCCGAGCAGGCTGCCATTTAACCTGCAAGGTAAAGTAGTTTTCCACAAATCATACAGCCTAAAGGTGCGTCCAGCCAGAGTCCAGATGGGCCATAACTATTTAAACCCAGCAAGACTTGTAGGCTAATTGCATATTAGACACACAGCGTTGTAAGCAAGACAATGTCATACATGCTACAATGACTATCTATCACTAGCGCAGCTCAGCTTTTACTTTTTTTTTTTTTTTAAACACAAATACCATTGTATACCGCATACCCCAGTGAAATGTAAGGAAGGTATGAAAACAAACACTGCCCAAGCCTACCTGGCAGCATGCAGATTAAGACAATTTTTGAATGGCATTATGCAGAAAACCACACATTACTGACTCAAAATACAACCCAACCTTGTATGATAAGAATCCAGGGTATTGTCAAGATTGGTTCTTTTACGAGTAATTTTATATGTTTTGGTGTAACTTCGGTCACGCTGTAGTCTCTCCTCTCTCGCACACACACACACAGTGAACCAGGTGAAGTGAGGAAAAAAGTTTTACTCAAGCTGATGACAACTGCGCTAGTTACTATAAGTACAGTAAAACCTTTGCGAGTAAAAAGCCAATAAGAGTACTTCATCAAACCAGCTGTTCAACAAACATATAGAAAACCAGTATTGTCAACTGCTTTGCCCATTGTTGGGTCATTCCATGTCCAATCAGACAGAATCCAGGAAAGTGGTTGCAGCACCATCTCAGATTCAGTTTCTGTCGTATGATGTTTATATGATGTTTGGGTCTTAAAACTAAGGCCTGTAAAATATTTTGTTCAATTCCAATGTTTTTATATTTTTTTGGCTCTTGACATCTTTTATGCTCTCAAAAACGCCTGATCTGGGAAGCCATGTTTGGGCATTAATATCTTGAAAAATATTATTCCTAGCCTCACCAAACTTTGTAGGATGGACGACAAATGTTTTCAGTATGACTGAACCATTAAAACTTTGTACTGCATGCCTATTGATTTTCTATAAGGCCCAAGATTTGGAAAAAAGAACAAAATTCCCAAACAATAGTGATATTGAGGTTACTATAACAACCTTTTTTCACCCATATGGTATCAATCATTATTTTTTCTTCAAATACAATCTTTATTTCATTTTGTGCCAATATTTGAGTTTAGGAATTTTGCAGTTTTTTCCAAATCTAGGGCCTCATAAAAATAAAATGGCACGCAGTAAAGGCTATTAATGATTTTAGCATACAGAACATGTTTATCTTCCATCCTATATAGTTTGGTGAGGCTAGGAACAATACTTGTCAAGATGCTAATGCCCAAACATGGCTTCCCAGATAAGGCGTCTTTGAAGATATAAATAAGAAATGATATCAAGGGCTGAAAAAATTTGAAAACCTAGGATATGAACAGAAATATTTTACAGGCCTTGGTTTTGGGTGTGAACAAAATCTGAGACGGTGCTGCAACAACCTTATCTGATTTGACATGGAGTGACCCAGTCTCCCATCCACCGCCGGTATGTTTTACACAACCACAGTGCGATAGTTAAGCTAATTGGGAATTGTAGCTAGGTAAAATGAAAGCTGTCTGTATGTAGCCTTAAGTGTTTAGCTTAGTTTGTAACATATCTTAAAATTTGGCAAATTCTTGTAAACTAAGCTACTGGCTGAGACAAACCTGCCTCATTCTTCCTAAACTTCACACAGTATTTTGATGTCAGAAATATTATTTATTTTATTGACATTTTAGATTAGTTTCCAGTGAGATGTTATTGATTTCATATAGCGATTTTGCTGCTCTAAACATTCCTGTTGCTGCTCTAGAAACAATATTATATTGAAAATATAAATTCTAATCCTGTTCTGAATTGTTTTTTTTAAATAATTTTAAAAAAACAACAATTCTTTAATAAAGAAAAAGAACCATTAAGAGTATCGATAAAGAACCGGGCCGATAAGGAGTATCAATAATAGTAGTACTATCAATAAATTGATATTCATCCCCAGTTGTGCTACACTGCTGGATATATGCTGATTACGATGACTGAAGGCACACACAAGTAGAGAACACTTACTGTGTTTGCTGAATTTTACATACTACAAAGCCTAAGCAGCTACAACAAAGCCTCTCGTTTTCCTGACAATCATACCACAGCAATCATTTCAATTTCATGACGGCATGTTCGAATTTGTCAGCACGGTATGGATGTGCAACTTACGTTGACATGCATGCTTTACATCACAATGGGTAAGTCAACAAAAACAATATCTGTTCCTTTTCAAAGAAAAATATCAGCCAAGGATGTTTGTCAGCTTGTCAGTATAGCCTTGCAACCACATATTACATAGGGAAGGTAAGGAGCTATTGACAGCTAAAAGAAGAACTTTTAAAAAAAAAAAAAAGACTTCTTAATTGTACTAACTTAGGTTGTTAGGTTATTATTTGATGCATTATTATTTTGAATGGCTTTGTTTCCATTTTGTGTTATTTTGTAGAAATTCCGATATGGTAATACATATTTTTATTAAATTAATATCAAAAATGTTTAACAGGTATTGTCCTATACATTTTTTCCCATATTTTACAGTGAAAAAATGAAAAGAGGGACAATCGACAGAGCAATTGGACCATGCAGAAAGATATTTGCAGCATCCTTCTATAACTGGAAAAAGGAGGATAGAACTAGCAGGTGCACTGAACTACTACTGATCTACTGTGACCTGGATTTTACCTCATTTGTCACTTGGACAAGCTTCTGCCAAATGAAGAAATGTGACAAATGTTCATCTAGTGATGTAAAAGTACGAGGTATCTCCAAAAGGAAGCATTTTACCTCCCACCACTGTCTAAAAGGAATTAGTAAATAGAATAACAACTTATATTCTTTATTTTTATTTGTTCATAAAGCTTCTTGTATTAATTCAATTTCCATTTGATTGATTTTACTGTTCTTTTTGTACATCATTAAGTACAAATTGACAATTCCCTAACTTTGCTTGGAAATTATCACACACTTGGTTTACACATGTCTGTTCATACGCGGTGTATGTGTAGGTGTACTGTATGTGACCTGAAGCCTGTTGGTTGTTGTTTAACTCATTTCAAGCAGAGTTATATGTGGAGGATCCAGAACGGACAATGAAGACCAAAACTACTTTTGGAAGTCAAAAAAGCAGCGAAGAAAAGGGAACATCATCGCTTTCAAAGCAGCATTCAAAAATGGACCACTATTTTGTGATTCAGACATGGACGTGGAGATGAATCCATTTGATTTGTGGCTACTAGTCTATTTTGTTCTACCCATGTGAAAAAAACTTCAGTTTATACTGAGTGATACTTCCTTTTTGAAGTTATGCTTAAGATCAACAGAGGTTGTGGATTTAAAATCTAGATGCAATTTTAGTTTAGTTTTACAAAAGCCAAAAGTGTCATCCCAGTCATTTTTTCTGCTAATTTTAGCCATGTTAGTGGCATGACTCTAAAGGCCTGGTTACACCAGAAAGTTGCATGGCAAAATTTATTTGAACGTCTTTGTAAAATATGTAGTTCTTGGAGTTTGATGTAGCCATTTGGAAACATGTGAGCGCTAGTCAGTCAAAATAGCTCTCTGAGCTTCTTTTCACTGGACTGTTTACTCCCCAGTCATCTTATTTTCAGTATTGTACTATATTTTTTTTATTGAATGAAATGATTTAATAGCATTATTGAAGAGGGGGGGGAAGTTCTTCAAGCTAGTGAGCTTGCTTACTTTCTTCTAATAAGCTATAGCTTCCTACATTTTGGACTCTGGCTCTCAAAGGTCTGCACTGTCAAGACGACATGATATTGATCAATGTTGCAGATTTGTTTAACTTTAAAGTTGGTGCAAAACATTTGCACAGATTTCCTTTACCACTGTGAGTGAATCCACCAATCAGTGATTTCACTGGAATTAATTGATTTCAGTGCAGAATTTTGCTGAATTAAATGCTGGTGTGACTGGGCCTTAAGGATGCTTATGTTGGTCTCTTAGTAAACACTTCTATCTAAAAAAATGCTTTATAATCAATGTTTATAATCCATGTAACTCTTTGACATCTTGTTAAAATATGAACTTTAACAGTGCTTTGAAAAAGTTTCTACACTTCAGTTTTGCATGTCATTTGCTGAGCATGAGTTCATTTGAAAACCCCCAGAATTCCTTGAGATATCAATACTTTTTGTTGGGTAAAAGGCACAATTTTGACATTTGCTACTGTAAATGTTTAAAACCAGCTTCTACAAGCTAGAGGAGATCTGAGAAGGATGAAATAAGGGTTTTATGTATTGCAAAGCTACTTATAACATATTTCATATGTATACTACTGTATTATATATAGTGTATATATACACTATGTATTGCCCAATAATAATGTATTTCTGTTGCTGTGTTTTGTTTTATTTCACAAAGGGAACACAATAGCCTTGGTACAAAATATAAGTTTCAAGAAAACCTGTTTAAGATGGTCCATTTTGTCTTACTGCGGTCCCTGGTCGCACTACTGGTAGCACACTACATTATGTATGAAGGAAGGTAGACGCACACTCGTAGCCACGATGCAACAATATTTTAAGTTACCAACATTTCAACATGAGTACCCTGAAGAAGGCTGTCATGTTGAAACATTGGTAACTTATTTAACTATTCTTGCATTGTGGCTATAAGTGTGTATCTGCCTTCCTTCACACTTGTACTTTCATCGTGGTCATCACCTCTCCAACAATGGTGTGCGTTCCTCCTCTCTCCCAACATGCCATATTATACCACTAACAAATACTGCCACCAATGGAAATACATGCTGTGTCGAGCGGCAAAAAGGGCATAGACAAGTGATGTTTTTACATTTTGTATTTTGTCAGAATGTAAAAATGTGACATGCTGACTCAGAAGTACAATTTAGGTGAGTGAGTGAAATCCCTCATCCTAAATTGTATCTCAAAACCTTTGACTATTCTGACTCCATGATTCCTCTTCTGAAACAACATTGAGAGATGCTTTCAACTTGTTTTCACTTGACAAGAATGTGGCAGAAAAACGTGGTATATGAGCCGTGAGAAACTCCCGTAGGTTGATCAGTGTTATCTTAACACTGTAAGGGCTAATTAATGCTAAAAGATAAACCGACTTGGAAAAAACATGGCTGAAAATATAAACCAAATTACAGAAAATACACTCAATACTTTCATTAGGACTATATGTTTGCATATAATTGGTATTGGTAAAATCCTTAAAATTAATCTCCTTCTTCAAACTCATTACAAATTCCAGATTCTATGAATATGCAAATATATTTCATTTCAGAAGTTTAACTGTTGGAAACAAGATGTCTCTTCACTGTAAAGTCCATTCTCAGTGTATGTGCACTGGAGGCTTCAAGTTTCCACATCACACTTGTGTAATTTAAATATTAGACCAGGATTGGCTTCCAAACTATTTGTGATGTCACAAATCCTGCTCATAGGCCCACCCCTTAAAATAAGATTTTCAGTGAGCACAGAGAAACTTTTCATCTTAAACTGATGAATGTGAAAACAGCCTTGCAGTGTCAAACTCCGCACATACATCGTCTGCACAGTGAAGCTCAAACATTCAACTGCAGGAACAAGAAGAAAAAAAAAATTTTCGTTGGAGGGGGACTTTAAGAAATCCTGATTCAATTTCAGGTACACCAGTGCTGACTAGCATTTTCAATCTGTTGAACATGCTAATTGTGGCAAGATGCACTTGGTCGACAGTGTGATGCGATATGACTCCTTGGGAAATTGTGACACGTACTGGACATTGTCTGTGTTGTAGCTACATTGTCTGTGTTGATTTACAAATGATCATTTGTAAATCAAATTTATACGTTTGAGTTTTTTGGGAGCCCCTTTTTAATATATTTAGCAACTTTAACACTTGGAGTAAAAGATCTATAAATATGCTATTGCAGGTCTGTCTTGTGAAGCTGTATAACATGAATTCTGAATACTCTCAGCCCCACTGTAGCAGCTTCTCCATAGACCGTAATACCATGATTGCTTTGGGAGGCAACCAGCAGATTGTCCCTCCTGTAGAACCACTGCGCCATCAGGTCCCACAGTGGAATCCCACTCCTGTGGAACATCATCCACCAGACAACAGGTAAATGTGTCAATGTGTTAATTAAATGTTTTGGATAAATCTGGCTTGGCACAGTTGCAATGATGTACTTTTTGTTTTTGCTGGTGTTTGGAACACATACACACTAATTTTCAGTGACCGAGCTGGCGAGGAATTCCTGAGATGTATTGCTGCTAACAAGCCTCTCCCAGACTATCTGAAAGGGAACATGGCATACAACCTGGCTGATGCATTTAAGTCAGCTAATGTCCTGAAGGAAGCAGTCAAATCAGACCCTGAGTTCCAGAAACATCTGACCAAGAGCAAAAGTCGCAGCAGAAGTCGTGGCAGAAGTCGCGGAAGAAGTCGTGGCAGAAGCCGTGCCAAATCTCGAGCCAAGAGCCGTGCACGGAGCAAGAGCCGAGCGCGCAGCCGAAGCAGAGGAAGGAGCAAAAGCCGTGCTGGCAGCAAAAGTCGAGGTAGAAGCAAAAGCAGGGCTCGCAGTAGGAGTTGGAGCCAGAGCCAAAGCAAGAAAGGTCACACACGGAGCAAAAGCCGGGTCAGGAGGTCAAAGTCACGAAGTAGCAGTAATGAGAAAAGCTACGCCAAAGACAGAAAGAGAAAGAGGAGCCCCAGCAACAGCTGCAGTAGCAGCAATGCTAGCTGCAGTAATAATCTGACAGGCAGTAGTCTGTTAGAGGGACTGAAGCTGGTCATGAACAGCAAAGAATTGGAAGACAGGTTGCCCACCCTCAAAGATGCTATCCTCACTATTCAGGTAGTGCTCATCATACATTTTACATAATGTCTCTTTTCAGTGGATATTTGAGTAAATCTAATCTGAAGTAAATCTAACTTTTATTATTATAGATAGTCTTTTGGGTAACTTTATACCTAAGTCACATGTATTTTCACAATACAAATCCAATACAGGAATTCAGTTTGAAGTAGAAAGAGCAGTATCAACCACATGGACCAGCAGCTTGCCTTTTAAGTATGCTGCGTGCCAAAAACTCACAGGAAGAAAACAAATCTGCACAGCTACATTTACAAACAATTAGCACGTTTAAACCAATAGAAGTGGAGATTCAGATAATTCAATTCAATTCAATTTTTTATATAACGCCAAATCATGACAAAGTCATCTCGGGGCACTTTTCACATAGAGCTGGTCAAGACCATACTCTCAGAGACCCAACATTCCCCCATGAGCAAGCACTTGTTGACAGAAGCAAGGAAAAACTCCCCTGTAACGGGAAGAAACCTCAAGCAGAACCGGACTCTAGATTGGCAGCCATCTGCCTTGACTGGTTGGGTTGAGAGATAAAGAGGTAGGGGGAGACTTTGTTCAACTGTAATAAAACGATACCATAGTATATAGATAAACACACAAATTTTGATAGCTGTGATTTCGGTATACAGAAATTCGTGACCAGTCAAATTCTGTAACACTAGAGGATCAACTACAGAATATGAAAAAGTGTCAACTGAATATTATAAGGTGAGCTTTACAAACAGACCTATGCACCAGAGCTTGTGCTATCACATCTATCAAAATATTTGTTTCTAATATCTGAATAAATAGGGTCCCACTTTTTGGTTAAAAGCTATCAACATTTGTGACCTTCACTAAATACTATCCTATCAAAACTGCAATGTATGATATTCAGGTCACAGAATGAAATGGGTCACTGAATACAGTGTAACACCACAAAGCCAGCATGGATGCATTTCAGATGCATGACTGTATTCATGAAGCATCTGGTACTGGTTTAGCTGCTCCTGAAGGAACACGGTGATCCTGCCGGTGTGTGCTCTGCACCTAACAATCCTCAGGACTTTAGATACCTGCGCAGTGTTTACATATTAATAATAAAAATAACCTCCACATTACTCAGTGATATTAATATATTTCAGTGTCTCAAGCCAAGAAGGGAATAATATAAAATTAAAATGGTAACACCATCATGCCAATTGATAACCATAATTACAAGAAAACAATCTCCATAATTAGGAGATACCTCTATTATAATTATGAGAACCTGATCTAGTAGTTATGTGATAATTTTCTCCTAAAGGCCTCCTTTTTCTTTGGTGATGCAGTGGGCTTCTGTCAAATGCTGATCTGTTTTTATAAAGAATTTAAATATTATATTAAATTACCACGTTTTCAGGGGAATTTGGCTAAGGTAGATACTGCTAAACCAGATCTGAACTTAATTACTCCCCCAAAAATTCTTGATTTTGTTTTTTTGTTTTTTCTATATAATACCATATTTCAAATAATTCTGATAGCATAAATTGATGTTTGTAGAAAAATCAGATCAGTAACTTTAAAGTTGTATGCCACAGAAAGATTAAACTGCTGGTTTGTCTTCGAGTGTAGCTCAGAGGCAGCTTTTTACTCGTTAGTAGTAGAGTTGTGTTTCCTCGTGTATGCCCACATATTATATTTGAATTATGCACAGTGTTCCCTCACCACCTACTATAGAAACTCTACATAGTAAAGCATTTCTAAAACATGAATACATTGAGTGGCTGTAACTACAAAAATGTCAGAAGATGATATATTTCTTAATGTTCATCTACAAAATTAATCTTCAGATTTAACAATTCAAGGATTTGACAAATTAATAAGTATTGCACCCGTGAACGATTTAATTGTCAGCTAACTGAGAGTGCCACAAACTGTGAACACTTAAATGCATGGGTGAACTCTGACAGTTAAAGCTTTTTCACTCATACAATGTCATTTAGCTGTAGCTCATTGTTCCCCCCAGAGGTATCAGTAGTGATGCAAGAAAAGAAAGTGAAGGGGGTACCATCTGTTAAGAATGTCATTATTTTGATCTCCTCTCTCCAGGCGTCGGATGAAAGCAAAAAAGTGGAGTATGTGTCTGAGGAGCAACATGACAGTCAGGAGAATTCAGCATCGTTGGAAAATGACAGTATGCTCCTTCCCCATGACAGAGTAGGCAGTGACTTCTCTTGGCTCCAGGTGCAAAGTCAGGAAGACACTGTGGTCAGGAAAACTGCAGAGTTTGATGACGAAGAGTCATTCTTGTATGGGAATGAAGACACTGGAGAAAAACAATCCAATACTGCACTTTTTGCAGCATATTCCCAGATTGGAGAACACGTCAAACCGCAGCATAACAAAATGGAGAGTTGCGCTCTTGACAGTCAGCATCATCAGAATAAGTCCATATTCAGTAACTGTGGGGATCTGCTTGATTCGAAGCAACCCCTTCAAATCAGTTCCTCAGGCTTAGCCTCTGCTAATCTGGACAGTAGTGAGTGTGAGAAGATAAAAAACATATTGAAAAGTCTAGGCACAGTGGACATCCGTGAGATAATGGGAAAGATGCAGGGGCAGAAGGAGGGGAAGCATCTGTCTCCTGCACAACTTCCTGGTCCAGACCCAGCAGTAGCAGCCGTGGGATTGCCAGCACTGAGTAACCCCAATGTACGGCAAGCTTTGGAGTCTCTACAGTCACTCATCAAAGGTATAAATCTTGTATTGAATGAAAAATTCAAATTCCTTATTCAACTTGCCAGATACAAAATGTTTTATATTTTATATTCACTATTTTATTGATTTGTTTCTTCATGGTGACCGACCTCTGGTTTTATCAGAAGTTTGAACAGAATCTATTTCAAATATGTCCAGTTACAAATCTTTTGATAGGCACAATGAGGTTCTTTTGTTGTTGCTGTTGTTGTTTTCATATTAAAACAATTATTACTGTAGTTTATGCCAAGTCACTTGAAAATTCAGTATTTTTGCAGTTGTCAACAAATTGCACAAAAAGACTAAAATCATTTATGAATTGATCCCGTCTGTCCTGGATAACATTGAACACAGCCAATGATTATTTTGTGTCTAACCCACACATACCGTTGTCCTGCCATAAATACTCAATTTGCAAGAAACATATTATCCTGCAGCTCAATATAGTCTCCAACAAATGCGCACTATGTCCGTCTGTTCAAGTGACGTCCGATAAAAACTACAGTGCCCGGCTGTTTTTTCTTTTAAATCAAACCATGTATTTGTGACCTGCAGTGTTTCCCCATGCGCTGCTGCACAATTATGAGAAATTATGAAAATTATGCCAAAGTTCACACAATCATTAATGTCAGTGGGCTACTAATGATTTTCATTGCAATTGTTTTGAGTCATCAACTAGTGCTTCAAATCCCAGAATCCTCCCTCTCCTCATTCTTCAAAGGACATCTATGTGAAAGGTACTGTTATAAGAGTAGTGTAGCTCCTTTAAAGAATAGGGCAGTGTATAATGTGTGTGTGTGTGTAGCAAGTGTGTGGTTGAGTGAGTGTGAAGGTGAAAAGACATTGCCACCACAGCGCGTCAAGTGCCGTCCCTAGCACCAATAGGAAGCATTATGCTGCAGCACCTCAATATAGTACCGTACTGACCCGAATATGAGATGACCCTTGTTATAAGACCACCCCCCTTTCTTCAAGACTCCTTTTTGGAAAAAGACTCACAACTTGGATTAAATAACTCTAATTTGCTTTTTACTCACAAAACTTTTATTGCACTTACAGTAATGTAACGAGTGTAGTTAGTTGTCATCAATTTGAGTGCTTCACCTTGTTCTGTGGAGCACACGCGCACACACACACACTCACACACACAAAGACAGACAGTGTTCAGCCTTGCCCGCTGTGAAACAGAGGAGAGGAGAGAGACTCAGCGCAACCATAAATGACACAGCACAACGCAGTAGAGACTATGTTTATTTATGCTATTTACCTAATTTATGTGACCTCATTTAATTTCAGCTCAGTGTGAGACTCTGTGGTTGCGCTGAGTTTCTCTCCTCTCCTCTGTTTCACCACAGGCAGGGCTGCACCTCCATACACGTATGAAGTTCAGTGGAGCAGAGGAGAGACAGTGAAGTAGTCAAGTCGACAACAACATCCGTTACGTTACTGTACTCAGTTGTTGGTTGACTTGGCCTACTTTTGAGCCACTTT
The DNA here is from genome assembly GCF_910596095.1 of Thunnus maccoyii. Classification (NCBI taxonomy): domain Eukaryota; kingdom Metazoa; phylum Chordata; class Actinopteri; order Scombriformes; family Scombridae; genus Thunnus; species Thunnus maccoyii. The sequence goes on from NC_056546.1 coordinate 28,409,143, forward strand.
GTTTGAGATGATCACTGTGTCTCTCCATCTTTCAGGCCCCTGGCACCGTAGGCTAGTTGTGATGGATGGTAGCTCGCCTCAGTCAGAAAAAATGATAACCTGAGCAGTGAGATTATGTTTTGAAAGCAGCAGATCAATCAACAATTAATTCATTTTTGGCTTGTAGATACAGGCACAGGTGAAATAGTTAAAACTACAGTGAAGTATTGAAGTACAAAACAGCTTTTTCTCTGGGAAAAAATGCATTTTTTCAGGGGGAGCAAAGCTGGAAATAGGTCAGTGGTATGAAGTGTGCCTAACCACCACTAGAGGAGGGGTTGTACATAGAAAATATTTGGGGTGGCTGTTTTGACCTGCATCTTTCGGCAGTGGTGAGTTTTGGCCTTAAAAGAGCAAGCATTAGAAAAGTGACGGGAAATGCAAGTGGGGCAGAGGAAAAGGTTAGCAGGAATTTGTCAGTCTGGCAGTAAATGTACAGTACAGACTACAGTGTGTCAGTAAATAAATGCTGCAGTTTCTCAAGACCAAGAAAAGTCTTGTCTGTTGTTTCCCCAACCGCTGAAAAAGTAAAGGGTGTTAGCCCCGAAGTGAGCGACAGTGGGTTAGCCTAACCTGACCAGGCTCACTTAAGGTAGACTGATCTTTAAGGTGGACCAACTATTCTCATTTTAGTGTCAATCTCATCCACTCCTAAACAGAGAATTAAGAAATGTCAGGCTGCCGAGTCTTTCGAGTTTTGCTGGGTTTTGTATTTGCAAATGGCTTGGTATAGAGAAGTTGGAAAGGCATGGAAAGTGTGGAGGCAAGGTTAATGTCTAAACTTCTTAAAAGCTGGTCTTTGCTTTGTGTATTTGGGTGTGCACTGATGTGTAAAGTTGATTTTGGATCTGTTTCTCTCTAGTTGTCAAGGATAAGATTTTGTGACTGCTGACCACAAAGGTGTACCCAACTGACCTAATATTTTATCTTTGTCTTTATTGAGTAATACCTTTTGTTATAGAATAAAGGATGATGTTGTTGTCTTTCTTTTTTAAGCAACCAAGGATAAGCGGACAAAAAGCGATGGCAGTGGCACATCTCAGACGTCCTCTGATAAGCACAAGGTAAAGGATTTCCAAGCTGTGTCATTGACTAATCAACATCTGAGTGATAAAGTTGAACACATAAAAGAATTGCAAAAACCCCAGATTTTTGAAATCGTCACTCATGTTTCCCAGGCAGGTGACGATGAGCGCAGCAAGGAGAAAAAAGCCAGAATAAGTAAAATGGAATTTTTAATGAAAGAAATGGAGGGACTGTTGAAACTGGATGGTAAAGTATTTTCCTCTTAAGGCAATCTTAAACTCCCTGTCTTCTTAATTGTCTTACACATTGTATTACACATACTGCATCTGCTTCACTTCTTTTCTTGTCCATTTACAGGATTGAGTTTTCTGACACCAGTGATTGGGTTTTACTGCCAGAAATGTGAGGAGTTCATTGGAGATTTGAATAGTGCTGAAAACCATGCAGCCATCCACTGCCATAGTAACTCTAGCTGTGTGAGTACCTGTATATTTCCTTCTGGAATGCAAAACTGTTCTTACTTTTGCATTTTTCTTGAGTTTGAATCAGTCATTTGAATTAATGTGTCACATGACAATGCTAGCATTCTCTTGTTTAGCAGGTTTAATGTTGACCATGTTTACCATCTTAATTTAGCTTATTGGCATGCTAACATTTGCACTAAACACAAAGTACAGTACATTAAAGTGAAAGATACAATTTACTCAAGTTGACGGCAACTAAACTCATTACTGTAGGTGCAACAAAACGGTAGAAAGTAAAAAGCCAATAAGTACTCTGTTCAACAAGCATAAACATGTACAAAAGCAATATTTCCACCGGATTTACCCACAGTGTCCCATCAAACGCCAGTATGTTTTACACAACCACAGTGCACTGGTTAAGCTAATAACACGAAAGCTGTCTATATGTAGCCCTTTATCTAAGTTCACTACATATCTTAAAGTTTGGCAAGTTCTTGAGACAAACCAGCCCCTATATGTTTTGATTATTTTACTTATGAACTATATCTGTATTAATTGATCAGGACTCTCAGTCCGTTTGTCCGTCTCAGCTTGCTGGTTTCACTACCGGCAAGCTAGCTTCCCCACACTTGCTGCAGTGGATGGGGAAATAAAATCAGTGATTTCTTCCCATAGAACCAACATGGAAACTATTTTGGTTCAGTAAATTTCTGTTGTCAATCAGCCTGGTGAAAGCAGTCTGGCCTGCTGCTATCCTCTCAGCTCCCTAGGAGCTGCTGCTGACAGATGGCTGCTTTTGTGGACAGAGATGCTGAACACAGGTCAGAGTCGGTGTGGATTGAACGAGTAGAACACTGCCACTCACTTTTTGCTTTCTATGTGAATTCCCAGTTAAATGTAATTCTTGCAGAGAAAATGTGCAGGTTTTGTGTATTCTCAAGGGGTTGGGACTTGATGAACCCGGGGTCATAAGGTGTTTTGAGTCTTTAATCATCATACACCCTCACCCAAGCGACCCAGCTGGGGGTGATCAGTACCCAACCTGTGTCCAAATGGCACACTGCTCCACGGATCCGACTTCGGATCCACAGCCACCGCGAGGCGAGGCCTTTTCAGCAGCCTCCAGAATGTTCTTTGTAGCTCTTCTGCACTGCAGTCCTCTTACTCCAAGGAGTCTGAAAGTTTGCTGCATGAATGGCCAGCAAAACCCCGGTAGTAGTGGTTATGAATAAGACAAATCAACTGATTCAGATTAAAATGTGCACAAAAATTTAGAGCATTTATGCTGCAGTGTCACTTTTAATGCTTCAACTCTGAAAGTGACTTGTTCCTTATTTTATTTTATTTAGTAAGATGTGTGTTTATTTGTGTGCATGTAGGTGAGGGAGCTTGAAAATAGTTTTACCAACAAAGGGGACCCCAGCAGAAAAAATTTTGGAACCACTGTGGTGACAGATGGGTTAAATTGTATGTCGTGTGTGGATTGTGTGTGTAGATTGTGTTTCATAGATGATCTGTCAACTTTGGTAACATCAGACAAACATACATAACATATGGATCCGTGTGTATGACAGTTATTCATAATAAAGGTTGAGGAGCAGGAGAGGGGGTGATAATATGGGAGAAACCCAGGAAAAACAGGAGTGTTGGCAGGTCTGCTTTAGTGTCAAAGGTAATCCAGTGATAGTTGTCTGTACATCCATGAGTACACTGTAAACAGGAACTGATAATAGCTAATTCAGCGTTCTTTTAATGGTGCCAATTCATCAAAATGTAAACCAATATAGTCTAAAACATGAGGCCAAAGCTAACCCACTGAATCCATTGCAATGTTATACTTCCTGTTTACATCCACCAAAGCATTACAGGAACTGTATTTCCAAAATTGAGAACATGATTATCTCCCAAATCGAACAAAGACCAGGAACCAGGACCAAGACCAGAGACAAAATCGTACTATTACTATTATTCGCTTTTTTCAAACAGTGTATTTATGACATTACTAATACTCTGAATCTTATATTCCTGAAACACTGGCACTCTCCTCTATCGATTTATATACAGATATATGGCCTTTGTTAAAAACCTGCAGACAAAAAATGTAATTATCACAATTTTAAATTGGCCCGAGGGATGACGGTAGATGTGGGTGTTGGTGAGGCACAGTTGTCTCGGTCTTGTCTGAGGGGGTTCCCAGAATTTGAAAACAGGTTTTCAAAGTCTGACACTGTGGAGCCCCCTTAAACCCAGAAGCGTTCATAGCGTTCCACACAGTTGTACACATGAAAAGTGACAGTAGCTCTGAAAAATGAAAAAGACCCTGAGAGAAAAAGTTCAAACTCTGCCTACTTATACACCTCAACACAACCGGCCAGTCACTGCAAAAAGTGGGTGTGCTTCTCACTTTGCTTGTCTGTTTCAGAAAGTTACAAAAATTGTCGGATGGATCTCACCCCAATAAGACTGCTAGAAAGGGGGTTTCAGAAGCTGTTAGATGATATTCATTTAACACATGCTGAGACCTTACGTATGTCCACTTTGTACAAGGACATTGATTCTCTAATAGGCATAAAAGGTATAACACCTTTGATTTCATTAATCATGTTTTTTCTTCTACTCTCTGAAGTTCACACTTTAGCCCCATCACTGATCAGGCCCTAAGAAAAGCAAAATCTGTAGTCCAGCACTTTGAGTGGCTTTGAGGTGGTTTCTTTATCTTCATGCTTCAAAAAATGTTTTTATCTGTCTTTAGGAGAAAGTGCAGATGGACAAGCATCCTGGAGACAGCAAAGGACATTCACGCTATTCTAGCAGCAGCAGTAACCAACACCCACACCCCTCAGAGAGAAGAGATCACAGGGGTTACGGTTCCCATAGAGATTCAGGAGACCACAGGAATCTCGGAGAATACCAACGAAACTGGAGGGATGAGAGAGATCACAGAAGCAATCATGACAATGACCGCCGAAATCTCAGGGCTGGGCAGGAAAACATCTCCTTGAAGGAGGAGATGAGGAGGGAGAGGATGCTCATAACAGTGTCCCGTGGACTGACACCGCCTCCAAACGTCAGGGTCAAGGAGGAGGGGAATAATGAGCTGGCTGTCAGGGGCCATGGTAAACTCAAAGTGGAAGACTCAGACAGCAGGGGCTCCAAGAACAGCAGAGAGGATGGCAAAAAAAAAGATGAAAGCAGTGACAGCAGTGACGATGACAAAGGAAAAACACGTAATGCAAAATCACCTAAAAAGAAAAAGAAGAAGAAGAAGGAGAAAAAGAAGAAGAAGGAGAAGGGGGATAAGTCCTGAGTGTTGTATTATCCTAGTCAGTTTTCATATCCATACCACACAGATCCGTAAGACGATTGTTACTGGCCAAATTTCTGAATGTAAAGTTCAGAGTTTTACAATTACAGTTCTGAGAACCATGTTATTGTTTTCTTTTCTCCTGTTTTTTTGGTGGTGTGATCAGAAGATGGAGGTAGGATCAACAGGTGATTCATCTCCATGTTTAAAGGGACTGTCTGTCTGACGGGTGAGGAAGTGCATTTGTTTACTTTCGACCATACTCAAAAGAGATGTCACATCAGTTTCATCCTTGCGCTTCCAGTACAGAGATTGGTCTGAACTGGAGTTGAACACAAAGACTGGAAGCAGAGGGAGGTTTTGATTTTTTGGAGGTTTAATTTTACTCCTGTGATGGAGCTGTCTCCAGTGTCTGTGCCAACCCAGACTAAATGAGCCCCAGACTGATCATTGAACTGGACACATGTAGATGAAATTGTGATAAATGTTCTCTTTTGGCTGTTGGTATGTTGGCAAACAAGTACATTTTCCAAAATGTCACTGTACTCCTTTTGCTAAGTGGCTACCTAAAATGACAATTAAAAATGACTTAATGAATATGTTGGTGTCATTGCATTGTCTCAAGTATGCCCTTAACTGCCAGTTTCATCTTTTAATTAAATATTTGAGAAAATAAGCAGTGAGTTATTTTTGTCAACACATTCATCTTTGGCTGTACCATTTCTACTGTATGAATATTTTACAAGGACCAACAGCATTGTAGTGTTTAGAAATGCGATGTGTTTCATAGTTGACTCATTCTCTTTCTACTTATCTGCATTTTTATGTGAAATACAAAATGACACACAAGTCCGTCTCCTGTGGTGAAATACAGAATTATGCGTACAATTTAATAAAGTGTTAAAAAGAAAAATACTTTTGAAATTGAAGTGATCATATGAATACATAATCTCTTTGCAGTTCTGTGGTCACAATCAATTACCAAAAAAGCTGAATTTACACTTGCTGGTTAAATAACTTTTATAATAAATGCTTTTGATTTGACAGGAAAAGCACAGATTTAACTAATTAACATGTCCTAGTAAGCTGTGACGGTGAGCCAGCATGCACAATACCAGCACCCTGAAACTGAAACGGCTAAATGGAATTTAGACATCATTAATTTTATTAATTACTCGTGTGCTTTTCCTACTGTGACATCAAAATATCTTCCATGAAAAAGTGAAAAAGGATTTCTGGGGTTGATATAGACCAAGCAAAGGATTCTGTGACAGCATACTGTATCTGACTTCTCAGTTTGGCCCTTAGAGGTAACTTGATGGAGAGGAGCTGAAGCAGCTTTTCCATGCAAAGTCCTGTGGCAATATTCTGCCATCAAGGTCATTCTGTATGAAGAGAAAGTAACAGTTAATTTGTAAATGAATTAACTGTGTTTGGGTGACGGACAAACCAAAGAAGTATGAGAACTTAAAAATTGAAACTTTTGCTTACAGTAAATCAGCCAGTTGAATCAGTGGCTGTATTATAATCCAGTCCTTTAATTGTACTTCAACTGTCCACTGTTACAATATATCCAGATATTGATCAAAGCCATGTAACATGGAGGGAGCACAAAGAAAAAGTGCTTTATAAGACAGAGGATATTAAACTAATGATTGACAGGTTGATAATCTTGTTTGTGATGTATTATTTCAAATTTATTTTGACAACACCTTTATGATAACAGACTTTGATTACATTTTTTACACTTGTAGGTTGATCTCTGATGCCAGCACAACCACTCAACCAATTGAGCCTCCAAAAGCAATGATTTTCCTGTCAAGGTGAGTGGTGGTTATTTGTGTAGGACTATGGAAAATGGAAAAATTATTCCTCTTCATGGGAAAACAATGACAACAGCAAATTTAAACTCTGTGAATTTAGTCATACTAATCAGTACTAACTGGGGGGCCTGAGGTTAACATTTGTTTTTAATAAATAAAAATTTATATTGTCAGTACATATGTTATGCTATTTCATGATTATTGCATTGTTTTTATGTTTCTTCATTAGTCACATTTCATTTCAGCTGCCATCTGTATATATACTGCACATATACAGAGAGACTGATGAACATACAGTATGTGGATACATGTACATATATGTGTCTGTGTGTGTGTGTGTGTGTGTGTGTGTATATATATATATATATATATATATATATATATATATATATATATACATATATATATATATATATATATATATATAGCCCCTTGAGTTTGAACCAGGCTAACCTCAAAAGCTGCTGCTGCTGGATAAATCAGGTAAGATAACTGCATATCTAATAAAATATAAGGGTTCATGGTGTGAAAAAGACCAGCATTGACATCTCATAAGCCACAGATCCTCTCATGCTTGGAAATTTGTCATAATAAAGTGAAATGAAAACAAACTTATGTCTGAACTGGCTCGTTTATTTATTTGTGTGTTTTAACCTGGTATCATAGAGGATTTAAATGATTGATGGCAGATGTGTTTTTGCACATTTTGGCTGATGTAACTTTTTACCTGGAGCTTTACATAGTTGTTGGCAGGTTGTACCAATTGATATATAAGAGAGAGTACAGAGTAGTGTTGAGGACATGACTGGAAAAGGAAAAGCTGCTACAGAAAGTAATTTTCTCCAAACTTCAGGGCCACATCAAATAATTTGTCATTTGTATCAGAGTCCTGTGCTGTTGGTATTCAGTGGAATTTATTACCCATCTTCTAGTGCGCTCAGTCTCTTGAAGACCTTTACAGTTTACAGACAGTCAGGGTGTCAGGACTTCATTTTACATCACAGTGAAGCATCCTCAGCCAGGATCAGTTTGGACATGATGTTTCAAAGGCCCTGGTTCAGAACAGCTAAGTTAATATAGTTTGTGGTTTTGTCTGTAATCTGCCACAAGGCCATCAACTGCAACTCATTCTCAAGATCATGAGTCAAAGTCAATAGACAGGTAAGGTACAAAATAAGAGTTTATGCTCTGGTTGAGTACTCAACTGCAGAGGACAGACAGAACCATGATATTAAAATCATTGTTGGTGTCATAATTACCAAGTAATAACTTAGTAAATGCTTATAAAATTCTAATTTAAAAAACACTAACCACAGTACAGATGAGGTTAACAAAACCAGTTTATTTCTTGGCATTCTGAAGTAGTTAAACTGGTCCACATAAAGAAGACAAACACACAGGGAATGTCTCATCATTACATCATAATACAAACTGAATAAACACCATATACAAAGGATTCCTTTTGCTTTGAAAACACAAACAGGAGAAATTTACAAGATACTGAATGCTGTTATTGTGCATGAAGAAGAGTGAAGAAAATCTGCCATACAGGGCAATACCAAGCTGTTATATCCATGCTTGCCCAGCAGGTGGAGATACATTCTCATGCAACCATATACATCCACAGTGTATACCAGACAGCAATGTACTGCATTTAACACAGCTGAGAGGAACAACAGTGAAACATAAATTACTTTCATTTTCACAGTGACTTCCACACAGAAAGAATAAAGAATTTCAAGGCTGACTAAAAATGTAATGCTTAACTTCTTGAGAAGAAACATAATAATACTTCACAGGTTTGTCATGAAATGTCCACTCAGTGACATGTTACATAAAACCTGATAGTTTGATGAATCAGGCTTTGCTACATTCCTATCTGTGTGTCATCACAAGTTACGACCTGCCCCTTTCTGTACCAGCTTGTTGTTTAAATAGGGAAAGTCCATTCTGCTGGCTTTGTTACTTTCATTTAGAGGCCAGTTTGTGTTCACAACAGACTGTATCAGTCCATGCACCCTGAGCTGATTCACTCAGAATCCCAAGACCAATATCATGTGTCTCTTAGGTACTTTTCAAACAATTTATCAGTCTGTCATTCCTGTCTGAAAAGAAATACAACAAATTAGCAGAGAAGATGTTTTGAAAAAGTGATCTCAGCACAAAACAAAATATATACACATATATATAAACAAATATCTAACACTGAATTAAATAACCCTTTAGTCTGGAAGGGTCTTTCATACTGCCTAACCTACTGAGAATCATCACCCTACTCTGCTTCCAGCTCACATACAGACTCTATGGTTGAGTATCACCAATCTCATTAACACCTCCATTAAGTGTTTCCAACAAACAAGATCAGACAAGCCAAATGTATAGAAAGGTAGAGTTAAAGTAAACAAGTAAAGAAAACTGGACACCTAGCAAGAAGGTGAAACTGATATTTTTCTTGGAACTTGGACCAACCTGAGCGAAACTGCCTGTAATTGTTAGACTTAAAAATGTTGCTCATCTGTAACATGTATGATTTGAATGTGCTCTTGTTTTCTTGTAAACAAAATTTCTGTTTGCATTCAGTGTTGCTCACCAAAGCACATTAATCTTATCTTCTTTATCTTTGGGGTCTAACAAACATGTTGAATGCATTTCCTTCCTCATAAAACAATTGCAAAGCCAATTGTTTGAATATTTCATAAACTTTGTTTACATTTTCCTTGTTAGCATTCTTCTTTTCAGCTTCTATTGGCACATTGCTGCATTTCTTTACATGTTACCACTCCCTATAGATCAGTGAAATAGAGTGAAACTACTGGCAAGAATGTGTATTATGTCACCCACTAAAACAAACAAAACAGGGATCCACAAGGAATTGTTCTATCGAGCTAATAGTGGTCAAAAACTCCACAGGGTACCTTTAACTCAAGACATGTTTGTCTGCTGGGTGTTGATGCAGTTGTTTGCTAGCAGGTTATTGGCCAGATTAGACACTTGATAAGCTAACTGTGTATAGGGGATGTGTTACTACAAGTTGGTTTTGGAGTCTTTTTCCCTTAACACAGATCTAAATAATAAAAGTAAAATGAGACGTACAAAAAAAAGTTACTTAAACATATGTTCATTTATATTTAGCCACTTAGGCGCAACGGAATGAGCTGTAGACAAAACATTAAGATATTGGTGAACTAAAACAGAAAGGTTGCAGGACGTAAAACGCTCCATAGCTGAGCAGAACTGCAGTTAGGTGATAATTCTCTGTAGGTTTGTCACTATGAGCGACCACTTTCACATTACACATAGTTATCAACCCATTGTTAATATAAAAATATTGATTAGAGCAGTTTTAAATACTTGCTCTCGACTTGTTTGTGCCTCCAGGCAGTTGTGTCCTAAACTGTAAAAGACGCCATTTTCTCATTTATTTCGTCATGTTTAATGATTAACAAACCACTAGTTCCTGTAAAGCAGGCCTCTGGGTGTGCTGATGCCTGCTGCTGACTGCCTTACCTGAATGACGTTATTTTATGGCTCAACATGATAAGACATCTTCCTGGTTCAGTGTGTGTGTGTGTGTGTGTGTGTGTGCTTATTTCTATTTGCATTGGAATAGAGGAGGGGCCCTGTCCAGCTTGTCTGTGAACTCTTCAGACGGAAAAGATGTGTCTGAGCCTGACGGAAAATTTGGGAAAAACTGAAAGTGTTACTTGTCTGTGAGCTCTTCAGACAGAAGAGATGTGGCTGAGCCTGAAGGAAAATTTGGGAAAAACTGAAAGTGTTACTATCGTGACAGCTTAAAATATAGTTTTATCTTTGATATTGTATTCTAAATGACTGTGGGTTAGTAAATTCAAAGTAAAGTGTAATTCTTGCTTCTCCTGCCCTGCTCTCTCTGTTTTTAATGTGGATTCGCTCCCTGTGTTTACAAATGTCAATGACTGTAATTCTAAAGAGCAACCACACCTACACTCACAGAGCAATGACAATAGACTAGTAGTTAAACACACGCAGCGAGGATAAAGAGAGGTTAAGGTGTAGGGTGTGGTCTGGAGCTTTCTTGGAGAAAAACAGCAGACAAGCCTTGTCCTCAGGCAGTCTTCACCTTCTCAGGGATTAGAGGGGGAATTAAGAATGCAGAGGAATTCCTCTGGTGTGCACAAGTCACTTAATTTCCCTGAGGGAAGAAAATATAACTCCATTGTAGCTTAGAAAATCTTTGTACTGCTGAATTTTCAAATTGTCCCTCATAACCAGATGCTGGATACATTGTTTATTAACCAGAACAAGTTTTTGAAGATGTTTGGAGGAAATAAATGTGTAAAGTCAGGAGAGGATATGAGTTACATATTACACATATTCACAGCTGAAGAAATCATGACAGCTGAGGTTAAATTGGGGGCATTTTTGACGTCCGTCACTTGTCTGATACATACAACAGATACATTTCCATTTTATCAAACATAACAAGTTATACCACCTTCAAGACATGCATGTCATACACATTTAAATCACTATAATCACTATTATCATCTATAAGAATTGATTAAGGCCACCAGTTCGACTGTGAATTTTGTGGTTTCACAGCACTACAGAGGAGGAAATAAAATGGATGAATCAATCGTGTTCTTCCTGTTTACTCCCCAGAGCCTACTTGAAAACTATTTTTGTCCAGTGAATTTTGGTTATTATTAGTCTGTTAAATGTATGTTGGGTAAAAAATAAACTCTATAAGCAAGCAAGTTGTGCCACAGACCTTTGTCTCTTTGTTTTTTCATTTAGGTTTTGTACCAGGTAACTTTGCTTTGCTTCCCAGCTGTCAGTTGCTGTGCATAATTAATTATCCAAGTGGATATTGCTTTTGAACACACTAAAGATCTACAATGGCAAGCAAAAGGGAACCAGATGTTCCTCTCACATAGTTCATGACAGGAAGTGACCCTGGATCAGAGGTTTATGGCCTGTGTGGGAATAGGCACAAAATGATGCTCATATTTAGCCACTCTTTCATACTACAGACAATTAAATTTTATTTATATAGCGCCAAATCACAACAGAGGTTATCTTAGGGCACTTTTCACATGAAGCAGCAAGGAAAAATTCCCCTTTCAAGGGAAGAAACCTCAAGCAGAACTGGACTCTAGGTGGGCAGCCATCTGCCTTAACCGGTTGGGTTGAGAGAGAAAGCCAGAGGGAGGAGGAGAGGGGGGGGAAAGAGACACAGGGAAGCACAATAACAACAATAATAACAATAACAATGATAATAATAATAGAAATATGACTAATAATAATAATAGCAGGCCTGGGCGTCAAACAGGACCACGTCAGCATGGGGTCCGTGCAGTCACGGTCCATGGCAGCCTGCCATCCATAACTAGGGGGTCCACAACCCTGATCCATAGGAACCTGTGGGACAAGAAAGCACAAATGGTACTTGAATGCATACAGATGGAGAGGGGGAGGAGGAGAGAGGAGCTGAGTGCATCATGGTAAGTCCCCCAGCAGTCTAGGCCAATAGCAGCATAACTAAGGGCTGATCCAAGGCAAGCCTGGGCTGGTCCTAACCATAAGCTTTATCAAAAAGGAAAGTTTTAAGCCTACTCTTAAACACAGAGAGGGTGTCTGCCCCCGACATGTCCATCTTAATCAGCTAATGTCAAGTCAAGTAAATTTTATTTATATAGCACCAAATCACAACAGAAGTTATCTCAGGGCACTTTTCACATAGAGCAGGTCTAGACTGTACTATTTAATTTACAGAGACCCAACATTCCCCCATGAACAGCAGTTGGCAATAGCGGCAAGGAAAAAATCCCCTTTAACGGGAAGAAATCTTGAACAAAACCGGGCTCTGGGTTGGCGGCCATCTGTCACAACATTGCCAGTATATAAACTTGTGAGTCATGTGACTTTTGGCTCCATACCATTGTTTGCCAAGCCACTGCAGCTGGAAACTTAAACATGCAAAATACAAAGACATACCATGGCCATGGCCAAAGTTGAGATTCAGGGTGTTAAAGGTAAAGATGGGTGTCATTTGTATAACAGATAAAAATAGACAATACATTATGTTTGTGGATGATATGATCAAATCCCTGCCCACCACAGGAGTAGGTGGTAGGTTCTTTTCAGCAGAGTTTCAGTCTGAGTTCTTCCCATCACAGCATGATCAGACAGACTCATCTCAGCATGACTCACAAAGCCTTAGGGGCATGACACACACACAGACACACACACACACACACACACACACACACACACACACACACACACACACACACACATACAGAAAACAGGAAGTTGTATAGAGGGAGAGTATCAGAGTATCACATGAATGTCACTCATGTGTATCCCTCTCCTCTCCCACATTAACTCAGACAGCGTAATGAATGATGATGAATGATTTATCTCTCTCTTCCCGATTGTCCCAGTGTATTTTGTCTACACTTGGTACAGCAGAACTGTCTTCGATTATCCTGATCATCTTAAAAATCATCACAATACAATAAAACATGGACACAAGTGCTGCCTGGATCTTTAGGTGTAGGGGATGTCTTTGGAGAAAATAGTAGGTTATGGCATGTATTGTACAAGTTGGTTGGACTGCAAAATAATAACACAACTCAAAGTGAAAATGTGTGAAACATATATTCACTGTATGAAATAATTGAAAATATTACATGGAAAGAATTTATATGCAGTAACAATGATCCAGGTTGTTGGAATACCATGAAAATAAATGTTTTAAGTAAAAACACATAGAAAATGCAGTGTGTGTCCCTCTAAATGGCAGTGGCGGAGAATACTGTACTTTAGTGCAATTTTGTGGAACTTCTACTTCACTTTAGTATTTTCATTTGATGCTACTTAATACTTCCTCTGCACTACATTTCAGAGGGAAATATTGTACTTTCTACTCCACTACATTTATTTAACAGCTTTAGTTACTTTTCAGATGAAGATTTGACACAATGGATAATATAACAAGCTTTTAAAATACAACACATTGTTAAAGATGAAACCAGTGGTTTCCAACCTTTTTGGCTTTTGACATCTTACAAAAAGCAGTGTGTAGTCGGGGTCACATTTCACATGTCTATGAGTTGTTAACAGCTCCACCAAATAGTGATTTTTCCCTCTAAACTTCTTACATGCTTTCATTTCAATAAGTGTTCAAATGATCCAATATTTCAGCAAAAAGATTACAGAAAAAGTCCAAAAACTGACCCCTCAGATTTATCTGGTGACCCTTTGGAGGGGCAAAGTTACCTGGTACAAAACCTAAATGAAAAAACAAAGAGACAAAGGTCTGTGGCACAACCACTGGACTAAACTAGCTAACTGTATATAAAGTAGTGTAAACTAGCTCCACCTCCAGCAGCTACAACAGTAACATGCTGCTCTAACACTGATGCTTCAGTATTAATAATCTTATGACGTCATATATAATAATATATCAGTCAGAGAGACCAAACCACTACTTTTACTGCAATACTTTAACTGCATCAAGCTACTTTTACTGCAATACTTTAACCACATCAAGTTCATAATACTTATGTACTTTCACTTAAATAGGATTTTTCATGCAGGACTTTTAATTAAAATGGAGTATTTTTACATTGTCGTATTGTTATTTTTTCTTAAGTAAAGCATACTTCTTCCACCACTGCTAAATGGGCAATAGTCATTATTAAACCTTTGGGTCTGAGGGATGCGATTTGCTTCGAAATTCATACTTCTAATCTTAAAATCATAACTGTCAAAGCAGAATGCACGGGCATTGTTACATCTGCCCCTGGGACATCATCTGCCACACACACTACTTCTAATTCAATGCCTCTCTAACCTAATGCCACACCCTGAATGGCTCTCTCCCTCTCTCTCCTTGTGTGTGTGTGTGTGTGTGTGTGTGTGTGTGTGTGTGTGTGTGTGTGTGTGTGTGTGTGTGTGTGTGTGTGTGTGTGTGTGAGCCTGCAGGTGTGCTGGAGTCAGCCAGCCATCAACACCAGCTGCATCTCATCTCTGTAATCAAGCCTCTACAAATACTCAGCCCTGCCACTTCCGCTCTGCCAGATTGTAGATTCTGCCATTAGTTAGTGTTATACACTTCGAGCCAATTTATTACCAGTTCTGCTTTCAGCATTTAGTTCTTCTTGCTTGTTCTCCAGTAGTCATCCTGTTCTCCATTTTCTTGTAGTCCTGTCTTGTAACCATCCCTGCCCCAGCCTCAGTTCCTGGCTCTCAGCTACCAGCTCAAGCTTCCCCAAGCCTGCAGCCCATTATCCCCATGCTCTGCAGTAAACAACTTTTCACATTCTTCCTGTCTCCTCATCTGTGTCTACACCTGGGTTCACCTGTTCTGCAGCCCCATGTGACAGACATCATACACACACCACAAAAATCAATGGAACCTACCCTTTACAAAGATCAGAATCACAAACAGGTTTATTGCCAAACAGGTTTACATCATAAGGAATTCACCTCGGTGTTGAGGAATATAATGATCAAAACATACTAAGTGAGAGAAAATACATGTACAACAAATGTCAAGTAATCAAAAATATAAAATTGAAATTTACAGTCTAAGATTTGTAAATTATTTTCCAAATTGAAAAGAACTATTGCAGAGTTTAAATGTGCACAAAATGCACATTACTCTGCAATTGGTTGAGGATAAACATCAGTAAGTCTTAGAAATTATAGAAAAAAGATGTTGTTAATAACTTGAGATCTTGTCTTAATCATCAGATATCTGACTTTTTCTTACCATGCCTGTGTGTAAACCAGATGTGTTGACAAGCAAACGTAGCATATAACTCTGTGGAGCAGATTCACTGTTCAACTGTTTTCTTTCCAAAAAACATGACATCATAACTTGACATCCATCAGAATGATGTCACAAAACGTATTCATGTCCTTCTGGCTGATACAGAACATTTAAAATGAGCAAAACAATCAGAGTGATAGAATAAATGAAAATTGAGTTTTTGTCCTCTATCCATTCCATTCTTCCACCTAGAGCATCTATAGTACTACTCGCATGCAAAATGATGACATTTCTGAATAGCCAAACTGAAAAAAGGAATATATGTCATACCTGGGTGACACATATAGTGACTGTGCCATGTTGCTTTAAAGCTATTTAGACACCAAGAAATTCAAACTTGTTTTACTGTAGTCTAACATTGTAAACCCTATTCCAGAAACCAAACAACTAATCACAGACTGTGGCGCTGAGGCCTCATCTAAAGATAAAACAAAACATTATGAACAATATAATACGTGTACCTTCCATAACTCATCTATTATTCCTAGAAGTATAGACTGCTTTTTCATCAGTCTATGAATTACACTATGTGGCTTACTTTATCTCATCACTAATTTATAATTCATATTTAAGAATAATCAATGCACAATTCCTGACATTTGTATGTCCAATAATTCAAACATAGTTATATATTTATATATTTAATAGCAGTTTAAATTTTTAATCCTAAATCAAATATCTGTCAATAAGAAACTGTGGTTGGTCTGTTTTGCTTTGGTCACAGAAAAAGCATCTAATATTATAACAAATTTCCTGATAAGGAAATACATTTTATAACAAGAAAATGTTCTTCTTATAAAGAGATACTGTTTCTCATTAACACAATCTATTTTTTCAAAATGAGAAAGTTTTCTCATTATATTGAGTAACTGAGCACATTTATTTAGTCATGATGGCAGCAATACACTGACGTATAAAATGAAGCATTACCGCTCTTTTTTTGGTTTATTCTCTAGTTTTTATCACTTGGATTATTTAATAGTTGATTTAGCCAAATTATTTCCCAAAAAGTAAAAAAAAAAAAAAAAAAAAAAACCCACGCACTTCATAGGTCACCACAGGGTACAGTCTGAAACTCCTAGTTCTAGACCAATCTGATTAAATGTTGATGGTGTAATGTACAGTAATCCAGAGGATGTGGTTTCATCATTTGTCACTACTTCACATCAACAACTGGGTATTTTAGAATTGCTGATAGTGCAAGCTATGAGTAAAAAAGGAGGGTGGGTGTGGGGATGTGAAAAGGTGATTCAGAGGAACTATTGCGAAAAAATGTGAAAATATTTCAAAAGATTTCCCATCAGTGAGGTGATCATTTAAAATTGAGACATAACATAATATTATACAATGGATTAGTAGATTTAAAACATACATAGCTCAAGACGGCAGTGCAAGGTATATGAGTAGCTGCTGACTAAACTAAATGTCCTTTGTGTGTTTAGGTAGGGTGGAGGTTAGGTTACTGCCGGCAACTCCAGCTCACCCTGGCTGGAGCACTTACTCATTTGTCTGAGGTTTAGCACCATTTTCAATCTACTCTTCCATCCATGAATGCAGACAAGAAATTTCATTAGACTGAGTTTAGAGGTTAGGCAGTAAACAAAAATGTGCTAAAACAATTTCTCAAGAAGAGGAAGAGATCGGTGCCCCTCCTCCTCTCTGTCATCTCTTCTACTGCATTAATAAGGCACCTCGGGTGAACCACATCACCACACATTCCAGGAAAAACAATCATGACTGGGCCTGTCCACCCCCAGTGCATACACAACCTGTCCAGCCCCTGTACATACACCATAACCTGATATAATCGAAACTCCTGTTTATCGTGGTTAGCGATGCCTCTACTTAGCAGAAGTTCCCTGGAAAGCTGGTGCTGTTTGTGTCTGCAAGCACATGCATACAGTGGTGATCATGTGACTTATGTAAATGTGAAAGAGAAGCTTCTAACCTGGGCCTGGAACCTCTAAACAGAAAGTGAATGCTGCCATAAAGATTTGATGGGAGCTAAAAGCTTATGAGTGACCTGATGATGGGCTTTTAACAGGAAGTCAAGTGTTACTGGATGATGGAAGTGCTTTTATGCTGTAGTCAGCTGCAGATGTATAGATAAACAACACTGGACTGCTTTACATCCCCACCAGCAGGCAGACACACATATACTGTCCTCCCTATGGAGCATTTCCTGTAAACCCGCTGTGCTGATAAATTACCGAGCAGGAACTGAGAGCTGAGCACCCACTGCTTCACACTATACTACCACTGTTCAGAAATGTGGATTCATAATGAATCTACTTATGAATTATTTAAAGAGATTTTAGTTGTATAAGATTAGTTTTTTTTTGGTAATGCTTTCATCGACAGGTCTGTATTTTACTAATATTTTCAAAGAAGCTTCCAGGAAAGAATCGTCATTTGGTCCTTTCATATGAAAAACAGAAACACTTTTCTCATGGTACATTTTCAATTAAATAATTCCACTTAATTCCTAGCCTAAAGGTCTTATAGTCAGTGCACAGTAAGTCAGGTGAACATGCAAACGTGAAATTCGTTGACAGGAAAGCAAATAATTCAACATACAGTATATAGAGGATAACGTTTACAATAATAAATGAGTTACGATTGAGTATGGACATAGGTTTAAATAGAACTTTTCTTTACAGGGAATTCCTATTATCCCTGTAATTTGTTCCAAATTACATAGAAAACTTCCTAAAATGAAGGATCCTTAATAGTGATTATCACCCAAGATGTACTCTCATGAATTATTCAAATGCAGTAGAGTGCTTTAACTGGACCTGCCAAATTGTTGGAGTGTTCTTTTCATGGTCCTTATAATAATGAATTCATTTCTATGATAGATGCAAGTAAAAAATGTATGTTAAAGATGAAACTCAAGTTCTAATGAACATTATGATCCTGACTCAAACTAACCCAAACCACATAGTGAATATGTCAATATTATATTTAGTCACAGGTTTACTAGTTTACTCCTAATACATTTCCTAGTTTTTATCTCAATATAAGGAGCTTATCCAAGAATTAAGACAATTTGACCCATTATCTGTCATGTCTGGAACATAGATTTTACACTGTAACTCTGACTGAAACATGGATAAATGAATCTGTGGTCTATCTATCTAAACTGCAGAATTTCTAAACAATACATTCACCCTTATTATGCATGAGTGACCATTATTGACCATATTTTTGCTAGTTTCTTTGATTGGCATTCAAAATATGTGGTATACTGTATATTGACAGTATTTGTGAGCATTTACCCATATTTAGTTTGCCTCAAAAATAACAAATTAAAACAAATATAATCTGTCAATCATTACCACAGAGTATACATGAAGAACAATATGGGTAATGTCAGGTCTAAGATAGCATGTATGATTGGTAGAATATTCAACCAAGTTGTATAAAAAATATATATCTTGATATATGTTAATATACTGTGTCTTACTTATGATGAGATACAAAAAAGTGACACTGAAATTTAAAGAATCAAATCTTAAATAATAATAAGAAAACATCTGGTTGTCCTTCTCTCAGTTTTAAATGGAGATAAACTGTTTTTTGATCCACATGAAATTTTGTGTGACTTTAATAATTTACTAATGTAAGTGCATCGCACACTTTAGGTAGTGCTTTAGAGTAGGACACTATCCATGTAAGTTACAATTTTATCCACCATAATTAGATGAAGTGGTGAAACTTTACTTTAATTCCCCTTATTTAGCATTCACGAGCAGTAATGTAGTTGTTAGCAGATATCAGTGCTTATTAATGTATTTTTCAACAACTATATCTCCTCCTGTGGGCACCCATGAGTGGAGCATGCTATATAAACAGATAATGAATATCAATATAGTAAAACACAGTTTTAATAATATAAAATATGTCTTTACAAAAGAGAAGCTATAGTCGTTGACGAATACTGTACATTGCATACCGTACATACCATGCACCCTTTATAAAGCTTTCATCTTTGGTTGATCACAGCTGTAAGATGGAGAAGCAAAATTCTTAAGGTGTTGTCAGACAGTTAGCAGTTTCTGCTGCATCTGCCTCAGTAGGAAACAACTTCACTACTGCAGCCGCCAGCTACCTTTGACCCCAATAACTACCTGTCCAGTACACTACATGCTGCTGCTATATACCTACAGTAACCTCATCCCTTAGCCAAAATACAGCGGGTTGTAGCTTAAAGTAGAGAAAATTGTTAGCAATAATGTCATGATGAATACAGAAAGTTTTGCTAACTCATACTATTATCACTGTTTAATGACCTTGACTTTTGTGGTCACATGGTGAGCCATGACAATAAGTTGAAATACTTGAATTGTCTGATTTGTCTTTTCTGGGGCACAGATTTCTCACATAATATATTTGGATTAGTCTTTTTTTGAGACCACATACCCCATTAAGACAGGTATATCTAGTCTGTAATAGTATTCACTTCCTTCTATTTTTAAGATGTATTATGATGAAATGTTTATTATGAAATGTATAATGTATTTTGTACAGTACCCTTTTTTGTCTGATATATATATTTTCTCTTTTCTCTATTTATTTTGATATGTATCTCATTATGAAGACATTTGTATATTTTGTACTCCATGATATATGGCATTTTATGTAAAGGTGTGCATGGATGTACTCATCCTCTTTAGTATTAGAGATGGCATAGTCTTACTGTGCTCTGACATTAATTGCATCTCATTATCTTGTTGATATGAGTCTTATGGAAATGTATATTTATATCTGATTTTGTAAGGTGTAATCATAGTCACTGTTGCCTGTTGTTTACTTTTTTTGTGCATTTGTATTAGAAAATGAGATGCTGCGTGTGAACCTGTTGGATCCTCTGTCGATCAACACCTGATTATTTAAAGACACACGTGATGGCAATCAAGCACAGAGCGAATCTGATGAAGCAACATGTGAAATGCGTAGTTGGCTCCTTTTGTATCTTAATGTAATTCCCTAATAAAATAGTGTCTATCCTGGTCTCCTGGTATCCTTGTATGCGTAGAAATACTTTTTTGATTTTCAATATTTTGAAAGGTGTGATCGTAAGGAAAGTTCACAGTGCTGTTGTTTTAAATCAACCAGCTTCTGTGTAGCTGTCAGCAGATACTAGATTCTCTGAACATTGACCTGACAGTTAATAATTGACATGATGTCCCTTTAGCAGCCAGCGATACAGGCCTTAACAGAGGAAAACAATCTGCTGGGCAGTAAAACAGACAAAGGAGGATGGTATTTAGAGTATTGCTGGTGAATTATCTGAGTTAAACGAGTTCATGTTTCATGTGGAACTAGGAATTATGAATTATGTATTGTGCATTGTGTTTGCTGAGTGTCAAAGTTCATTCTTGGCCTTGGAAATAGTTGTTTGACCAAAAAAAGATCAAATAGATATCTGAGCCATTGCCATGAAAACTAAGCAAAGACAACGAGATAAGGTGGAAAGTTCAGGAAAAAGCTAGTAATCAGACCTTGAGTCAGGATTTTCTTTTCATCAAGTGTTGTTGTTGAAGATCAAAAGCGAAAGAAAAGGAAACTTCCCACTGTTCATCCCTAATCTGATCTCAGTGCAGTTACTCATTGATCAAGAGCGGTTAGGTTATAAACACCAAGCCCATACAGCTACAGCCATGCTGGTGGCTCTGTGAGGCTGTACTTGGCAATGTGCTCACAGTGATAAAGCTAACATGCTGGTGTTCTGCAGGTGTAATGTGTACCACAATTACCAGCATTAGCATTAACATTTTCTAATTAGCACTAAACAGGTGAGGCTGATGAAATGTTACTAGTTTTGTATTTGGTTTTAAATAAAAGTATTGGACAAATTTAAATTTGACATGATGATGCTAGATGAAAAGTCAGGGGATCACCAAACTTATTACAATTCATCCTGCTTTTTCTTGATTTTATGATCTTATACTTTTTTGCTGAAAGTAATAATTCAGTTTTTTTATATATTGTCTTCTCTGTCTTTTTACTTTCCGCTCTCTTTTTTCGTCCTCCTGTAAAGCTCTGTCACTGTGTTACTTCTGTTTTTAAAAGCATCTGCTTGCTTGCTTCTTCTCTGGCACCATTCCTCACACTCCCACCCGTTTGCTTTCTCTACTAATTAACCAAGTTCATCTGGAGCCTGGGAGCTTGTTATACATTCCAGTATGATAGTGGAAGGACATTGTACTTGTTTGTGTGTGAGATAGAGAGAATATTTCACTGTTAGAAATTCCACAATCGATAAGAAATCTGGTTAGAATAAACTTTGTCTCTTTGGTGACAAAAAAAATACAGTCAAGGTCAGCGGGGTACGTGTTCAACTTGAACAGGAGGATGGTTGATAGACTGCTCTGTTTCTCCAGATTTTCCTCATGTTCTACTTTTACTGAACTGTTACAGCTTCAGTATGATTTAAAAAGAAATGTGCAGCTGCAGATGAAATGCAAAATACCATTAGATTTTTTACAGGATCAGTTCAAAAGTCCTCACCATTGTTGTTTGTTTAGCTTTAATTATTTAGGGAGTAGGTACAAGTCAGCAGAAAAGACCTAATGGTTGTGAAGATGCTTAGAAGTGATGTCGCTTAAAGATCAGAATATCACTATAAAATGTAAGTTGCATGTCAGAAATACCTGTTTCCTTAAACTGATCTGACATTGAAGAATCTCCTCAACAACTTCAAATGGGCTCAGTCACAATTTTCCCTGTTTGCTGCAGCCTTTATGTTAATATGACGGCATTCAATTCAGATTGCGCTGTGTTGGATGTGTTACAGAAATGATATTAGGTCCATTCTAGCTCTGCAGTTGTAACAGTGGCTCTGGGCCTTATTCAGACATGAGACCGACATGTTAAGCCCTTACATTTCTGTGACAAGGTCTGAAAGGGTTTGCAGTAGAAGCACTATCAGACCAATTTTGATTGAGATGCCAATGGCAGGTAAGGAATGGTATCAGTTTTAGAGAGTAACAGAAAAGTAATGAGTAATAAGATTACTTTCCTCACTAATTAATGAGTAAAGTAAGAAATTATACTTTAAGAGAATAATGAGTAATTAGTAATACTAATTTTTTATAGCCAACAGTCGCCCTTGGAGAATACCTGAAAAAAAAACTAAAGGTGATTGTTGTAATGTGGTTTCAGTTTGCAATCACAAGTAATAGGGCTCATTGTACACATTTGGGTTTGAATTCAACAATGATATAATCTGCTCATCCCTCAGTCCCTACTGGTAAAGGAACCAGATGGAGGGACGGCCAGTAGTGGTGTTGGACAACTCCACCCCCAACAGGTTAACTCCCATGTCTCAAACACATTTAAGTGTGCCACTACTAGAGTTTCATGTAAACAGAAAATAACAAGGCACTGCTTCATATCTAACAGAAGATTTTCTTTTCTCAACAGGTAATAAACATGATTGCCCTCTTGAATCACAACTTTATTCATGGTGGGGTGTACTTCAGTGACCAATGGAATTTTTTTAGCGGTTACATTCCTGATGTAGTGGCACCCAAGGCAAACTGGCTGCAGGTGAGGAGTCAAAAAAGCTTGCCTTAAGCTGGGACACTGGGGCCACGCCTGGAAGTCCTGCTCACAAGGAGAGTCTGGTGGCCAGGTCAGCTATAGGTTGCTTGGCCAGAAAATGTCGAGAAAGCAACAAGGAACAATTTAATTGAATGCTCACCACCTGTAAGGGGCAAAGGGCATGGTTGGAGCAGATTTAGTCAATGGGACCTTGGCAATGGAAAGGAATGTGAGCATCACCTCTCTGTGGGGGAAGGACTGAGATTTGTTAGCTCTGGAACTTAACCCCTTGATAGAGCCCAAGGAGACAGGCAGACTACACTGTTGCTTACCAATTTTACACATTGTGACCCCACTGTGGCACTGATATCATATTCTGTGACTGAAGTGTTGGAGCCCTCAATTTTCCTAGCTGGTTCCTCTATGTTTTTTTAAAAAAAATTTTATCTGGTTTTCAGTTCTGTTGAACTTCAATTTGTTAAGTTTGCAGAAAACACTGGGTGCAGAGGAAAACCAGTAAAATTTCTATCTATGTTTCTTGAGGACAAGTAGGACTGACAAACATTTCTAGGGATGTCTTTTCAGACTGTAGTTCTCTCCAGTTTTAATTATTCTCCAATTTTACTGGATTACTGTTTGTAGATTTGTAAAGTGTACAGAATAGCACTAGCAATTGGAATCATTACTCCCAAATAGAGGGAGATCTAGACCCATACATTCATGTTAATCTGAAGATGTGTAATTGAATATGCAATTTGTTTTTGGTTACATTATGCCTTAATGAAGACTTAGTCTATAATAGGAATGATGCACGGCTGTTTCTTCATGAAGGTGCATGTATTACTGCCAGTGTGCAGTTTGAACTCAAATTAACTACATACTCAAATATACATTACATTGAAAGTGTAACCCTACTAATAGACATACAATTCTTGTTGTGATTGCACCAATTGTCACACATAAGGAAGTGAATCACTCACTCTTCAAACTCAACAGTGTAATCTGACACTGCTAACTGCCTTCCTCCCACTCTGCCTCCTTCCTTCACTGCCCCCTCCCTCCATTCCTCCTCTTTTCTTTTTTCCCTCTTTATCCCTTTATACTGGCTAAGTGGTGGCCACTGTAAACTGACCTGTCTTTCTTCTGCTTCCACATCCGTCTGTCTTTCTGTGGGAAGGATGGATGACTGATGAGGGGGAAGAGCAAAAGATAACATCACTTAATTGCTTTTTGAAAAGTCCCCCTTCTTTTATGCTTACTTGCTCTGAAGTTGTGAGAGAGTTCAATTGTAGAGAATAGAGAATATACAGAAAGCTTATTGAATAATAAGCATATGGACATATGGAATGATACTTGAAATGACAAACTTCATAGTTCTCTTTCTTTCTTTAATTCCCATCTTAGAATGATCGCTTGTGTTCAGGCATATATTTACTGTTCCCTCCATGGCAGTGAAAGGATTTCACAGTTACATTACATGCAAATATGGATATGAATATGGGTATTGAATGTTTTTCTTCTTTATTCTTGTCCTTCAGGCAGCAAAGGGTCAATATTGGGAACCCCCCATGTTTCCACAGCATGAATTAAAATATTAATTCATGCAGTTTTATAGATATTTTTTATAGATACTACATTGTATGAGCACTGGGATAATAATCAGCTACTACATGATGTATGTCACTATAACTGAATGAACTATGAACAGTGGGAGACATCCTTCACTGGAATATTTGAAAGTCCAGCTCTACAAGGTCGGTTGAAAGAGTCTGTAATTGTAAATTAATCTAATCCAAAAAAAACACTAATAGTCTATGTAAGCAGCCATGGTTGTGTTCACACTAGAAAACAAAATTTCTGAATTGTAAAAAATGGACAACTCAATCTATCTTAAAACAGTAGTCAGGTGTCCATATGAACAGTGAAAGAGGTTTTCCTCACTGGAATCATTCCTCCTGTTCATACTGGCTATTAAAAGATCCCCTTCAAATGCACTTTCAAAGGAAGTGATTGGGGCCAAAATCCACAGTGTGTCCACACCAACCCAGTCTCACATCAAAATGTATAATAGCTACGTTGGTCCACAGTGCAAAATGTGCTAGTTTCACAATAATGGCTCTAAAATTGTAACATCCCTACATTGTTTGTTTTTAGCCTATTCTTTTTTTATAGGCCTGTCTGCGTCTGTCTCTTAATGATGTCTTTAACATTTCTCAACACAAAAACACATAAGTGTCCTTGATATCTCAACAATAAGATAGGTTAAAAAAGAAACGTACAAAACTTAGGCATCTTCCAATCCTAGCGTACACTCGCTCAGTAAGTTCTATTAGATTCTCTAGAATATCCTCTATACATGATTGTACCATACCATTTTGTTGCACTGCATTTGGACAGTCAGCTTTCTCTGTGAAAGCCACAACTCAGTAGAATGCCCTTCCTGATGATATGAAGAGCTGCAGTCCAATCAATACATTCAAAACCATTAAAAAATCTAGCTAAAAACCACTCAGCTCTGTAACCACTGAATCTAAATTTCATCTATGGTCTTCATATTAACACGAATAATCTTTCTTTTAATTTGAGAAGTTTATATTATTCATTTCTAGTTGACATTGTGGGTGTATGTGATGTGCTATTGTGTGTAGCTTTGTATTTTGTATTTTGTATAATGTGTTATGTGTGTTTTTTGCTTTGTACTGTTTGCTATTGTGCTGTTGTATGTTTTAAATGTAAGGGACTGCAGATGAAAATTAGCTTGAAGCTAAATCTGGTACAGTGCATAATTCATGTTAAAAACTGTACTCTGTCTCGATAAATAAATACAATACAATTGCGAAACTAATATTACACAATTTCATGTGAGAGTGGGTTGTCCACACAGTCATTTTGTGCAAAAATGCCTTTAAAAGTTTATCTTAAGCTTATATGAGGCTTCAGCAGTCTGAGTTAGTCATATCAAGTGGATATCTGCCAAATTTAAGGTCTTTTTAGCATCAAATTCTCTCTTTGTGTTCAGACAGTGTTTCCCTGTTGAGCTGCAGTGGAAGTATAGAAACAAAAAGAGGAACTTAGGCAGTAAAAACACTGTAACATTGAGAGATATCTATTTGACACACTTGGACAGCTGTAGCTTCATATTAGCTTCAGATAAACTTTTAAATACATTTTTGCAGAGAAGGAGGACTGTGGATTTTGTCCTCCATCACTTACATTGTAAGTGTGTTATGAAGGGATCTTCCAATCAGTATGAACAAGAGGAATGATTACAGCAAGAAAAACATGTTTCAATGTTCATTTGGGCTCCTGACTGTTGTTTTAGGACAGACTTGAAAATTGTGAACCTGTCCTTTAAGGTCAATGTACAACTGAAGCTGAATATTGAACTAACTGCCTTCCCTCCCTAGAGCCACACTACAAATGTGGCTCCGAGTTTGTTAAATTTAATGGACATCCCTGCAATCTCAAGACAAAAGGAGTAAAGGACTGTTGAATCAAACATTAAAAAATAACGCACGACACTTATAATCTTCATTTCTTTTTTTAAACTATATTTAATGTTATTTATTTTTTATTATTTTTTTGCACCCTGTGATATGAAAATATTAATACTACAGTTGCTTGTGAATTTGTGTACATTCTATGACTATGGTGTGCATTCTGCCCCCAAGTCAGAAAGTCCAAAAAAAAATCAGTCACAGCAGCTAGCTTACCAGTTCCAGAGACTGCCTGATACTCATGGTAAGTAAATTGAGATTAACTGCTTTATTTGCTTTTATCCATTGAATATTTTGCTAAAGACTTGATGTTGTCAGTGCTGTCCAATTGTCTACAAACCGAATAAGGTGAGTCTAGCTCAATTTAACAAACATTAGCATGGACTTGCTAGCCGCTCAGCAAGACTTCCTGCTACAAGAACAGTTAACCTTGCTAACATTATACCAACATCATTCATTTGCCAACAATCATAATTTAATTAAACTTTGTACACTTATAGGAGGCTATTATTCAACATATTGAACTTCTGTTGAGAAAAAAAAATCCTCTGTTAAATATAAAGTAGTTCATTAATGACAATGTTATCTGGTTCCTAGCTAGCATCGCTGAGAGGGAAATGCACAAAGTTCCACCAAGAGTCACTTAAAATGTTTACAATTATTATTTTAATGGTATTTACACTTCGTTCACAGTAAGTGCCCCCTTGAATTGTGTAAATACAACTGACACAAATACTTAGATGCAGACCGTGTTTTTGTTTTTGTCAGGCATGTTTGACACAGTCAGTCAGTAGTCCTTTAGACACTCTGACTGCAGGTCAGGTCACAGTGTAGGCTGTTTATCTACTAGTCTTTCAGTCAGCTGATGCCCAGACAGTAAGGGGAAAGAAAATGATGGACAGATGAAGGAAGTGCTCTTTTCTTAGGGATTAATTATTGATGGTTTTTCACCATAGAGAAAAACTTCAAGGAGCACATTAAGAAAATGGTTTATAAGACTTCATTCTACAGCTTATTAGCAAATGTTATATGAGATGTTGCATACTTGACGGACATTGAATATAAGAGGTAAAAAAAGCAAGTTGAATAGACACATCCTGAAATGAGTATCAACCACCATATTAACTCTGTATTGGTTGCATATAAGTATTCTGACAGGTCTATTTTCTCTGACAGGCAAGTTTTTGTGTGTCACCCGGACTGTCCTGGTGCAACAGTAGGCCTAAATTGTGTACTGTGTAAATACAGCATGACCTTAAATCTAGCCTAAAATCTCTGTTGCAAGACATTCTTAAATCTGTCTAGTCTCTGTTTTGAATTAGGAAAGGATCTATTTAGCTGTATGAGAATGGGGAACCTGAAACTTTTCCTGTTTTGTATAGAGGCTTTCAGTGGCTTTCAGGCTGGTTTCACACAAATGACTCTACAAATGAGTTATAGTTTCTGTCAGCAGTTTGCCACTAAGTATATATCTTTTGTTAGTTATTCTTCATGACTGAATCTTTATTCTTACATCATAGTTTGAAATCGCATTGTTATTTCACCAAATATTACAGTGAGTGTTGACAATATTACAATATATCGTGTCAAATTTGCATTTTGTTTTTAGTTGTCCAGTGTATGTGTATGTGTGTGTGTGTGTGTGTCAGAGAGAGAGAGAGAGAGAGAAAGAGAGATAGATAGAGAGAAAGAGAGAGACAGACAGACAGACAGACAGAGACACAGACACAGAGGGTTGTGTGCATGAAGGGTGGGGGGAGGTTAGTGATTGTCAGTGAAGAGGAAATGAGACAGAAAGTTGTACAATGCAGTTTACTAAGCTCATACACAGCTAAATGCTGGTTAATAAGGACGCTGTTTACATATTAATTTGTAACTGCTGTATTCCTGTTAGCTATCCGTGACTTGGAAGTAACAGAAACTACTGGTATCTGTCTCCTCAGGTGTGTCAGCCTTCGTGACCATATCAGGAACCCGGAACCCGCGCACCTGTGAGCTGACGTCACGCGCTGGGCTAAGTACCTGCGTACAGCTGAAGTCACTCAGTTACTGAAACTACCTAGAAGAGACGCGACGAAGAAGCAACGACGAAAAGGAATATATCAATAATTATTCTCACTGAGTTTTTCTTTTAACTTTCATTGCGAGGATCTTCCAAAGAGGATTAAATCACAGATGGGGAGCGCTCGGTTCGCGGTTTTGGGCATTTTAATCGTCGTTTTTCAGGTGAGACTTCCTGCAGTGGCTTCCTTACTCTACAAACGGCTCCCATCTATCTCTGTCGTTCTGCTGTAACTTTAAAAGCCAGTAATTCATATTGTTGTCTTACTTATCTCTGACAGAACACTATGTGAGTGTTTGTAGGATTCTTCTGACAATTTCTGAAAATAATTTTGGTGTATCAGCTTTGAAGCAAGTGGCTTTGTATTTCAGTATAACTTTGATTAGTCACACAACTCGTCGCTGCTCTCTACTGTATTTAGCTGTTAATGGTGAAATTATATTGTAAATTAAAGAGTAGCCTAGCTAGGCTTTAATTCACAACACGGCTCTTAGTCATAGTTTTTCAGTTGTCTTCCTCCCCTCGAGATATCAGCGGATCTTCACGAGCCTCGCCCTTGTTCCGTTGATGACGTTGTCGCAGGTTAAATTCCTATTCTACATATTTCGATTTTTATCGACGTCGAACATTTCTGTTCACACCCGTGAATTTTACCTCGCAGGTATAATTATTTCAAGACGTTGGTTGTGAAGCTATTAATTATAGTGTTCACATAATCCCATTATTTTATGTTACTTTGAACATACTGTCAACGCGCTCATCTTAAAGTTTTAATCAGGCCCAGTTTTCAGAGTTACAATGACTGAAAGACCTTGGACGATTAGTGAATTAATGATGAACAGAAAAATAATTGACTATAAATGAAAGTGAAAATAGAAGTTGCTCAACCAAATATGCCAATTATTTGCCAGTTCCCGTTTCTCACATTTGAAAATCTGCTGCTTTTCCCTGTTATACCATTATAAATGGAATATCTTTGACTTAAGTGTTGGTCAGACAAAACAAGACAAGCTCTCAGAACTTGTGATAGACATTTTTTCGTAATTTATTGAAGTTTCAAAGACTAATTGTTTATTGAAAAAATAATAGACCAATTAATCAGTAATGAAAATATTTGGCAGTTGCAACCTTGAATAAACCCAATGACCCCTATGACTCAGTTTATCTGCTTTGGTTGGGTATTAGTGTTGACTTGGAGCAGCAGGATAGAAGTTTTAATGTCAAATGAAATGCCATTAAATTAGACAGGAAAGGTTTTCTCTTAGCTTACTACACTTTTTCACGTTGCTGATCTTATGATTTATGAGAAGCCTTTTTTCTTTTCCTAGGCCTTGACTTTAGTGTCTGCTGAGGATCCAACATGTGTACCTGGATTCGAGTTGGATATGTTGACTTTCAAAGTGACCAGAAAGCACCTACGACAGGGCATGAGGCTGGGCAAAGGTAAGAATGCTGTTTTCTAGCTCATCGCCTAATGCACACGGACCTGAGGAAAACTGTGGTGTTCAATTTCAAAACTTAGTATCAAATATGGATATTGACTGTGGTGAATTGTGATGTTTTTTTGTCATATTATAAAGTATTAATCAATTACAATCTAAAAATTGTTTAGCTATGGGAGCATTTAGACCTAAGTAAAAGAAGTTTCACAGCCATAAATACAACTGCTGAGCCTTTCATAAAGTGTTCCTCTGGCTCAGATGGCCTTCTACAGATTAGCTGTTCACATTGTTCACACACGTAGCCCAAACAACCTCAGGTCTCAGCTTGCACTCATGCTGCACCTCATTTGATGCTCTTACCTGCAGGGCAAAACAATGTCCCCAAGCCTGTTTTGCAGGCCTTGCTTTTCAAAAGGTTGTAGAATAGTAGTCAAAGAAGGGGAGCACTTGATTTTAATTTTTGTGTTAGTTTATATGAACAGGTTATATCAGTCTGTTTTCACTGGATTGTCACCTTCATGAATAGTTTTTTTTTTTTTTTTTTTTTTTTAAGCGTTTCTGTAGTTGCAACTGTCCTATTAGAGCAACCAACTTACCTCTTTGATGTGGCCTTTCTTTGTCTGATTGTCACCTCTTCAAACATTGGCATACAATCTTTAAACTGTCATGAACCGAGTTTCTAGTCTGAAATATCTGAAAATCTACTGAAATATCTTTAAGTAGAAGGATTGTCTTTTGTGACCGAAGGACACATGCCGTGGTCAAAGCAAGCTGAAATTTTAACATAACTCTTTGGAGGATGGAGAGTCCATAATGAACATGCTGACATCCAGATTGTGTAAACTAGTCTGAGATAACTAAACCAGCCGTTCATTTGTCTAGTGGGTGCTTGGTATTGGTCAGCTGCTTGGATCTGTGCTATGGCTGGTTTGCAGTCAACAAAGCCTGTCTGTTTAGTGGCTAATGCATAGCAATATCCTCCTGAACAAGTATGATGTCAGGTATTTAAGTAAAGTG
Organism: Thunnus maccoyii; assembly: GCF_910596095.1. Lineage (NCBI taxonomy): Eukaryota > Metazoa > Chordata > Actinopteri > Scombriformes > Scombridae > Thunnus > Thunnus maccoyii. Next base: position 28,440,186 of record NC_056546.1, read on the forward strand.
TTGCTCTTAGCAGGAGGGATACAGTATTATACTTATACAGGTTAAGTGGTATTTTTAGCGATGGTTGATTGTTTGTAGGACTGATTAACATAGAAAACCTTGTCAACCAAGAATTTGAATGGATTAGTCAGGTTATGCTCAGAGAGACTCTTGCATCACTGCATTAAACACACAATAAGTAATTTCTGCTGCTAGGGGTCTCTCAATCAAAACAATAACAAAAGATGGAGTTTGATGACCTTGATAACCTTGTGGATTATGGGAGTTGTTGTCTTCATTGTTTAACAACCAGCTTCTCCTGGTTAGGATTCCTTTAGTGTTCATTGTTCAGGAAGTTTTTACTGGGAGCCGAATTTTCCACGGAGGTCTCCTCCTCTCCAAAACAAATGTACACAGGGATTAAAAACAGTAAAAACACTGAATAAACCAGTTTCACTTCAAGAATCAGTGTTTCTCCAATGCTGTTCGGTGGACACAGGACGTCTGGGAGGGGCTGATAGCCAAGCTGCTGCTAACGTTTGCTCAGCTTGTTTCTCTAATAACTTAAGATCCAGATGCCCGATGACTAAAATCCTTGGTCCGGTTCAAAGATGTTTTAAGACGAAAGTGTCAGGGGCCCAATGTAGAGATTATTAATGTGAATTATGAATGCCACAAATGAGCACCTTCCAATGATGATACATAATAGATCCACAAACGCTGACTCTCTGCTCTGTTTTGGAGAGCTGAGAAATGGCAAAGCTGGTAATAAAGAGCTCAAATTCTTACCTCTGGTCTTCCATAACTTAATTCATTGTTACTTATCAGCCAACATAAACAAAGATGCGTAAAATCAGCCGCTGTATCGGTCAGGCACTGGCACTGCTTATTTCAGAGAGTTTAATGACTGATTTGCGAACCCAGCTGAGACATTGTTTAGTAGGTCTCATCATTACTTTATTATTATTATTATTATTATTATTATTATTATTATTATTATTATTATTGTTGTTGTTGTTGTTAGTATTATTATTATTAGTAGTAGTAGTTTTTGTTTGGTTGGTTTTTTTTTTTAAATAAATGAGATGATAACAGTATTCCTAATCAAGTAAGCCCAAACAAGTGATGTCTCTGTGGCTGATGCTAGACACTGGAACAGTATCTCAGATTGCAGTCCTAGACACAGAAGAATTTTAAAAAACCATATACCTCAAAGGGAAACTGACTTTTCCACCAATAAATCCTTAATGGTAGAATTTAATTTGTCTATTTTGGTAAAACAATGTTTTTGCTGTAGAAACTCATTCCTGTACTCCTCAAAATCAGTTATTGATGCTAGAGGTTTACCTGTGACTTTTCAATGATTGATAGAATACATTTCAGTGGTTAACTGAAGGCTGAGACATCAGTGCTTAGCATTGCAGAGAAGTGACTGTGCTGCCCTCTCTTTGGCTGGCATAGTTCAGGTACTTTTGGGAAAAACAAAAAATAAGAGACTGGTAAAGTGGGTGTTTATCACAGTCTGAACTGTCTTGTTTCTTGTTTACCAGAATTATAGCCCATCAGTCCTGTCCTGGGAGATCTTTCTTGATTATTACTTGATATGTTTGTCAGGGTGATTTTTATCAACAGTGCATCATCAGTCAGTCATTTCCTGGGTGTGCAGGTAGGTGAAGGGTCTGTACTTCACCCAGAGATGTCAAACCTGTTGTTCTGCTTCTGAAATCACAGCCTGAGCTCAACACTAAAGCCCATAATTAGGCATTCACCCCAGATGAAAAACAAAATATCTGCACAAATAATAAATAGCAACTTTACTGTGAGGATGTAGAATCTTGTGCACACGTGTATTAGATATTGTTTCATAATCATTAAGTAATTGTGACAATATAATATTGATTTTAGGTGATATTACCCAGCCCTACATATTAGTAATGTGGAGTCTAACTGAATGTAAACTAAATGGAATGGAATTTTTTACACCTTCATCAACACCTAAGAGGCACCATAATTAATCTGATTGATAAAATTAAGTGCTATACAGTTTGTCTTACTCATCATATTTTTTTGACCTATAGTTTCTTCCTGGTGCTGCAAGCTATAGTATAGTAATGCTATAGAATGTAACTGTTTAGAAAAAAAGCAAAACATGTACAACACATGTACTTTTGTGTAAACTTGACAGCAAATTATAGTTTTGTGCAACAACAGGAATGCATGAGGACCACGATTAGCACACAGCTCTACAAAGCTTTACTTTCTAAGTCAACATATAAGCGTGAACAGAATCAGAAAGTGTGCTTGTAAAATTTCTATGGTGGGAAGGTACTGTCTTATATACCTAAGCCTCCAAAAGGCAGTCTTCATGTGTTCATAGTCTGCCATAGGAATCATTAAATCCATAAAACATGGCATAAGTTTGTTCTGCACTGTTTTGACAAAAATCTGACTTCCAGCACACTGCTGCTACCATCTATAAGTGCTACCAGCCACATTTCATTATACTGTAGTTCAGCCATATAGAAAAGCAACCACTTATACCCCATGTAGGAGATGCAGATTTAATCTATATTACTGTTTAGCTGGAAGAGGCATGAGGAATGAGTATTCTGTCTGTTGTTATGTACTGAAGCAATTTTGTGTTCTCTCTGTATGGGCTTCATTCCTAATGGATAATCATTTCTTCTTTCCCAGTGGGCTTCACTGACTGCTCAGATCGCACAAGATTTCTTTTCAACAGTGATGACAGCCGTTTCATGGTACAGACAGACGGCATATTGACAGTGAGTAGTACTGAAATATAAATTGTCAACAACAATTATGCCCAATGTGTAGTAATAAAGCACAGCTTAGATGACTTAGACTTAGATGGATTATGTGTGGGTGATATCCATTATACTGAGTAGAACCAATGTAAAGTCCAACATGTTGCACCAGTAGCTCACACACACACACACACTAACACATGCACATACATGTGTAAGCTATGTTTTCTTTGCTTTACCTGAACCCACCTGAAATGTTGAGGGAATTAGCTGAACAGCAACATGTTGCTCTTTGCTGATTGATTTTTTTTTTTTTTTTTTTTCCCTCCAGGTGAAGAGAGAGGTTGTTCTTCATGACGGACACACAGAATTCTTCATCCACTCATGGGACTCACAAGGTCGCAAGATAACCGTTCCTGTCAGGGTATTGCACCACGGGCATCACCATGGGCATCACCATGGCAACCACCACCAAAATGTTGAGCATCATCATGGAGACCACAAACACCACAACCATCAGCACCATCCTACTGAAGTAGACTCTGCAAATAACACAGAGGTAGGATTAAGGCACTATTGAGGGGACATGAAGGAAACTTCTAAATAAAACTCTTTCAACAAACAATACATTTACTGGGAAATAGGCTTTGCAGATCCCATATTAATCACATTGTATATCAAGGGCCTGGAAGATGGTAGTAATGACCTCATGAGAGGCAGTTTACAGTGAAAAGAGCTGTTTTTAGTTTAACAAACACTGCCCCCTTGTGGCTATTTATGAATGAGCAACATATATATTTTGCTTTAATATTTTTCATACTTTCTTTGTATGTTGTTAAAGCCATATTAGGTTAAAGCCATACTTTAAACTTAATCCACACAATTTTATGAATGTAGTTTTTCTTTCTGCATGTGTAATTAAAATCAGTAGTAGTCTATTTATTTTGGTGCCCATATTACAGGACAGATAATATGCAGGCTGCACTATCTGTAAAAGACTCTGTGTATACAAATTCCAGGAGATATGTTTTTCAGATATGAAGAATTCAGGAGTAAGATTGGAAAATACTTGACACGTGTCTAGTTTGTAGTTTAAAGAAGAAATGCTTACAACATGACATTAGTTTTCAATCCACCTCTGTGTTTAGTCCTTTCTGTAGTTTCAGGAAATGGTTACCCCTATACTAACTTTTTGAATGTAGGTATGTGGGACCCACCATATGAAATGTGGTAGGATTGCTTAAAATAGGTACAAATCTTACAGACTTCTCTCAGAAAAACAGCCTGTATACACCAAGTTGTTGGTTAGTGTAAAAAAACTACGGCTGCTGGATTATGGCAAAAATCATAATCACAATTATTTCGGTCAATATTGAGATCATGATTATATAACACGATTACTCACTGACTTTGGAAACATCGTGCATTTCTTGAACTTTTAAAAAAAACGTATCTTTTTAACAGTGGATTTCCTTGAACAATAACAGACTACAGACCAGGGTTGGATGCTAGCCTTTTTTTTGACAGCCAATATGTCCATTAATATTCCAGAATTCCAGCCATATAGAACAACTACCGGACATATGTTTAAATAGCCATATAATAGCCTATATTTAAACAGCAATAAAACACAAAAACACAAACGCTATGATCCAACAAATGCATTTTAGTCAACAGAGTTAACTCTTCACAAACTTTTTGAACTGATCATAAAGGCTCCAACAATAAAATATAACAAATAGGCTGTTCTTGTTGTTAATTAAATGTAGCCATGCGGGCAGCCCGCAGCTGCAGTTCCGCCACCACCTCCACCTGCTGCAGTCTCCCTGAGCCTGCCTCTCACTGGGGCCGGTGAAAAGTTAAACCTCCTACTGATCAATTACATGTTATTTAACCAAGGAGCTCCAGGCTGATCCATTTGTTTCACTGTTCCAGTGCTGGATGTAACATTACCTGAGAGGAAAAAAAAGTTAACTGCTGTCGAGCCAAAGCGCCGGTCTGTTGCTGGAGTGTGCAGCTTTTCAATCTCTTAATCACAGCTGACCAAACACTCCCAGTGTCTTAACAGTGGAGGCAAAACCAAACTTTTGCATAATATAAGTTTATATTTAAGTTGTCCTGGCAACATATCTTGTAGGTCACACAATATTAGACAATTTAATATGCCATTATTGAATTTATTTTTTGTGCTCCGACACACAATGCACTGAACACAAGACAAAACCAGAGCATCATTGCGAAACAGAATGTGATCAATTTATCTCAATTATCTTGTTTACATAATCTTTGGAAGCCAAAATCGTAATTGAAAATAAAATTCAATTAATCAAGCAGCCCTAAAACAAGCATTTGCTTACTTATACATCCACCGGATACAGAAATGCATTAGCATCCCATATTCACTCATCTGTAAACAGCTGATGAGCTTGTGTCTGCCTAAGGCAGGGTGGGTGATTTTACATATTTAAATAGTTGGACAATGTTGCACTGTAACTGAGTACAAACGTGTGTGTTTTTCCAGAGTGCAGCCGATCCACAGGTGCCTGTTCTGCATTTTCCCAAGTCTGGTGAAGGACTGAAGAGGAGCAAGAGAGACTGGGTTATCCCTGACCTCAGTGTTACTGAGAATGACAGAGGACCATACCCCCTAAAAGTATCTCAAGTAAGAGGAACTACAGCCCCTTGTGATTGAGAATTTGATACTGAACTTCATTTTGAATATTTGATTCTGCAAAGGAAGGATGTCTGACAGTTTCCACTGCCTTGACCTCTGATTTTAATTTTTTACAATCTTACTATTTACAGTATGTTCAAATAGAGCTTTCAGTTTTCTTGTGTCCGTCTCTCCCTACTCATCCCTAAGGAAGCCATGCTTCTTAATTAAAACCTGATACCTGGATATATCGAGGTATTTACCTTGTTTTCTTGGGACAGCAAGGCCAATTTCTCATTACAGTGGTTTAATTATGCTGTTATCAGTATAAATCAAAAGGTTGACCATAGCTGTTATGAGAAAACAATGTTGTTGTGTGGAGATCTTGAGATAATCAACTTGTGATAACAAGTCTGCTTCTCTACTTCACAAATTTAAATGCAGCATCGAATATAATTAAAACACTTCATTACCTCAACTGTAGTTTTTTTGTTTTTTTCTTTACAATATTGTAACTATCGTTGTGGGTAGTGAGAGTGGTATAACTCCTGTTATAACTCCTATAACCTGTTTTTTGTGTTTATTTTTTTTGTTTTTTGTTTGTTTTTTTTTTAAATCCTCCAGATCCGATCCAATGAAGATAAAATAAAGAAGATCTATTACAGCATTACTGGTCCAGGAGCTGATCAGCCTCCTGTTGGCCTTTTCAGCATGGACAGAAACACGGGTATTCTGTATGTCACACAACCACTGGACAGAGAGAAGCAGGCCAAGTACACTGTAAGCATGCTCTCAGATGTTAGTTTTATATATACACCAATGTTTCCCCTATAATTGTACAGGCCTAGTGGGCCGCTAGGCCAACGAGAACCCCCGCCAGGCCAAAAAATATTTTTTTCAATGCCAATAATAACGCCAAATATCCATTCATTCGGAAATCAATAGCATTTGGGAGCCACTGTGCAGTGCTGTTCGAAATGTGAGTTAACCTTTGTGTCATTTCCTGGGAAACTCCTGGTAGTGTAGCTCCTCTTAAGGAATAGGGCAATGTGTATTTTGTGCACATATTGTGAGAGAGCGAGTGGCAGGAAAGTGACGTTGAGTGTGAGCAGAGAAGAGGAAAAGGTTAACAGTAAGTTGTCAATCTGGCAGTAAATATACAGTACAGACTACAGTGTGTCAGTTAATAAATGCTGCAGCTTGTCAAGACTAAGAAAAGTCTTGTCTGTTATTTCCCCAACTGCTGGAAAATGAAGGGAGTTAGCTCCAAAGTTAGCAACAATGAGTTAGCATAATCTGAAGACGCTAAACCGATAAATAGAGAACAGAGAAATGTGTGGCTGCTGAGTCTCCCGAGTTTTATTCTGCGTGCAGAAACTGCAACTAAAACTACATCTACTGATGACCTTGTGGCACTAATAACAACTTTCACATTTTAGTCAATACATCTGGATTCCTTGGATCATTATGTAACTTTGTATATTATCCATGCCCATTTCTGCCACACAATTGCCCATTTCTGCTACAAGATTTCCTACCATGTTAATTCTTGTCCAAAACACAAATATTTTCAGGAAATTAAACACCGCTCTGATTTAAAAACAGATGGAGTTTTCATAGGCTGGTAGGATCGCATATGGCATACTTTTCCTCCACTGGACAATTATTGTCTGTTAATGACAACTAGATAGAAATCATTATAGATAATTAATACTTCATCTCTTTTGTCCTACAATTTTATGACTTAACAATATGTTGAACAAAGCAAATTTATTTGGAAATGATGTATTGATGTTTTTAGCAGTTATATACAGTATACAAAGTAAAGTTTGTACTTTGATGCTATGGCAGCTCTAGTGATAAGGAATGAAAGCAACTGCATTGCCTATTCTGGCATGTACTGTACTATAATACAAATGTGTTTGTGTTTCTGCAGTTTCAAGCACACGCTGTGGCAGAGGGTTCAGGAAATGCTGAGGAGCCCATGGACATTATAGTGAATGTAATTGACCAGAATGACAACAAACCGACTTTTGAGAAAGACACCTTCTTAGGACAAGTTGCTGAGGCTTCACCGATAGGTATTGTCAGTGGATTTCATTTAAGCCTGAATAAAATGTCTGTTAGCTTTCAACAACAGTATGTTTCACTTTAACATGAGACGAGGCTTTGAGGATGATGATAAACCAATGTCTTTTGCAAATATAACTGTATTTCTTCTAACGAGTCGGCAGGGGTTGCTGGAGTGTAAACTTGCCCAAATCCAATACAGAGTAGGACAGATTATCAAACATTTGAATAGATGCACACATGTCCTCAAGAAGCTGAAAGAAGTTTTAAAGTTGGAACAAAGTTTCTGGTATATAGGACTAGTTGGGTACCAAAGTTGAGTTAGAAGAACAGGAAAGAAGGAGGAGCAGAAGAGTAAAGTAAATTGAGGAATGTAAGTGGCCTCCACTGAAGCCCAAGCCCCTTCACCTCATTAATTGTGTAGATATCTTCCCTTCTTACTCACTAAATAGGGAAGTCTTCATAGAGGACTATGTGGTGCATCAGTTTGCCAAAATCAAAAACAACTTTGGACACTGCTGATCTGGCAGTTTGTTTTCTGTTTACACAATGCATGATGGTAATTAGCTCTTGGTTACTGATCATTGATTGTACACTACTTTTTGTTATTTGGGATAATGTGAGTCCTTTGTGTTGAGCCTAATAATTCTCATACAACATTCAGATAACACCACAAAATGGCAACATGACTTAACTGACTGGCACTGTACTTCCCTCTCTCTAGGTTTTGAAGTGATTCAGGTCGTGGCTGTAGATTTGGACCAGCCAAACACTGACAACTCGGATATCCGCTACCGTATTATGAGCCAGGACCCAGAGTTGCCCAGCAAATCCATGTTTGTCATCAACGCAAACACTGGGGCCATCAGAGTCAATGCCCCTGGGCTAGACAGAGAGGTATGTCTTATAAAAACAGATTTCAGTTTCACATCTAGCTGTTGAAATGGTCTGCGTTTCTAGCAACTGCTCCTGTTTGATTTGGTCCCATTAGGCCAGTGTAAATACTTTCATGCAAACTCTCATACAGACCAAAACAACTGCACCAAGAATGCCTGAAAAGGTTTTAAGTCAGCTTCCAAGCCGGTGGCGTTTTTAGGGTGTGAACGCAAAGTGGTCAGACATAGACACAATGTTTGATAGCAGACATGTGACATGAGTATGTATTCAAAAGCCAAACCATTAAAAGTCACAAAGTTGTTCCGCCAATCTTGGAAACTGTCGAGGAAACATTTGTTCTTGGGCACAGAGGAGTTTTGAGCTAAATGCTAACATGCTCACAATCACAAAGATAACCCCCCCACTTCCCACCCCCATGGAGTCTAGACACTGGTGGTTGTGGTGGTTCATGACTTCTGCTGAGACTGATAAGGCTGATGAGGTTGATGAAGTGATGCGCTGATGAATCTGCAAAGATTGGCCGGTGGTGGGGAGGTGGTGGGGCACATAAAACAGCACCATGGAAGCATTACGATGGAACATATTTAAAAAGACAGCCGCAATATGATAGGCTGACAATGAAGGTGTGTCACTGTGCTTTTGGTAAGATGTGAACAGCTGACGTTTTAATTGAGGCCCAGGGAAATGACAGTAAGGAAATTATACGTGAGCATGTGTGAGGGATGGGAATGAGAGATGGTGTGAGAAATAATACTACAGACCTTAGCATGCAAAAGATAGTCTTCCTGACTGACCTTTCGCTAAGCTTCATTACAATTCATTCTGAAAGGGGGGCATAAATGTGTGTAGAAAATTTCATGGCTATCCATCCAATAGTTGTGGAGACATTTCAGTCTGTATCAAAGTAATGCCATCCATGGAGGCATGCCTCTAGTGTGGCTAAAAAAATTAGATGTACTTTTCTGTTGTTCAATTGTTTGAAACAGTACATCAGGCCTGGCATAGATTCATGGTCTTATGCTCAGCTTGAAGCTTGCTAGAAATTTCAAGTAACTCAAAATACACACAAATCCTATGAAAACACATTTACTCAATTGTCATATTCAGCTTTAAAGTGATACGTTTCGTAATGTTTCCTGCTCCAACTGAATCTGTTAAATGGCAGTAAAATGTTTTAATGTTTAAACTCTTATGTGTCTTTTCTAACAGAAATACCCAAAGTATACTCTGGTGGTACAGGTAGCTGACATGCTGGGAGAAGGGTTGAGTAACGTAGCCAAAGTAATCCTCACTGTCACAGATAGCAACGACAACGCTCCAGCCTTCACTCAGCCCTCCGTAAGTACAGAATACTTATGACTGGAAATTGCCTGTTTGTTAAACCCCTCCCACAAAGAGTAGTGTCCAGTCACAGCTTAAAAACCATAACCAGGCACAGCAGGTCTGTCAAGCTCTGGAGTTGTCAACATAGTGAAGTGAGTTATCTGCTCTAATACACATCTAGGTGCACCACGCAACATTTGAAAAGTTGCTTGGGACTGGCATTTCCACTAGGTGGGAGCCAATAACACTGGTATTATGTATTTAGATGTCAAATGCATATTTAAGACCCTTTTGCAGGGTTCACATTTTTGAATGAAAGGAATATAGCTAGCTAACTTCAGCTGATTAATATTGGTCAGAAATCACCTGCTGAAAATGAGAAGCTACTTTTGTTAAAATGACTATAAAATTGAACAGTAAGAAGTGTAAGAATAAAGAGCTTGACAGGCACAGTAACTAAGGGTGAGGAGTGGGACCAATGGTTAGTTCATACATTAACATACATGGTTAACCTTAAGGCAACAACAGATTTGGTGGAGATGGTAGCTCACCATAATTTTTTTGTAATGTAATGAGTTGCAAGCAATACAGACTGATCCTTTTTTCATTTTTCTTGATAGTAGAGTTGCATCTTGGTTTTAATCTAAACATATTTGCATTTTTAACAATACATTTCCCATATGATGACAAATGTCTATTTGATGTTTAGAGAGCAAGTTTTAACAATTTTTTTTGGCTTACAGTGGGTAGACCATATTTAACAAAGAATTCTGTACAGGGAAGTAATGAACTAAGCTGCATGATGTGACAGACCATAAAGTTAAGGCCAAGGTTTAAAACAAATTAATTTACTTGTTAGTTAGCAACAACAGCCTTTTTTCTAATCCTTGTTTCCTCTGTTTCACTCCTACACTTTTATCACATCCCTTGCATTCTCCCAGTATGACGGATCAGTTGCAGAAAATAAAGTGGACGCTCTGGTCCTTACGATGTCAGTAACAGATGGTGATGAGCCACATTCTCCCGCCTGGAATGCCAAGTTCAAGATTGTTGATGGTGATCCTGGACAACTTTTCACTGTGAAAACAGGAACTAACAAACATGAAGGAATCCTCACTACTGCCAAGGTAGGAAGAAAACCAGACCTTCTCAAATAAGCCACAATATCAAAGTGTGTGATGTCTGTCAATATATACAGTGAGGTCCACTTTCCTATTCACTTGAATGGGACTAAATTCAGATGTTAGTTGTACAGCAAGAATGAGTTGTAAGACATTTCTGTGATGCATTGCGCTGCTGCACTTTTCTCTCCATCCAACCAGGGTCTTGACTTTGAGAAGAGCCGCCAGCACACTCTGTTGATTGCAGTGGAGAATGAGATTCCTTTTGCTATTTCGCTGCCCACTGCCACCGCCACCGTGGTGGTGAATGTGCTAGACGTTAATGAAGCTCCAGTCTTTGATCCAGTGGAAAAGCTTGTGTCAAAACCAGAGGACCTTCCCATTAACAGTGAAGTGGTGCAGTACACTGCCTCTGATCCGGACACTGCACTCAAACAGACAGTCATGTAAGGTCAAACTCCTTATTTTGAACATATATTTAAACGCAAGATTTTCACTGCCAGAGAATATTGGAAAAAGACAGCATTAGCAAACACTGAAATTTCTGTCAGGTATAGTTTCTGTTCAGAGCTTTCCGATCTGTAGCTGTAGATATCCATTGCATTCCTTTGCTTTTATTTGAGAATTAATGCAGAGCATTAACCTGAGGTGAAAACAAAACAACATGGTTAGCTTCTGTAATCACTGTAACTCAATCATTCAGTAATTGCAGCATTAGTCCTAAATGCTCTTCTATGTTTTAAGAGTGGCTTCCTAGTAGATTTCTGGCAAGCTTGAGTATTTAGTCAAAGAAAACAATGAAATATGAAATGCCTCCAGCTTAAACAGCCCACATGTCCAAGCGAAACACAAAGCAGTATATTGTAGATATATTATTTAAATTATCTGGTCTATTGCTGCCCCATCGTGAAGCATGTTAATTGTAATCAACTTGCTTGCATAACATTTATATGTGTTTATTTGCTTCATGTCCAGGTATAAAGTAATTAGCGACCCAGCGGGCTGGTTGACTGTGAATAAAGAGACGGGCCTGATTACAGTGAAGAGCAAGATGGACAGAGAGTCCCACTTTGTACTAGACAACAAATACACAGCACTCATTGGTGCATATGACAATGGTAGGTGGGAGACAAGACTGATGACTACTACATGCTTATCTGGTTTTAGGTAGGAAATAAAACAAACAAAAATATTGTTATCATGGTGGTGGCTGGCTTGATGAGGCCAAAGATTCTTTGGACACTGCTGTGTTCCTGCTTAACTTTTCAGCAGCAGTTCAGTAACAGGTATTATTTACAATATATAACATTATCACTCCAGAGACAAAGCTTACGTTTTACCGAGAGTTGGCTACAATGAGGTGACTTTACAACGCAGCTCTGAGACACAATAAGGTCAAATGATGTGTTTGTGTTGGTTGTGCATTTGTTACCCTCTGCGGTTGTCCACTATTTTCATGTAAGACAAAAGTAATGGGTAATGAGCCCATTTAAATTTCAGTATTTATAATTGTGTAACTTAATTTGAAAAAGTAATTAGTTACAGTACTAGTTACCGCCAAAAGTAGTGGAATGATAGTAACGTGTTTTTCCTAACACTGATAAACATATTCTGTAACTGAGATGACACACTTTGCTTTCAGTTTCAAGGCTCAAACCTGTTTTTGAAGAGATTTCTGCCCAAGTCCAATAATATCAGCTTGACATTCTTGGGTTCGAAAAATGTTTGAGAGCAAAAATGTTATCTAAATATGGACTTCATCTTACTAGGATGGTTTAACCTTCCCCAAAATTTAATGAATTTTGCCCTCCGTGTGTGTCTGTCTGTCTGCGTGTCACCTCACTAGATGAAGTCCCAGCCACAGGAACTGGTACTCTGATCATCCAGCTGGAAGATGTTAATGACAACGCACCCACCATTGATGAACGTGAAATCACGGTGTGTGTCCTTTCCCAAATGCTCAACAGTTGTCATGTGTTTGAAAACTTTTAATGCAGATGAAACTGAAAAGGGGTTAATGTGATTTTAATATATACTGATATTCAGGATGTGATCAAATGGAAAATCAAAACATAATAAATTGCTGATTTAAGGGGTAAAATCAGCCAAAAATTTTGAATCTGACTTTGTGTTTTCTCAGGTGTGTAACAAGGAATCGGCTCCTCAACTGCTGTCGGTAACGGATAAAGACGGGCCAGGCTTTGCCGCTCCATACAGAGTCTCTCTACAGGGCACGACTAAGACCAACTGGACTGCTAGGATGAACGACACCAGTATGTACATTTTTAATACATGACTGAAAATAAAACCTCAGGAAAGTTGTTTTTACACATCCAGCCAAATAGCCAGTCCCAGGAGAAATGGCCAGGTCCTTCCTGATAGATGTTTATTTAAAAAATTTTAAAAAGTCAGTCAAGAGAAAAAAAAAAAGAACCAATTAAAGGACCATCAACAATATGTAATCAAGAGAGAAAGTATGACTATCAAATGTTTTGGGGCAGAAAGTTTTTCCCAAATTGCCAGTTTGCTGTTCAGATAACCAGAAGGTGTAATGTTTATGACATGTTTTTGCTCTGAATTGAGTATATCAGGTTAGTGCTTTCTCTCAGCCTGTGTACCATACCCAGGAAGCTTCATAAATGAAATGATTAGTTTCAAGTACGAGGTCACAGATGCTTGTTTAGACAGAAGATTAGAAACCATTTATCTAGTTTATATAGGCCAAGGTGTTCTCTAAATTATTTGTGGAACAAGGCAGTGATAAAATGTATGGTTTTTGTGGAAATATTACTGGATTTAGGCAAAATGATAAACTAATCAAGGCAGGATTTGTAAAGTAAATTTTCCTCTTCTGTTGCAGAAACGGGCATCATCCTGAGTTTAGTTACTGACCTGGCCAGTGGAGTGTACACTGTGGTCCTGAGAGTTGCAGACAACCAGGGCATGGATCAGGACAGCACCTTGAAGGCCACAGTGTGCGACTGCACTGGGGCAGACGTGCACTGCAGTGATATAAGGGAGGCAGGTGGCGCAAACCTGCCCGTTATCCTGGGAATACTGGGAGGCATCCTGTTGCTGCTCAGTGAGTCTGATATTTGATTAAAAATAGAAAGATGCTTATCATAATGTGAATGGAGATGGAAGGCCAAAGAAATGTCATGAAGCTTTGCATCACAACCATGGTGGGAATCCTGTAAGATATTTCACTCGTAGTCCAGTGGGACTCAATGAACAACTAATCATGGTAATGAAGGAAGATGCCATCCAGTGCAACAGTGTGACTCATTGATGTTAGTTTTGATTGATGTAATAGTTTCTGAAGAACAGCGGAGCTCCAGGAACAATGGAAGAAGCTATATCAGGCTTTGATAACACTTGTTACACAATACTTGTTGTTAGATCAGTTCGTTGTTGGTTTGTGTCTTTGTTAACAATCCAATAATGACCATGGTAAACTCTTGCGCTGACAGGCTCGACTCAACAAATCACCGCGGCTTTTCTTTCTCAGCTGTGTAGGAAATGGGTGGAATCAATAACATGGGTGTGTTTTTATTAAGCTTTGTGCTCTGTATGTACAGTGCTGGTGCTGCTGCTGCTGGTGTTTGCAAGACGGGGAAGAGCAGAGAAGAAGGAGCCTCTACTGCAGGATGACGATATCAGAGACAACATCTATTACTATGATGAAGAGGGAGGCGGAGAGGACGATCAGGTAAATACAGACAGAGGTTGACACTGACACAGACCAGAGCGTGAGTTTTGTTTTTAAAGCAGGTGCCACCTCTGTCAACACATTTGAGTCAGTGCAGCAGTGACTAGGGCTGGGGGATATTTTTTCAATATCACCCTCTCTCACTGTGAAATTGTATCTTGACCATAAATAAATTTGAATACATTTATGATTATTTTTTTTATTGACAGAATGACTCCTGTCAGAATATTACAGTATATTATATTGCTGAATTATTATGATTGATTTGCATTTTAAGCAACATGTTGGCAGCATTTACTGTTAAAGCTAGTGGAGGTAGAGCTCATTTTAATGTCAGATTCTTCAAAGTAACTACAGCTGTTAAATAAACTTTGATGTAAAAAGGACAATATTTCCCTCTGAAATGTAGTGGAGCAGAGGTATAAAGTTACACACAATGGAAGTACTACAAGTACCTCAAAATTGTACTTGATTGAATGCACATAGTTACTTTCCAAGATTGACAGTGGAACACGGTTCATTGGACTGGATGTCAATTAGATCATCGTACAGTACCAGTCAAAAGTTTGGACACACCTTGCCATTCTCATTTGATCATTTTGCATACATATTTTCATTATTGTTATCATTATTATTATGATATTCATTTTTGCTACACTGGCTCCCCAAATAGTGATCTATATCATGGTCCTCTCAGGCTTATTCAAAATGTCTTTCCCCTGCTGTATTTCTGCACAGGGTTAAAGCTGTAATTCATACTAATCATTTATTGTGCCATGCAAAAGTCATCTCCAAAAACATGGATTATATTTATTGTAGAAATGCACAAACAGATGTCTGATTGTTTTTACCTGAGAGATGCAGTGTCTCCTGTGTGACCCCCTCCATGTGTTTTCCATCAGGACTTTGATCTGAGTGTTCTCCACCGTGGTCTGGACAACAGGCCCGAGGTGTTCAGGAACGACGTGGTGCCAAACTTCATGCCAGCTGCTCAGTACCAGTACCGGCCCCGCCCAGCCAACCCGGATGAAATCGGCAACTTCATCGACGATGTGAGTGAAATTACTATTCAAGAGCTCATGTGAACACATTCAAATCTAACATGGTTAAAACTAATCACTGCTTTTGATAAATTTGTCTGTTTTTTGAGGGGGAAAAAACACCATCCCATGCTGCCACTTTCATTATTCCAAATTCTGTTCTAAAACTTTTTAGGATTCACGTAATTTTTTCACATTGTTTGATACTTGTTGCATCATCCTCTTTTTCCATCTTTCCTGAGTTGGTTATGTACTCTATAAAAAAAACAAATTCTTTAAAATAAAAACATGCTCTCTGCTCCTCTCTCAGAACCTGAAGGCAGCCGACAATGACCCGACAGCGCCCCCCTATGATTCCCTGCTGGTGTTTGACTATGAGGGAGGTGGTTCTGACGCAGGAAGCCTGTCATCTCTGAACTCGTCGAGTAGCGGAGACCAGGACTACGACTGCCTCAGTGAATGGGGACCCCGCTTCAAGAAACTGGCAGACATGTACGGAGGAGGAGAAGACGACATGCTGTAAATGTACCAAAGAACAAACAGAATGGATAGGCACATATGGCTGTGTAAACGTTATATTGATGTAAGCATGGACTGATAAATGAATGCATACTAGGGAAACTCCTCTCAGCCAGACATCAACAGGCCCACAAAGGTTTCTTTCCTGTGTGTGGATTGTGTTTTACCTGTCAGTGCATTCCTATTAGCAGTTAACAGCCACTGCTCAAAAGCCAAAGGATGAGTTTGTTTGTTTTTTTTATAGAAAACCCATTTTGAATGGTTTAGCTCTGTCTGTCTTTTAGATCCCTGTTTGACTTGTAGGCTGAAGACTAAAGGTTTTTGTTTTTCTGTCCATTGAGTTCTGGAGCCATGTCATCAGTCACAACGTTCATTTATGAATTTTCTACAGAGTTCAGATATTTTTGCCTGCGTTGTAGCTTACTGGGTAACACTGGACACACGCAGATGCTTGCACTGGTAACGTTGTGTAATTTTGGCAATGTATGGTACTTTACATTTTTTCTGTTTATCAAGTTTCTACTACTGCTTCAGTTAAATTTCATAGTTGTGTATTTCTGTTTGAGGAATAAAATGATCAAGGTGAAATGCAGGTAGCCAGCTAACTCCATATCACCCTCTGAGGGAGTGATCAATGAGTTATCAATAAAAGCTTTTTAAAATGTTTGATAAGTATCTATTCAGTTGTCTTTATTACATTGTAATGTCAAAACACTTTCTTTGCTGTTACCCTCAGAGGTAGTTTATTAAAGGCTTTGTTAATTTTGGATTTTTATAAAGTTATCTTAATACAATTATGGATTTTTGAATGATCTTTTATTTCACTAATTGAAATGAGTCTTTCACATTGTTTTCAAGCAGTCAAGCTAGGCAGAGCTATACAAGATATTAAAGTAAAAAATATTTTCCTAATGCAGAGGTGTGTGTGCACTGCAAGTTGTATAATGAAGGGAAGGCATGAATACAGAAATGACACTGTTTTGGATGTTAAGGAGTCAAAGACACTCCTGCACAGATGATCAATAACCTGGATAATGTTCATGAATCAAAGGAATATTAGCAGGTTGTGTTATATATCATACAGAACATGATTGAAATCAGAAACATCCATAACAGGCACTAGTGTGCATGCAAAGGTACAAACAACAGAAGTTCAGTGAAGTTTAATAAAGTTGCATTTAAAATAAAATATTAGTAAATTATTAAAATTGTCAAAATATTTTGATGAAAAGATCCACAGCCCTGCTTTCACTATGAGTAGACATCTCAAATTAGTACAGTGCAGTAGTCATGACAACAGTAGTGCAGAAACAGGTACTGGAAACCTCACAGTTTTTATCAATGTCTAGTTGTAGTTTGATCATCAGTCTTGGCAGGAACTTTGTGAAAAGACCAAGCAAAGTGTCATTCATTACACACCACAGCAATAAGTCTTTAAACACTAAGACTACATATAAGTTGGTTTGGCTGGTATAGTACATTTCTTGAGTGAGCTTGTGACATGACCATAGAGTAAGAATTGTCCTCAATGCAGCTGATTTTAAGGAAAGTTGTTTTAAATGCACATACAGTGGAATGCTTCTATTCTGGCCAATTAGACCTCTGAAACTTAAACTATGTACTTACAGCTGCACCCTAAAACCCTGGTTTATCAGTCTGTTCCAGATGAGTGTTGTGTCCACTCGATGGAAATCGGACACCCAAAAACATTACTCAGCATCTTTACCCCTGAGCCATGACATCACCCCAGCAAACACAGAGGAAAAAAACATTAAAAACACTGCTTTAATGGTAAATACCTGTTGTGCAACCAACAAACTGATTGAGAAACCATCCAGGCAGATGTTTTTACAGACTTACTGTGTCTAAAGAGGAGAAAGGCAAAGTGAAGTGATACTTTCTAAAGGACTGGGCAATGTTAACCTAGCAAACACACGGTTTTCTGACTGTAACATGTAGAATTGTTTTTTTACAAATGTGTCCCCAGAAAAGAAGACTATTATTTGAAGTCCTTGTGATTTTGATGTGACTTCTATGCAGATTTTTCCTTTAATGTGTCCTTCTGTATACTGTATATTCTCGATGCACTTCATTACTTCACAGTATAAACATAAAGTTAGGAAATGTTTGTCCTCAAGGTGGTGCTAGAAAGGCCATGTTATAACTGATCAAAAGAAATTTTCAGTATGTTGTGAATTGCTATGTAAATTCAGTTTGTCCTGAGTGTGGTGCAAGAAATCCTCTTTTGGCAAATATCAGAGGACAGTGTTTGTCATGTATTCCAGTTACGTTTACAAGATGCCTCATAGACTTGATACTACTGAAGCAAAACATGGCCTCTATGCATTTTCATACTGTACATTCTTAAAAGACGGGTTCACAAGTTTCAAGTCTGTCTTAAAACAACAGTCTTGAGCCAAATGAACATTAAATATGTTTTTCTTACTGTAATCATTCCTCCTGTTCATACTGACCATTAGAAGATCCCTTCATAATGCACTTACAATGTTAGTGATGGGGGGAAAATCCACAGTCCTTCTGTGCAAAAATGTATTTAAAAGTTGATGTGAAGCTAATATGAAACTTCAGTGTCCAAATGAGTCAAATCAAGTAGATATCTTTCAATTTTCAGTCTTTTTAGTGCCAAAGTCCCTCTTTTTGTTACTATACTTTCACCACAGCTCAACAGGGAAACACTGTCTGAGGAAACACAAAGAAGGAATTTGATGCTAAAGAGACTGTAAATGTGACAGATATCCATTTGATATGTTTATCTCAGACTGCTGAAGCCTCATATAAGCTTCATGTCAACTAAATGCATTTTTACTCAGACTGACTGTGTGGACACACTGTAGATTATGACCCCTGTCTTTAACATTGACAGCATATTTGAAAGGGATCTTTCAATAGTCAGTATGAAGAGTAGGAATGATTACAGCGAGGAAAACCTCTTTCACTGTTCAGATGAACACCTGCTTGAAAAATTGTGAACCTATCTTGTAAAAGCAGATAAAGAAAACATAGCATAATAGGAATGTATTTTTGCCAAAGTGGTATTTATATGAGAAGTGTTTCAGGTCAACTGGCCACAACTTCATATTCTCTGCTGATTGGCCAGAGTGCCTGCTGTCAGACTAAGCTTCATACTGACAGCTGGTGATGACTGTCTATGTTTACCACAGACTGTATATAAAGAGGTGTTTACATTGGAGAGAAGTGGGTCTCCTCTTCATTTCACTCACTAATTCAGTAGATTTGGACCACACATTACTCAGTTTAGTCTGTAGGTTTGTCGTCTGGGAACAAGGAAATCATCCATTCAAAATATTATCAATATACAGTACTTTCAAATGACTCCATAACTTCTTCCCTACTGAAAGATCCGCTCCCATAAAATGTTTGACTCTTTGTTCCTGCTGAGATCCCCCACCTGTTATCTCCTCTCTCTGTGTCAGAGCCATCTGCTGTTGACTCTCTTCATGTCAGTCTCACCTGACAGTATGAAAGCTTTTTAGCAGGTTACACTCTGACTTATATGACTACTTTGCTGCTACATAAGCTTCTTACTCAGACATGAAAGCATCACACCAGACAACCACAGCAGATTTCTCTGCTTTCAGCTGCATTAACATCTTACAATAACAAAGTTTCACTGTAATTACTCTTCTATCCCAAGCATTCGAGTCACTGAAAGTTGATTTTGTGTATGACTGAAATGGAAACTAATGGCTGCCTGGAATGTAGAAGCATACATTTACAATTCTCAAAAACCAGTACACTGTGAAACATTTACCAGTAATAACTGATAAAAAATAAATGTTTTAACAATTGATTTCCTATTATTTGATTTCCTCGCTCTGGCCAAATGTTGTCTCAGAATGTTGAGTAGCATATTAATCAGAAACAAAGGTTTTACAGACGTTTTAGGTTGTAGTTAGTTCAGTTTTTGTCATCAACCATTTAAAGTGTTGCAAATCAGGCAGCAGTTCATACAAAATTGTGAAAACCTTTATCAAACATTCATATATTTTTTAACATTGTTGAAATTGTTCTGAATAGGTTTGAATAACATCTGAATGTTGGTCTTCAACCAAATTCAGTTCATTGTCTTCATCAAAGCCCACTGGATCTTCCCTCCTGCTTAATAAGATGAACTGTGACAGACACAGATCAATGGCCCTCTAAAATACTGAGACATAATGAAGTTGTGATGTCTGGATAACAGTCACTCTTATGTATACACAACCATGGCTGAGAACAGTGGTCACACACTCAGAATCCCATAAACCATTGGTCAGTTGTTTATTGGTTCAATATGCTTTAAAAAAACACACACACATCATTTTGGCATTAAAATTATTATGATATTTAAACTGTCACATTACAAGTTAGGACAAAGCTGTTTTGAGTTCAACTTTGTTTCTTTTCCTAAGAAGCTGTGTATGAACTGCTTTTTAGCTTTCTAAATTTGTAGTTTCTAAATTTGTAGCACTTTAAAACACTAGCATCACCAGTAAGAAAAGTGTCATGCATTAATGTCAAGTCATAGACTGTAAAGAAGCACAGAGGTCTTTGATGTTACCCACAGATTTATTTTTTAAAGGCTGGATTTGGATTTACCACCTCCTACCACCAAAACATCACTGTGCCCCATTTCACACTACTGTATATAATGTGCTGATTAGCCAGTGTGAGAAGGTGTGTGGTGGCATTTTGAAAGATAATTTGTTCATCTAATTTCCATCCATTGCAAAAATTCAATGCCAATACACAGAGCTGTATGTCCTATGTGACTCACAATGTTTTTTTTTTTACAATTAATCAAAATTGATGCAGCAGAACAAGGGATATCGTCTTTTTTATTCCATGCATTCTCCTTCCTTGGCAAAACTGACGCCTACAATACCCACAACGCAACTTGAACCACTGACAGTTTGGCCTCCAGCAGAGATGAAGAGTGGGCTACAGTGGTCTGATACCTCACTTCTTTCTAACTCCACAACCCCAGATTCTGACTCAAGTCACATCACTTGAGGCAGTTCATCAGATTTCACACAGCTCCCCCTGGAGACACAAAGGCTTTATACCATTTTTTCACACATTCAGTAGTAATCCCCAACACACTTTGATGTGTAGTTCCTCTTTAATAAAGTGTTTAGTTGTCTAATCTAACCCTCCTGATGTCTTCATATTCTGTACACTCTCCTTGCCCTACAAAAAAAAATCATTTTAGCATAAACAACCTTTCACTTAACAACTTGGAGAATAAGTGTTTTCCTTCTGCACAATGCAGAAAGATTATTATTTATTCAGTGTAGGCTACCCCTCTAGTTTTCACCACAAAACACATTTTTTGCTGTCATTGATGTGTAATGTTTATACTATTGTGATAACTTTGGAAACACAGTAATAACTTTCTTGAACTCTTATTTTACGAAGCATCTGTCTATTTCTCTCATTAACATGTTTTCCTGCATGAGCATTACAGATGTATTTCTCCCATTAGCAGCATGTTGTGTTTGTTTCACAGTCCCTCTTTGGGGTCAGAATTGGCTTCATCTTGCCCACCCTGTCCACAGCCTCAGGTAGATTCAGTTCCCTCATCACTTTTCACATGTGCTGCTCATGGCTTTAGCAAAAGGAGAAACGTTGGTACTTGTGTCCACTGTAAGAGATGGTTTTATTTTGTTTCTAATTTTATGTGAGTCAGGTGTGGGGTAGGGTTGATTCTGCACAAAATCAGTTTTGTTTTTTAAAGCATCACCACACATGGTGTCTCTTTCTTACTCATTCTCATTTGTGTTCTTTATAGCTGTTACAAATGATTTATTAATACTCCATTTAATCTGTAAAGATTTTTTAAATGTCAAAAGAGACTCAAAGACATTCTTGACATGTAAAAGGACAATTATTCATGTTTTGAAGTTGAACCAACCAGGAATGGTCATGAACTTGCTGCTGTTACTTGTAGCTGCTGTTAAACTCATGAATGAGTTAACTTTGACCCTTCAGAAAACAAAAGGGGTTAACCATACTGTAGTTGCCAAATGCAGGTATTGTAGAAATAAATAATTTAAAAAATGTTTGCAATGAGCTCTTAAAAAACATCATCATTGAACATAATCCAGAGTTCTGCAGAATCGTCCATCATTAACATCCTTAACATTCACTTCCTGTTTGACTTTCCCTTTATTTTGCAACTCCACGTAGAAATATCTACATATTCTCCCACATCTACTGGATCTTCCCTTCTCTGTTCATTCCAATGTGTTTGTTCCAAAGTAATACAAAGAACTTGTAGCAGTAGTCTTTTGCTTGACACATGTGCCCAGGCTGGATTTTAAAGCTGGGTGTTGTAAAGTAACTGGCCGGGATCAACCACTAAACTCAACTCATCCTACACTGTTGTAAAGTTTAAAAATGTTTCTTCTCAGTTTGTCAAGTGCTGATTTTATCGTGCATCCTGGATCAACACCTAAACCCAGGTTATGTCTTACTTAGAGAGCAGTAATCTACTCTGATCTCCAAGATGGAGGTTAGGTTCCATGTTATCCAAAGTGGGTGTTTGTCCGTTATCCATTGAGCTCCTCTCCATGATTTTTGAGACCTCTTCAGACATCACGTTACGTCCTTCCCTGCAGCTACCAGGTGTCCACATGCAGCTCTGTGCATTATAAAGTCTAGAGAGGACATGATAACTCCAGGTCACTGAAGGGGGACCTCAGACAGCCCAGCACCTCCCCCAGAGAGAATAGCTTCCTGGTCCCAGCCATCAGGGGCTTTCTGGATCTCCGGGACTGGCCCTCACCACCGTGACCAAGTCAGCTGTTCTGGAGGTGAAGAGGAGGGATATTAAGTCATCTGCTTCTGAATTTTTGGCATTTTTACTAAATACAGTTATTACATTGTGTTGTCAGTTACTAATTAAAACATAATGAAATCAGGACAGCAATGAAAGATGTGAAGATGTCCTGTAATGTACACAATATGATCTTTATAGATATTATTTGCCTTTTTTATTGCTCTGAATACTTATGTACGTTTCCTACATCTTTTCTGGGTAACTGTAACATCTGTTCAGAGGCTCCACATGATAAATAACATGTTTTCTAACTCTTGCACACTTACAGCACTGTTTATGAATGTGACTGCCCCAGATTTTGATAAAATCAGAGTGAGTAACTGTTGCAGTGATTCTCCTTAAATGTTTCCAAAATTTGGCAAATCTTGCAAAGCCATAGCGCATTTAAGTACTTTTCCTTTTATTCATTTTCTACTGGTTGCCATAGTACAACTATCAGCTGAATTGTTATTTATCTTCAGGGTTTGTTTGACACTGACTTCTGAGGGGTCATGAGATGATTAATGGGAGAGGAAAGAAGAAAAAACAAAGTTCTGATACACAAATCTGTTTTCAGTTCTTTTGACTTTTTCTCTAATCTTTGATTTTTGGTGAAATATTGGATCATTTGAACATTTATTGAAATGAAACCATGTGAGAAGTTTAGAGTCACTATTTCACTATTTGGTGGAGCTGTTAACAACTCATAAACATCTGAAATGTGACCCTGACTACACACTGCTTTTTGTATGACATCAAAAGCCAAAAAGATTGGAAACCACTGGTTTCATCTTCAATAATCTGTTGTATTTTAAAAGCTTGTTATGTTATCCATTGTGTTAAATCTTCATCTGGAGTAGGAAGTATAATATTTACCTCTGAAATATAATGAAGTGGAAGTATAAAGTAGCATAAAATGAAAATACTCATAAAGCACAAGTAATGCAGCTTTAAACACAGGTCTATAGAATCGCATTCATTTGAATGGGGACTCCAGATGCAGAAGGCTTCAGCAAAAAAAAACAAACCAAAAATAAAAAAAAAATTCAGGGTCATCTACAAAAATGTTAAACCTGGCTCAACAGATGCTGTATTTGCCAATTAAATGCATGAACACCGTATTTCTACTGTTACCCCAGTGCTCGATGTGACTAAAGATTAAATGATTGTCGCTGTGATAACTTTCCAGAGTTGTAAACTCCTATCTCATAGTATTATGTGCAGTGTTATGGTGTCTGATAAGCCTTCAAACATCTGGATCTGTTACTCAAAATTGGACCACCGGGCTTGTATTTCATTTCTCATCAGCACCTGAAACAACTCCACCCAGATTAATGCAGCCCCTTGTGTTGCTTTAATACAGGGCTATTGATCTCTGTCTGTCCTCCAAGGGGCCTCATAGAGGGTCCCAGTATCTTTCTCCTTACTGATAAACTTGGAGGGGACCTATTATGCTTTTCCTTATTTTCAGTCATATATACAGTACTGTGCAAAAGTTTTAGGCAATACCATCAGGGAGGTGTCTGATCGGTCCAAAATTTATTCATGAAATGACAATGACCCCAAGCATACAGCTAGAGTCATAAAGAACTATTTTCAGCAACAAGAGGAATGAGTCCTGCAACAGATGGTATGGTTTGGCCCCCACAGAGCCCTGATCTTAACATCATGGAGTCAATCTGGAATTACATGAAGGAGCACCTGAGATGGCCTAAATAATAAATCCACAGAAGAACATTCTTTCTCCAGGATGGTTACAACAACCTACCTGCAAGTTACCATGAAAAACTGTGTTAAAGTGTACTGAGGAGAACTGCTGCTGTTTTAAAGGCAAAGCTGCTCACAGCAAATATTGATTTCATTTAGGTTTCTGCTAGGGATGCATGATATTGGATTTTTAACCGATACCCGATATGCCGATATTTCCAACTCATTGTGGCCGATTGCCAATGCCGATACCGATATATGCACATATTTTTTCCCAGCTAGCAGCTGCATGCAAGCATAGATTGTACTAAGTATGATCAAGAAAGACAATTTATGAAGGAAGAACTTAGGAAGATTGGGATTCAGGAACTCAGCGTTAATGTTAATATCAATGGCACCCATTCAGTCCTATAGGAATTGCTCAACTGGTACATACACCAAAAAAAGTTTCTAGCTCCCAGGTTTGCTTCCGTGTTGTGCAGCCCACTGAATATGTGCAATAGTGTTTCCCCTGCTGGCCCTGCCCATGGGTTCCCGCTTGGCCCATAGACTTTACATTGTGATGACGTCACAGATTTTTAAATTGCTTTTCTCAGCTTGAGGAAAGTTTTACAAATATAAAACCTCCATGAATCAAAAGTTCATAATAGGACGAGTCACAATTGACTTTGTTTGTAGTTCCAGGTGTCCTGTCAACAGTTTTACAGACGTCTCTTTTACAATTGTGGTCTATGGGGAAAATGCTTTTTGGGCCGCAGGGTTTTTTTTCGCTGCAATACCACAAGTGGCCACTGGGAAAAATTGGCTGCAAGGCTGAGCAGCGGAGCCCTATCCAGCTCTCATTATACATCCATGGGCTGTGCCTCAGCAGCTTCCGGAATGCTGGCCAATCAGAACACAGTGAGGTCATTGGGAGGGGGGCCTTAAAGAGACAAAGAGACAGGAGCTAAGACTGCCTGTTAAGAGACAGAGGCTAAACTGAGGGGCTGCATAAAGGGTCAGTATTCGATAATAAACAAGTTTTTTTATCTGTGAATCATGCAAAGCTACTTTAGTTGAATCTCAGAATAAAAATGTAGAGCTAGAAATTAGCATAATTGGTCCCCTTTAAACATGTTTGAAGTGATTGCTTCAACCTCCATAGATTTCCTTTCACCATCTGCAATTGCCAGATTAATATTGTCTCAAGATGAATATAGTAATATAGTAACATTAAATAAAAATCTACAGCCACATCTTCCATTACCTTCCCTCTGTGTGTGATGCCGTTCTGTACAAGCTCTCCAGAGATGCCTGACTTCTCCTGAGAGTCTGTGCTGCACCGTGAGGAAAGTGCCTGCCGCTGACCGTCATTCTGGTTTTCCCAGCGTGCAAAACCTTTATTTTTAGAGGTCTTCCTGTGAGTCCGGTATTTCATTTTGGGGAATGTGTGGGAGCCACCGTCCGTGGTCCCCCAGCTGTGTTCGGGCCACAGGGGCTCAGTCTGGGTGGCCTGGCTGGTGGTGGCCCTCTGCAGGCGCACAGAGATTCTCTGGGCTGAGCCAGTCATCAGGGTGATGGACTGAGTGTCCAGAGCCGGACCTGCTGGTGTGACAGCTGGGAACTCAAACACCTCATCCTCGTCTGAAGGAAGAAGTGCAGAAAATATGATGATATGTAAAATAACTACAAAAGCTACATTTTTTTGTCAGTGTGTATATGTCTGACCTTTACAGACGGGCAGTGCGGGGCTGCTGGGCAGTGAGCTGTGAGTCAGTCTGGCAGGGGAGACACTGCCCAGAGAGCTGGAGCGGAGCAGCTTCCGACAGGCCAGAACCAGCAGCTCCCGACATTGTTTATGACAGTTAACACCGCAGTCTGTGAAGTAAATAGCTTAAATTCAGGGTGAAGGTGTTCAAGTGTCAAGACAAGCAGACCTAATGTTGGTTCTTTGTCTTGATATTCAAGACAGGGATCATGTATAAGAATCTGTGGAGTCACTGCATTTGTCCTGAAAGATTTCATATGGGGTCACTTCACCAAAATGAATGTGCACAGTATGTAACAAAATATGTAACAATAGGAGAATGCATTTGGCTTGTGTACAAGAGTAAGTTCTCAGATTTCCTGGTGATTTTTTAGAATTCATTGATATTGTTCTGTACAACAACCAAAATCAATGCAGCAGAGCTAGAGATATTGTCAGTTTTATTCCATTGTTAAAACATGGTGCCCCAGGAAGTGTTACCCAAAATGCAACACAACTGAACAGATTTGGGTGTGTTATGATTGCAGTGGTTAATGTAGGTATAGGTAGTTTCAAGGGAGAATTTGTATGTTGTTTTTAATGTTTGCTGTTGATTTCAATACAAAATAGTCTTGTAGCCAGCATCAAGTGGCCAGAGGAGTAACTGCAGCTTTTTTGCCTGACAATGGAGGGTTGTCTGACAAAACAGTTGAACCTGGCTCAACAGATGCTGCATTGGCCAATTAAATATGTGAACGGTCACCAGAGAAACAGACTGTCTTAAGCTCACTGGCCCTTCTAAAGCTATTCAAAATGGTTTGTGCCATTTTCTTGTTGACTAGCACTAACACAGACAGAAGAATCCAGTGAAACTGTACCTTTGCACTTGTAGCCCTGTTTGATGATTCCCCAGAGCTGCAGGAGCAGGTCCACCATTGTGAGGTCCATGTAAGGTCCAGGAAAGGGGGAAGGTGGGTATAGAATATACAGAAAATGATGTTAGATGATGAAGAGGGGTGACATTAAAAAACAAACATAATTCAGCCAGAAAGACTCTTCTGTAGCCCCACATGAGAGGGAGGGGTGTGTGTCTTTCTGTTGTGTATTTGTATGCCATGCACTCTGAGGAATTGATCATCATTTTTCAGCATCTGCACAGTGTTTTTTGACATTAGACTGAATTTAAATGCTTGTACAATTTCAAGGCTAAGAGGAAAGTCAAAGAGATACACACAAATCCAGCACAATGTTCACAGAAGGTGGGCTTCAGGTACGTCATCTCCTGGAAGTTATGGATGAATCCTGGTCCCATCTTACACTGGAGCAGTGGGTTAGCTCGAAGGAAATATGCTATCATCTCATCCTTACTGATCAAACCATCTCTGTGAGAAAGAGAGGGGGAAATGATAATGAAGGAAGGAGGATGAGTGGAGAGAGAGAGATTTACAAATGTTCTAGTCAAGTCTAAACCAATGTGGTCAATGGCAATCAAAGTGCACCAGTATAGAGTGTTATGTCTGCTTCAGGTGTCCCCTGCTTTTCCTCCACTCATGATACATAAATCGTTTTTTGACACTTCATAGCAGTATCTGTGCAGTTGCTAGCAGTGGTGGAATATATAGTAACTAAGTACATTTACTCAAATATTGTAGTTAAGTAGGACTTTGAGGTAATTGTACTTTACTTGAGTACATCAATTTTATTTGACTTCTACTCCACTACTTATCAGAGACAAATATTACACTCACTGAGCACTTAATAAGGTATACCTGTGCAATCTGATGCAATCCAATACAACAGCTCTGTCATAAATTCTACTTTTACAAAGTTCATATATTTTCAGTTTTTGTTGACATTGTCAGAAAGGTGATAATTCTACTTTATGCTTATTATTGAGGTCAGGAGGGTGGTGACGTACTGGACTGCATTGTATTGAAAAGTGTTCCTAATATTTTGTCCACCCCATTAACATACATGAGGGGAAAATATAGAATACACTCACCATAAAATGCTTGGTGAGTGTATACTTTTTACAAAACATTTTTATGACAGCTATAGTTACTTTGATTAGTTCGCTCTATCTTTACCAGCTACATCATTAAAATGCTGTTTAGATCATCAGTAATGACAGTACTACTGTACAAAATTATAATGTATAATATATCACTGATTGGGGCCATTCTGTTATATTACTACCTTTACCTAAGTCAAAGTAGAACAGTACAAGTATGGACAAGTGTGTTAGAGATGTTCGTTTGAGGATCTGATCTATTTAGTTGTTTCTGAGATGAAACAGAGTGATGGTGGTATGTGCACAGTGTCAACGTAAGCATGAGGACTGTGTATAAGAAGCCCAGTAATTTGTATTAAAAATGTAAAATTTATTTACTATTTATACTATTTTGTAGAATTCTACTGTAGACTACTCACTGATCTTTGTCCAAAACGCAGAAGGAGTCCAGGAAAGGAAAGTTAGCAGCGATGCTCTCAAAGTCTTCTTGAGAAATATAGCCATCATGGTCATGGTCATAATTCCTGAACACAGACTTTCCAAAACCAGATGAGAAAAAGATTACTCCAATAATATTCCACACACATCTCTACATCTGTCAAACTGAATAAGGATATTGTCTACTCACATCCACCACTTTCCTGATGTGTTTGTTGACCACAGAGGGGTCTGGTTTGGTGGTGACACCGGAGGCCCAGTCCAGTGGAGCCAGGGGCTTGTTGGGAGTTGTTGGAGAGGTAGGCTGTGAAGAAGGACGCATGCACAGGACTTAGATCTGTCACGCCACAAGGACACATTTCCAAGACTACAAATAGTTCTAAGTGGGCAAAAAATATTTGAGTTTTTTGAAAGAGGTATTATTGTACCATGCAAGTCCTTCATGAATTATAAGTCATCAATTATAAGGTACCATCTGACTTTTTTTGTTAAAATTGAGTTATTCACATGGCAATATTATTATTATCAATAGTTATTAACATTTTGTAAAGGTTTATTTAGACTTTTATTAACTAATGACCCTTCAATATGAAAAAAGAAATGGCTCTCTCTCTATAAAAATCAATTTCTAACATGTTTCTATAAGGTTCCACCTGCAAAGCACCAATCAGTGCTCTGAATGTACACAGGAGATCCAAGAATCAAGTTTCACCTCCTAAAGTGTTACCTCACTGATCTGTGATTGAGGTTAAAGAAGCTGAAAATATCATAAAATGTTGCTCAGTCTTCATCTCAAAATGTATTATTTTATTAAACTAGTTATGTTTAACTGATACAAGCAGCAACTAAGCTGAGAGTCATTTAATATGTTGTTTGAACTTGGTGAAAAGCTGATTATCACCATTAGCTGCCTTGCTAAAAATGTTAATTACACAGCTTGTGCTACTTTTTTTTTTTACCACTTTAGAGATGACAGCAATGAAGACTAATATTTTATTATGTACAAATCTAAGACAAATTCAGATTTCTAGCTAATAATTGCTGAACAGTTTAGTGATCTGATGCTAACTCCACCATGCTTGTAACTGAGCTTGTGTCTGTTTCAGACTGGTGTACTAGTGACTACACTAAGAGTGATAGCCACATTGATGGACACAACAAATTAGTGGAGAATTAGAAGGTTCTATCTGAAATCCACCTGATCTAGAAAACCCCATTTAAAATTGCGCTACCTGGTTATGGGTACCTTTTATTTTGACCAATTAAACAGACTTTTACTGTATATCAGTTTTGCTCTCCAGGATGAGAAAACTTTGAACCTCAAAACCACTCAGATCGCAGATAGAACCTTATAATTCAGAGGTTACAATATATCCAGTTTGGTGAAATTGGACATACTTGATGTGGACAAACCTACCCACAACAAACAAACCATTTCTGTTGAAACTTACCAATGATTTGGGGTTGCGTGGTTCCCTTAGCAATGACAGCTCATAAATTTCATCTTCTGTGTAATAAAGGTCTAAAGAAAGCTGAAAATACAAGGACTTGGGTTATAATTGGTTAAAAAATCACTGAACAAGAAGCTACACTCATGTACAGCTGTGTTTCAGCACTGATTTTTGTGACAAAGATTTTGATTCTGCTGACCACTTCAGGATCAATTTCTATCCTGCTGTTTATCAGCAAGATTCTGGAGAAACGGGTTTCCCAGATGTCCCAGTCTGATTCTGAAAATTGTATAATACAACGCACTCAACTCACAATCAAAATCAAAAAGGTCAGGTGCTGAATCCTTGAAGTACCGAAATTGATTAAACAAGAGGATTAGGACAGCACACCTAGTCAACTGATTTTAATTTTGAATTGCTACATGGACGTTTCGGGCCAGACGCCCTTCCTCAGCGTGTATGATGGCAATCAATACAATCCACGCCAGGTTAGTTATAGACATCCACAACTGACACAACAGGTTCATCCAGAGGGAGCTACACATATGAGTCATCATAATAAATAGAATAAATTAAATTAAAATAAAAACGACTTATGTTGTTAAAATTAAAATCAGTTGACTAAGTGTGCTGTCCTAATCCTTTTCTTTAACCAGTCTGATTCTGAGCAATGCTTAGT
Organism: Thunnus maccoyii; assembly: GCF_910596095.1. NCBI lineage: Eukaryota > Metazoa > Chordata > Actinopteri > Scombriformes > Scombridae > Thunnus > Thunnus maccoyii. The sequence goes on from NC_056546.1 coordinate 28,471,115, forward strand.
TCTGAAACCTAGTTCTGTAACTGTGTAAATGACCATTATCTGTGACTATTCTTGTACCTCTGGAGCTAAGTATTATTGTAGTCTTGATTCGATCCATCATACAAGGACTTTTTCTATCTTAGTAAAGACCTTCTCATCACAGAATGAAACAATCCTGATGAAGTACCTCAAGGCTCAATCCAGGGTCCATTACTTTTTGGTTTGATCATCCACTATTATAGAATGACCCCCAACTCTGTATAGTAGTTACTGCTGTGGATCTTTACTCATGCCACTGCCTTCAAAACTGTCACTCTGTAGTTAATGAATGGATGACTCAAAATTTCCTCCAACTCTGTTTATTAGTGCAAGAGAGCAAAGAGGAAAACTGTTACAATTAACTACACTATCTCAGCACATTACAATGCCAGCAAGAAATATGGGGGTTATACTTGTCACTGATTCAATTTCCCAGCCACATAAAACAGCATTCTATTATTTAAATACATTTGAAAGATCAGTTCTCTAGGAGTCATCCTAGGAGTAAAAAAGTTCTTTGCTGGCTGTGAGCCATAAGACACATTTATCAAGAGACTTGCTCCCATTTACAGTGTAAAGTACAGTAATGCAACTCTCAAGTGATCACATGATTTACCACATGTTGGAATAACCCATCAGAGATATCTGATCTGCCATATTGTACATTCTTTACATTCTTACATCCTTACAGTTTATTCAATGGTATGTCACTCTGCAAAAAAATATACTGTAAATTTAATTTAATATAAGTTAATTTTATTTGTGTGAAATCTTTAAATCTCTGGGTATAATTCACATGAAAAATGAATAACAATCTAGTATATTTATGATGTATGAAACAATAAAGAAGGAGGAAATAATAGGATTTTGGTACGTTACAGAAATCATATAACAAGGAGAATTACACCACATTGACAAGTGCAGACAATTAAGATGCTTGGAAAGTGATTGCAAATCAAATCAATGTCAGGATTATTCTTTTGTTTGTTTGTACCCCTGATAAATATATATTTAAAAAAAAAAAAGAAAAAGTGGTGTAACATTCTATCAAATGTTCAAATCAAATGCAAATAATAGACTAAAACCACTCTATTCTTAATGGTACTGCTTGAGCTAATGTATTATACATCATGATTAATGATATATAGTACAATCATTTTTATACAATAATTTTATCATTTTTTATCTTTAATTTCAAGTCCAAAATTTTACTTCTAGCAGTTTGATAAATACTGCCCCGCATCTTCTTTCTCCACCAGGTACAAAGTAACTTGTGACTGCAAGTATTCTTACTGCAATGCCTTCATCTCAGGTGTCCGGACTGTCTGTAAATCTATTACAACATGAGCCTCACATTTACACAGGAAAGCACCTCTGAAATCCAAGATGTTATGTGCGGAATGGTTTTCCCTCACCGTTAGCAGGTAGATGAGGTCCATGTTGGGCTCCACTTGGGCCACTGCGCTCTGCAATGACACCAGCTCATTGAAGGTCATGTAGAGCTGCTGCATCTTCACCAGGTTAACCTTATTACTGTCATCAACCCAGTCAGGAAAGACCACATGTACTGCAATGAGGTCCTTGAGGTGCACGCCCAGGATGGGGATTTTAAAACCCTGGCACTCATTGAAGGCCTTGCGGTAGCAGGAGTAGTTGTTGTTGGAAGAGACCAGCTCCGTCATCTCGCTCCAGATCTGAGGTGGGGAGTGGTGAACATTTGGGTGTGAGTATAATAATCAAATTACAAACTGTAAACTTCTGGATTTTTCAACCTGAACTCTATTTGCCCATCTTTTTGTGACACCAATTTTTATTGAGTATTGAGTGAGAGCACTGCAGCTGGCAGCCGTAAAACGGGCAACAATGTAATCAGATGGGGCAATAGCGAAAGCGTAGCTTAGTGTTATGTAAAAATTTTCAAAGTCTTGGCTGAATATTTAGATGATTTCAACAACAACTTAACTCTTGTAAGATTTCAGAACAAGATTTCTCCTTGAGCGAGACTTGGTTAGACACAACAACTTTCCATAATGTTGTCAGACACTTATGATAACAATCTGAACCTGTCAGTGGCAAAAACAAGCACTTATAGTGGACGTACAGTGATGGTGCACTATTGCCCCATCGGATTACATCACAGCCCGTTTCAAGACTGCCAGCTTCAGCGCCCTCACTCAATATTGGACCAATTTTAACAATTGCTGTCTCCATTAGTCTCTTAGACACAAAAAGATGGGAAAATAGGGTCCATGTTGAAAAATACTGACATTTCCCTTTAACTACAGATGCTTCTCTCTGTGGAAGGAAATACCAGTTCTGATAGCTTTCAGCTGAGTCCCGAATGGGACTAAAAGGATACATTTTGGATTATGTATCACTTTAACAGATAAATGAGTCTCAAAATTGACACTAAAATATCTGTAAATACCTGAAATTAGCCAGAGACCATACTAGTGGGAGCCTTGTGTCAAAGTTTTGTAGAAGGATTGTATTGACTTCACTTTTATGCTGACTTCAATACAGTAAACTGGAGCCAATGTCTGATGGTCAACAGTAGAACTGCAACTAAAGGCATTCTGTTGGTAACTTCAACTTGTAGCTGCCTGTCTTTACTACTTCATTGGTAAACACGCCTTCACATTTCTTTTATCCAATTTTGTTATTCAAGTTATTACATTTTTAAGTCAAAGAAAACATTGTCTACCTGGAAGGAAAATGGCAAAACATGGCAAAGCCTGGTTAGCCTACTAACACATTACCACTGAACCTCCTATAACCATATATTACTAAGTCCTGTATATAGTGTTATACTGATTTGTATGTTCATATGTAGGAATGCATGTGTACTGAATTTTATGTATATACATAAAAGTGCATTAGTAAGTGACTTACCCTCACGACCTCTGCAGCTAGATAAGAGTGAGTCTCCTTCAGTCGAGAAATGGAGCTGTGGCTCAGCCCCCCCACCACTGCCATCAGAGTGTTGAAGTTCTGCAGCTGCAGAAGTTTCTGATGAGAGACAGAGAGTTACATGTTTAAACTCTCACTTTTGATCTTGTCAAGCTGATCTCATCAAACACATTCTGTCTTGTCTTGGTGCTGTTCTATTGCAAAAGATCCCAATTAGGTGATAATGAAACCTGAATGCCCCCTTCACTTTCTGATCTGATGCTCCTATCAGCAGGACCAAAACTGTTACCCATCACTGTTGAAAAATAATGATGTTTATGATGTGACAATGCAAAGGTTAAGGTTTGGTTAGGTTTAGGGACAAATCAGTTAAAACACTGTTGACTTGTGGTTGAATACGGGAAACAACTGTGTGAAAGTCTGTTTTGTTGACCTATCCATCCACCCTGACCTCCTCCTTAGGTGGACTTTGTCTCTCTATAATAATGTCATCTGATTTCCTCCTTTGCTCCAGTCATAATTACCACAGCTACTAGAGGGTGCTGTCACTTGAACGTACACATATGTTGCTTTAGGGCAATCAACTGACCCTGTCATTTTTCTTGGAAGGACAGTCTCCGCTGCACAGTGAGATTTCGTGGAATAGTGCCCCTCCACTCAAAAATGTGTTTGTCTTCTTGTTCCTTCAGCTGCTTATTTGAGTTAATGCATTCATCTACTGATGGGGGAACATTTCAACCATATCAGACACAAATTATTATTCAAAGCAGAGTATTTTTATGTTAAACCATGCCTGGAGGGTGTTTTTAAATATCAAAGGAAAGCTGTGATGCATGTTATATTTTCTTAATGCAGGAATGTGTAATTGCCAAGCATGCTTTTGGACTACTGTTCATGTTTCTGATTATAACACAAGAGAAACGATATCTATTAAGGCTATTATACAGTACAATACATAGAGAGTTTATGTAGGGGGCAGGTATAGATAACAGGATCTTGGGAGCAACAGACAAATGATAATTTCTTTTTTAACAAATCAAACAGTCTTAAAAACTAACTCAGTATTATTACATGTAATACACACACTTGATAGCAGTGTGTTAAATGCATTCATCCTCGAGCCTGTGTGCAGACAGTCTGCTGTCTCACAGGAGACAAGATCACTGAGAGCTTGTCATTAGGACACTGATCCAATCCTTTCAATACTGATGGAGGATAAATGGAGAAACTCTTAGGTGCTCTGATAAGATGGAGATGCAACACAATTGCCGATAACATATATACACCTTCCATGAATATTAATGAGACAGCTTTAGTGGTTGACAGATAACTCAAGTGCATCTTTTGTTTATAAATGGATGCAACATTGACAATGTTGGCTCCATGGAAGACTTTTTTAAAATAAAAAGTAGAGATGGCTGTTACTAATGTTAGAAACTATCAACAAGATGAGTAAATTCAGACATTATTGTGACAAGAATCATCTTGAAAAAAATGTCTTTATCACTAAACAGATATAACATAAAAACAAATAAGAGGCTTAGTACGTGATGATTATCAAGGACTGGATGGGTCTTCATTATAATAATAAAACAGGCAATTAAAATGAATTAATTAACTTATATAAATAATAATAATAATAATAATAATAAATAGTAAATAAATACAAATAATCAGTATCCATTGAAATAAATAAATATATGTTTATTATTTTATTTCATTTTGTATTTATTTATTAAATTTCTTATTAATATATTTCATAATTTATTCACTTATTTCATTGTTAGATAATGTATGTACTTATTTCATTACCTATTTTATTAATATAATTATGACCCAGCTAGTCTTCCATAGATGAAAGGTTGTGTTATTGATTGCAAGCATCACTATCAATGTATGAGAGTAGTCTGTAATGACATGCCGGCTTGGCGAAGCTCTGAGATCACATTGTAGACTGGCACTAACCATGTTTGTCTTGCTTCAGGAGATCATTTTATGGGTGTTGAAATTATATTAGGTGGAAGTAAAACTGAGAAGATAAAATACTGGAGTAGGGGGGAGGGTGGTGAGAGCAGGGGACCATCATGGACACTGGGCAGCATCCTCAACAAATGGACAGTATTAGCATAACTAATGACTAGCATAATGAATGTAATAGCGTAATTATTGCCATTTCCAGAGGACAGAACAGCTTTCTGTTTTGTCTTCATTAGAAGTTTTATTTTCATTAACCACAAGGGAGCACATTTCTACCAGAGACACAGCAGCACCGGAGAACCAGGCTACACATCTAGCTCTAGATACTCTGGCCATGATTTACTACACTAACATTGGCTATTTGATCAACCAAAGTGAGGCTAGGTCGGAAAAAGTAAGTAAATAAATACAAGTGATCAACAGTGTGAAGGATTTTATGTTTCTTTCACAAGTATTAACATTCAAAAGAAAGCAGAGGACGTATGAAAACATGAATCGATGAATAGGAAGAGACTCTGAGCTACATTTGAAGTCATTTCCAGTCAAATGTCTTAAACTTTTAACCACCAACCTGCTTTTGTTTATGGTGTTTTTGTTGTATTTGTCCAACAAAGCTGTAATATCCAGTTCACTGTTGTTAGGTTTCATCAAATCAATGACAATCAAGACTAATAGTAGGAAAGATTATCATGATAATACCCTTTATTGTAATATTTTTACCCACAATAATCATAGCATGAACATTTACCATTTCCATTATACCATCAAGGTTTGAGTATTTCATTTTTGGCCTTTGTTTGGATGGTGGTTTAAATTATGAATAAATAGTGATGGCCCTTTAGAACACCTGCAAAAAACATGCACAAACACAGCTAAGAGAGTTTTGTCCAGGGGAGGAGACAAGAGTTTACTCTTGTATTTGTCCAGATAAACACAGTCATGTGCAGTCAGTGTGTATTTCAATCAGGAGGACTCTGTTCTTGGCTGGTGAGGGAGTTTGGTATGGGATGTTGAAACCAAGAGCATGTGAGACTTATATGCTGGTCTCGTCAGCAGGGGGCTTGCATAATGCTGAATGTATTTAAAGAAGCAGCCTTTTCACCACTCAGGGATTTTTGTTTTTGAAAGCAAATTGTTTTATTGGCATATAAAATTGCCCCCCACCCCAATTTTTTGAGTCACCAGCCACCACTGTTGCATATATATGTTAAATTGTATGTTAGCCATGTCATTTCCAAATCCCCCACTGTGCCTCCTCTCTCTTACCTGAGCCACATGGATGTATTTGGTGATGACCTCTGCTCTGGTCTGAGGTGTTAGCTTGCTGAGCACCATGAGCTGGACCCACTGCGAGACTCCATTGAACAAAGCAATCGACCGCTCCAGAGTCGGGTTCTCCACCAGGCAGCCGTGGATCACATAGCTGTGGTAATCAGTGAACTGGGGACAACATGGAAGTACAGATGAGACACTCAGATGACAATTTTCTTATCTTTAGGAGCCTAAAGGTCTAAAAATGAGGGTGGTACAGGAAAAGGAATGGGACTGATCCTGCACCAGTGTTGTGCTAATTTCAGGGCTCATTTGAAGCCTGTTAGATTATAAAATGTTTCATAAGCAAAGTGGATATTATGATCTTACACGGGTGCTTGAGGAACACTGGAGAGATGTCCAGAATGGAAATGGATAATCCTCTGGGAAGATTGAATGTAATGAATGAATGAATTTTTGCCTGTTTGATTTGGATATTCTGTGTGTTTAACAGGAAATTTGGCCTGATGGTGGCACTAGAGGGAGATCAAGGGTTCACGCACGTCACATGGACATTAAGACACTAAAGGGTATTTGAAATTTATCTTTAGAAGACAAACTCTGGCCATGTGTGGAAAATTATTATTATGTGAATTAAAGCAGCAGTTTTCCACATCACTACATTACATGTTCAAGGACACATGTTCTTATCGCAGCTCCAATAACACCCTGAAAATACACCTTGATCTCTATGCTGCCATTATTACCAATCAACCACCTGGAAAGTGAATAGGGAAGTTCACCCAGAGGCCAGCGAGCTTCACATCAAAGCTCAACAGCAGATGTACAGCTTCCCAAGAGGCTTTCAGGAACATTTTCAGCAGTGCTGAACACAGTGTCACCAGTTCACAGAGTAGATTATGAAATTTCAGGAAAAAGACATCATATTTAACCTAGCATGAAATAATTCACCATGCTTTTTTCATTAGCAAATTAATTTTATTGACCTCAACAACTGACTAATAAGTGACTCAAACACTGCTTCTAATGAAACTAGTTCAATACTTGCATGAAACCAACACATTGGCCCTGTTTACACCTGGCATTAACATCCATCGCAGGTGATCTGATCACAAGTGGACGGCTCTAAGTACGTCTCTTTACACCTGGTATTAACATGTGTCTCCACATGCGTCATGAGTGACCAGATCTCACTTCCCCACTCTTGTGCGACTGTGCATTTTAATGCTTATAAAATCAGCTTTTCAATTGTAAGAGGAAAAATTTAATTCTTCTTTCAAAACTTACATAGTCTTGCTTTAAATGGTTGTTTTCTTAATTAGACTTTATTGAAATAACTATGTATTTTGAATTGCTCAAATTATTTAAATTAAAGCACAGATACATTATTTCATTGGGTAATAATGATGGAAATAAATATCTTAAATAATTAAATACACTGGCTGTGCCACGACTGGTCCACTGAAAATCTGTATATTAATGCTATCAGTCTTGGAAGACTTGAACAACTTATTTTATATATGTGTCAAGTCCCTTTTTCCCCCCCAGCTGATGGAAACGTAACACGTTTTTATTTTGTGAGAAATATTCTTTAAAAATAAAATCTATTTGATTGTTGGATAGAAGCACAGCTGTTATTAGTGGTTGAGTAATTTAAAGGCCTGACCAGAAGCAGAGAAACAGAGGTAAGAGCTGTCTGTAGACATACCGATATCCTCCGGATGGACTTGAACTCCAGGAAGGTGAGATGCTCAGCCAGCTCCATGGGCTCCAGGTGGTCAAACAGCAATGAGGCTTTGCCTTTCTTTGCCTGTTTCTTCCGCTGGGTTAATTTACGCATCCAGTCATACGATGGGCTACAAGGAGAACAATTTAGAAAGTCAGTGCTCAGAAACTGGTGGAATGTGTGGGTGTCTATTCCTGTACTGTTCCTGTACTATCCTGATTTTATTCCTTCAGTGATGACATTTTTGGAAAGGGGGTCATTTTAGCCATCACTTGTTCCATCAAGGTGCTGGATCCAGATTAAGATTAAAAATTGGATTAGTTTACGGTTAATGGTACAGTTAACGGACTGCTGGGTTTGTTGTTCATCCAGGACCTACCTTGTCCTCAAGTGTATGAGAAAGTTCCTTGTGATGATGCTTATTTGCCTTTCATAAGAAGTGGTTATATTTCCCTGTCAGGACACAGTGAGAAAGTGCCTGTTACAATCCTGAGAGACACAGACACATTGGGTTCGTTTATCCTGGAGTCAGTTTTCCCTTTTTTAGAGGAGTCTGATACTGGAGATTCAGCACTAGTTCTGGGTATGGGATTGTCTATCTTGTCTGCTCCAGTGCACAGGCTGCATCTCTTTTCAGATCTGGTGAAGGGGGAGGTGTTCATTGCAGTGTGCCTGGCGTTGCCGGTGGGAAGAGTCCATCTCATTTTGGGGAATGGGCTAGCTGGTGGACGTGTGTGGCCGGATGTTCTGCCATCTCCAGTTGTTACCCCAGTTCCTGTGATTAACAGTGAACCAGATGAGAGTGAACGAACTTCCCGGAGGTGTTTGCAGGATGTGTTGTGACAAGTGCTGGGTCTTATGCTGGTGGTGAACCTGATAGAGTGAGTGTGATAGAAGAATCATGTGTGAACTTGTCTGACTTTCTATTGTCTGTTTCACATGTAGAGCTGGTAGCAGAGCAGCAATCAGATCCCTCCATTAAGGAGCTGCTCGAGACTGTGATCCCAGTCACAGAGGTGAAGGACAAGGCACATGGCTATTTCCTTGACAATGGTGTGCTGGTGAGGAGGTGGGTGCCTTGTAGTGAGGTTGGTGTGGGAAAACTAATTTTCCAAATTGTTGTACCAGCCAGACTTTGTAACTTGGTTTTGCAGTTGGCTCATGACCAGTCAGGGCATCTGGGGGTCAGGAAGATGTATGACCATATTTTATGGAACTTCTTTTGGCCTTGGCTAAAAAAGGAAGTGTCCGAATACGTCCGAACTTGCCACACATGTCAAATGACTGGCAAGCCAAACCAGGTTATTAAGCCTGCCCCACTGACCCAATACCTGCCACTGGTGAATTTGAGCACATAATCATTGACTGTGTTGGACTCCTGCCTCCTCCTAGGTCAGAAGCAAAGTAATTTTTTGACCGTCATGTGTCAGGCCACCAGATATCCAGCTGCGAATCCCCTGCGGTCAATAACAACCAGGTCTGTGGTTAAAGCAATTTTTTTCCATCTTAAGCATCCCAAAGTGATCAAGGTTCTAACTTTTCCTCCCATATGTTTGTGCAGTTGTTGAAAAAACTTTGGGTAAAGCACTCTCAGTCGTCAGCCTATCATGCATTAAGTCAGGAGCATTTTCATCAGACAATTGAATCACTGCTGTGCACATTTTGCACAGAGTTTGGCAAGGATTGGGAGGAAGAACTGTTGTGGCTAATGTTGGCAGCCAGGGAGGTAACCCAGGAGAGCACCGGTTTTAGACCCAATGACTTGGTGTTACTTACTTATTTACTTACTTACCTACTTACTTACTTACTTACTTACTTACTTACTGATTTGTTAAAGGCAAATCTTAAATATGTGTGGTCTCCTGTTTGTCAGCAGGCTTTCCAGAACTTCAAGGCCCTTTTGTGTAGTGCTCTGGTACTGGGTGCCCTCTGTGTGGAGAAGCTGTTCAAGCTGCAGGTGGATGCCAGTCACATACGGCAGGTGCAGTATTGATGGCAGTCTGACAATCATGAGGTGGATAGGCCTGTAAATTTCTTTTCGAAGATATTTAACACCAGCTTGACTACTCTGTGAGCAAAAAGGGGACTTTGGCTTTAGTCATTTTGATGTGTATATGAGTTCAGGAGTGCCAGCTGTTGTCTTTACTGACCACAACGCAATAACATTTTTGAACCCTCTGAAATGCCCTAATTAAAGATTAATTAGGTGGTATCTGATGTTACAGTCTCATTGTTTGGACAAACACCACATTAAGGGGTCAGATAATCTGGTAGCGGACGTGTTGTCACCTGTGATGTAATGCAGCCTGTGTTGTGTTAATCTCTCCTCTTCATTATGCAGTGTACAAGCGGGATGCTGGTGCTGAAGTTGAGGGAGAGTGTTGCCTGCAGGTTGTATATTTTGTTTTGAGAATTTGTTTAAAGTTCTTTGTGGTCATTCCTCTTGGCATGTGACGACACCGCCTCTTTCGGCTGTTGGGCTGGCTGCCTGTCTTTGTCTTTGTGTTTTGTGTTGCAGATGCCCAGCAGGTGTGGTCAGGTCATTGTTTGTTGTTGGGAACACCTGGGCCTGGTGTTCCTAGTAGTATAAGAGTGCACCCCACTGGTTCCATGATGAGAAGTGGGGTGCTCCCCATCTTTGTCTTTGCTTTTCCTTTTACCATACAACACTCTACTCACTATTTTATCACTCACACACACATGCCAACACTACTAACATACTGACTGCCACACCTAATAGCAATTTGACATTTTTAGTTGTTTCCAATAAATTAGTGGTGTCTTACTTAAATTTTTTGTGTCACCTCCAGTTTTTTGTCAAGGTTTTTGAGCCGGTTATGATAGCCCAGTAACTACAAATTTCTGACACTTTTAATTGCAAATATCATTCTTGCCATCAAAATGCAATACAGTCTTTTTTATTCCTTGCATTCTATTGTGTGTTATGCTAGTAGCAGTTATAGCCTGAAGCTGTAGCTTCAAGCAGAGATGAGGAGTGGGCCCCAACCAACCCTGAATCAAGTGGCATCAATTGAGGCAATTTATCAGAGTTCACACAGTTCCCTCTGCTTCTGTAAAGAGACTTTGACGTGTAAAATCAGCTTAAGGTTTCTACAAGTGTATCTGCATGCTCTAGGCGTCTTACATGGTGGAGATGTCGATGAGTTTGAAATGCTCCTCACAGCCGAGCTGAGCAGCCACGTCTCTGAACTCCTCTGTTATCCTGATGAGACCCAAGTCCAGGTTGAACTCCGCAGGGAATGTCACTATCCAGTACCTGAACACACACACTGACATTTACTATTTGGTAGCAATTTGACACTCAAACTATTGTGATATGATAAACATGTGCATGTAATTTTAGCTCCCAAATTCTCTCAACTGAACCAGACAACGACCTTGGTGACCTTGTGTCTTGTGTCCATTTATTGTGCAGGAATTCCCTACAGCTTGTTTCACATTAACAACATTGTGGTGTCCCCACCCACTGGTGCAGGGTTGAATAAACCCTGCTCCAGAGCTGTGTTGTCCTTAAAACACAAGGTCACAGGTGTAACATAAGGTTAAAACAAAATCAATTCAATGTTCATTATCAAATTTAACAAGTCACAAGCAATGAGCATTCTTGCTTTAAATGGTTGCTTTCTTAATTAGACTTTAATAAAATGAGCTATGTAGTTAAATAAATAAAGCACAGATATATTATTTCATTGGGTAATAATGACAGAAAGACATATCTTAAATAATTGAATACACTGATTGTGCATTAATGGTTCAAACCCAAATAGATGCCTTTAACAACCTTCAAACCTCATTGTGTTTTCACTAACAACATCATTATTGTTTTACATACATCAATTAGTACCTTGGAATATTATCTCATCCTGCACATGTTGTTTTGGATATTCCACTAAAGAACAACTGAAAATCTGTATATTTAGTTATATATTTGTAATTTCTATTTAGTTATGGTTATGTAACTAAATATATAGTTATAATTTACTAAAATTTAGTTATGAATATATTTAGTTATAGTTACTTTATATTTAGAGCACATTATGAGGATGGAAGCAATGGGCTGTGATTCTCAAGTGTGAAACATTAAATCTGTATTAACTGAAACTGTGTGAAACTGTGAGCTTGGGGTTAATAACTGCAGTAAATAAAGTGTGACATGAGTTGAATGGACGTTACATTAGCCCTGGGGTTTTTTGTAGTCTTGGGTTTAGATTTGCCCACAGCTGAGAAATGGATGAATGTGTATGTGGCATCTTACCTCATTAAATAACAAATCTTCAGCCTGGTTCTCTGGCAGTTGTCACCTTTGCAGTCACGGTACGTGGGGTAAGGTTAAGGACTTTTTTCAAGAGTTGAAAAACTAACACACTCCAATATATGATAAATCATTTTCATTCTCTATTCACTCCCTGACTGAGAAAAAACAGTATGTTAAGGAAATAATTTACAACACTTGACTGCTTAATTTGCTGTTGTCTGTGACTGACAAACAGGAAGCTCTCCTCTCCACATCATGCAGAATCGTTTCAGCTGACAGTGCCGCTGCTACTGTATGGACTAAAAGCTTATGAGCACCCTGACTGTCTGCTTCTTTCTTTGCATTTCCTCAGCAGTGGCTGTTATTAATCTAATATTAATATATTACTAATATGATATTGACAACAGTTCTCAACGCACATAACAGACTGATGTGAAACATCCTCATGCAGAGAGAAAGTGATATTCAAAAACTTCCCAGCCAAAATTTTTCGTATTGTGTCCAACAATTTTTGTGACTTTCTAAAAACAGACAATCACTTCCTGTACAACTCAGTGCGACATCCAGACTGTTTTTGAGGATTTGTATGACCACTCTCTATGGTGGCAGGCAGAACAGGATAAACACTTACACCTTTAGACGTTTTGTATGATCTAGTTTGTTTGAGGCATACTGGGGCTTTTGCATTCACTAGTACAGGCAGTTTAGTACATTTTTGCTATTTTTTCTCCTCCAACCTCACCTCCAACTGATCTGTCCTTTTTTTAATGTTGCTTACAAGGTGTGGAGAGCAGTAGATGATCCATTATTCTTTCTTATATAATAATGGCAGAACTGACAATAAAATAAGTCTCAACTTGATTTGTTGTTTCTTCAACTGCATCTCCAACTTGATGCCATACTCAATTTATATTAACATATCACAAGATCAGCTTTAAATAAAATCCATAACAGGCTTCTTATGAAAAGTACACCTGGAAAGCATATGCTTTGGAACCTGTAGGACAGGTCCTGCTCAGAAGACTGTAGGGCCACTGTGAAAGACTGTAAGACATCCCCATTCCAAGTGTACTCAAATCAATGCACTGGCTTCAAGTACACACTAGAATAACGTTTCATGGTTCTATCTTTCTTGTGCATGCAGCCCTGAATGGCTTTGCACCACAATATGTGTTATATATGTTTTAAATGCTATGATTCAAGCAGACCTCTCAGCATCTGGCACTGGTATTCTTGCTGTATAGAGTTTCAATTCAAAGATAGCACAAAAGATAAAGACCCTTCTTACAATTCACTGAGGAAGTCTTAAAATCACACTTGACTGTAAACACACATACAGTATTGTGCTGCGATGTGTGACACCTGAGGTAAAGAACAGTAATAACAATAACAGAAATGACTTGTCATGTGTTTCCAGGAGGTAAAGACAAAGAAAGCCTCCTACAGCTGTCTGATGTCTGGCAGCATAACACAACACTTACTGATCAGCTACAAGTACACTGATCCAGGAAAGGATCAATACTGTAATTTCACATCAACATACAGAGGAAGAGCAAGAGGAAAGGTGAGGAAAGACTTAAGCAGAACATTAATGGCTATGCTAGCATCACTGAAAGGGATTGATTGGAATTCCAATAGCAAAAGAAAAGATTTAGGTTGGATATCCTGTAAGGAGAGGGGCAATTTATCTCAGGCATCACTTTACAATGTGTTGAATTAAAAGTACATATGTATCCTCAGTCAGCTAAAATACCAAAGCCAGCAGTATTTCAACATATTGTTAACACACTGTGTTGTTGGGTATTAGCCTGCAGGGTTTCTGCCAGATGGGATATATTATTAGTAGTTTTCCCGCTAGTTCTGAGGATGTAACGTACCAGCGATGCATCAAAAGCAGGCTGCGAGGAAGGAGGCTGGCCTGCAGCTCCCCATTGTCATCTATGAAGAAAAAATGTCACCATATTTAAAACATGTTTAACAGGCATTAGTACATTTTCATGAGATATGTACAAATGCACAAGTTGCCCTAACATTTTTTCCTTTCAGTTTAAATTAATCATTTAATAAAATTACCACACATTAGTTGCCACACAGTGAACCTGGGGCTTTTGGGGCCCCTGAGTGTCTATGCCTGCTTTGTCCAATAGATAATCCAGCCTTGGTTGCAATTCACTCACATGTGTCACTCACCAAATGCATGAATGCATTCATTTAAGAGAGCATCAAGAGATGCTGCCTTTCCCAGTGTGGATGATCCCATGGTGCCAAGCTGGAGGAAGGACAGAGGTCAACACTTCCTGCTCACTGCTCTGGACCAATCAGGGTTTTCCTGGGAGCAAGAGAGTGTCAGTCATCAGTAAGAGAACATAGAAATATAACAAGTAGCCAACTGTATGTATGAGAATAAATACATATGGCTAGTTTTATGATCATGTGAAGTCAAATTTGTCCATGTGTAATCAGTCATTAATCAAATAGCTTTAAGCGGACACTTGCTCATCGGCATTTATCAAAAATCTTTGTCTTCTTTAAAAATAGACAAGGGAGGCACTCAGTCTACATCAATGTCAACAAAAGCAGAAAAATGACAAGGTGGGGCACTTATGCAAGTACCTACTGAATTCTGTCTCCACCAACAACATATGAAAAAAAACACAACTACAGGTATTGTATGTGAAACTTGTGCAATTGTACCAAATTGTACTAATTCATTGAGTAAAGGTTGAGCTTTATAAAAGCATAAGTGAAAATTTTGTCCAAGTCTTTAGAATATATCCAAACGATAAATTCAATCCATCATATACATGTTGAACTCTCTCTCTGACCCATGATTGTCTACCTCAAGTTTAGGATTCATCCGCTGGAAACTATGATGTCTGTACAAAATTTTATAGCAATTCATTTGTTAGTTGTCGATATATTTCAGTCTGGACTAAAGTGGTGGACCAACTGACTGACAAACAGATTGACATTGCCGGCCCTACAGCCATGCTGCTAGCATGCCTAAAAATAAGAATTATGTAGCTTACAACAACACACCCAAAAGTATCCCATCCAAATGAGCAACACATGGGATGTGTCTGAAATAACTCACTATTTACTGCGGTATATTACTGTCTGCCATTTTATTTGCGTGTACAGTGCTTTTATAAGATTCCTTCCTATGTACACTACTCTCTTCTTAAAACATCACGATGCAGCGCGTTGCATTTGAAAGATGGGAACATTACGTTTTCTGTCTGCTACACTGTATCTAAATTGTAGTCTAAAATTTCAATTTACTGCTCACTATAGAGTAAACTACTGAGTGTTTATGATGTATGGAACAGTGCATATGTGAATGAGGGAGCGATTTTAATAATTTCAATGATTCTAAAGAAATTCTATGATACCAATTCCCACGCATAGCAACTTTAAGCTAACGTGGGATGCTAACGACTCTGGTGTACCACCTTGCCATCAGTTAGGTAACATTTCTCCACAACATGTGCAAGAAAACAAGTCCACCTCTTACAAAAAGTTAACTTCTGGAACTGGAGCTCATTCCCCATTCTTTGGAAACAGCTGTCATGCCTGAATCCTCTGTAAATAGTGTAATTGTATTCTATTCAATATCAAACTTTTAAAAATCAAACCACATCCTATGGAAGAAACAGCGATTTTGTTATCGTTCCGTCCTCCCTCTGTAGAACTGCTTTTACTTCTTCAACCATATTTTCTTAGCCTTCAAATGTGCAGTTGTTTTAGTGCAAAAGAAAGTGCTTACAATAATTTAGTGAGCATGTGTTCATTGCCTAAATTAATAGCTGCAATGGTTAACACGCAGGAGGTTGCTTGCAGTGCATGTGACAATTCAAATTCCTTCCACACCTGAACCATGTCAGGGAACATACTCTATATGCGTCGTTTATAACATCTGTTCCTTGCAGAGACAGCGTCTCCCTGTTAGATGTGACCTTTCTATTCATACTGATGATGTTTCTATCCACAACAAGGACATTTCTACCAATGACAATGACATTTTCGTCCAAATATGATGATGTTTATACCTGCAGGTTGGGATATTGTATACTTGGTCATGATATTTCCACCCCTGACAATGCTTCACTCCAACAATGTCAGCAATGTTTGTAACCACATTAATGAATAAACTGTTACAGCATCTTTTGCTCACAAATATGACAGAGAATGTATTTGTGCACAATTTTCCTGCTACTCTCAAAAGGTATCAATATTGGGAAAGTCATGTGTGCTGTTTCTGCCTTCCCTTGTCAATACTGCATGTCTAAGGAAACCCCCCCCATCTTATTTTTGAGGACTGACAGTTGATAATCATTCATCCAAGCAGTGGAGGCTGGTCCATAGAGGCAGAGGAGGTTTATCCTCCTCTATTTTTTGAGAGGCAAAAGGGAGATCAAAATATAAAAAAAGAATATTTGGTTTACATAAACCATTACCAAATCTCAGTGTTATTTATAAAATATTTTTTTTCTCTCTTCTTTGGAGAAAAACCCATTATTGAAATTCTGTTTAAAACGCTTCAACAGTGACACCTGCAGGGCAAGAGGAGAAAGAGCAGTCTGTGTGAAGTGGTGGTGGGGGGCAGTGGGGGGAGTGGGGGACGGAGGAGGACGGTGCCTGCTGTCCTCCGCAGGGCGGGATCTCCTACACTGATTTAATGTACTTCATTTTTTCATGCTAATCTGTGATTGGCCAAGACATGTAAAATGACGTCCTCTCTAACCAATCAACAACCAGAATGTAACATTGACATCGCGTTGGTCCAATGATAGTTTCCAGATTTCATCTTCAACTCTCCACCGTAAGGCGGTGGCAGCGGTAGATAACGAGCTGTAGATAGCTCCTTGCGTTTGCCAACAGTTAGCTTGTTGTAGCAGCCTGAAGGACTCTTTATACATTTATTGAAGGATTGTTAAGGACTGTTGTTAAGCTAATGGGAGAATGGATTTGGACAGGACGCCACCATGGAGGCTGGAGAGAGAAGCAACCGGAGAAACAACCAGGACAGTTAGCTTGTTTGTCATTGTTGCTAATGATATCAGACTGGTTAACCAGCAGCCACAAAGTTCTGTTAACTAACAAACAAGATGACCAACAGCCACAAATGGACGTTATGACATGGATACTTCATCTTCATGAAGGAAAGAAGAAGACGTCAGATAACGTGAGTCAGATACAGCTTCTCTCTCTTTCTGTGTCTGTGGTCGCTAATTTCTTCTCTGATGGTTAAATGGCTTTTTTGTGAATTTATCTCCTTAACAAGAACGCAGCAGAGATCATATAATGTGCTGTAGGTAACTTAGTTTGCTTGTTGAAGTTACAGTGAGCTGTCTGGACTCACTCATTCATTTGGAATTGACCCAGTTTTTAATTGAGTGGTTGTTCAGTCACCTGTTGATGTTGTGTGATTAGTGAATGAGTGTGCAGGAGGTCTGGCTGCTTGCTTGTGACAATTTCTTCAGTTTGTTATATTGAGTAATAAGCCTAGAGTAACTAGAATAACAAGTGATATGCATGTGAACTGCAGATTAATTGCAAAATTAAATGTCTCATTTAAGACAAAGTAAACAAACTGCTGTAAGTACAAGTCATGGGCAGACAGCGTGTCTGCAGCTGAGCAGGCAATTAGCTACGTAGCTGCTAACTGACGTTAGCGGTGGGTGTTTGTTTTGTGGCTCGTTCAACAAGCTGCAGGACAAGACGTGTGTTCAAGTTATCATCAAGTTTTGATGATGTGGACATAGGCTGTTTCATTCACTACCGTGTTTAAAAGAGGAAGGTATCAGGCCTCATATTGCAATTTGATTTAACAATAATTGAGCATTGAATATTTTATATATTTTAAGATTTTATTTAAACATTGGACATCTTAAATGTTGTTTTCATTTAAGACCATGGGCAACAGTTCCTTGCTGTAAGTGTGTTACAGAATAATCTTTTTTTTTTCGCTGATCCTAAAAATGATCCAATCCGTGACTCAAATCCGTGATACGATCCGAACCGTGAGTTTTGTGATCCATTGCACCCCTAGTGTTAACATGTCAGCTTTGTAAACTATATTTTGTATGTCGTTCACATAGATAAGAGTGTGTAAGTCATGTATTTGATACATGCATTAATACTTTCTGATGTGAACCTACACTTTTAGATCTGCGAATGTTTTTAGTGTTCAGTCTTTCTAGTGTTCAGCACTGATCTGAACCTGTATCAGATTATAAGCTTTGTGGTACTTTATATATTTCTGTACACTAAGAAAATACATAGGAAACACATGTAAATCATGTGATATGTCGTCTGTTTTTGATGAGAACATAAATCTGTTGTCACAATAGAACAATACTATAAATTTGAATTTCACTTTGTTGGTAAAATGACACATTTGATCCACTCCACAGCTAAAATGAGCACTTCTTGGTTTAGAAACAATATGTATATGCTAAATGTATTTAAATAAGCAGCCTTTTCACCACTCAGGGGTTTTTATTTTTGAAAGCAAATTGTTTTATTGGCATATAAAATTGCCCCCCACCCCTCCGATTTCATCAGGTGGGGGACAATGATATAGTTTGATGCGGTTTGTTGTAAGTGTCCTCCAGCCGCCACTGCATCCAACACTATAATCAAACAAATCAATCAATGAGAATAGAAGACTAGACCATCAACAGTATCCCACCAATAACCAGCTTCACTGGAGGAGGTGATGGAAGTGAGTTTGGTCTTTGATCTTCTGACCTTTTAATGAAGTGAGGCCACCTGTAACAATTTAATTCCTCTCCAGTTTACCATATACAGCTGCATAACATTTACTGTCACACCTCTTTTTTTAATCTAAGATCTAGAATTCACAATAAGAAATGCAAGTATTACCAAAATAAAATGTTGCATAACAGCTTCAAGACAGGGTGAAACAGCAGGGAAATGAGACACTTGGCTACTCCTTATGTCTAGTTGTCAAGTATTATTTACTGCAGTTAAGTCATATTTGGTGAGGAAAGGCTGTTGACTGCTAATGTCTTTTGAAAGAAGTTAGCTGTCGACATCTGCTCCTATTCTGTTTATTAAATATCTTAATGAAAAGGGGGGAAATAAATATCTACATATATTTTTTAAGATGTTAATTATGTTATTTTATTGTTGGACCAAGCCTCAGCTCTTTCAGCTGGAATGCACATGCTCAGTTTATTATTCTGATAAAAAAGTGAAAGAGCTACACTTCATTGTTTCTCACACTTTGATGAGCTAATGTGACTAGAATCTGGATCTGGTTGAGGTCCATCTCTATTGCTTTTTCTGCATCTTGTTAAATATGTATATGTATGATGCACTGCACTAAAACTGTGTCTCTGGTAGGCCTTTTTCACAGCAGACATTTTGACTTGTCATAGTAGGAAAAACACAGGTGCAACTTATAATGTTAACAATCGGTTCCATTCAAGTGTACAAGGAAGCCATACTGGTGAACTATCACAAGGGTCACGGAGCACCCCGGTAGCTCAATGGTTACTGTGCATGCTACATAACAGCAACATCCCTGATTTGATTCCAGTCAGGGACCTTTGTTGCATGTCATATCCATCTCTCTCTCCCCTTGTTTCCTGTCTGCCTCTTCACTACCCACTGTCCAATAAAGGCAAAAATGACATTAAAAAAAATCTTAAACAAAAAAACCCCCCCAAAAAACATCATGAATTTGGAAAAAAAACTAAATGGGAGACAGCCATCATTAATGTTGTTAATTGCATCAGTGCTTTCCTGCTTTGACATGTCAAAATATGCAGGTGAGAGCATGAATTAGACAGCTACCAGAGAGACTGGAGTGGAAAATAAGTAATGGCAAATGAACAACTTGAAAATTGAAGAGGTCAATCCTGTTCAGAAATTCAGCATCACTAACTTCATTTAATCAAGGCACAAAATATTTTCAAGGACAAGGAAAATGTGAGAGGGAGGATGTGTGAGAGCTCTAGTATACATGAGGTGCTTTCCCTTTTGGCTAATGTGGCTCCTCATTTCCTCACTCATGTCTCCTCCTCACATCTTAGCTCCTCCCAGCAAGGATGAAGAGAAACGTGAGGAAGAGACGCAAGAACGGATGAATTTAATCTACCAAACAGCACATATGTGGACTTTTAGGATGTACAGCATGTTTTACTAATTAAAAAACCTGGACAAGACTTGATTGTCTTGCCTCGCTTGGAAGTCGCCTTGAATAAAAGCATTTGTTTACAAGAAACTCTGAATAGCTGCATAGCCGTGAAGAAGGCCTACTTATCACCTGTCCACTCTACCGCAGCTGAGTGTTTCCTCCCTGCCTGTCTCCTCATTAGCTGCTTGCCTGGACATCTGTTTCTCATCTCCCTAATTAGCAGTCCAGACTGCCCTCTGCTTTGCCAGATTACCTGCATACTGCAGGTCTGCTGCTGTAACATTTGACCACATCTGAAGCCTGTTGCCTGAGAAGCTCGCAGCTCAACCCAATCCAGGTTGTGGCAGTAGTAGAAGCAAAATTTTGCGTTTTAGTTTACTAAAAGACACTTTTGTGTTTTTTTCCCAATTTCTCTCAACACTTTGTATTGAAGTTTATGAACTGTGCTGAGTCGTCCTCCTCCAGAAGACTTTGTGTAGTGTAAACTACATCTTGTTTTAACTGAAGGGGGGGAAAATATTAGAAGCACCTTTCAATATATTACAGTCCAATGCAACGCCACCACCCACTACAACCTCAGTAGTAAACATAAAGTTAGATTATCACGGTCCACTCCCCAACTTTTTCCAGCACTTTCCGCCACATCTCATGGTCTTCCCCAGTGGATGGAGTTGCTCAGTTGTCATTCAAGACAATGCCGTTGCTTTATGTTTAAATTAGATGGGGTTTATTTCAATTTCAAGAACATACACATAGACTCTCACCCGTCATCTCTAGGTATACATACTGTATATTTCAGAGCATGTTTCAGACTTATCATCTTTAAACCTGCAATAACTGATTTTTTCACTCTCTTTTTAGCTCTGTTTTTGCTCTCTATCCACTCCTGAGGGAGTCTTTAGCTGCTAAATGCTCCACTATGTTCACCAGGTAGTCACTGAATTTGTCTGTTTGCTGTTCTTGAATCTGAGCAAGTAGTGTACTGTGGGTTTTTAGAGCTTTTTCTCTGTAAAGAGCTGCCTGCTGCATCTGAAATGACTGTGAGAGCACTGACAGTGGACTAAATCATTAAAATTGCAGCCGAACAGCTAAACAATGAGCTGAGACTAGCAGAGTCGCTGATAATCCTCTGTAGGTTCATCCCTACAAGCTGTGCCTCTACACACTATCATCTGATACATTATTATTATTATTATTATAAAAAAATATATATTCGTTATAGATTTTTTAAAAAGATTTTTCAGTTTTTAATGTTACATATGACACTCTTAAAATACAATACTGGATTAAAAGAATATATGACAGAACAGGATTCAGTCAAGTCTAGTCTCCATAAAAAGTCTAAAACTCCCACGTCATTGAATCCTGTGGTTTGTTGAGGTGCTAGGCTGCTGGAATATGTGTATCGTAGGTTCAGGAGCCAAACACATCATTCAGGCTGCTGAATTGACATTGATGTTGTTAATGGCTAAGTATGTCATCAGCTGCCATCACCTTGGTGAGGCTGGTGAGGCAAAAAAAGACGTCACTGGCCAACAGCTAATTTATTTTGTGACGCTTGCGTCAACATCACACGTGCGTATGTGTGTGTGTGTGTGTGTGTGTACAGAGTTGAATGAATGAAAGCATTGTTCCTTGACTGTAGGTAACTGATGCGTAAATGGATGCAATCTGAAAAGGGACTAGGCTTAGACATGGCAATTCCTACTGTGTCTGATTTTAGTACTAACATAACTAAAACATTCTTATTCATATAAAATACTAAAAGCACTCAGAAAGACTTTGACTTCATCAAGAATGACTCTGCCATTTTATTTCATAAACATTTAGATAAATGTGAATAACTGTGGATTGTGCTGCTAGAGAACAGTCTCAGATCCTGTGGTTGTTATGATTACTAGCATCATGATATCTAACATTTGTCCATTGGTGGGAACCTAACTGATATGTTAAATATGGTTATAGTTAGTTACATACACTTGTAGGAAAATCCTAAAATAGGTCAACCAGTATATGGTAATATATTTGGGAGTGATTCCACTGCTTCTGAATCTAGGGGTTTGTTAAAGGCCTTGTAGGTCTAGAGATTAAAGCCTCTATGTGTAGCATTCAAACATTTCTGACTAGCTGAATAACTTTCATCCTGTTAGCTAACAGACCTATTTTATTTCATGTGAAGAACTTGGTGCGTGTAGTTTCTTTTGGTGTAAAGCACTTTGAGCTGTATTTCTTGTATGCAAGATGCTATTCAAATAGTTATTATTTTTATCATTATTATTATTATTAAAGCTGAATTCACTTTTTTTGTTTGCCTATTTACTCATCCAGCATCCAGCCAAACTCTGTCTGTCTACTGTTTGGTACTGGACATTTAGCATTCTCACAGCTTTACCACCATAAACAGTTGGCTGCTACTCCTCGAAAACAAGGGTGATGAGAGCCGTGAGAGTTAAGCAAAGTAGTAAAGTTGAAAAAACCAAAACAACGAGCTGAGAGACACTAAAATTGCTTCATCGAGCTGATGAGAACTGCAGAGTTGGTGATGATTCTCTGCGGGTTCATCACAACAAGCAAACCCTTTCACATTATATATAGTCATTTGATCCCTAGCAAAATATACAAATTATGATTAATTGAATATATGTTAAAATATCCCTCTCCCTTTGCTAACTGGAAAAGCGCAATAAGTGCACAATAATCCCATGTCAGTGTTGTGAAGGGATCCCCTCTCTCTCTCCTCTGTCTTTGCTGACACTGCAGTGGCGTCTGAAACAGCGAGTCAGATGAGTGCTCTCATCTGCGTCAGCACACCAATAATAAAGTGACTCTGTCATTGTAGAATTTATGATCATTGGCTATTGCAGTTTTCAATTACATGAACCGTGACCTTTTCTTCTCACTAAAGCTCCATGCTGTCATTTTCTCGGCTTCACAGGGCAACCGATCACCATACTCTAGCTGTGCTGCCTTGAATAGTCTATCAGCGTACAGCTGGCTAACCTAAATAGAAAGCAAAATGACTGGTGCTGACGTACTTTCCAGCGCAACTTGTTGACCTCTCTCAGCAAATAAAAGTTTTTCTGTTACACAATCAGACACTTTTGAATGATCTCTCCCTGCCTTATCCCACCAACATGCATTTCAAGCAGATATCATGGCAGAACTGTTACGTATCTGATCTAAGACTAAGGTTAAGTATCTGCTGATACAAGTTACAATTTGGTATTTTGATTTTATAAATGTATGTACAATTTTATATATTTTCACATACAATTGTCCTTATATACTTCAAGTACATTAAAGTCAGTAAAACTGAATGGGTACGTGCTAATAAAATGAAATTCCTGCCTTGATGAACAAGATGAACTACACCAACGACTTAAAAGGTCAGATAACTTTTCGAAATACACTCACGAATCATTTTATTAGGAACACCTGTGCAATGTAATTCAATCCAATACAACAGCTCTGCCATAAATTCTACATTTATGAAGCTTAAACATTTTCAGTTTTTGTTGACTTTGTCAGAAAGGTGATAATTCAACTTTATGTTTATTATTCAGGTGGTAGTGGGTGGTGGTGTACTGGAGTGCATTATATTGAAAAGTGTTTCTGATATTTTGCCCCCCTAGTATATGTTAATGGGGTGGACAAAATATTATGAACACTTTTCCAATTTTCCAAAACAGGTGGTCACACAGTATGTTAACTCTGAGCTAAGCCCGTGTGCAATTATTCAGTATGGCAACTAGTAACAAAAAAGAAAGGCAAAGCCTCAATTTTAATCCAGTGGAGCTAGAAATAAGTTATAGTTATAGTCCACTCATCATTTACCAGAACTGAAGTTCCTTAAATTATTTTCTTCGATGTCCGGTGCTGTGTGTTCACGTCTTGACACTCTGCACCTCCAGACTACAATATAATTTCATAGAGCAGCTGTTCCTGCATTTGTTGAGCTGTTGTCATGCTTCACTGCGATTGGCTCAGCTGTTTCAGAGCTATGAGACCAGTAATGTGACTGGCAGAGTGTATTTATTAATCACCACACCCTCAGAACTGTGTTCTACTTCACCCAGCCCTTTTTGCACTTTGCACTTGCAGTCTATGGACTCAAGATCCACCACTTTGAAGAAGCTTGCCCGATTAAAATAGGGCCCTAATAGCCTATAGACATAGTGGATCTGTGAGACTGTGCTGTGTAAATGCTAACATCAGCATGCTAACAGTGACAGTGCTAACATGCTAATGTTTAGCAGGTGTAATGTTTACCATATTCACCATCTTAGTTTAGCATGTTAGCATAGGAACATTTGCTAATTAGCCCTAAACACATATTACAGCTGAGGCTGATGGGAATGTCATTAGTTTTGCAGGTATTTGGTCATAAACCAAAGTATTGGATGCATTAATGTCTTGAGCTGACAATGGCACTAGAAGTATAAGTCGGGATCATGAAAGAAGTCTGAGGATCAAGCCTCAGACTTCATGGAAATCCATCCAATAGTTGTTGAGATATTTCAGTCTGGACCAAAGTTGTTCACTGGCCAAGTGATAGACCTACACTGCCATCTCCACAGCACACAACACGGCCTATGAGGCATTTCTGATTTGAAATAAGTCTTGATCAGCTCTGAAGACATTCTTGCTGATCAGCTGAGGACATCCCTGCTGACATACAAGTAGAAATACAGTCATAAAAGTGGTACAAACCCGTAGGAAGTTACTGGCTTTTACCACAGCCTGGCTTGCTTGTGGCGAAATCCATTTCAAAAATCATTTCATTTTATTGCTGACGAGAGATCCATAGCACAGCCATGAGCAATTACATGGTTGTTAAGACAACTGATCTTGATTGTATATCCTGTGTCCTGGCACAAGGGTAAAGCTGGAGGATTTAGTTGAATAGTGATGACTGGAAGAGAACATACAGTATACAAACAGTGTATTCAGGCTCCTGTGAGGATGATTGCAAAAGGCTGGCTGCTAAGCTAAGTAGGTAAACGAGCAAGCAGCGGGATGGTATGGATAGTGTCTTACACAATTGTTACAAGTAACTGTTTTTCCCATTTTCCTGTTTAAAAAATAATCTTATGGACCAGCATTGCTAGGTGCTTGTGAGGGACATTGCCTTGGTGAATCCACTGGTTGCATCCTCTTTTAATCCTTGTTTAGCCATGTGACAAGGAACAGCCAAGGTCAGGGTTGCTCAACCTTTTCTGACATACGACCCCGGTACTATAGTTAATATAAAAGGTACTATAGTTGTCATGACCCAAGCAATAAGAGTTGTAAATCTGAGTCTGGCATACTTTTGAATTCTGTTTTCAAGAGCATGGAGACAGCTCCAAATAGATTTTCCACCTGTCCGTTATTTATACCTACTTATCCAGAAGTGAGTCTGGGGTTGACATTTAGTATTGAGAGTGAAGTACATATTACTAGTAGAACAAACTAGGTACTTTTTTGTTTTACAGCCTAAAGCTAAATCAAAACCAAGTTAGAAATGCTTATTTGTAAAATTTTACTCAGACTACTACTGACAGTGCTCTAACCCGACAGACGTTGGACGTTGCAAACAAAAACGACAGTCGGGTGTTATAATTGCTTATCTTATCCTGAGTAATGAGTCATACGGGCACTGGACATGACCTTTTCTCTCACACCACCCTAAGGCCAAAATGTGAAATTTATACACAGGATTTCTAATCATCTAATAAGCAGTTGAAATTTGCTCAATACATTCATGCGCCTAAGAGGATAAACCCCTCTCGACAACGTCTTCTTCTTCTCCCCAGTGTGGCTCATACATCAGTAATGTCAGTAACAGTAGATAGCAAAAAGTAAGAAAAAGACAGAAGGATGCCAAGACAATGACAGACGTCAGTGACTACTGAAGGAGATGGAGTGTTACATTATCGGTCCAATCTAAAGTAATACATTTGACCTATTTGCTTTTACTTGACTGCAGAGGCATGAAGTGTATCTAATTCAGTGAGTTATTTCTGTTTATGAGTTGCTGTAAAGTCCAGTGGTGCGGTCAGCAGGATAACAGCCATGTGCAGCATGTTCACTTCAATTCGGAGGATCGTCAACAGAATTTCTCTCTAGGTAATTCTACATTACCAAGTTTCAATTCTGTCCCTTCATTCTGTAAACATAATCCTGTTCAGGGTTGCAGGGGCCTGAGGCAGAGGAGGGTACATCATAATACGACAAACACATTCACACTCTCATTCACACCTACAGTCCAAATACATTACCTTCATGCCTTTTGGAGCCACCAGAGGAAACCCACACAGACGTTCAAAATCCTCACAAAAACCCCACCAGCAATATATCTCATAATTTCACAATATACCACAACAGCAGTGATCTCCTGTTCCTGTCAGTCTCCAGAACGGTATCTTGAGTGTAAAAGATAGCTAACTTGTACTTCAAGCTGGGTCTGACTCACTTTTTGATCTTGATCTTGACTCAATCTCATCTGTGTGGTTTTGGACTTGTCATAAGAGGCCTCTGAAGTTAGTGTGTTTTTAAATGTGGGTCAGTGCTTAAAGAAAAGTATAACTTTCAAATGAATGCATCAATAAAAGTAAAATGACAGAGTAAGCACAGAAAATATCCACAATTTAAGCATTGACACTTAATGCCGCTTGCTACCTCCAGTCTCAACAGTGTGACGCAGAGATGCCACACCAACAACAAACAGGCCATTCTGAAACTTTCAAAATGTTCCCTTTCACGTCGTCTGTGTGGACATCACACTGCTTTCACGGTGTGTCAAACATTAATGCATTATATGTCAACTGCTACAGGATACACACACTAACACATTCTTATGTTTTTCCTCCTTTTTGATTTCACAGCTCGGCTGTGCATGTTACAGTCAGCTGTGCCCTTTAGCATGACTTGTGCTTTTCTGCCTCCACAATGGGTCACTGTGTCTCTGCCTCTGGTTTGCGGATGCGTCATTGTGTGCTTATGCATAGCCTAGTGACATAAACTGCTTGTAGGTGCACACACACAGATGCACAGTCAGACAGTATAATACATATGCAAAGACATTCACCTGCACACATACTCAATACACTACTCTGTCCTGCCACACATGAAGGTCTATTAATGTTGTCCACAAAAGTCCAGTTTAAGAGATGCAACTGTACTAAAATGTCATCTTTGACTTGTAGTTCTTACCACACACTGCCTCAGCCCAAGACCGACGGCCTTAATGACACAAAATGAAGCAATAGCTAAAAACAGTCAACTGTTATCTAGTTTCTTCCTCTTGCAAGGCAACAACAAGCCTTTAAATCTTGTCACAGAAACTAGCAATTACAAACACACAAACTACACAGTCTATATTATACAGTATATATTTAAGTCAGTCTTACCCCCTAAACAGCAGCGTACCAGCAACCATCCAGGCTAAAGAGCAGTCCCCTTACTGAGATAACTGTAACTGCTGCTAGATGCTGCAGGCTGCTACTGGCTGTCAAGCAGAGAGACTCCCATAGCGTATACTACGCTATGACCTCCTCCTCCTCCTCCTCTTGTTGGTAAACACAGCAGCCTGGAGCAGCAGCAGTTCTGCCATGTGACCTAACCCACACACACACACACACACACACACACACACACACACACACACACACACACACACACACACACACACACACACACACACGAACACACACATCAGGTTTATTGTATTTGTGAGAACCTTCCACTGATAACAAACCTGGCCTTAATCTTCTATCTAACTATCATTACATGCGTAAATTCTAACCTGCACACTTTGAAAGGGGGAACTCCATAAAAATATAATAATAAAAATTGTTGATTAAAGTGAGACTGAGGTGAGAAATTTGCTCCTAAAGACCCTGTCAGTATTTTTTTTTTTTGATCATTGAATTTTTTTATCATTTAATTTATCTGATTTATATTTTTTAGTTTGACCTTTCAGTGGGCTAAAATGAACATTTAACACTTTTAACATTAACATTTGTGATCCTTATTGAAACAAAAAAACAATAAATTAGGTTTCTCAATTATCATGTCCCAAGTCAATCCATACATTTAAGTGAAATTCACTCTCCTTTTTAGGTTCAGTTCGCCCTTTAGCACCTCACTAAGTCCTGAGGGAAATATCTGCTTCTTTAGCTGCTTAATGCTCCACTATGATCACCAGCTAGTCACTAACTTTGTCTGTTTGCTGTTTGGTGCTGAGCAGGTAGTGTTATCAGAGCCTTTTTTTTTTTTTACTGAAAACTGCTGCCTGCGGCTTCTATGGAAATTTTGGCCCATCATACCAAAACAATGAGCTAAACGTAAGTAAAAGACTACAGTGATAAATCTCTAGTCACTACTAGTGACACCTTTCATCTTGCACATAGTGATTTGATCTATTAAATATTAATTAGTGCAGCTTTTAAAGTTTTTTTTTGTATTTCTAGAAAGTTCTGTAATCACTAAAGAAAGCCAGTTTCCTTTTTTTTGATAGAAATGTTTCTTTATTTAATATAGAATTTTAGCTGATAAAAAGATACTCATTTATGTCAAAATGATTACAAATGAATTGCTGCTGTAGTTCTCAGTAGTAAAGCAAATCTCTCTTTGTACCTTTTAAGCAACCAGATGTAAACAATGTAAAATTCACCACAGAGGTTTTTCATGGTAATCAAATCATATTAATGCCTCATTTACAGCCCTCGGTTGATCATACTTTAACAGTGTACACTTGACTGTACTGTGACCTAATCCCTCACAGAGTTAAACTTCTAATGTAGCTGCTTGAATATAACCATCTAAAACTCACTGTTGTTCTCACAGGGACGCAATGGCAAGCAGACACACTGAACAGGTGTCGGGTTTGGAATGAATCTGATGGTCAGAGCAGACTAGACAGGTTTGAACTCATGTTTAGTCTACTGCTGCAGACAGATGTTACACCGACCTTGAGTTCAGGCAGCTGGCAGGACGGCTTAAGCAGATGGCCTCTGTGTCTATGAGTGTGTGTGCGCATGTGTGTGTTCACAGCAACTCATATGTCCTGTTTCATCAGTGAGTACATAACCTCCACAGCCCGGTTAATCCAACCCACTGTACTTCATTAGCTTCTAATGAGTTGTAATTGTAGCAATAAAAAGACATAGTACAGATAGAAGGATAGAACATTAAACAATATCCACTTAACCCCAGTAATGTCTGTCATCCTTTAATGTGACCTTTTGATGAGTTTTGGGGGAAAACAGAATCCAAATAATTGCCGGCAAGTAACAGAAAAAAATATTATGTACCTGAAGATCAAAAGACTACATAAGGTGACGTCATTTTTCTACCTGCAGCAGTATGCCTAGGTGCTTTGGCGGAGGGCGGCAAAGGCAACAGAAAAAAGGCTGCATGATTTTTTTCTTTGGTTGCTGTTGAATTTATTAGTTGCATTAAAGCCCCAATGCTGCCGCCAAGTGGCCAAAAAAATGATGCAGTAATGCTTAACATTTTTTGTGTCGGCATCATTGAATAGGTTGAAACGATCATACCGCACTAATATATCGGTAAATGAAAGCGAGTGGCTCAAACCTGATGCTGTGTGTGGCTGATTATCTGTTGCTTTACTGCCATAAACAGAAAGTAAATGATCTTCTTGATCATAAATTTGAAAGTTTGTCTTTTGAAGATAAACACAGGATTAAACATGTCATTGCCCTGGGAGATAAATAAGACAAGTAATATTTAAAAAAGAAAAAAAAAGTAAATAATGAATAAAGTAATTGTGCAGATTTAACATGGTTCTCAAGGTAATTACTGCTAACTTGTCAAACTCATTTAGAGAATGTAGAAAAGTTAGACTTGCTTGGAAGTGCAAATTCCATGTACAAAATATACAAATTTAGCAAGTTTATGTGCAGATTCCATTCTTCTTATTTTTGTTATTTTTCCCATTTGGTGAATTCTAATACTCTGCAGAAAGAAATACCAAAAATGACTATTACAGTTGTTGGCCTCAGGTGCTACAAGGTAGATTCATTTATTCAGCTTTTGTTTGATTGCTTCAGGGGGGCTCAGTTGGGATAGAACTCTACCAGAAATCCCCAAAATGTGGCTTTGTAGTTTTGAAAATAAACTGCTGACACTGTGAAGAATGTTGGAACTATGTACACAGGACTTTGAGGGATTATGAGCTGTGTTGAGAGTTTATGCGTTACATCCAACTGTAGCAATCTGTGTCCACTGAACTGAGCTAATAGTGGAACTGAGGATTTACTTGGATGACCAGTGGCATGCATGAAGAAAAAGAAAAGTTATGTTCACCCACATTATCAAAGTCAACCTCAAAGGATGTCAGCCACTGAGCACATTTACATGCATTGCTGCTTATTAGTTATTATTTGACCCATTCATCCATTTTCTGCTAAACTGTTCAGGGTCGCAGTACGTGAAACCTATCACAGTATACAAGAGCTCAAGTATTTACACCCTGGACAGGTCACCTCGTCACCATTTATCACACCTATGGAAGGCTGGGAAGTTGCGATATTTTTGTTAAAGTCAACAAATCCCAAGAAAAGACCAAAACAAACAATGTATTGATTCCATCTCTCAATACATTCTGATTTCCCATTTGTTAATAAAGATGTAAGTATGTAATGTAATGTAAACTGGTGTAAATTGTTGAGGACGATTTTCAGTTGCACCACTAAAATGGTATTTATGGGTATTATGGTATTTATGGTATTTCACAATAAACTACAGTGCCCATGCTCATCAGAATAAAGGAAGATGTCACAGAAGCTTTCAGTAAGAAAAATATAGAATATGAACAGACTTGTCCTTTAAGTTATAATGTGGTATCTGTGGTGATAGATACACAAGTAGCCTAAAAGCTACTCTCCTTGTGCATATTTGAATTCTGTGTGTGGTCTATGCAGACCAGGGAGTGTTACATGTCGTTAATGTTATTATTTACATCTGCGCTTTTCCTGCTTTGACAAGTCAAAATGTCTGATGTGAAAAGTCAATATAGAGACAACAAGTGAAAGAACACTGTCTAAATAAGATGTACCCTGTTTGGGTAATAATTAGTCTGGGATTTAGCTCATAAAGTTAGGAAAGCAACGCTGGACTGGAGCTCTTCTGCTGTTATCAGCACTGTCCACCTTGTTGTTGCACTCACTGTGTATATATGTTAGTTTTCTGTTTAGCTACATTGTCAAATATAGGTTGTAGCATGTTAATAATTTCCTTTTCTTCTGACCTCCAGTGGTTTAACTTCTAACCTTGCTGCAGTGATGGACAGGTGTACTCCATGACCCTGGAACATCACGTACATATACAACATAACATGCACTTCTGACCACACCCACCAGTCTGTTTCAGAGCGATGGGTGCCAGATTCTCAAATATGAGGATTTTCTGCTTTTCCCTGTTTTATATAATGGAATCTGAATCTCTTTAGGGTTTGGACTGTTGATTGGACAAAACCAACCAATTTGAAGACATCACCATGGCTCTCTAATCAAAGAAATAATAATTAATAGAGTCCTCAATAATGACAATAATTATTAGTTGCAATCTTACTACATATTTAGATGTATTTTCACTATGACAATGTGTCCCCTGAGCAGAACATGGCTTAAGTATACAGTGGCTCATTTCTGTTGATTGGAGCAACCGGCTGAGCTCAAGGCACTGCTGCCAGGAAGTCATGGTAAATGGTATACATTTTAAATCTTCTTCTTACCAGTAAGTCTAATGAAATGCATTTCTGCAACCTCTTTGCATAACAAATACATCCTGCGCTATAACACAAATACTAAAGCATGTTGAGTCTTGAGGGACAAGGCATTATATAACCTGCAACATAATGCTTTAACCTTGCATTTTCATGTGTGAGTGGTTCCAGTAGGCACTATGAATATTTCATAGACTGTTTGACTGTAAAAGCACATGTCTCAGCTTCAGGCATAAGGTCAGTATTTAAAATAATGTTTTTCCCCTACCACAATAAAAAAAGAAATGTAAAATATAAACAACTACCACTATTCATTTTTGAAGAGCATTGCAAACAGAGTAAGTGAGGTTAAACAAAGGGGACGAAGACTGGTGTCTGCTGCATATGCTTTACAAAGCATCCAATGGCTTCAGCTACAAAACAGGTTTTTATAGCCACACTGCACATTCTTTAAAAATGGTTATTGTCACTATGACTGTAGCTACTATTTTTTTCTTCTTTTTTATATGTAATTTCTGAGTAAATACTGTTGTAATGCTATCTCATTAACAACTTATAAAGATGATGCTTTCATCAGTAGTAGTAGTGATGGGCTATAAAATGTAGTTCATGTTTTGTTGTCTTTAACAGTGTATTATAATGCCATAGACTCATTCACTATTCCCTATATAATAGACACTCTGTAGTCAGTACCTTACTCAGTAGTGAGCAATACTCTCACTGACAAGTGTAGTCAGTCATTTTCACATTGCACATAAAATATGGTGCATTTCATTGTGGGATTGTTGTAGACAGTACTTAACATGCCATGGATGACACTTTTTTAGTTCCACTGTGGAGTTTTTGAGGTAACTATGTATTGGATACATTCAGAAAATATGCCAAATAGTAAATGTACTGCACTAAACAGAGTGATCACTGCCATAGAGTTGCAAAGTGGGAGCTCCTGGTTCTGCAAGTTAAAATCCCTTTCAGTTTTCCCGTAGACAATGTCATGTGACTCACAGTTGGAGCTCTCCTATGGCTTGGATCAGCATGAAATTCTTCCATTTATATTCTAAGTTGTCATAAGATGAACAGCTGTTATATAGATATATCTATAAAACATATAGAAACATTCTGGTTCTTTGATTAAAAAAAAAAAAAAAAGAAAGTTGAAGGGACAAGCCTGTGTACGTAAAAATTTCGAATTAAGTAAGTTTCAAAATTAACTACAACTCCCGAGGTACATTTCGGCAAGAAAGATCCAATAACTGAGCTTGAATGAGCTCTCTTACTTCTAATGGTGAGCTGAAATGAAAAATATTAATCACGTTAATGAATCGCAAATTGCAAAGAAAAAATCAATTCCAGTTGCGATACACCTGTTTATCAAAACTTACCCTACATTTACTTACATCACATTGCTTTTAAATGATTCAAACCACCATCACATAGTTTTTCCTCCAAAATATTGATTTGGACTACTGTTTGATTCCTCTTGTGCAGTGCCCCACCCCGATATATCAGAATAATGTCTAATATTAAGCAACCAAAATACACTCAAACAGGTTAAATTATTGAAAACAAACACACATTCTAGAATAAACAAACCAGCCACGTTGCGACATTTGACAACCATAGCACATGGTGGACTTAGAGTAGTCATGGTATGTAAGCATGAATGTGCAGATTCAAGAAGAAAATCAGGTAAAACCGCTGCTTCTCTGGGATGCTGACGTGTTAACAGGAATTAAATAATCGAGTGAAGTACCTGCAGTTAATCATATCATTGTGCACGCTTTCTTGTTTGTGTGCAACTTAGTGCTCCACTCTGACTGGACATGAGTTCAAACTAATGTAGACATTCTGTGTGTGTGTGTGTGTGTGTGTGTGTGTGTGTGTGTGTGTGTGTGTGTGTGTGTGTGTGTGTGTGTGTGTGTGGGTGCGACATTGTGAATCGTGTCTGCAGACAGTGACGTCAGAGTAAGGTCAGAGTAAGGTCAGAGACAGCGAAGTACAACTGATGTGTCATCAGCAGGTCACAGTGACGGAAAAAAGCCAGCTCAATTTGATCCCTGGACATGTACTCACAGGTGTGCACACACACGCACACAAAGCTATAAATACAAGCCAGTGTATAGACTTATTTCAGCTTTTGCGGATATCATTTTGGATCAAACCCTAAGCAATAAATGAGTCATAGTGGGAAAACAGTTGAGTGTCCTACAGTGGAACATTAACTCAGCTTATAACTTTTACCTGAGTATATTATCTCTCTTTCAACTGAGATATTTACTACTAACACTGTTAGTCAGATTTCTAATGATTCTGACACACAAATTTCATGTGTACATGAATAACAGTGCAATGTGCTGTTCCACCGTTCCCCTCTGAAGCCCTCCACAGAGCCACTTGACATTCTGCAGGGTGAGGACACTTATTGCACATAACCCAAATGGAACTGGAGCACACAGCTTCACTTCATTTACTAAGTGTAAGCACCAAATGCCTTACTTTCTTTTTGGAATCTGACAAAGATAAAACAAAGCATACATGACATCCATTTGAACCCCCAGCAAATAAAGAAAAGCCTGTGTGCTCCACTTTCCTTTTGGACTGTGTTACCTAAACACTCTCACTCATCCTTCTCAAAGAGCACCGATCAACTCATCTGAGGATACACTCCACATAATGTTCTTTTTTTGTAATCATTTTATTTTGAACTTTTAGAACAAGTACACAAACACAGCTAAGAGACTGCTACACACAGGTCAGAAGCCTCTAATGTCCATAGATGAGTACAAGCTGATGTTTTCTGTACACAGTCAAAGTCCATACCTCACCATGAAAATGTGTTTCAGATTAACTGTACATTGAGCCACACCCAAAAGGAGCAAATAAATCAACATACACAACACTACTTAACTGCAGCCAAGTCAATCTGTATCTGATATAATCAATAAAGGGACCTCCCAGATTCACATTATGAGTCAGATGATTCCCTGTAAGCACCAACTGGGATTTCAATATTGATTTCTTGTTGAAAATTGGGTGTTATTCGGTCTGAACATCTAAGAGCTCTTTTCGCCCTCTTTTCAACCAGCTAAAAAGCAGTTACAACATCAATGTGTCACAAATCACAAATTGGTTTCATCATTTTGATATTTTGTTCAGTTGTAGCTTGAAAGAGAGATGATGAAAGAGGTGAAATGTGGTCTGTATGAAGACGTAATCGCAACACAGTTAATGTTTCATATAAAATGACATAAATATGCAACTATATAGTAGGGGTGGAGCCAAATTGTGATACGCACAGAAAAGCATAAATAGTGGGTTTTTACAAATATTTGTTTCGTACAAATAATTTTGAAATGATTTGTTTTCAGGAAGAAGAAATAACAGCGCGCAGGTCGTGTCTCATAGCATAGCAAGGTTTACATGGCTGTCTCCGTCCCTCTCCTCTGTTCTGCTCTGCTGTCTGTCTCTATGTCACAAATGTATTAATAGCTGCAGGTCTGTGTGTCTGGCAGAGCTGAGCTTTGGATGAGTGGTCAGCACAGTCATCTGTGGTCTGGCAGACTGGGGTTTGAGACCCAGTGTGGGAAACCTCCTCCGCTAGACCATATTTCACTGGGATTTGCAACAGTGAAATTTTTCATTTTCTACAATGTGCAAATAATAGCATATCGTCATTTTGGAGCCTAACTAAGAAACCACATCCAAACGTCTCAGTTGAATGCCAGTATTGCAAATCCCAGTGAAATATGGTCTAAATGTGAACGTTTAATCAACGTCTTTAAATAGTCAGTGAAAAAACGTTCACTTGTGAATCTGCTTCGAATGTCTATTCACCAGTGATCGTAGCCGTTTAAATGTCTTTTCAACGGGAAAATGTTCACTTGGTTAATCTCCTCCAAATAAAGACAGGAAACCATAAATATCACTGAGCCTCTTCTTAAAACACGGAGGGGAGGATGATTTCATTCTCTTAAATGACCCTTTTAGCTATACAAAACGTTAAAGCCTGCTGTCTCATCCAGCAGTTTTAGGGATATTCAGAACAACCTAAAACAGCAAGTCCACAGTCTTTCCCAGTAAATGGGATATTTCCTCAACAGGTTTTTGAACTGTTGAGGGGGAAAAAAAAAAGTCAGGGTCCCCTCACTTCCATTTATATTTGTCACAAATAGATGAAACCAATGCAAAAAGTCTGGTCTTTGAATGCAAAGCATGACTTTAAACTGTAGAAGCTGAAGTCTAGCATTAATGGAAAAGTCTTTGATTCCCTCCATCCAGTCATCCCAAAAGCTCATCAGATATCCCCAAACACCCCTTAATCCTGGATTCCTTGAGATGACTAGAGGAGGTGGGCTGTGTAACCTGAGAAACAGACAGTATTTTGGAGGTGTAATGTCTATCAAAGTTTACCTGCAGGTAACAGAACAACATGACTATGAGCAGGGAGACTAAATTTAGACTGTAGCTGGCTGAAAGAGACATTTCTTGTTGATGTACAGTAGAGGGCTCTGACCAGGCTTAAAATTGTTGGATTATACTGAAAGATGTTTCTAATATTTTACATACATGAGGGGGGCAAAATATTAGAAACACCTTTCAGTATAATGTATGATGATGATGATAGTAATGTCTTTATCGGTCACTATTCCACTAACCCTAGAATTTAAATCATAGGCACAATAATAGTGTCTCTGTGCAGTTGATTAGAGTTGATCAGTAACTTTTCAGACTACATGCCATTTCTAACATGATATGTAGGCTTGTTCTGTAAAGAGAGCAAAAGCGTGGGAAACAGTGCTCCTGTAGCAGTCAGTGGGGTTATTCATTAAACTCAGTGGTAACTTCACTCTGGTTCGGACAAAGTGCCGCCAGGTGATTGGAATTGTTTCATAAATTCATAGAGAGTCAGATTACCGTCAGTGTATTCCGAGTAGTTGCTTAGGTGACAACCAATGAAATAATTATGCTTATTAGATGTCGCATGTGTCTTTCGTGCTGCCACTCATTACGAATGCATGTAACTCCAGTCGACTGTGTTCAAAACACAACGGAGAGCAGACGAGCTGTGAGCTTTTCATATGTTGTCACAAAAGCTGTCCACACGTTAACCTGTGAGAGCTAAACTAAACTAAACACTGGTGTTAAAATCTATCAACAAGAAATGAGATCGTCCACAAACTCCCATCTCTCCGTATTGTAGCATTGCCTCTTTAGATTTAAGTTATATAATTTAAATTAATACCAAGATTGATCTATATGTTACATTATAAGCAGTAAAATGTTAAGTTTGTCCTGAGGATGGTTTTAGGAGAAAGACATTCAAAATAAAAGAGATCGGAGATATGAATGAATGCACTCAGGGAATATCACGGCAATGTGCCTGCTAGATAATGAGATACCCTTTATGCAAACGTGACATTTGGTCCAAGGTGCGGTGCTAGGGGAAAGTCATGGAGTGTCCATGATGGAAAGGATTTATTCTTTGAGGAGCATTAATATGCTGAATAGGCAAACTGCCAATTTGATTTTGACATTTCTCATGTGGAA
This sequence comes from Thunnus maccoyii, assembly GCF_910596095.1. Lineage (NCBI taxonomy): Eukaryota > Metazoa > Chordata > Actinopteri > Scombriformes > Scombridae > Thunnus > Thunnus maccoyii. The sequence goes on from NC_056546.1 coordinate 28,508,739, forward strand.
AGAAACTTTGGCCTGGTTGTGGCTCTAGAGGAAAGGTCAGGGGGTCATCAGAGCAGTTAAAGACACATGGTGGCACATTGCAACATGCTGTCTGCTCAAAAACCATGTGTGCTCCAGTTCTCACCAAACACACAAGAAATAATAAGTGCGTATTATATAACTTGCTACCTAGAGGGGAAAGAAATAGAGAGAGCAAGCTAGATAAACCTCCAGAGAAGGTTGTACGATGTACTGCTGAATGTTGAAATTAAGCTGTCGATGGTGAAATGTCATTGTCCAGAGTAAAATACTGCAGTTGCAACAATATTTTAAAAGATTAAAGCATAGGAGAGAATACTACCATAGCTGTAACTCAAGTGTTCAAATCTCAGGTAGAAATTAACTACAAGCAACCATGTGCATCATGTGCAAGCCCCACACTACTATAACATGAAGGTTTGTTCATGAATACCGAACAATAGAAGATAAAAGAAGATATTATTACTAGTGAACTGATACACGTGCATATTGTGCATGTTTGACAATATTTGAATATGTAATTTACTGTCAAACAGAACATCACCTCATTAGAAATGGAGCAAATGAGTGCCTTCACTCCCTTTAACTCATCTGGGAGACAATGGAGTGGATCACACTGTACAAATGACAGACTGTGTGTTCATATCATGTGTTATATACAGTCACCATAGGACTATCAAGCACATACAACTATAATCAAACAAGCCCCTTAAAGGACTTCACAGTCTTTCAAGTGTGTCTTAAAACAACAGTCAGGAGCCCAAATGAACATTAAACATGTTTTTCTTGCTGTAATCATTCCTCCTGTTCATACTGACCATTAGAAGATCCCTTCATAATGACCTTACAATGGAAGTGATGGGGGACAAAATCCACAAGCCTGTGTAAAGATGTCTTTAAAAGTTTATGTGAAGCTAATATGAAGCTTCAGCGTCCAAATGAGTCAAATCAAGTAGATATCTTTGAACGTTAGTCTTTTTAGTGCCAAAGTCCCTCTTTTTGTTACTATACTTCCACCACAGCTCAACAGGGAAACACTGTCCGAGGAAACACAAAGAGGGAATTTGATGCTAATAAGACTGTAAATGTGGCAGATATCTACTTGATATGACTAACTCAGACTGCTGAAGCCTCATATAAGCTTCAGATACATTTTTTAATGACTGTGTGGACACACTGTGGATTTTGGCCCTCATCATTTATACTGAAAGTACATTAGAAGGGGATCTTTGAACAGCCAGTATGAACAGTAAAACTGTGGACTTATCCTTTAAAGTCCTGACAAAAACAACTGTCCTGCATAATATCTGACAGATTTGAGTGTGCAACAACAGGCAAGTCTTCACATGATGTCCATGAGAACCAGCACAAAACTGTCAATATTCTATTGTAGCACATTAAAATTCACTTTACAAATGATATCAGCCAGATATTTTAGGTCCTAATTCAGATAGTAATGACTACAGGCTTTCATCTTAGCTTTTAATGTTGTTGCAGGTTCCCATTCAAACATTTAGGCAACTACATATGTATCTTACCTCATCTGAGACCTTCAGTCTGCCAAGATCTACCAACAGACCACATGGATCCACCTTTTAAACATGCATAAATCCACCTTCTGAACATTCAAATCCACATCAAAACCCAAATCCACCTGGATCCTCAAGGCTGCTACTAAACCCAGCATAGCTCTCCAATTGTCAGCGCAGGATCGAAATATCTCCCATCCCTTTCTTTAGATGCCCCTCTATCATTCTGAAGCCCTTTGTCTGTCTCAGCCATACAGTACAGCTAGCACTGATCCCAGTGTGTGAGTTGTTTGTCTAAATGGCCAGTAGACTTCCTTCAATTCTTTCCCAACTTAGTTTTCCTGCCTGTGTTGGTTGGTTTCCCTGCACTGAGCTAAATATAGGGACCACACAAGGTAAAGTGGAAAAAAGCAGAGCAGGAAATGTATCACAATATGCTTGTGCGCACGTTAGTGTTTGTTTCGGCGCGTCTTCCTGTCTCAAATCTGAGCAACATTCATGATAACTTAACCCAGTAAATGCCCTGTGACATGCATGGTTATAACCCGGCAAAGTTTAAGTGACTCATTCTTTAAAGATTTCTGAGTAATATTCTACATCACAGCTTAACAAGTAGGGTAAAGTGCATATGTGTGTGTATGTGTGTGTGTGTGAGTGCGTGCGTGTGCATGTGTTCCTGCATTGTTGCTCTGTTCTTGTGTGAGAGGGTCAACCCATCCCATATTCCACTCTAATGACGTTGCACACATTGTTTTGTCTCTCTGGGCTTCTAAAAATGTCTGCCTAAACAAAAACACTGACTGCACATCCTGCTGCCTGGCTGAACAAAAAGAATTCAACTCCAGTTCTTATTGTCTCTCACACATTTTCAGTAAGGTCTTGTATGACTGCTGTAGTGCACTGGACTTTAGTGAGTTATTTAGAACAGGGTCAAATTGGTTTAAGTTTATTGATTCCACAATTTACACTGCCTGGTGTGGTGAAGGTGCTATGAATAACCCAAATTTCAAACTTGCAAAGGATTTCTTAAAGGATCAGTTCACATTTTTCAAGTAAATGTATACATTTAAAGAGTTACACTGTGCAGAGCAGCAGCTTTAGTGCTCAGTGTCTATACAGAATGTGTTCAGGCACAGTATTTATAGGTCAGGTACATTGTGACGGTGCTCAGACCCCAACATACAATCACAGTAGAAGTTATTTGAGTAAAACGGGGGAAAAAAATAGACTTGAAGTGTAAAAATAAGCTAGAGCAGATGAAGTGCTCTCTGTAGACACAGTGTTATTGTTCCTCCTGTTCATACAGGCTATGGAGAGATCCCCGCGTTACGTGATACTAATGTAAGAAAAATGCCCAAAATCCATTTTTAAGTTCAGCTGAAGCTGATATGAGGCTTCAGCTGACTGGCTTAGCCAAATCATGTTCAAGTCTTCCACAGTTAGTCCTCTTTCCCCCTGTCATATCAAAGGTTTATCAAGTTGTTATGGCTATTGTGGTAGTATAATATCGCCATCTTCCAGTATACAGCCAGCAGATACACAGAAACACTGGCTGTGTAGTGATAGCAGCATGTCAGCAGTCCTCCATCATGTCAACAGTGGATGTGTTCAGTCACAGTACTGCTGTTAGTACTGCCAGATAGGACTGACAAAAAGTAGCCCAGTCATAGACCCCGTCATAAAAGTAGCCCAGTTTTTACATATACCACTCCTATTGCCTCTGGTCTTCTATTTGTCTGTATAATTAGGCAATAATGAAACATTTATATGAATTATATAAATTATAATAAGTTTAGATTTTAGATGATGTTAAATTTAAAGGTTCTATATGTAGGTTTCAGAAATTCCATCTCATTAGTGACACCGGTGGCCGTTAAGTGAGCTGCAGTCAGCATCCTGTTGCTAACGCTTGAACGGTGGTGCAAGACTATTGCAGGTGACGTCTTCTTCCTCGCTTACACTTCTCATAATAACATAAAAGATCTCTAATGTTGTGTTTTGTACCGTGCTTCAGCAAAGCATCTCTCACTCCCAGTCAGCACCCCCCCTGATGTGCCAGGCCCATGGAGCATGCTCACTAGAGACTTGCACCGGCCAAGACCGCTCACTTCCAGTTTAGCCCTCTGGCTAACTTGAATGGGGATAAAACAATTCAATTATGCAGCTCTTCTAAATTTTCGAAATGTGATCGGACTGAATGGATCAAATTCTGATAGTGAGACGAGTCATTTCGCGGGGGTTGTGACGCTCAAAAAAATATATCCACTGATTTACAGACATCTCTTTCACAATGTAAGTCTATGGGAAAAAGTCTTTTTGGGTCCAATAGCAAGAGACATTGTAATTACATGGTTTGGCCGCTATGTCAAATTGGCTTCAAAGCCCAGCGCTGTTCCTGTATTCAGCTCTACATCCATGGCTCACACACAAACACACACAGAGCAAACACACAGAGGCTCCTTCTGTGCTGTGGCTGTTGGCTGGTAGCGATTCGCGGGTCAGTGTTTTTTAATACCCGCACCCACCCAACCCATTATGAGAACCAGTCCGCACTACCCAACCTGCTAAAATATGTGTTAATCAACCACCTGAACCCGACTCACAAACCACCACCGTTACCAACCGTGTTTACTAAACACCGGTAGGCTTGGCAAGCTGTGGCCAGAGAGCAACGCACTGTGATTTTGTCGTGAAATGTGTGGTGGTTGACAGAGGCAGCTAACCGTCTTAACCCCCCCAAAAAACAAAGGTACTGTAGCCAGAAATGGTGATAGCTGGCATGGTTAGGCAGCTAGCCACTAGCTAACCTGGTGGGTAGCAGAGCTGGTGAGCTAATATCTGCAGGGTGTTTCTATTCAGATAGCACTGTATTTGTTGTGGTGGGTGCCGGTTGTTTGTTGATGGTAGCAGGAGAGAGGCAAAGCACTTGGGAGCGCGCAAAGATGTACCATCCTTTGGATTTTCCGGCCCGCGTCGTTCACATAGAAATCACCCTCCACAGGCTGTTACAGGCAACTGAGAATGTTGGGGAAGGTCTCAAGACAAAGCCAAAGAACCATGTCGACTGACAAGGTAGAGTAATATTACAGGATTTTACACAAATATGACTCCGCAGTTTAATTTATTGTGACATTGGTGATCATAACAAAAAAGAATGTGAGAAAGTTGTAGTTTTGCTGAAATACAGCCAGCGTTTTCAGCCCATATACATTGTTTGCTAAGCATTTGAATGTGGAGCATGTGTGTAATAGAATGTTGGCGATATGATATAGGCTACAGTGCACATAAAGGGTGCAAAGTTGCACATTTTCAAGGTTTATTTGGTGTGAGACTGACAAAGACTGACCAAATTTTTTGACTTGAGATGAATTTTTTTATTTGCATGCTAGCCTGAGATGGAAGTAATATCAGACCTGCAGAATAACTTTTATTTAATCAAATCATGGTTTTTGTTATTGTTGTACCCAACCTACAGTAGATCTTCTTTGTCTTTAACCGCATAAAGCACTCAGGCATTAGCTTAACGGATTGGTGCCACCAGCAATAGCTGCACTATTAGTATGCATATGTGTTCACACCTTTACCAGCCACAACCAGTTTCCCCAGACAGTCTTCCTTCTATCATGCATGTCAATTGCATATTCAGCTCTAACAACTGTGATAACAACCTGAATTGTTTGCGCAAGTTTGCAGGTACTGGCAGAATATTAAGAATATGAGGGAGCTGAGTACACATCATGTCAAGTCTTTCATTTCTCCATTAAAAGCTTCCTATTACAGTCTACAGTAAGTTACAAAATGGGGGGGTATAGTGTTTAATTAGTCTCAAAACTCATGCACTTAAAAACCAGGTGTATACACATGATACAAGCGCACAGAACACTATCCACAAGCGGAAAGACATCCTCATGAGGCTGTTTGGTTTGATCACTGACACAGTCGAAGACAGGCAGTTGTGTTAAGGCTTTTGCTACAATGTCTAACACTTTTTCTTAAGTGTAAGTGGTAAAAAAACAGAGTAGCAGCCTCTAAATATCATTATTTATGTTTCCCTTTGTTCTCTCAGGCAACTGCCCGTCTTCGACAGTTTGATCAAACCAAACAGCTAATCAAAGGTCATGGTCAGTATTCAAAGTGACCAATCAAAGGAGCAGACTGTCTATTCCATCCCCACCTCCAAAGTCTCAAAAGTCAACCTGATGAGTGAATGAGTGTTGAACAGTTGTGAACGCATAAGGAGGGTCAAGCTTGCGCTCGTCACAGCCCTTCGTTTGCGGGACCACAATTTTGCGTAAGTAGCAGAAATGCTCCCTCGCAAGGATGCTTCGCCACTCACAGATACTGTTCTGTGCACTTACAGAGCAGAAACGGTCCCTCATCATCACCACGAGATGTCTAGCTAGCGGCTAAACCTCTGTTGACATGGGCTGACTTGTCATGATCAAAACCTAGCGAGTCGACAACTTTGCTACCACAGCCAAACATCAAGCAAGTGCGACAATATAAGACTTGGAAAGCCAGCTATTATTACTTACTAGCCCAACAGCAAGAGAGTTAGCTCAGCATCTGTCCTGCAGCCTTTTATTTCACAAAGCTCTTGCAAACGACTAAAAAGCAGTCCGAGATTTACTCTTGTCTGGCCTATTGCTCGGTTCACTCTCTCTCTATCTCTTCCTAGCTTCCTCCATCAACGTCCTTTTCAGTCTCTTCGCCTCTGCCATGAAGTCCATACTGAGAATACTGAGCTAGCTTCTTTTTATAGTTAGCTGAAGACCCATAGTTGCCGTAAAGCGCTGCACACTCCTTGCAGGAGATCGTACCCACTTAACCCAAGTTACATAATGCAAGAACAGGCATTTGGGGCATGGAGTGGGAGTGAAGCTGTTATTTTAAGGTAAACCTAGTGCTGCTTTAACATAAAAAGTTTTCACTCATGAACATCTGTTGTAAGTGAAACAGAATAATAATTGGAACAAGAAAAAAGTTAGTTTCAGTTTTGTTTTAATAAACTGAAATGACATTTGGTTTAGACGATCATAAGTTACGTCTGATGCTGATGCTGTATTCATGTCATATAGGTTGGATGATAGAGATGGAGAAATTCCCATGTAAACAACTTGCAAATGTGAATTCATCAAGAAGGTGAGCATGATTACAGAGTTGGTCATGTAAAGATTAAAACACTGTGCAGTGACAATATAATACCATATCAATTAAATGTGGGTTTCATTACATTGAACGTCAGTCTTTGGCTGATGTGAGGTGTCCATGTTTGTTTAGTTTTCAGTCACTTCAGTGTCTAGTCAGATATATCAGAGCTTTCAGAAAAAAAAAAATCCTAGTTGTAACTGCAACTTCGATGTTGACGTGAACGCTATTTATATGTCATAAACTCATAATTTCGATAACTCTGTTATGACATGAAGGTGGTATCAGCCTACTGAACTCACTGCAGTGTCAATCTCGTCCTACTCAGATGAGAGGAGGGGCTGATTTATTGGAATATAGTATAACTTTAATCAGTGGAAACCACCCAGATAGTACAAAAAGTAGCCTAAATTATCACAACCCATCCAAAACAAAATTTCCCTGCCAGAGTAGATGAAAAGTTCCCAGAAAACTGATTGAAACTGAAACAAATTTGATCCTTCAAATGCACATGAGATGGATGACTGAAACACATTGCTGAAACACGTCTGGTAGAAACAGCCTGTATCATTTGTATCTATCTGTTGTATTGTTGTCCATCTGACAAATGTGAGTTCAATATTTACTCTTCATTTCCTCTCTGTATTGGTCTCCACCAGATATACTATATCAGGGTCTTTAGTTTGCTAACTTTTTTAACCAGCCACTCATTTACTTTGTCTCTGTGATATTGCAACAGCCTAGGGAGGATGTGGACAGCCATGTGCTACATCTGTGTCACCACATTTCTCACCAGCGAGGAACGTCACCGCATTCAGTTTGTTTCGTTGGAAAGCATGACAAAACCAGACTTACTGCTATCGGCAGTCATACACCGGGGGCCAGATGCATAAACAATGCATACACACAAAAACCATGCATACACCACTTCCTGCACACTAACTGGTATAAACATAGAATGTGTGGTGAGAATGTGCACAGCTCACACATTCTTCAGACCAGGCGTACACAGGGTGATGTGATGAGGTGGAGATGAAATATGAGGTACCAGAGAGAATCTTTTCGTAAAACGTTGTTTAGATTGATAACCAACTGCACTGATTGTTTGGGGGTTTATAAAATGCCAATCAAAGGCACATTTATGAATGTAACGTTAATTGATTACTTTTGTGTGACTAATTTTATTATTCTTTAATTCACAAAGGAGTCCACATTTTATTTTGGCCTTAATATTCTTATTTTATCGTTGGTTTAGATATGAGAGCTACAAACTACTCATTGATTATATTTCTGACATATCACTGCTGACGATGGTTTACAGTCCATGTGATGATTAATGATATGGAGGGTAAAAAGAGCCACACAGCCATGCGTAATTGTTGTGCATAATAACAGTTGTTCTGCTGTTGGAGAACCTCACCGGTGCAACACAATCAGGTGAAACAGCACTTCTTCTTTCCTGTTTGTTTCATTGATAGGTGTACAGACGGGTGGAGCAGGCGGTGAACTGATATGAAAATGGCTAGTCTGTCCATCAGGGCGTGTCTTCATCCATTTATGGCTAATTATGGGAGTGGAAAAGAATGCATTTGCATATTTCTGGCTTTGTGCGTACACAGAGTTTTATGCATCTGGCCTCAGGTCTCTGTGGTAGTAGAAGCATTACCTCAATGTTAATATTAAAAGATACCGCTTAATAGAGCTTTAAATAACTCTTTATATGAACTAACATGACACAACCTAACAATGGTCAACTTAACATTTCCGTTCAGCCTTACTGTGGCCTTTGTCCAATGAGATATAAACTTTACTCTAGTGTCTAATTATACAATCCACTACAATGACATGCTGCTAAGAGGCATGACCCTGACCACTCACTCAATGCCAAGCACACATACATTCCACTGTTGGTATGGAACCTTGAATTATACTGATTATGATTATGATTCAGTTTTGTTGTTATTTATTTTAGGATCAGATGTAAGAAATGAACATTCCTGAAAAAGACACAGTTGTGCAGTTAGCACTGGAAATCAAGTTTGAACTAGAAAACAAAATATGTGATACACACAATGTAGCTGTATTTAACAAAGCAAACGTATATGTAAATGTAAGTTATACTGTTTCATCAGTGTTAAATGTGGCAGCAGAAAGACATCATAATTACAATACCAAGTGTTTTGGCAAAGCTGAGAACATTTTCTGTTAATCCTGGGAATTATCACTGGGGTTAGATGAGTGTCAACCTGCATTCTACTTTAATCTTGACAATCACCCGCCAGGTTTCATCTTTGACTTCACTGGTAAACCTACAATGATGCTGTTTTTGTCATCATACGCTCGCCACCATCCAACAAACTTCATCAACAGAAAATACAAATGATACAGTACAGTGCTGGGAAGTGCAATGCAGAAACACACCAAAAATGGAGACAAAATTTCAAAAAAGCCCACAGTGTCACCTGCTTTGTGGCAAAATATGTCAAAATACAATAAACCGGAACTTGAAGATTAACACCCAAATACAGTTGTTGTAATTCATAGCTGAAAGTTCTGTTCTCCCTACACACACACACACACACACACACACACACACACACACACAGCAGTGTTTAGGGATGCACTTACCTTTCTCTGATCCACACAAACATTACTGCCAGGTGACCTCTGCCACGTAAATCATGATCCTGTATTATCTGTGCTCACAGGGACAGCCAGTGATACACAAAATCCTGCTTTAAGTGCTGGGGGTTAACTCTGTCTGTCCAATAACTTCCACAAACACTCTCCCTCTGTCTTTGTCACACACACACACACACACACACACACACGCACACACACACACACACAGTCTATTAATAGATTCAGAGTTTACTGGAAACAAAGGTTGGTGTGCAGGACAGCTCTGCAAATATCAGTGTGTAGCCTTGCAACAGATAGAGACAGAGGGGAGGAGACAGACGAAGCAGGAGAGACAGACAGACAAGGAGGAAAATAGAGAGAGGAAAAATGAGATTAACACTGTCACACTACATCCAACTTTCCTTCCAAGACACGCACATCATCATTTTCACAGAGATCATTGTCAGGTAAATGCAGAGTTTGCGACCGAAAGTTCATTCTTGACCCCATAAACAGTAGTTGGCAAAACAATCTCATCACAAGAGCCATTTCTGTAGCTTTTGATCATATCCCATAATCTTCCTTAACTGATGGACTGTAAGCCAACAAGGATGATAGTTCTCAGAAAGTGTTCAGAAAAGTGGAAATTTTAACATTTACAGTTCCATGGTAACTGTGAAAACTGCATCTGCTGAGGAAGAATATATATGTATATATATGTATATGTATGTATGATGTATGTATGTACAGACACGTGTATGTATGTATGTATATATATATATATCAATAAACAGCTTTGCCTTTAAAACAGCAGCAGTTCTTCTGGGTTCACCTGCACACAGTTTATCAGGTAGTTGGCAGGTTGGTTGTTCCTGCATCTTGGAGAAGTTGCCGCAGTTTTTCTGTGGATTTAGTCGTCTCAGCTGCTTCTGTCTCTTCATGTAATCCCAGACTGACTCCATGATGTTGAGATCAGGGCTCTGTGGGGGTCAAACCATCTGCTGCAGGACTTCTTGTTCTTCTTCTTGTTGAGGATAGTTCTCTAGGATTTCGGGGTTGTTGTCATACTGCAGAATAAATTTGGGACCAATCAGATGCCTCCCTGATGGTATTGCATTATAGATAAGAATCTAAACATCTTAAGTGCCTAAAAATTTTTCCATAGTAGTTTTAGCCATTTGAACAAACAGCTTTTCTATTTGGCCAAAAGGCTTGTAAGTGAGACTCAAGCCTACTAGCCACATATGGACATGCTCTGTAAGACTTGTCCAAAAGTTGTCCTCTCACATTGTCCAACATTTGTCATAACGGCTAAAGAAAAAGGTGCAGGATGCAGGATTGTATTCCTCTAACTTGAGATGTGTTGTGCATTCTCAAATGTTGTGTATTGATTAACTTTAATTTATTTTCAGTCACTCAGTGGTTTGTCATTAACAAAACTAGAATACTATTATTAGCTTTGTTCACAGAAAGTGGTGATAAGGCTGGTATGTGACCTTGTGAATGGTGCATGTGTCACACACTGCAGCACCCTCAACCGAAACCTTACAAGAACTCCAGTTCTTTCTCATTTGTCTCAAGAACATTTCCTTTCCTCTTGTATCTATATGTTCATAAAAGAGAAGGATCTCACATCTTCTTACATCCACTCCATTGACTTGATCACATTGACAATCACACCACTTTACCTTTTGTCTGAAAATAACTCTGTGTTCTGTCTGAATACACCATCAGAGAGCTTAAATATACCAAACTCTGCTTTCTCAGTCTGTTTAGAAAAGAGAAGGCAAAGAAAGAAATAGTCAGAAGTGGTGCAAGTAGAAATGTTTTGGTGTAAATACAAGTATTACGAGCGGACAGAGGAGCGCCGATTATTGAAATCTTTGACCTGCCTTTCCAGGAATGTTCCTCAGTGTAACCACCAGTTGGTTGGTCTTTATGTTTGTAGTTTGGATAAGGCTAAATAAAAGTCACTGACACAGAAACACCAGGCACAATGAAGACACTCTGGCACCTTCCTAAAGGTTTTGTAAATGTCATACATAACACATAATATAATAACATTTTGAGGAAAAACACTACATCTATCATTCGGTGGCATGGCTGCAGATAACACTGAGAACGATAAGATCAAGTTTCAAGGAAATGTTTTCTTGTAGATATTAGGCCTGACATTCTCTACGTATGTCAAGATTTGATTTGGGTTCAGGCCAGTACAATTGCAAAACTACTCTTTGAATTTTTCATTTCCCTACCTTCTCTTAATGTCTGACCACCATTCACAGCAGCATAATCATTCATATCCATCTATACAATCCATATCATAATATATGACAAGTGTCATCTGCAGCATATCATATGAGCTGTAGCTAATTAACATTAATTCCATAGAAACTAAAATCAGACTTGGCTGTTGTCTAGTTAATGAGCCTGAGATCATCTGCAAAGTAAAACACGGTCGGTAACACCAAGGTATGATTGCGAGTGGGCTGTGTTAGGGGTGGATGTGTGGAGAAAAAATAATTTTTTTCTAGCTTGGGGTCAATTCACAGTTTGGTTTTGGAGATTGGAACACAATCTCTCAACATATGGAGTCACTCTTTATTTTCTAATCTTATTCTTATCATTTTCTGAGGTGAGGTTGGCAGGACACGGCATGTCTCGCTCAGTTGTGGCACAAATAGTACTTGTTCCCATGTGTTCATGGGCCCAGGAGTAGCATGATACATAGGAAATCCAAACCTCCATTGAACTGGAGTCCAGACAGACAATGCAGAATACTTCCCCTTCACTCTCCTCATCATTTGCTCTTCTGTTATGTACTTTCTTCTTGGTTCGGGTTTGGATTCAGTGAAATTCATCTTCTTCTTACACTTGAATCCAATGGCTCTGTCCTTCTCCAGCTGCAGAGAGTTTCAGACAGGTGTATCAGTTATGACTGCTGTGGTTCTTCTCCTTTTCCCTTTCCCTGTCCATCCATACTCACTGTGTGTGTTGATGTTTGGTGTGTTGCTGCCTCCGCACAGTAGTTGGGTTAGTCGGAGGCAGTGAAGCTCAGCAAACACTCTCACTAGTAGGATCCCACTGTGTTGAAGCACTTTGCATTTTTACACAGTGACGTGCGATTGTTGAGTTCTAAACACTCATTCACATCTGGGGACAGAGAAGGAGAGAGAGATGCTTGAAACATGACAACATGTTCCAAAGTTATGTTGTTTGTATTGATTGTGTTTTGTGTGTGTTCTCTTACCAATGCAGGCCATGCAGGACAGGTCCAGGGTGTATCCATCAAAGCAGTTGCAGGTGGTTCGGACCAATCACCGTCGCGAGGTAAGAAGGTAATAGACAGATGGCTCATCCAATCAATAATTTTTTATGAAAGTGCCTGCCGTTTTCCAAACAGTTTCCATGGACGACTTCTCAGATGGTTCTGTGTAACAAACCATCTGGCACGTCAGGTTACAAAAATGAGTCTTGGCAGAGGAACTTTGACGAGTAAACTATGAGTCACCAGTTTGTCTTTTGGCAGGCATAGAGGGATCATCACAGACCATGTGCATGGTTATGTCTTGTTTCTGATTGGTGCAATTCAGATGTTACAGTTGTCCCCGGTCTCCCCTACAGCTTTTCAAAGTTTGTAATTTTCTCTTTGTTAAAGAACTGTAGTTCATTTAGTTCAATTCAGTTGCAATAGATTCCAGTGACACATTTTCACTATTGAAGGAAAACCTGAAAAAGGTTTTGACTAAAACTAAACTTTTTGTGCATGTTGTAATAACTCTTTCACAATTTCAACATTTTACACATTGTGCAAAAGCAAAAAATTGAGAAAACAGAGTCTTGCTGATGTCAGTTTCAGTAGTTGGGATCTCCCAGTTAAACTTTCACTTGTGATGTAATCTTATCGACTTGGTCACTATAAATCAGGACTTTCAGTAATTATTGTCGGCAACATCTGTCAGATACATATTTATTCAACATTTCATATCTCCTGCTGTTCTTCTCATTTTCAAGTTGTTTTTACAGTTTGTGCACATTAATCAGGGCTACCACTCAATGGTGAGGTGTTTCTGCCTGCTCAGCCGACAGATTAACCAACTTAATCTTTGACTTTTAGTTATTTATAACTCTTTAAATTCATTTCAATGTAGCTTTCAGCTTATAACTAAAGCTTTAATAAAGCTTTGATAAGCAAATTCAATATTTCTGTAAATGATGATACACTGGAAGATACAGTATAAAGTCCTGAATAACCTTTGCAATGACAACAGTCTGGAATGCAAGTGTCACATTTTGCAATGCAACATGTTTCAAACAGTAAAAACTGACAGGCCAGCCAATGTAAATATCACAATTTGTGGTTTATTACCAAGGGGTTTAATGTACATTGTAATATGAATTCATAGAAAAAGCTATTTATTCATGTACAAATTACAAATACAACAGCTGTTTTCTCCACTCTTTTGTTTAAATGTACACAAGTTTCTTCTCTCCCATCGCTGTCCCATAGCAGCTTTGCAACCTGGCAAGACTTTGCAGTGAAACGCAGATAAGAGAAGTATGAAAAATAAAACAAATGTTCGTTTCAGTCTCAACACATAGACACAGGGGGAGGAAGATGGGAAGGAATACCAGGTAACAAAAAAGTCTTAGCTCTTTGTATGAAACATAAAACTCATAGTTAGGTTTTTAGTACATCAAAATGTGCATACTGCTATTTGGTGGTGCTGTAGTGTAGAAACAAGCTTTTGTTGACGGCAAAAAGAGGGATGGCGATGGAGGAAGAGAGGGAGCAGACAGCTGGCCTCTTCACAGAATTAAATATCCACAATCAGTTTGACTGGGTAGAAAATACAACTGGATCACCCAGCACAAGTCCATAGGGTTTGTCAAAACGTTACATGAATAAAATGGCCTCTGAAAACGCACATAAAACTCCTTTTAAAAACAATAAGAAAACAACTTAAAAAAAGCAACAGACAAAACATACATTTTATACAATTCTGTGTTTCTATTCCCCACATAGGCACCACATAGTAGATTAAGTTGAATCTTCATCTCAAGTAAATTACTGTTTGTTTCATTTAGTGTGTATCTTATACAGTGCAGAATATATGGGCTTGGATTAAGTAAGAGAGTGTATGTGTGTGTGTGTGTGTGTGTGTGTGCGCGCGCATGTGAGTGTGTGTGTGTGTGTGTGTTGTATTTCTATACTTTTAAGGATCAAATGTCCTGTCAGGGATCAAAAAGGTTAGAAAGCTTTGCTTGAAGACAGACTGGTTGATCAACACATCTTTGAGGTTGTAATTTAATATTTATAGTAGCAAGATAATGTTAAGGTTAAAGCAGTTGGGCCTAAACACAGCATTTATCATCCCCTTCATGTAACAGTTATCATTATCAATGCATACAGTATACCATGATTAAACATAAGTGACATCTCAGAATCTACCAAATGTTGAGCTAAATAAAAAACAAAAGAGAGTACATCATATATGTAGGGATGTGATTGGCAGCATAATAAATATGTTGGTTGTAATTTCATCAAGATTCCATAAAGCAGTGGTTCCCAAATGTTTTAGCTACACTAGTTCTGGGGCAATGTTGGTTGGTTAGTCCACTACTTCGGAAATATCTCAGCAATTGGATGGAATCCATGAAATTTGGTACTCACAGCCATGTTCCCGTCAGAATTACTTATATTCACTTGATTTTTCCTCTAGCACCATCATCAGGTCAAAGTTATGATTTGTCTAATACTTTGGTTTATGACCAAGTACCTGCAAAAGGAAATGCCTCAGCTGTACTTTGTGTTTAGTGCTAATTAGCAAATGTTAGCCTGCTAGCATGCTAAAATGGTGAACATGGTAAACATTACCTTCTAATTATCAGCATGTTAGCATGCTAATATTAGCATTTAGCTCAAGCGCTGCCACAGTATGTGGAAGTACAGCCTCACAGAGCTGCTAGCATGGCTGTAGACTCTTCCTGAATCCATACTACTACATACTGTAACTGTATACCATTATAGTAGTTAGTACTGTATACAAAAACATCAAAAATCAAGGTCTATTTAGCTTTCATTTGCATTTTTCCCTGGACATATGTGCTCCCCCTGCAAAAGCTCTACTCCTCCCATAGATCTGGAGCACACTTATACAGTAGGAAGCGCTTTCTTCATTAGGTTTGGCAATTAATGTTTCAACACTTCATTAGTGTAAGAGGAGGCAGTGACAGGGGACAGTTACTGTGAATGCTTCTCCAAGCTAACAAATAATTAGGGTCTGTCAAGATAAAGGTGTAGTTCAACATTCTGAAAAGATTTGCTTATTCACTTTCTTATCAAGACTTGGATGAGAAGATGGATATCAATAATGTCTGTGCATTACATACAGAGCTACAATCAAATATAAAAATGACAGTATGTGTTTTTAGGAGGAGTTACATGCTGGGACTATTTAACAAACAGTTGATCCAGTTGATGTGCCTGACAGTTGTTCTGCAAGAAAATTAAAAGGATATTCCAGTGATTTAGTGTTACACTTGCATGAAATTGGGAGACTTGAAAGAGACAGATTTTTTAAGTGGTTGAAGCGGCAGCAGCAGCAGAGGATGTCCTGACTGGTATCCTCTAAAGACACTGGATCCTACATTTCCCATAATGCAAATTAATAGCACCTTTCAATAGATACTCCCTACCTGCCTTAACTCCACACCTTCATTTTGTGGCTCAGGCTTTCTGTTAACAAGTTTGACTCTCAAGTCAAAGCTGAGATAACCCTTATGACATTATTAGGGTTATCTGATGATGTCATCATAACTCTGATGACATCATCAGGGTTATCCACAGAGGATATAATACGACTGTGGAGTACCCTTTAACACACAGTGATGTAGATCTTTTCATCTCACCTTTGGAAAAAAGAGACTGAGTGTATTTCCCAAAATGTTGAACTATTCCTTTAACAAGCTAAACAAACAAACACGTTACAGTATATTCTGAAATTAAAAAATTACTTGCTCTTTACTAAATAGGCCTTAACATTGGTAGTAATTTATATATTTTTTTAGAAATAGTTTATTGTAAAATATCCACATTGGACAAACACTAAAAAGAGAACAATATATCAAATATAATACAACAGAAGTACTATAAGAACAATCCATAGGGATGTAGCAGAGAAGGGGAATGCAGGAAGTGAGTCACACTGATTGAGGGTGGAGCTGGATCAATGTTTAGGGATTAAGATTAGAATCAGGATTAGATTAATTTCAAGGCAATGTTTCAGGTTTTGTAGGTTTAATTTAGATTTGGGGCAAAGATTAAAATCAGATTGAAGGCTTTCCAAAATTTTTACGTTTAAAGGTACACTCCCTCATTTGACCACACTGCCCCAAATCCCAAATGTACCTCCAGGTCACTGCAGATGTTCAGCTGTGAAGTGTTTTGGGATTTGGGAGTGCTGTTTGATGCTGTAACCAAACCAGGGAGATAAGGTTAGTGTTGAAGATTTGGCAACAACTGAATGTAGCCAGTGAACATCCTCACAAGTATAGTAATACAAGCTTGTGCGTGTGGTTTTAGTGTCTCTTGTCGCCCCCTAGTGTCCATCCATGCTCACTGTGTGTGTGTTGATGTTTGGTGTGTTGCTGCCTCCACACAGTAGTTAGGTTTGTCGGAGGCAGTGAAGCCCGGCAAACACTCACACTGGTAGGAGCCCACTGTGTTGATGCACTTTGCATTTTTACACAGTGACATGCGATTGTTGAGTTCTGAACATTCGTTCACATCTGGGGACAGAGAAGGAGAGAGAGATGCTTGAATATTAACATGACAACATGTTCCAAAGTTTGTGTTGATTGTGTTTTGTGTGTGTTCTCTTACCAATGCAGGCCATGCGGGACAGGTCCAGGGTGTATCCATCAAAGCAGTCACAGGTGTAACCCTCCTGAACCCGCACACACCGACCGTTCTCACAGCCGTTCAGTATCCCACACTCCTCTGCTCGCAAACCCTCAAATGCCTTGTATGGATCTACATCACAAAAGGACAACAAGGGGTTGTCTTATGAAATCAGTAAGTCACAAATTGAGATGTTATTATTTAAAAAGTTTGGGATTTGGCAGTGAAAGATTTTAGATTTTAGAGTTCACAACCAGTGTATCCTTTTCAATTCACAGATTGTATGTCACTAACTTGTATGGTTTTAGTCTCTGAAGCTAAAGACTAAAACTTTTGATGACACTGAGCTGTAGAACATCTCGGACAGAGGGGTAAATTCAGATTACTAGACTTCAGTCCTCTGCAGGACCCACGTCTGTAGGCTGCGTGGGGCACAGCTAGAGGTTTTGGTGATGGCAGATCAAAAAAAAAAAAAAATTCCGATGGAAAATGTCTTACATGTAGGGAGGGGGATCAGGAAAAAACTGGGTTCATGTAAAATCTGGCTGGCTTTAATCCTGGAAAAAGTAGAACTGATCATACTGTACCACTGGCCTTAGCTAGAAGATTCTATGTGATCTTCAATGTCTAATGTTTTTACCATACATAAATCCCAGCATGGTCCAAAAACATGCATTCAAATTTTAGGTACACTGATCAAATGAATGGTTTACATAACAAGTTGTTAGTTTTATTGTCACAAGATGGCAGCAAAGCGCTATAAAATGTCTATGTTTGTCATCACAGAAGCTGAACCTGCATATTTATGGTATAATATCCAATAATGAAAAGCTCTGCAGTACAGTGGATCACTTCCAGCAGTTTGTAGCACTCATAAATATCCTGCCAAAACTGTAGATGTCGACTATAATACACAATTTATTTGGTACACTGAGCTAAACAACCCTGCAATAGATCTTGCTTTCATGGTAATCTCTCTTCTCAAGAGTAATTAACAATTAAACAATTGCAGACCCACTTCTAATCTACCTTTCCTTGGTAAACTTTTAGGGAAAAATTGCTTTTCATCTAACCAACAATGGCATTTTAGAAAAACTCCAATCTGGTTATCGAGCCAACTACAGCACAGAAACAGCCCTACTGAAAGTTGTAAATGACCTGAGAATTATTGTGGATACAAACAACGTGGCTGTCCCTCTTCTCTTAGACCTCAGTGCAGCATTCGATACAACTGACCACAAAATTTTAATTGACAGATTTGAGAAATGGGTGTATCTCTCTGACCATGTTTTAGCTTGGTTTAGGTCTTATTTAACTGGTAGACAGTTTTTGTCAACCTGGGTGCTTATGTATCAGAGATGGTATTAAATATGGTATTCCTCAAGGAAGCATTCTCGACCCAGTTTTGTTTTAATTTTATATGCTCCCACTTGGAAACACTATTAACCATCACCATGTCAATTACCATTTTTATGCTGACAACACACGATTGTACATCTCTGTATCACCAAATGACCCCAATGCACTGCATGCTCTCATTGCCTGTCTCACTGACATTTATGTATGGATGGGTAACAACTTTCTAAAACTAAATGAGGAGAAAACTGAAATTCTTTTAATAGGAACCAAAGCAGCAAGAGAAAAACTGCACTCAGTGCTTGGTGGTCTTAGCAAACCTAGACCTAGACTCAGATTTTAATTTTAATTGTTATTTTTACAAGGTCATTAAAACATCCTTTTTTTCATCATTAGGAATCTTGCCAAAGTCAGACCTTTTTTAACTCAGAAAATGCTGAAATGCTCATTCATGCTTTTATTACTAGTCATTTATACTGGATTACCTAAAAAGCCTATAAGGAAACAACAGCTAGTTCAGAATGCTGCAACCAGAAAATGGATCACACCACATCACTGCTTGAGACATTGCACTGGCTACCTGTACCTTTTAGAAATGAGTTAAAAGTTATTTTACTTGTTTATAAAGCTTTAAGTAATCTTGCTCCTCTCTGCATCAGAGATATTCTTTAATTTTATATTCTAGCCAGATCACTTAGGTTTTTTAATCTGGCTTTTCATTTGCAGTAATGTTAGTGTTTTAGTTTTTAAGTTTTATTCATCGGTTTTTATGTAATTTTATCCCTGGTGTTTATTTTATATTTTATTGACTTTTATTTATTTTTAGAATTTTATTGTTTTATTGTTGTAATTTTCAGTCTTTCAAAATTTTATTCATTGTTGTCTATTTTTGTCTGTGTTGTTTTAATCTTGCAATGTGAAGCACTTCGGGCTGCATGTCTATATAAAAGGTTCGATATAAATAAAGCTGTGTTGAGTAGAGTTTCATGAAGGTTATAATGTTCAGGTTTTAAACTGTTTTCAACTTTATGATCATTTTTGAGGCTTTGTGTTGCTGATGTGTTATACTGAGAGGTTTCCACCT
The DNA here is from genome assembly GCF_910596095.1 of Thunnus maccoyii. Taxonomy (NCBI): domain Eukaryota; kingdom Metazoa; phylum Chordata; class Actinopteri; order Scombriformes; family Scombridae; genus Thunnus; species Thunnus maccoyii. Next base: position 28,528,399 of record NC_056546.1, read on the forward strand.
CATTTATATCAATGGATTTACTTTTTAACTCCTCCCAGATCACATTTTCAGATCCATCCCTACATTTTCCTGGTTTTAAATAAATATTCTTAGGCCCCTTTTATTAAACTTTTTTTAGTACTTTTAATAGGGGTTTCAAACATTAACCATGTAAAAAGACAATACCTATTTTTGTCAATGGACCACTAAAGTTTCACTACAGTATTTTTTAAAAATTTGTATCATACTGTATTTATTTATTCAGTGTAAAAGCACATGTCCTTTGAGGGCAGTGACCCCGGCATCACTGTAGTGGCGTTTTAATTCAACTGATGCAGGGAGCCACAGAGGCTATTACTGTCTCTAATCCAATGAACCAACATGTATTACACTCAGACAAAGGAATAAAGGACAAGTAAGGAAATACATTTTGATATATATAACAGACAAATGGTCCTACATTGACACTTGTGTAGGAGTTCAAGTTGTTTAAGTTTTCCATGAAGTTTTGTCTCCTCCTACATGTTAAATACTTTGCAAACAACCTACGAGTGGAAAAACGCTTAACAGGCCAAAACAGCTGTACCAAATCTTGAGGTCCTTTTTTAAACATGTAAGAAATAATCCACAATTTGGTCAAAATTACTTCCAGTGGGCATATTATGTTTTAACTTAACTTGGAAAATTGCTACAAGCAGGTCTTATGTCATCCTGCTTCACCAAGCTTTCATCCAAGACAAAGAAAGTCAGTCCAAATGGCAATAATAGTAACCAAATATCTCAGACTTACACTGTATTGTATTGTATTCATAGTATTATTCATTCAGTTCCTAAACCACTGAACACTGTAGACTCCATTCAGCAGTGCTATCAGTGAGTCACACGCACTTCCAAGAATTGTTTGTACCTTATTTTCTGCTGTATTCTCAATTGTTCAGCTTGGTATCTACTGATGAACACCTGAGAGCACTGACTTAAATCTATATGCACACACACTATTCTTGACCTCAGCCACATAACTTGCAAGGCCTCTGTTCTTTGTAAAAACCTGATCACAATCTTGAAAAATACTTTTCTTGACTGTCTTGTTTGTCTTGTCTTAAATATTCCTGTGTCAGCCCTGTAACTCTTTAATAGGAATGAACATAAAAGGAGATATACAGATACTCACGCTCCTCGTTCTCATAGAAGGGCAGGATGGCCTGCTGCTCCGGTGATGGTGAATAGTCTGGACTCACTTCATATTCATGGATCGGGCCAGCAACAAGGGCGTCATGACCGTACGGCCGCCGCCCGCCGCCCATAGGAAGGTTGCACATGGCCGCATAATCCTCTGAGAGAGACAGAAAAGACATTAATCACTGAATGAGAAATGTCAGGAGCTGCCAAGTGCTGTAATAATTTACTAATGAACAGCTCTGAGCTCCCACAGCTGACCAGTCAACTCATTAGTCATTGATTCCACAGAACTGTCAGCTATGTATGCTGGAAGTTTCGTTTGTGTTTACAGCTGATATGGATGCAGGTGGTGTGTGAAGATACATGCGAGTATTGTGTATCTGGGTTGCACTGCACTGACACTACAGGGTTAGAGCAGTGTGTGTTGTATAGTGTGTACCGGTGTTTCTCGGTGGACACAGGGCACAGTCCATGCCCCACGCCTCCCCGTACAGACAGCAGCACTCTGTGTATGTGGTCTTCCTGTCGCCACCCAGCGGCTCGGTGCATGACTTGCTTTCTGTCACAGTCTGCCAGCAGATACCCTGGAAATGTCCCTCCTCCATCTCATCTTCCTCTGCACACACACACACACACACACACACACACAAATGAGTTTGATGCAACTAATTGATAACAAAGGTATTGAGGTACTTTTCCATAATTTGGTTTGAAGCACATAAGCTAATCTTCAAATATTTCATTAGTGTTATTTGTACCGAAGCCAAGAGCAGCTATTGTAGCTAGCATGTTCTTTAAACCCTGTCTTTTGAGATTGAAACTTAATTATGAACTTTTTTTCTCAACACAACAGATTTTAAAATAGTAAATCAACTACTTTGGTCTGTAAATGATTACCCAAACAATATGGCAAAGGACCGTAGAGAGTGATCCCATATATAGTAACATTGGGACTTTCTACAGACTGGAAAGGTGTAGACTAGATTGTGTCTCCCCATTTTTACAAAACACACCAGAAACTAACATTTTACAATATCCCCTCTATAATAATGCCAAAATGACATTTTGATCATACATTTTTATATTTATATATTCATTAAATCATTTTTAACTAATATTAAAACTAGCTCATTTCAAAGTATAAAAATTGGATTGTATTACATGTATTTCTCCTCAACTCTACACAGTAAGTATGTTTACACTGAAGCTTGATGGAAGAAATCCTTTATTTTACACAGTATTTCTATAGTATTTAACATTTTTATTTATTCATTATATGTGGTTTGCAACATAATGTATCTCTATCTTTCCATTTCAATACCATTTTATCATTATCATGGTATTATTATTAGCCATTTGGTCATGAAATTACAATTATGTTTACTTACTTTATCCTTCTTCATTACTGTATTGTTCTCTTTTACGATGTCTACTTTTATAAAGGTCAAAAGAAATGATACAAGGATAGAGAATGACATACAGAAACCTGTTATATTGAGGTAATGAGAAAATGATGTTTTGTATCTCAAGATAATGTTGTAATTAAATCATTATCTTAGAATAACAGGCTTCAAGAAGTGACTGTATATAATATTTCAAAATATATTACATAAATATATAATAATATATAAATATGTTTACAGACTTGCTCAGGATCAGGAAGATGAGCATGTTTGAGGAGCTTTTCTGCCTACACTCAGCTTGTCAGGTGCAGTAGAGTGGTGTAGCACTGCTCCCAACAAATTCCATGTAATAATGTAAATACATAGTTTGAGGAGTTAGGTTTGAGATGGCTATATTTTGGAAGGAGGCTACAAATGCTTTACAACCAAAAGTGTACTTCGCAATATTTCAGAAAAAAATGTCAAATTGGAAATGACTAGGCAAAACTGATACACACAAATAATGTGGAGATTGGAAGAAATATCCTACAAGGACAATTGAACGCTCACCCCACAGTAGGTGTCCCTTAGATCAAACAGGCAAATAAATGGGGGAAAAAAAGCTTTTCTTACCGGTCATCTCGGGAATGATGACACAGCGGTTACTGTTGGGGTCAAACAACATGGGAGGTGTACAGAAACAAATGTATGACCCATCTGTGTCCAAACACTGTCCACCGACACACACCGACTCATCCAGACACTCATTGATATCTACAGGAAGAAAAGCAAACAGAGACATTTAATGGAAAAACAACACAACTTTCTAGCTAACTACAGAATTGAGCTGAAACACCTGAGCAATTCAACTCAAATGTTCAACAATTTTTCCACTTTGAGGAATTTTATATGGATTCAGTTTATGTCTGTTGAGTAAAGAAGATTCTGTTGTCTGCTTCCTGAGTTATCAGGACTGATGATACACAACTGGATGATCATGAAGAGTTGAATATTACAGAGAAATACTCCAAAACCACATATGACAAAGTAACACATTGGAGATTTGACAAAATAAAATAACCTTAACTCAAGGGCCACTGACTAGTTGTTTCTGTCTTCACAAGCACATTTTTCAACTTTCCTGAGCATTTTTATGACCTACATTCTGCATTGGCTTAAAATTTGAACAGGAAAGTTCATTCTTGACCTTGGAAATAATATTTTAACACTTCACTTACAAGCTTTTCTTGATGGGATGAAGCCTCTGGGGAAAGCTTTCTCTCTTTCCCTACTACTCTACAACAAGCTACTGTCAGTACAGGCCAAAATGCATAAAAATATATTTTTAAAAACTAGCTTAAATTTGAAGTTAACATAGATAGGGTGCATAGGAAAGTGCTATATAAACATTTAAGTTGAGTTCCCAAAGTGAAGTCAAAGTTTCATGCTCCACAGTGTTGTTTTCAGTCTTTCAGTCTCTTCTCAATTTATTCCAATTGAAATATTTATAACTTCTTCAGTTCCTCCACAGACTGTTGTGTAGTCTTCCCTCTTATAGTTCAGACATACAGCCATGTGTTCCTCAGAGAGGTATTAAACATGGATGTGCAGTCCACCCTGTGTCTGCTGCAGTGGGTACTGTGTTGCGCCTCAATAATGTGTTGCTAATGCAGCGGCTGTTTTCTAAGCTGCTGCTGAGTCAGCAGAATATTCAAATACACCATATCAAAGCAAGTTATCAGCTGACAGAATTTGAGGTAACGAGGAAACTTTTGACATCATTTAGACACAAACAAACACATACACAGTCTTTGTTTCTGCTGTTCATCACTCTGACCTCTGCACTCCAGTTTGGCAGGGTCGTAGTCCTGTCCGGTTTTGCAGTAACACTCGTAGCCGCCTACAGTATCCAGACAAAAGCCTCCTTTACACACCTCCTGGCCAAACAGTATACATTCATCTGCATCTGCAAAGAGCCAGCGAATAGACACATGTTCAGTATTCAGAGAGGAAAATGAGAATTTATTGTTGGCTTCAAGAGTGTTACAAAGGAGAGCCAGGAGTAACTGTGCTGTGGCTTTATGTAGGAATACAATGACTCCCAGGGGTAGCTGTTAAATTTACATACTTATATATAATGTGCAAGTAGCATTCATGTAGCATTAGTATACATGCTCACTCTCCCTGTAGCTACAGTGGAACAGTTCTACATAGCAACATTTTTTGTACTTTATTTTTAGAGTGCAAAATATAATATCCTTACACTGCATAATTGTTGCATTTTTACAATATGTATACTATACTATATTTTCAGAGGAAAGAAAGAAAGAAAGACAAAGAAAGATCACAATAAATCTTTAACATTCCTTCTTGTGTGATGTGTCTTTGAAAGAAAGAAAAAAAGATCAAGAAAGAACGAAAGATTCGGGTGGTGATGATGGAGAGAGAACCACATTAACTCAAAACTTCATGTTCGCCGTGCCAGCATACACCATGTAGTGCCCATCCTCACATTTCACATGAAAAAGGCCACCTCCAGAGTTGAAAACTTGCCACTGAAAAGACTGGACATTTTTCTGCTTGTCATTCAGTTTTAAATGAGCTGATAAACTTTCCAAAACAGAATGAATGAGACACACCTGATATAGTTACCCTTGTAGATGGAACACACAGTAGCAGGAATAAAACTTCAGATTCAGCTGTGACATTTCTACGATGTAAATGAATGAACTCTTACTTTTGTAACTGTCAGATGTAGCTACTCCATACAGCAAATCTCCATTGGGGATAAAACCTCTTCCTGATGGACACATCTGGTTAAACTGGTCTGAAGGGGACAGAAACGTGCACATGGAGGTTAAACATCAGCATGCAAGGATGCACAGTTCATCTTAAAATAACTAAGACACTGATTTAAGCCACTATGGTGCAGAAATACATGCTTCCTGTTTAGCAAGAATTATTAAAATGGAAAATTCCTGTGCATCACTAAGTGGTCAGATAGGAACGGTGAGACAACAGTAATGTGTAGGGTTCCCTATGGATCATGTCTGCTTCCACTCTTGTCAAGTAACAAGAAGATAAAGATACTGTGGCCACATGAGACCCAAAACTGAATCCAGGTTTTTTGCAACATTTTGATATTCAAGTCTGAATCCAGGTATCCATGCTGCCTGGTGTAAGCAGTAATCCTTCTAAATATGAACTATATATATTATAAAGTGTAATTAAAGTTTTATTTTACTGTACAGCTCATTTGATCTTTAGTTGTGATGATTGCGCTGACAGATTTTGATATTTTTCTACTGATGTCTCTAAGAGTTTTTTGTATCTGAAAATGACTTCATATAAAGGGCTCACCTTGATGGTCATAAATTGAATAAGTTGCACTTGTTACTCAGACAACAGTTCTTAATACATTTTAAGCCGGCTGTAAAGAACTGAAAAATCAATCAAATCAAGCTAACTCAGTTATCCACATAAAAAGAGCAAGGCCCTGATATTCAGTAGCTTATTTCATTGGAGATAGCGCAACCTGAACACTTTACTATGTTATCTCAACAAAGCTTTTGTTCTCTAGTTCCATAATAAAACTATAGGTTATCCAAGTATTAAATGATGCTGCTGGTAAACTGTTTCTGACCAGACACCGAGTGGATCTACAGTGTCCAGTGTAACATTTTTTCCCCACTGGCCAACTTAGCCAGTAGATCCGAGTTTTACTGGCCCCATGTATATTTCAGACATGGAGTTGTAATAACTGTAATAAATGAATGAAAAGGCGATAGTTGTTTGATGTTTGATAGTTATTAATTTGTGCTTTGATGTCACCGCTGTGTACAATCAGAAAATAACATTTTATTTCTCTCATTCACTAGCTTTGTTCTCGCTACCGCCGCTCCCTCTCCTCGCTCGACCACGGCTGCTCTTACACTTGCATGTGCTCTCAGCTTGCTCAAGCTCTCTCTCTTTTTCTCTTGTCTTTTTTTAAAATGAGTTGGGAAGCCAACAGCAAAGCCTAACTTTACTTTAAACATTATCAAACGAAGAGAAATGTCCTCCCCTCTTCCTAAATGGTATACCTATGACTCTGATTGGCAGTCTGGGCCAGTGATTGGCCAATCAACTTGCCCTGTAGAAAATTTTACTGGCCCTGGGCCATCAGTTATGTTGGACCCTGATTTGTACTTAAATGTTGAAATTCCTCCTTCTCCTCCAACAGCTCACCTGTGCCATTGACAGGACAGGGATGAACCTCACAGTTGTCACCCCAGCCAGCTCCCAGTGTGCAGCAGCACTCCTGCAGGGTGACATGGCTGGTCAGCACACTCTCACACAGGTTCTCATTGTTCAGACGGAAGTAGCACTCCTTACGCTCCACTGATGATGCTGAAGGATGAAAAGAAAGAGGGAAACACAGACAGCGGGGGAGCAAGGGTCAGATGAAAAATACAATTGGATTAGTGGCCAGTGGCTGCAATTCATATGAAATCATGAGCATTTATAAGACAGACCTGATTACTTGAGAACCAAACCAGAGCTGCTCTCAACTCCAGTGAGTTATTTCCAACTTCAATAGCTACATGAGTCAGGTGCTTAATGAATAATTTAGCATTTCTTTGCAGAGTGTTGGATTTTGACCAACAGGTAGCCATGATGGCTAATGAGATTCAAGCTCCATTGAATTCCACTCGCCCCACAACCATTTTTATATCATACATGTCATATTTGTGTAGTGTTTATGTGCAGTGCAGCCACAGAGACTTTATACTGCTACATCACACACAATACAAGTTTTAAATGTACCAGTGAAGAGCCAGTTCATCTTCACATGAAGATTTTTCAAAGCAAGATGCTATAAGGTAACAAGACTCAAGTTTTCAGCAGCATGTATTTGTATTGTAAGACTTGTTATTTTTGTTTGCAATAGAAATATAATCACTAAGATTGTGATGATAGCCAGTTTTTTTTTTACAAGTGTGTGCACAGTTACCAGGCATAGCCTTATGCATTGCACTTTAGGATGTTATTAATTTCATTTCTGACCTTGTGATAGCTTTTTCATCCGAAACATTATCACCAATGCACAGTTGTCTGATTATGCATGTGGAAAAAATGCACTTCTTCTTGTTGTCGTATTTTGGATGTATTGTGTTGTTATTAATTGTGGACACATGGGCGTTGTCTGGTGCACGTGAAAGACATTTTTGTCATTGCCTTGTGGTCACTTGTATTAGGCTTATCGCTATTTTGTTGAATATTCTTTGGCCAAATTCAATCAAAAACTACATTTATAGTGAATGTGCTGTGTGCCATATCTGCTTTTATTGAAAAAACAAGAACTTCCCCATAAAGTTACTCTGAATTCATGGAAATCGACTATTTCCTTAGCACACTCACGTACTGGTCAAGCTCCCCCTTCGCACCAGGAGAGAAAAAGTTCTGGCGCTGGCCCTGTGAAGGACCCACGACTTAACCAAAGTTAATGCTCAAGCTGCTGTTCTGTCTGCTCCGTTCACTTATTTAAGTTGCAATGGAAGGTCATTCTCAAATTTGGGTAAAATAGTCATGAACCCTTTTCAGGTCAGTTACAAACTGTGAACACATCTACTCTGCAGGCTGCTAATTTCCATTGCAACTTAAAACTACAGCAGCCAGTTAGCATATCTCCTCATCTTCTTTCCTGGTAGTAAGACATCAAATAAAACAAATCATGTATTTATTATAAATAAAATTTTAAGTTGTTATGAAATTGGCTTCATTGATCAGATATTCTTCAGTGAGATACTGGCAGATACTGGATTTGATTATGGAGTCATTTTATACTCTCATGAGGGCAGTTTTATACAATGTGTTTGGTTACAGGAGATCCACTGTTGTTTATATCACAGTTTGCAGGTCTTCTTTAGCAATAACTAGGAAATGAATTCATCTTTGTCCCTATCTACTATGTTTGTGTACATTGCTTTCCACATTTTTATGGAGAAATGACTACGTAATGAAACAGTGTGTACTTCCTGATGTCCTCAGGTTCTTTATTCATTTGTACAGAAGATGAAGGTGGATCACCTGTGGGAATGGGCTCACACTTGGCGATCATTACGTTGTACTCCTGGCCACTGGGACACACGCAGAGGAAGGAACCATCAGCGTTCACACACTGGGCTTCTCCACACACACTGCTCAGAAGTTCACACTCGTTCACATCTGTTGAAGAGGAAGAGAGCAACATGATGATAAATGTTATTGTTACTTAGCCTGGACATTGATTGATTTTGGTAGGATGGTAAGAGGTACATAAATATCCCGTCAGCTCTGGGTGTAGGGCAATGTTCAAGGGCTGGGCCAGTTCAGTAGCGATCCTAACAAGCACAGTTTGTTTCAGCTTGTTGCACAATGGAATAGTAATAACTCCAATTAAAATAGATTTATAAAGCTATTTGACACTCCTGTTGACTTATATTTTGATGAATTCAGTGAACACTGATGCAGGCTGAATCCATCTATTTGAGAAATTGGCAAGATCATTTACATATTTGCATATTTCCCCCATATTTTCCTAAAATGTTCTAATAGTCAAGTGCACTATCTCATGTGCCCGCATCTTAATGAGCTATAAAGTGTTTAGGAATCAGCTGGGATGGTGTATTCTAAGATGAGATCAATAGAAGTCGACACAGTCACAGTGGAAACAACAGACATTCTCCCTTTGACTTGTGGAGATGATGTTTAAATGTAAGCCAAAATGTACAGTTGGAACGAGTTGGACGACAGTAAAGTAAGTCTGGAGCTGGACTGTTTTTACATTCATGTGCTTTTGCCCAGCTAGCAGAAGGTCCTCAGGATGGTGCCATTGGACTGGTTAGACCCTTTTTCTCCATAACAGGATATCTCAACAACTACTGACTCCATTTTGGAGTTTTCCTCTAGTGCCATACCCTGCTAAATTGTTTTGGATTGTCATGAATTTGCATTAATGATCCCAAGAGATAAATCCAAAATGTTCACTTGTACAAAGTATTTTCCATTACATAGTCTAATTGCCATGACATTAGCTGAGCACAGTCATTTTCTCAAGAGAAAGAGCTCCTTGAATTTGGTGATTTAATGGCCTGTTTTATAGCACGTTCTGAAGATTGCTGTGCTCTGATGGGCTATGTAAGCATGATGTCTGTAGTATGCTGATTCCAGAAATACAAGCAGGGACACTTTTATTTCTGATAGTGGGCTCGTACTGTGTGCTAATGCTGCAGGACAACTATGGAGAAGAGGAAGGATTGAAATGTCCAAGTACCCTTCCCGTACAAATATACAGGTGCAATGAACATTAAATCAAGATAATAATTCCAGATCTGTCCTTTAATCTAAAACTGTCTGACCATTGACAAATATGAACTTTTCAGGCAAAACTCATTTCAATGTTAATCTTAAATCCAAACCTTAGCCCTAAATCAACCCACTGCAAAAGTTACAATCATCCAAAATCACCCCTGGAAGGTGCCAAGTGACATCACGCACTAGTTTTCATATTATAATATTTTGTCATACCTCCTCACCCTCCTGGCTGAGGGAAGGATCATGCTGTGAGAGGGAAGAGTTGCAATTGCACCTCTTTGGAAGTAACAACTTTAAATAAATGTGTGACTCATAAGCCATATTGCCAAGTCCTTTGGACATCAACACATTAATAGTTTCCTCAATATTAAGACAAAGCAGCTGGATGGGTTAATGAGAAATACATTTGCTGAAGTTGCTGGAGTTTAAACTATTGCTAAACACAAGAATAAAGCTGTCAAACTAGCAACACTGATACAAAGCCTCCATGGAGAGAATGAAGTGGAAGAAGAAGAGAGATGGTGGGAGATATGAGTGAAGGCAGAATCCATGAGGTGCGAAGGGGAAACCACAAGAGGAGAAGAGACTGAGGCAGGATAGAGAGGAGGAACAGGAGAGAGGGAAGCAGAGAAAACAGGCTGATAAGAAGAAAAGGATAGATGGAGGGGAAGGAAGACAGAGAGACGACACGCATTCTGAATGGTTAGTGGTACACCGCCACTGTGTGTGTATGTGTGTGTGTAAGTGAGTCCATCTGTGCTAGCCACAGTACAGTGATGGTTTGGCAGTGAACAGGAGGCAGCTGGCTGGACTGAACTTGGGTGGGACCCAGCAGCACTGCCAAAGGACAGATGGGAAGTGTGTGTAAGTGTGTATAAAGCACACACTGTATTGAATGAGAGCATGCTGGTAGTTACGGTGCTGTATTTTATATGTCTGTACACAAGTGATGGTGGGGTTGGTCGCAAGTGTGTGTTGGGGAAGTTTTCTATCAGGGTTCAGCAGGGGGAGTCTGCTCTGACGGTCCTTCCTGCAGGAGGAAATTAGACTAGATGGGATCTGCATGGGCCCAGTTAGCCCAGGGAAACCACCAGCACCCATCAGCTCCTACTCATTCCAAACCAAACTTAAGGAAAACCTCTGATTTTAAACATTAGTTCCATGTATTCCTCATTGGGATGGTGTGTCCGCAACTCTTGGCAATGTTGCTTTAAAAGATAATCTGAAACAACTGAGGCCAAAAGTAACAAGAGGGAAGTTAACTACTGAGTGAGTATGATATGCTTGTAAATGACTAGCAATGTAAAATGCTAAATTCTCAAACAGTGTTTGGGACTTTTATTTACCTGCAGAAACCAGGCCTTTATTTCACCTATTTAAATTTATTATTACTTCAAAAATGCCAAATTGTCTGAAACAAGTCTACATTTGCTTTCCTCCTAATTACTGTTAAAACGTTTAAAACATGTCGAGTCTTTGGAGCCATTGAAAAGTCTTTGGATGGCAAGAGAAGAGGTTGAGCCTAAAGTTCAAGCACTAAAAGAAGTTTAAGTGGCAGTTGAAACAGAAATACTGAAGGTGAGGTGGCATTTAAAGGAGCTGGTTTCAGTTTTAGACTAAGTCCTAAATGTAAGTGTTACACCAGTAACAAGTGAATTTAAGGTATCAGTTGAAGTGAAAGTGCTAAAAAGAGTTGGGCTGTTTGCTGAAATGTAAACATGAAGAGTGAGCACTGAACCAGGATAAAATGAGGAGTAAGTGATAAAAGGAGCTGGTGTCAGTTGAGGTTTCAGTCCTGATGGGCGGTGATGTCAGTTCAAGTGTAAAAACTGAAAGAGCATGTCAGCTGAAGTCTGTGCAGTGAAGTAATTATCACTGTTTCAAGGGCTCAAGTTGATGTCTTTGAATTGCTTCTTTTGTCCAACCAACAGTCCAAACCAAAATAATCAGTTTATTAACATAGAAGACTAAAGGGGCAGATATGTCATATTTGGAACGTTACTGCCTCACAGTAGAAGTAGCTGAAGGGTCAAGCTGGTGTGTAAATTGAAATGAAAGTTCTAAAAGGACTGTGAAATGTCAGATCAAGTTTACACACTAAAATGAGTTGAAGTGTCAGTTTAAGTACTGTAGGAAGTATTGATTGTACTTTTGACTGAACTCTTATTTGATATGTTTGCCCTTTAATAAATGTAACTAAGATAACGTTTCTGTCTATCACTGTAAGCACATTATGTGAAGTTTTCATGGAGGTCAGACTGTATACATATTATATGTAAATACAATACCTCCAGCTTTATATGCACACACCAAAACTCCAACACTTACCCACACAGCCTTGGCCATCCTGGGACTCCTGGTAGCCCTGGTCACAGAGGCATCTGAAGGAACCCAGTCTGTTCTCACAGAAGCCATGAGGACCACACAAAGTCTCATTGAGTCCACACTCATCAATATCTGTAGACCAAAGCCAAGAGATGTCAAACATTTTTTCCTGGACTCATTCATTCCAGTTTCTTCATTTCTAACCGAAACAGCACTGCACTCACAGTTCACTCCACAAGAATCATCAGAATCATCTTTTTCTGCAAAATCTTTACTTTATTATTGATGTTTTCACTGTGAAGCACTTTAAACAGCTCTACAGTGTATGGAAATATGCTGAACAAATAAATGCTGATCATTTGCAAACTGACACACACACACGCACACACACACTTACATTTCAGTCTGAGCCCCCTGCATAAATCATGAGGCAGAAAGCAACAAATATCCCTCCATGTCTAGACAGCCAGCTCAAAGGCTTCCGTCTGTTTCTTTTCCTCTCGTTTTTTCCTTTTCTGTGTTTTTTTTTAAGGCAGGAAAGGGCATTAAAAACAGCTCTGGCACAGAGGCCAAGACTCCTGCCACAGTGGAGAAAATAGGAGCAGCATGTGTGAAAGAAATTGGAGACTCAATCCTCATCTTTCTTTCTAATTTAAAAGGCAGTGACAAAACAAGATAGAGATGGTAGAAAAGGGGGGATAGAGATAAGAAAACAAAATAGTATAAAGTGATGAAGGTAAACATGATATTGATAAATTAAATACTACATGTGTGCCTGTAAGGGTGCGTGCAATTGTGCTTACATTTTGAACAGACAAATATTAATGTTCATACTTAAATATTGTTTTTCAGTCTTGATATTGAATGAGTATAAGCAGCATTTATCTAAAATGAAATACCCTAACCCAAAAAGCATTTCAAATGACCATTTCAAATATTTATTCCATTGATGTTTCATTATCCAAAACACAAGGAAGCCAGAGCAGTATGGACTCTTCCAGCTCAGTCCACTGAGCCCTAAACATGGACTGCATGGACATTTATCCAAAATATATTTACATGTGATTAAAGGACCAGTGTGTAAGATTTAGTGGCATCTAGCGGTTAAGTTGCAGATTGCAACCAACTGAATACAACCCTTTGTCTGTTCTGGGCTACTGTAGAAACACGGTGGTGGAGGCCTCCGTGGATGGGAGGGAAGGTGATTATACACTAATTACAACATACTTATGAATTTTTGCCAAGTTCATTCTGGCAGATGCCACTAAATTATACACACTGCACCCTTTAAGGGTTTGACAGAATTTGCACTAAATTCTAATATTAAATCTGCTTATTAAATCCAAAACCTTTCAAATCTCCTATCAAATGCATTAGGGTTTAGCTAGAACTCAGACCCAGTTTAGACATGCAGTCACCTTTAATTTGCTGAGAAGGCAGAAACGCTACAGCTTTGAGTGGCGGTAATTTTCTTTGGCCGAGCACAGACACCGGCTTGCAGAGAGCACATTAACCATACAACAGCCAAAAGATTTGTTTTAGCCATGACAGAATTAACATTAATTAGCAACAGCTGATAAAAATGAGATACCTGCTATCGCTGCCTGGAGGAGGAGATATAAAAAGTTTTCATAAAAGCCTGAGTTAAGCGAATCTGGGTATTTTGCCAAACAGCAACCGGATCCAAAACTGAAGTAGATTTTGGAACCAAACTCTGCATATGATACAGATATTGTGAGTCAAATTAGTTACATACAGACAGGTGACAAGTTAAAGGAAAAACTAGTACCAGTCTGAATGCTTGATCCCTACAGTGAGGGGATCTGGAGGCTCTGTTATGCAGTGGGGGGCATTTTGCTGGCATGGTTTGGGTCCACTTGTCCCCTTAGAGGGAAGACTCACTGCAAATCAATACAAAGTTGTTCTGAGTCATCACATTTATCCTATGATGAAACATTTCTATCCTGATGGGAGTGGTCTCTTCCAGGATGACAGTGGTCACGAGGGGTCACTGAATAGTCTGATGACTATGAAAATGATGTGAATCATATGCTATAGCCTTCGCAATCACCAGATCTCAAATTGAACACCTATGGGAGATTTTAGACTGACGTGTTAGACAGCGCTCTCCACCGCCATCATCATCAAAACACCAAATGAGAGAATATCTTTTGGAAGAATAGTGTTCATCCTTCCAGTAGAGTTCAGAGACTTGTAGAATCAATGCCAAGGTGCATTGACGCTGTTCTGGTGGCCCAACACCTTACTAAGACACTTTATGTTGGTTTTTCCCTTAATTTGTCACCCGTCTGTGAATGTTTACTTCAAAAGCCTTTCAGTTCTATTCAAAGAGTACATCCACCCTCAAATTCTGCTTGGACATTCTCAAAGATTACAGTTTAAAACTGCAAAAGAGGAGTGGGGGTGAACATCTGTGTGATTGGCCATGCTTTCACCCATCTGCTTTTATACTGAGCTTTTTTTCCTCTTGGATGACATGTCTTAGGACAACAGTTCTTGTACACACAAACATTTCAAAATGAATAGCTTCTTCTCATTCCATCCTTTAGGTTGTGTATTGAGCCTGTTCAACCAGCACATATGTGATAACTGTTGACAAAATGACTTGTATTGTTTCACTCTATGTGAGACAAGTATTTGTTTATAGAAGTTTACTGCTTTTTTGGTGCAGTTACTCTTTAATGAAATCCCAACCATATGCAGAACTCCTGATTATCTGAGCAGTCTGTGTGTGTGTGTGTGTGTGTGTGTGTGTGTGCATTTCTTTTCTTTGTAGTTCTGTCTTACCATCACAGGAGGGCGTGTCGAGGTTGGCAGTGAATCCACTCTCACACATACAAAGATAGGATCCCTCTGTGTTGAGACACTCCCCGTGAGGGGAACAGAGCTCTGGCTCATCCATACACTCATCAACATCTGAGAGGATGAGAGAGAAATCCACTCAGAGGTGGAAAAAGCAGCACTACACACCATGTCACTGTTACACTTGAAAATCTAAATCTCCCGGATCATAAACAGAGTGAGAGAATGTATCACTGCTCCAGTGCTCACCTCTGCAGCTGGTGCCGTTGATCTGTCGGTATCCCTTGGGGCAGGTACAGGTGTAGGAGCCCATGTTGTTAACACACTCTCCTACGGCCTCACAGGGCCTGGCTTCCTCTAAACACTCATCCACATCTGGAACATACACACATTAGTCCAATGAGAGTAGGTTTCTCAGGTTGAAACTATTATAAAGAGGGGAATGACATCCGACTGTACTTGCTGACAAATTAGATTTTGACAAATAGTTTCCAGTAGCAACAAATTAGGCAAACATATTCATGGGTAGATTTGAGCTTGATTACATATCATACATTTTTAAAATATATTGGTACATTGATTTATTTTTCCTTTCGGGTTGTTTTGTGAATACACTAAAGAATTTCATTTGCAATCATACACAAAAATGGCATCAAAATTCACTGTTCACTTTGAACTAAAGTCTGGACAGCATTATATTCTTGGACCGTTTGGAAAACATCATGTGATTCCATTCACACCGAGGTACTAAGACAGATTACAAAGTTATTATTCCCCCGATCTGAGGAAAGTCTGCCTTACAGTCAATTACTTTAACCCGTAAATGGGAAAGCACATATAAATATTTTGGCAGTTTAATTAATTGCTATTTTCTAATGTATCTAGGCTAAAATAACACAATTTTGTGATTTTTTTCAAAATATGACCTTTATTTTCCAGTTTACACTCTGTATCTCCTGAAACACATTGTCCATTTAGAGTATACATTTAACATTTTCCCATTTTTTAACAGTTCATGTGTCAACATTAAAAACATTTTATAAACAATTATTTAGCTACTTTCTTTCATGTTTTGCATACAAAGTTGAAAAAAGTTAATCACATATGTTTTGAACAATGGAAACAAATCTAATCTTTGAATAAATAATGAGCTATTAACATTTATTAACAAAACATTTTATTCCTGTTTTCATACTACCATCTTCCCTGTGTTGCCCCTACACTAGCAGTTGCTCACAGTTGTGAGCATTTTGACAAGTGACAATGCAAAGCCTCACTTTGCACTTCTGACACATGATAGAGGTCTGTCCATCCTGTCATGTCCTGCATCAGCCTTACACTGACAGGATAGGGATGTGGTCAATCCCGTCATATCTCATATCATCCAAAGGCCTGGGGACTTTTGGCTGTTTGATTACTCTTGGTGGTGTATTTTCTTCATTTCCTTTGGAGGGCCGTCCCCTTTTCTGTTTTTTGGGGTAGACGAGTCCTTTGGCAGCATCCAACCTGAAGTCTTTCAGACCCTGGTTTTTCTGACCCAGTGCTGCTGCATCACACCAGGGAAAAGCCATGCGTTAATGACAGTAATGTCAGCCATCTGCCAAAATATGCCCAGGTACCACTGGTGGGACTTTGCTGAAATGCCAAATCCACTCCTCCCACGCGAGTGTTGTATTCAGACATAATCTTAGGGCAGGCACACTTATCTTCCCCTTTTCCTCTTTAGAGTAGTGTCTCACTTGGCCAGCAGGTTTGACAGAAGCACAGGAGCTCACCAAGGTGACTGTTTTGTTGTCTACCCATTTGACCATAGCAAGCTTTGCTCTGTTGTTTACACGAAAGTCAAAGCTGACTCTTCCTCTTCGTAGGAGGTTTCATTCTTCTTCCAATCTACAACTCATCAAGTGTTTCTTTCGAATGGTGCTCAAACTTCTGAGGTCCATAGACTTTTTTTTTTAGATGAGTTATCAAACCCAACAATGCGAAACAACTGTCAAAGTAGACGATGCAGTCGGGAGGAGTTTCTGATGGTTCTGCACAGCTGCAGAACAACATTTGCAACTAACCCAAACTCTTTCCCTGGAGTTTGAGTAGCACCATCAAATGTAGACTTCCCCGTGTACACCATGAAGTCATACACAAAGCCAGACACACCAGCACATACAAAGATCCTGAACCCCCATTTCTTGGGTTTGCTGGGTAGATATTGTCACAGACTTCCAGTTTTTTTGGCTTTGAAAGGAACCATCGTCTCATCAATTAAGAACTTATTCTCACTCTCAGTTTCCATACACTTGCTCCTCCTGTGGTCAAGTATAGGCCTCAATAAGGCCTATACTTGACCACATAGGTCAAGTATAGGCCTATATGAGTCAGAGCTCATGTCATCTTGAAAGTGGAGCATCCTGGTTAAACATTTGTACCTCTGTAGTGGCATGACATCTGCTACTTTGTCATATCCTGTATATATTGCCCAGTAATTTCCACTGCAGGCATTTTGACTATACCCACAATCAGCTTTATTCATATGACGGCCTTGATTTCAGAGGCATTTGTGTTGATGCTGCATCCAATGAACTGACACAAATACAAATTTGTCAGGTGAGAAAGATGTCCTTGTCAAAGAATTTGGAGAAGTACATTAGTGGGGTGGAGAACTCATCTGGTGCAGTGAAGCAGCTTTAATGTATCACTAGACTGGTGCTCAAACTCTGTTTTTTGCAACTACTGAAAATCAAAAAATGTCATCAATGTTAAAAAAAAAAACATATCCAACCCTATCCCCCAATCAACAAAACAAACCACCTAACTATATGTAATTTTACAAACTCCTGTGTGTGTGTGTGTGAGAGAGAGAGAGAGAGAGAGAGAGAGAGAGAGAGAGAGAGAGAGAGAGAGAGAGAGAGAGAGAGAGAGAGAGAGAGAGAGAGAGAGAGAGAGAGAGAGAGAGCGCGTGGGGGTTCCTTCCCTCCACTCACAGCAAAACCACTAGATCTTTTACATAACAATTTGCATTACTTATCTGATCTTATCAAACTATGGTTTGTTCCCTCCTCTGCCTCATCACTAGAGCTACCATTGTCAGTGCTTCTGTTCTCACACTGGCCCTTTGTAAACAGCTCATCTTCCTCACTGGTTCCCTCTTCTGAATCTGAGGAACCATCAGGTGGCAAAACTCTCTCTTTTGTGAACTGAAATGCTGCTGACAGAAATTCCCTGAAAACATACTGTAAGTGCACTGGTAAATTAATCACATACAGAGCAAAATAAAGAGTAATAAATATTTTAAACCTTTATATTTCTATCTGAAGAGTGTAAGCCTCAACTTATTACTCAATATAAGTATATCTATGAGTGATTATCCCTGTTTTATACTCCTATCTAGGCAATGTATCCTACAGGATACAGACATCCGATGCCTGATTATCAATGTATATAATGTAATTCATTATTTTTCAACAAGAACATATAAAATCATCCTTAAAAACAATAAGTCCCTACAAAATCGAATAAACCTCATGGCCAGTATCTTTGTCCATGTATGCTGCCATTTTGGATTTTGATACAAATGGTGAGTATACAGTATTTTTGAATGTTGGCATGAAGCCACATGACCTGAGTACTTGACCCATCCCCCCTTCAGTGTTTCTCATGATATAAAATGCACCCATCCCATTTAATGCCGATTCCCCCACAGCCTGTCAAAGGACTTTATCCCCCAGGATACAGAAACCATTTAAAGAGGACCTATTATGCCCATTTCCAGCTCTAAATTTTTATTTTTGGACTCCACTAGAGAAGCTTTGCATGATTCACAGTTCAAAAAACTCCTTATTTATCTTTTACTGACCCTGTAAGCAGACCCTCAGTATAGCCTTTGTCTCTTTACAGTCTGTTTTAACTCCTATCTCTTTCAGACCCCCTTTTCGATAAGCCCAGTCTGTTCTGATTGGCCAGCTTTACGTATCAGTTGTGTAAAGTTACCACTGATACAAACCCAACATTTTCTGCTTTACTGTTTCAAATTAAAAGCTTTTAAATGACTAAATAAAAGGAGACTTTTATTATGAAGAATTTACAGGAAGTGAAGCATGTTCCTATTATCAGCACTTAGCTGAACTAAAAACCAGTCGAAACAACAACATATGTAGGTAAACTACTTATTTTACTTTGCCCTGTTGTATAAGGCCATATCAAATCAGGTGTTGCGGCACACCACTGCAGGGTTGAGCAGAGGTGTGTGGGGGTGTTTGTGCTCTAGGACATAACTGCTGTGAATCAATCAGAGAATAACATTTTTTTTGATCTGATTCACCAGCCTTCTCGCTACCACCGCTCCCTCTCTTCATTCACTTTCTAGCTCACTTGACCACAGCTTCTCTCTCTCTCTCTCTCTCTCTCTCACTGGTGAGTCGGGAAGCCGACAGCAAAGCTAGCTGTGATTGGCCACCACAGTGTGACATCAGGTTGTGTTTCTCGCAGGTCGCTGCGGCCAAAACATCTGCAGCCTAAACGCACTAATCCAATTCAAATGAATGGGAGGACTGGTGTTTTTCACCACACCACCTGATTTCCAACACAATGGAAAAACACCATAATGTTAGCAGAGTGGAGCCGTGAACTTGCACACTGTAAGTGGAGCAGATGTCCATATAATGAAATCCGTCACAAGCCAACATCAGCTTGGGCTGAAACTAGAAAAAACCTTTGGAAACATAGCGTTCAGAGCAGTCTGAAGCTGGTGCTTTCACTCACAGGAATTACTTCAACATACGTTTCTACTTATTATTTGACACATCGGCCACTTTTAACATGAAAATCCGACATTGTGACATTATGTATATGTCTGAAAATAAGGAAAGCATAATAGGTCCCCTTCAATATAATATAGATGCATACAATATATGACTCTGATGATTATTTCATAACACAAGCTGAATATGTGTCAGTACTCTGAGGAATATAGCTATGGAATGTTTTTATTGACAAAAAAAAACCTTTTAATAGCCTAAAACCAAAGTTTATGGTAAAATTTCAAAGTCACTTTAAGATAAGATTCGTAAATACTGATCCTAGTACTGGCAGGTTGAATTACAACCTGTCACAAGAGGGTGCTTATTTTAACAGATTATTTGGTGAAGTTTGGCCTGCTATTTTGTAACCCTTTTTTTTATTAAATATACCCACTGGTCATTTTCCTTGTCATAATTGCACAGTGTTACTCTTTAATGAAAGATAGACACTCTATCATCATCTCTTAACTGACATTATCATCTAACAGTGCCTTCGTTTATTCACTGAAATGTCCTTGTAATCTACTTTACGTTGGCACAAAAAAAGGAACTGAAAATTAGAGTCTGCGTATATTCTATTCACAGTGCTTATAATCAGAGTGATAATGAGCTTTGAGTTATTGGCAGTTTGATTCATGAGTTGACCCACATCCCCTGTAGGAGAGGAAGCAGTGAAAAGAACTATATAGAGAAATATACAGTACATAGTATATATAGTGAGTCAACCTTGAGTTGGGATTGTTTGGTCAATCATCATAATTATTTACAAGGTCATAAAAGAACTGGGATGTTTACTCCAAAGCCAACAAGGATGAGAGGTCCTAAAAGTAACAGCTACTGAGCTTACATGTCAACAAATCCAACTCCATGACAACTGAGCAAACTCCATCCACTGTTGAAGGCCATGTAACACTGTTGAAAGCTTCAGAAAAAGCTGGAGAGTGAACCTTGAGTTAGGACTGTTTTGTCAAACAAAACAGAATATTTTTGAATTCATTACCTTGTTACTTGAACACTTTCTGACATAAATGAAGCCTCTCAGTGACCTGTTGTTCTATGAGTGACAGTTTTGTACAGTACGATGACTCTACACACACGCTGTAATTTTGTGTAAAACACGTGTTTGGTTGCTACACAGTTGAAGTGAAGTGCATCTGCCTGAAATGTCTGTGCATTAGCAAATAATTTATTCAGAGCGCAGTTCTATTGACAATTTTTGTAGAACTGATATCATCACTCAAAATCTAATTTGCACACAAAAACACAAGCAATTATATTTATAAACAAGATGCAATGGCATCAGGATGAATGTGGTTATCTGTCTACCCCCTTGTGGCCATTAAGACACATCAACATCTAAAGACACCAGGATCATTCACCCTTCTCCTCTCTGCACTACTGCAGTGATTTACGTCTTTGACACTGTGTCCTTGCTAAATTAAAAGCCATGTCTTCCATCAGCAACTAATTGAAACCATAAAACAAAAACACATCACGCGCATGTTTTCCTGATTAACACCTGCAACATACTGTGCTGTACTTTGATATCAATGAGGCAATGATAACAGACAAAAAGAAGTTATTTACAGCTTATTAATCAGAAGGAATCTTATTGTTGTCTACTAAATTGTAAAATATCTAATAATAAGATAACTCAAGTGTATTTACATACATTTTATTATTACATTTTTGTGCATTTAGATTAGTATTGTAGACTTGTTGTTGGTGTATTCAGTTAGTTGAGCTCTGACAATTTGTTGGTTTTTTTTGGTATGTATCAAAAAAAAAAAAAAAATCAAACTTCCCTGGAAGGTAGAAAATTTGATTCATCGAACTACATGTTTTGGAAAATGATCCACAACAATACAAGGTTCAAGCAATTTGTAGTTACTAATGTAAAACCAGCAGCCTGTTTTTGTGTTGTGCTGTAAAACATGTCATAAAGTTAATTATTATTATTATATTGTGTGCACCGGTAGTGCTGTATATCTTACCGTCACACTGGTCTCCAGCCGGCGACACTCTGAAGCCGGGCCCACACTGACAGATAAAGGAGCCCTCGGTGTTCTGGCAGTGGCCTCTGGTACAGACTCGCTGATCCTGGCACTCATCTATATCTGAAACATCACAAACAATGAACACATAAACAAAGCATGCAAAGATTCAAGCAATTGATTTTTCACATATTTTTGCCCAGCACTTTAGTTTTTTAACAACAGATAAACAAGAGTAAAAGAGGTAAATGAATTCATTTTTTAATTAACTTAATTAAGCAATTTGTAAACAATAATGAAGAAGCTGCTCCTATAACACTGAACAACTTCCTGCATTGTTTCCTCACGTACTATAGCAGCAGTGAGGGATCTGATTTATAGTCTGAGTGTTACACACTGTTGAGAGCTGATCTAATTAAATGGAGGAGGGCTAACACTTCAGGTAAACACAGGCAGAGCATACTGTAATTGGTCAATATTATATTGATATACAATGTCAGAACTGAGTGGCCTTTAATAATTAAACTTTGTTTATTTGGTACCAAAATCAACTGTAGAGTAAATATTGAAATTCCACGATGTGTTGATCCTGAACAATGAAACCTGAGAAATGTATAAAGTGAGGAATTGATGTCTCCAGATTCATCCAGTTTCAGTGTGGAACATGAACAACATTTTGGATGAAGTCCTCTTGGTAAGCAGTAAAGTAAGGAAAGTGTTTTTTGAATGTTAAAGCCATAATTTCATGACTTAATACATGATTATGAGGTAACAACATATTTAATGGCACTTGACTATGCAGTTATTATGCCGTTTATATTTATAGGGTAGTCTGACCACCACAGTTCCTGACCAACAGCTTAATCATTTTGACTCAAGGCAAGTATTTCTAATGATTAGCTTTGTAGCAGAGACAAACTGCAGCGCAATCCCCAAAATGACTCAAAATCAAGCACACACTGGTTTAGAACCCTTGGTGAAACTCAAATAAAAACTACTGAGGTCTACAAATGAAGCACAGACTGAAAGACGTCACTGTCTTGGCACAATTTTACATAAAGCCCCATTACATGAACAAGGCAGGAGCCTTCATGGTAGTGCATGTTCCACTGGTTGCAGCAGCTTTTCATACACTAACTAAATAAGGTTACACCGTTACAATTGAAATCAGTAATAATATATTTTTTGGTAGAACAACAACAACACTGACATACAATAACCTTATAAAGTTATTGTATCTAACAGGTTAGCAAATCTTTAGCTCTGTTTTGGTTTCCACCAACTCCAGAAAAACATCAACCTCTTTTATTTGCTAAATGCTCCACTACGTTCACCAGCTAGTTGCTAACTGCAGTTTAGTGTTGGACAGGTAGTGTACAGCAGAGCTATTAAGCTGAAAACAGCTGCCTGATGCTGCTGAAAACAATGTTAATGGCAGCAGAGAGTGAACCAAAACAGTAAAACTGTGGGCTGTAAAAACCAAAAAAACAAGCTGAAAAACACTGATTCTCTGTGTGGAGCTGAGGGGAACTGCAGAGTTGGTGATAATTCTCTGTGGATTTGTCTCTATGAGCAACACCTTTCACATTACACATAGTCATTCACTGTTAATATAAAACTACAGTGTAACTTTGAGGGATAAAGCTGGTGATTTTCTATGTTTTTCTTACTGTCAACAAATCTCATGTACAGAGCCAAACCAACAATGAACTCATCCTACTTACAAGAACTGTGTGTGTATCCAAAGCCTGATATATCATATTCCTCTGTGCCTCAGACCTCCGTTGTTGCCATGGCATCTGCCTTATACAGACCTACTCTCCTGAGACTGAAAATGTGATCGCTGTTATTAGTCTTTGGAGCCGTTCCTAAACAACCTACTGGGCCAAAACTCTTCGTAATGAAGGAACATGTCACCCTGTGGAGCGGTGTGATTCATTGACGTAGTTTCAATAGTTTTTGGACAACAATGGAGATCTACAGCACAGGGGAATCCGATATATCAGGCTTTGGATACAAACATAATACTTGTAAGTAGATAAATCCATTGTTGGTTTGGCTCTGCACATGAGATTTGTTGACAATAAGAAAAACATAGAAAATCACAGCCTTATCCTTTATGCTAGTGATCCTAAAGCTAATTAAGACCTTTAAGACCATAACTTCCAAAAATAACAATTTAACAAAATATTAAACCTAACTGACAATCATATGTTAAGATAGGTATGACTTTGTTTTATTTATATGCACATAGAGATTATGCAACATAATCAACATTACTTGGTCATTTAGTCTAATGGTATTGGCATAACATTTTTTAATTTGAGGTATATTGATGGTTTTGTTTAATATAATTTAGGATGTGCTCTTACTCCTTAAATCTAATCTAATCTAATATATTAGCAAGCACGTTTCTTGTAATGGTCAATAAGCTACTCAATAGTTAAACATGGCAGTTATTTAGGTATAAATATTCAGTAACTACTAACTACAACTAGTTTGTATGGTGCAACCTGTTTTCATTTATTGATGTGTAAATCTCCATTTGGTAAACACATATTTTGTAAGCAGGTTAAGTTTGAACTCACAAACAACTGGTGTCACCAACTCCACTGATCTCCATTCATCAGTACAAGCTAGATCATTAGTATTCTGTTGCTATAAAAAGGCTTTAATCCATATTTATTTCCTGTCTGCATTCATATCAGCAAACACTGCAAAAGGAAAAAAACTCATTCACACATTTAAATTGGGTGAATGAGGAAGTCAGCAGTGAAAAACACGACACAATAAAATACAATACTGAGATAATACCAGCACCGGACAATAAGAACCCTGTTCATTATTGACATAGCAAGATCTGGAGCTACTTTAAATTCACTTCTTACACACACACACACACACACACATACACACAAACACATACGTTAGTCTAGGAGATGTGACATTTCCCTGTGTTTGGCAGTGTCATGCAAACATCTGTGAGCTGGGTTATTAACTTCTATAAAGGACTCTGTGGCATGGACTAATTATTTCCTCTCGCCACCACCACCATTCACTGCCACCCCATTGTGGCTTGGCTTGCCCTGCATGGTGTGTGAGTAGTCAAAACCTCACAGCTAACCCTGTGTCACATGGGATACAGGAGCAGCAAACTATTGAAAGAGGAGAGATGGGCACACCTTTGGTTTCTGGTAGAAATAATACCACTTCCAGGAAAATGTGGGCCCATACTGTGTGTTCTTTGGAATGGATCATTGGTTTTACTGCTTGATTGGTGGGATATTTTATTCTACATGTGTTTCCTGAGCTGATTTCTTATGTGTTGATGGCCAGACATTACGCACCATGAGGTTAGGATGTAATCTAACTATTCCAAGAATGGTACATTAAATTCAGACTGCCTCTGGTTCAGGTGTTAGGAATACACTCTATATTTGAGCCAAAGAGGCAGGATGTGTACACAACCAAAGATGCAATTCTTCCACATAAGCCAAACTTATTTTAGGACAAAGTAATGAGTATAGCAGCTTTAAATTAAAGGCGTACATGCATTGTGATAAGGTTTCATTTTACCACCCAGACACATAAATACACAAATACAGAGTTAGACCTACCTACACACTGGCCTCCCTGTGCCAAGAACCCATGCGGACAGGAGCCACAGTTGTAACCCCCAGGCACATTGAAGCAGATACCAGATGGACACACTGTCCTGTTTGCACATTCATCGATATCTGTAAAACAAAATATATAAAGCTGTCAAAAAAATACTATTATATACAGCCAGGTCTTGATACCTTCTAACACACTGTATTGCTGAAGTCAGAATTCATAAACCCTTCTTGAGTCCCACTGACACCAAGAGTGGGTTGTGGGCGGGCACACATAACTTAGTGAATTGTGAAAATCTAGCACCTAAACAATTCCAACCCCAACGCCACACAGAATGTTGATATCATGCAGTTCAGATTATGTTCAATGACAATGTTTTTTACCATTTGAGCACATAGTTTTAAATTGTTATGGCTCATAAACTAGGGTCAATTTATGTCTTATGCCGCAGTAAAATATTCACTTTTTTAGCTTTGTTTTGGTCTCCACCAACTCCTGAGAAATATATCTGGCTCTTTAGCTGCTAAATGCTCCACTATGTTCATGCCACTAACTTTGCCTGTCTGCTGTTTGGTGCTGGGCAGGTAGTGTACAGTGGGTTCACCAGAGCTTTTACACTGAAAACAAGGTTCATGAGAGCAGTGAGAATGAACCATTAGCGTAAGCTGGTTTCTCTGAGTAACTGGGTTATTGCAAGTAAACGCACCAAGTAGAGCAGGGTGATAATTGTGAGTAGTTTCAAAGATATTTATATTATATATGTATGTATATGTATATATATAATAACCAGCGTATTAGGTGCATTACTGCTGCCTTCTGCTTTGGAGTGTGGATCAGAGATTAAATCCTCCACATTAATTCTGTCTGTCTAATACACTCAGAGAAAACTCTACTGCTGAACTTTTACTACTGCTGAAGTTTTAATGCTGAACTCCTGAACTCCAGTCCTCCTAAATTCTTCCTTCACATATCATCTTTCTTGATCATACTTTGTACAATCTATGATTGTATGTGTAATAGTCTCCTCAGACAGGTGGTATAATTACCACCATTTGTACTTGGCTACATCGAACAATAACGAACATTTAAGGAAGGGATGAAACATCTTTAATGTAGTCCCATCATGGTTTTTGGTGTTTTTAGAAAGCCATATGCTGGGGTCAGACTAAGCTTCCTTTGGACATATGACTGTGGTGAATCTGTTTTTATCTCCAGCATTCAGTCAAGCTGAAGCTTTGACTGAATGCTGGTTGTCACCCATTTAAAATCAAGTACTTGAACTCTATATAATAATAGCACCAGTGCAGACAGGTTCAAGAGTCAAAAATGTATGGTAGGAAATCTGTTTAGTTGACTCTGCACCACATTGTAATGACTCTTTTTTTTAGGATTCCAAAATACTCTATGTCTAAAAACTCCTACTCCTGAGCCTGTTTTTGTATTAATCTTATTAATAGATACCTTGGTTGCATATCCACATGCATATAAACATCTCAGAGAAGTCATAATCTTATCCCTCATCTGAAGAGAAGAGATTTTATTACAGCTGTGGGGAAATAACCATCAGGCCTGTTTGCCCTCACAGCCCTAATTCAGTATCATTTTGGTGGGTGGGGAAAGCTGCGTTGAAATGGCAGGAAACCACGTAATGACAGAGTGCTTCATATTTATATCCCAATAAGGGGGATGAAGCAGAGAGCAGGGTGGTGCAGACGCTGGTAACAGTGTGGTTGCTGGTCTTGTCCAAAATTCCACTGAGTTTTAATTCTATTAGTATGCACTTGTTAGTATGCAAATCTTATGTTTGACCAATGCCAGAGGCTGTGCTTTTACATAGAATACTGTACATAGTGTTCTGATGCTTGACGCTGCATTTTGTATTTATATGAAATGGACATGTAGGTACTGATCATTTTTATGCCCTTCTCGCAGCGGGAGCGAATGTCAGTCTGTCCATACATCCATCCAACACTCTGGTCCAGAAAAAGATACAGTATCTCGAAAACTACTGCCTAATTACCAAAAACTTTGTTCTGGACATTTGTGGTTGCAAAGGTTTGGTTTCATTACTGTGTTCAGACAGAACGTGAAGCGAATTTTAGACATGGAGCATTTGCATACAATGTCAATGCAAAGAAGCGAATAGACGCAAATTCACCCACGGCACCGCAAATTGATGTGAATATGCATCCGCAGGAGTTGAAAATGTTCCAACTTGAGCAAGATATTTGCATGCATCACAGGGCTTTATGAATGTACTTCATAAACATACAGAGAGGACAGCAAAAAGGAGAGAGACTGAGGGGAAATAACAGAAAGAACTAGAGTTCAGTCAGAGGCTGAACTGAACAGAAACAATAAGCTAGCTTATTACAACCAATGTACAGTAATGTACAGTATTTTGACTGTTTGGGCTGAATAAACACAAATGGTCCAGCAGGAAAATACACGCAAATGACACAAAAATTTGATTCTGTCTGAACACACCATTAGCTTCTGCTATAAGATCAGAATTTCCCTTTGACCAGCACTTTGGTCCCTGTCAGGGAATGTTAAAAACTAATAGCCCTCTGACCATTCCTGCAGTGCCACCATCAGGCTAAAGTTTCCATTTATCCATAAGAAATCTAATTTTTAATCTAAAAGATAAAAATGTGATGGGCAAATGCAAAAGTGAGAGCAGGCCCAAACATATGCAAATTTGCTCTGTGAGGCACAAATTGGGGGTGCATGTGTCTATCTAGCTACAGCTTACATCTGTACAGTTGGTACATTGACTGTTTTGGCCATATAAACAGACTATGAAAACTCCAAACTCTGGTCAAAGTTGCATTAATAACAATGCAAAAATGTGCATGTTCGTGTTCCATCTGAATGCATTCATTCCAACATTCTTCTGGTTTCGGATGTATTGTCAAATGTTTTGGTGAAATTTGTTTAAAAATATAATGAAACAGAAAATGTTGTGCATACAGCACAAATTACAACAAGATACTGAATATCACCGGGGACTCACTGTTTGACTGATTCGAACACCATTTGAACCACTTGATATCTACCATCTAGAGAATGTCTGTTTCAATTTTGGTAGCATATGAGTTGTGGAGATATATAAGTTAATTTATTTTGCATATTTTGAAAAATATAGTGTTACGGTTAGGGTTAGGGTTATAGGTGGCAGTGAGGCAAACCTTTGTCACAATTCAGAGGATGTACTGAAAACATTTCATCTCTGTGGGATGTATGGGTGATTTATTTTGATTTTTTGAAATTTGGATTGTGAAATGTCTTGAAATTTAGATTTGTTGTAATAAGCCACACCCACTTAAAATAAATCATAACCAAATTTCATGCCTTGAGTGAGTCATCACCCTAGATCGTGCAAACCAAATTTCTTACGAATCCATGCAGCCGATTACAAGATATAAACTTTTCACATTTGTGGCATCCCCTAGTGGCAGAATATTCCAGGACTGCGCAGCAAAGCTCAGACCTAGCATCTGAATGTGTGCACCAATAGCTTAAGCCAATTTTGATTTTTGAGCATTTAGGTAAAATTGAACTTAAAGACATGGGTTTAAAAATGTATCATTTGAAAATGGTATGGAATAGCAAAAATCCAAAAAAGTACTTTTTCTGGCTTGGTCCAGATATGCTATGTGCCAAATTTGATGCCAATTGCTCAAAATTTGTGGGAGGAAACAGATTTGGAAAAAAATTCAAAATGGCTGAAAATCTATCTAGGCACAAATGGACATCGCTTATATGGATAGAACTGTCTGGATCCACAGAGGAAGAAATTTGTTTCTGAGACTAGATCTTAGTGCTGCATTCGACACAATTGACCATCAAATCCTTTTGCAGAGACTGGAACATTTAATTGGCATTAAAGGAACTGCATTAAGCTGGTTTAAGTCCTATTTATCAGACCGATTTCAGTTTGTACATGTTAATGATGAATCCTCCGTGAAGGCAAAAGTTAGACACGGAGTTCCACAAGGTTCTGTACTTGGACCAATTCTATTCACCTTATATATGCTTCCTTTAGGTAATATTATTAGGAAACACTCCATAAATTTTCATTGTTACGCAGATGACACCCAATTATATTTATCAGTGAAGCCAGATGAACCCAATCAGTTAAACAAACTCCAAACATGCCTTAACGACATAAAGACCTGGATGACCTGCAATTTTCTACTACTAAATTCAGATAAAACTGAAGTTATTGTGCTTGGCCCTAAACACCTTAGAAACACATTATCTAATGATAAAGCTACTCTGGATGGCATTACCCTGGCCTCCAGCACCACCGTAAGGAATCTGGGAGTTATCTTTGACCTTTAACTCCCACATAAATCAAATCTCAAGGACTGCCTTTTTTCACTTACGTAATATCACAAAAATCAGGCACATCCTGTCCCTAAAAGATGCAGAAAAACTAGTTCACGCATTTGTTACTTCTAGGCTGGATTATTGCAATTCCTTATTATCAGGCTGCCCTAACAAGTCTCTAAAGACTCTCCAGCTGGTCCAGAATGCAGCTGCACGTGTTCTGACTAAAACTAGAAAAAGAGACCACATTTCTCCCATTTTAGCTTCATTACATTGGCTTCCTGTAAAATTTAGAATAGAATTTAAAATCCTTCTCCTAACTTACAAAGCCCTTAATGGTCAGGCACCATCATATCTTGAAGAGCTCATAATACCGTATTATCCCACTAGAACACTGCGCTCCCAGTATGCAGGCTTACTGGTGGTCCCTACAGTCTCTAAAAGTAGAATGGGAGGCAGAGCCTTCAGCTATCAGGCTCCTCTTCTATGGAACCATCTACCGGATTCAGTCCGGGGTGCAGACACCCTCTCTATGTTTAAGAGTAGGCTTAAAACTTTCCTTTTTGATAAAGCTTATAGTTAGGGCCGACCAGGCTCGCCTTAGATCAGCCCTTAGTTATGCTGCTGTGGGCCTAGACTGCTGGGGGACTTCCCATGATGCACTGAGCTCCTCTCTCCTCCTCCTCCTCTCCATCTGTATGCATTCATGTAACATCAATGCATGTCACTATCTTTGCTTCTTCCCCAGAGTTTTTTGTGCTTTCTCATCTCACAGGAAAACCTGAGTCCTGGGCCGAACCTTCGCGGTCCTTCACAGTCCTGATGGCATCCTTCCCTGGCTGTTGCTGCTTGTGCTTGTTGTTGTTGTTGTTGTGATTTTTTTTTTCTGTCCCCCCTCCCCCTTTCCCTCTCTCTTTCTCTCTCTCAACCCAACCGGTCAAAGCAGATGGCCGCCCACCAAGAGCCGGGGTCTGCTTGAGGTTTCTACCCGTTAAAGGGGAGTTTTTCCTTACCGCTGTCGCCAAGTGCTTGCTCATGGGGGAATTGTTGGGTCTCTGTATATTAAAGAGTACGGTCTTGACCTGCTCTATGTGAAAAGATCCTTGAGATGACTTCTGTTGTGATATGGCGCTATATAAATAAAAATTGATTGATTGATTGATTGATTGATTGATTGATTGACTTACACCGTGTCCTAACTGAGCTGAACTTATGTTGGACACCCTATTTTTGTGTACTTCCTGTTGCTAGTATTGAAAGTGCGTCATGGATGAGGAACAACTGATTCATTCAGCTGAAATGAGAAGTTATCTCCACGATACCTACTCAATTCACTACAAAAACCTAAATAAGGTTGCAGCTGGCTGGAGGGAGATCACCAGGGAGCTGGAAGTTTCTTGTTAAGTTGCTGTTGGCTGTACTGTATGTCATTTCCAGTAAAGAATCATCTAAATATCACAATATAAAATGTATGTTTTCTGTTTAAAAAGTACAAACGTAGGATAGCAAGTACCCACCCATCTTTTACTTGAGTAGTTACGTCTCCAGTCTGATCTTGAGTGCTCAGCTCATTGGTACGTGGTTTGTTTATATGATGTAACAGGAGTGCATATTTAATGGATTCGGTGTGGACAGCTAGCGTCCGATGTTATGCAATGTGATGTGATAGTCAGATGCTCGCTTGCTGTTAGGACACAGTGTTACATTTCAAAAGTTAGAGGCCAAAATGTAAAGTTTGTAGTTATAACGCCACCATCTGGCTAATTGGTAAAAATTTTTTGTCTTAGTAGTGTGAGATTTTCAACCTATCAGCCAAGTTAGTTTGGGAACTGTGGCTTTTACTGTTACTGAGACCCAGATACTTTAAGGGCAGAATATTAATAATAATAATTGTTAATAATTCTAACAGACACAATGGGGTTCCAGCAGCTTCACTGCTTGGACCCCTAATAATACAATGTGGCAAAAACATTCTTTGCCCACAATTGGTGAGGCTCAGAGGACAGCAAAATTGCTTATTCCATCCACCACATTCCTGCTGCAGTGTAATGAACGGTGCCAGTAGGGAGGCTGCTGGCAAGTCTTACACTTTTAGGCCCTGTTTACACCTGGTATTAACATCTGTCTCGGGTAATTCCATCACAAGTGGACAGCTCTAAATACAGGTATAAATGCACCCAAGACACATTGAGGACGGATTGAGATCCGATCAATCAGACCACATTCGGAGGTGGTCTGGGCCGCATGTGGCCACATTCAGTTAGCAGTGTAAACGCAATGCATCCTGGACCACATTGACGGACCACCAACTGATGTCCTCTATTTTCCAGCAGACTCGGCAGGGAATTGCATTGCTGCCTCTGTCTTTGAAAATGGAAATGATATACGTGTTTATTTGCATATAGAGCAGGGAAGTGAGATCCAATCACAGGTGGTCACTCAGGACACGTGGAGACGTATGTCAATGCCAGGTGTAAACAGACATACTTAGAGCTGTCCACTTTTCATCGGATCACTCAAGACGGATGTTAATACCAGGTGTAAACAGGGCTTTAGTCTTGTTTATTTCCTACTGAAGGCAAGGTCTATAATTACACTGGTAGGATTTAATGTGTTTTCATTTTCAAGGTGATGGAAAAAGTGGTGGAATGAAGAAAACTTCTCAGTGTGGAACAAAAGCAACAGAAAACATGCTTACAAAAAAAATCTAAAAGACTGAGATACCCATAGTTCACGTTCAACTTGTCATGTGACTATTTTTCATTATGTGATTTCAGTCCTTTTCAGATGGAAGAGACCGATGAGTATTGCTTTTCCAAATTGAGGACTTATTACATCAATGTGTGCTTCAACTGCTGGGTGTGTCTTGCATACAGTATGTTACACGTGTGTGTTTGTGTGTATGTATGGGTTTATGCATGGGATATGTGTGTGTGTAGGAATAAGACAGAACAAACAGTGTGCATGTAATATAGTCTTTCAGAGAAACATCTTTCCTTTGGCAGAATGAGTTGCAACTACTTACCCACACAACTGGTTCCGTCTTCATCGACGAGGAATCCCCGTGGACACACACACAGGAAACTGCCCTCTGTGTTTCTGCAGTGACCGCCAAAGCACAAAGATGGGCTTTCCAAACACTCATCTACATCTGGACACACACACCAGCGACACAGAAGAATTAGACAGAACTCAGTGCTTACCTGTTTATGCAACTGTGGCGGCTAGGTCCATGTTTGTAATTTTGTAGTAAAAAGATATTAAAAGAAAATGTCAAAACTGAATAATTTCTCATACAGAGATATCAGGGCAGTGTCTTGTTGGCATTGTGATATGTTATTCAGTTCACCCACCAGAAGGCAGTCTCAGACGGGTCTGGTACCCAACGGGTAAAAAATAATATTTAATTCACGGGTACAGGCACAGATAAAAATGAACAAAATGTTGACAGGCAGCAGGTGAAATTAACAGGAGAAAAAATAAAATAGAAATTAAAATAAAGCAGCAGTTTTTTAAACATCTAAACCAGATTAACCTTATCAAGCCCAATAAATAGCCATGATTTTTTTTTTTTTTGAATTCCCACATCACAACCTTTCACCCCTCAATTCACATCCGGTCAAGTGATAGGAAGTCAGTGATGAAATAGCAGTGAATGCTAGCAGTTAGTGGAAAAAAGAAAAATGGACGACCTAAACACAGAAAATACCCAGCGGTGAATACAAAATTGTGGGCAATACGTTGTCGAAGGCCAAGTTGGATGTATGGGAGAAATTTGGTGTGATAGGAGACTGTGAGAATAACATTGTCTAATCCAGTTAGTGGTGAAATTTGCTGTTGTGTTTTTTTATATTCTAATTTAAGCAATGTGATCAGACATCAGTTTAGGTGCAGGTTTGAAAATTGGACCTGTGCAGAACTCTACTGCATTCGAAGATGGCACCCTAATCATTCCAATGAAAGCTGCTCACTGAGCACATATGCAAAGACGTTTTTCAAGCTTCCTCGAGCTTCAGCATCTTTGGGCCCATACAGCATACACACTACGGTCCTTCTCTAGCCGAGGTGGCTTCTTGTCGGCTCTCTGCACACAAGGGTGGCTTAAAAACTATTCACTGATACAGCTTTTCTAGACCTCCCAAATTTAATTGGACCTAATTCCTTCAAAGTTTATCATACAAAAAGTTCCATTTCAGGATGTTTGTGATCAGAAAAATTCATAATTTCAGAGCCATTCACTTATGTATGTGAAGAGTTGTTCTGCAATTCTTACTGTGACCACTGCATCAAAATGGTCTCACACACATGAATGTCACAGAAACTCTGACCTCCCACACCAAGTGTTTAAGAAAGGAAGGAGTTGAAGCCTGCCTGAAGAACTTTTTCAGCACATGCACAGAGTAAGCAGCTTTAATTGAAATGAACTAGGGGTGGGGGATATGACAAAATATTTTGCCATACTGTTTATAATAAGGTAGCTGTCCCTTCAGTATCTCTGCATGTATACTGTGGACAATGTCGAAAATCAATGAGCTTTATGGTAATATTTGGGCTTTCACTCTGCACTGCTTACATAGCTTTTTTGAAAGTCATAGATGATACCTTTCCAGTTCCACAATGAATCCTGTCACATTTTTGTATTGCAAAAGATTGTGACATGTTATCTCCTTACACCCATACAAAGAAGTAATTACAAATAATCCTAGAACCACACTGACCTTACTGGTACAGTATCTATTGGACATGGAAAAGATGACCTTTGATCTCAATAAACAACTTTGACCATTCGACTCCTCACCTACACAGGTGGTTTGGGAATCATCCAGGCGGTATCCCTCATTACAGTGGCAGGTGTAGCCCTCCGCTGTGTTGTAACAAATCCCCATGCCACAAATATAAGGGTTGATCTGGCACTCATCCACCTCTGGGCCAGAAGAGAGAGAGAAGAGAGTATTTATGCAGCAGCAGTTTTTAGAACTAATAATGGGTCCTACAAAAGATCATGAAGAGTTGTGAGGTAGCACAACATACCACTGTACCACAAGTTAAATGCTTAATATAAAAGTACCACATGTTCACAATGTATACCAAAAAGAAGCCTCCAGCAGCTGACTGCAATGGGATTAACCAAATATGGATACAATTAATGCATATGACTCATGAGTTTTATATATTGATTTACATTTTTGTTAAAGGCAATTTTGGGAAATACGCCTATTCGCTTTCTTGCAAAAGTTAAATGAGAAGATTGATACCATTCTCATGTCTGCACAATAAAAAAATTAAGCTAACATAGCTTAGCACAAAGACTGAAAAAATGGGAAAACAGCTAGCCTGGCTTTGTTCAAAGGTAACAATATCCACCTACTAGCACTTCTAAAGCTCACTAATTAACATGATGTCTTGGTTGTTTAATCTGTACAAAAACAGAAGTGTAAATGGGGGGTTAGGTGCCACACTATGTCTTGGTCAGGGCCAGCAACTTTCTGCAGTTTCCGCTGGTTATCAGGCAACTAAGGTCATAAATGTTTATTTGTCAAACTATTACTTCCAAGATCAAGAACAAACCTTTACACTCAAGATCAATATCAATTTAATCTTTCTGTGGCTTGCACAAATATAAGTTTAAGTTACATTTAGCCAGCTTAGCAAAGAGCAGAGGCAGGAGGAAACTTCCAAGCTTGCCCAGCTTCATCAAAAAGGGAAGAAATATCCAAAGTCCATAGCATAATTGGATTTTGGAGGCATATTGGACATAACCTTATTGAAAAAGGCAAGTTAAGAGAAATGGGTATGCCAACAAATGAATGACAGATTCACAAAATGAAGGTTGTGTTTTTCCCTATCAGAGGTGCAACACTGCTAAAGATATCAGAGCTAAAAAAATTCTCCCAGTGGAAGATAGAGGAATAGCAAAGGACAGAACCATTAGATCAGAGGTCAAAATCTGTGTTAATTCCATTTATATCACCTTTTTTAGCATATGACCTGTCAGGAACTCACTTTTAGGATTCAGTACATGCCAAGGACATATTATTGGATCAGTTAACAATGTGTGTGTATGAAACCAGCCACCCAGTATAGTTCACTTTATTCAAGCCTTTTTAGTGATGTCTGTGCTTGTGTGTGTCTTGTGTGAGACACGGTAGAAGGGGTCAGGTACGTACCAAGGACATTTATATTAGCAACTGGTCAGCTGTGCTTCTGTTCACTACCTTAGAATGTAACTTTCAAAATAGACCTGAAGCCGGCTGCACCAGCCTTCCTTAGTGTAGATTTACACATCACTAAATTAAAATTAACACTAACTGCCGAGGAGGGAGCTGTTGCTTTGTTAACTGAATTGACTGACAAAATTCTTGTTAGCTTGCTAATATTTGAGTGAAGAAGGAATAACAATGTAAATTGAAAAGATTTTTGGCAGTTGTGTTTAATATATTGTTTGCCCCCCCTAAAACTATAATTGTAATTGTAATTTAGCTGACATCCTGTTTACATAATTCACTGCTACTAATGTTTCCTGGCAACCGATTGACAGATTACTAAGGTCTTTACGAGCTAAGATATATCTTGAGTTTTAACAGTACAACCCATTTAGAAAATCACTAGTTTGAAACCATCTACAACTTAGGACTTTACAAAGGAACTTAGTAAGGGATTTACGAATAGCAGGTGCAACCTGATCCAGAACAGCAGAGCACAGTAGGAAAGAACAAAATTTAAAGAAAAGAAAGAAAAGAAAAAAGTAAAAAATGTTATTAATCTTACCAGCTGACTGGGTTGGAGCAATGTCCTGGCCTGCATTAGATGGGAGGATCTCCACTGGGGCAGGAGGAGAGCTCCTCTCAAAAACCTCTACCAGATGGAGAAAACACAAAGCAATGGACATTAATTCCATCAAATATATCTTTGAATAATTCAACAAATGGTACTTTGACTCTTAATTACATCTTGATCACTAACTGCTTCTACTGCAGTTGGCTTAAATACAACAATACTATAGATTACACATCTGTTATGCAGTTGATATCAAGCTGTATTAATCCTTAACCCCTTACTGATTTCAGCAGCTTAGCCTTTCTCAGAAACTGTCTTGGCAACAGTGAGTGGGTGACTTCTCATAACGTTTTAAAACTCCATTTTAAGGTTAGAGTGATTGCAAGTATTTTGACGTTTTTATCTAGTGATAAAATATTTTCAACAATATGAAAAACAATATAATACAATTTTTTGCTCTTTCAGTGGGATTGGTGATGCCATTGCCCAACTTTCTTTTTCTGAATATGCTAAATGAAAGGTCAGGGGGTCAGTGTCATACTCTGAGCAGTTGAGATATTGTGCTCCGTATCAAAGTACTGAATAGACTGACAGATGACAGACAAAATGACTATGCCACCCATTGACTTCGCTGATAGCATGGCAAAATGCTTCAATCAGCAGCAATTCTGTGAATGTAAACACACTGATGATGACAAAGGGCAGAGGAGAATGACCACACTCTGTCAAGCTAACAGTAAGGCCACAAGTATGCAAACCGGAGTACTTCTACTTTGTAGAAGGGCAACGCTGAAGAAGACCATCCATATAGCAGCAATTAAGAGCAATATCAAGGCTACAATGAGCAGGTGATCACCTAAACTGAACCACTGAAAATAGTGGAAGAGTACATATTACACTTTTAATACCAGCTGAGCATCATTTGAGTGCCACAGCATACATAAGCGCTGTTGCTGACCAGTTACATGCCCTCATGGTCAATGGTACACTCTTTTGAAATGGAGACTTCCAGAAGTATAACATGCCATGTAACAAGCAAGAACTCATCACCTCAGCACAGTTCTACAAACATCCAGTCCGATGGCCTTATCAATTTCCATGTAAGGGGGCACTTTCAGGATGAAGTTTAAGGGATAAGGCTGGTGATCTATATTTTTCTTATTGTTAACAAATCTCATGTGCAGAGCCAAACCAACAATGAATTCATCTACTTACAATACTCTGTGTGTGTCCAAAGCCTGATATATCTTATTCCTCTGTGCTTTAGCGCTCCGTCGTTGTCCAAAAACATGTCAGTGAGTCAAACCACTGCATTGGGTGACATGTTCCCTCACCATGAAGATTACGGTCACATTAGTTTGTTTAGAAACGGTTCCAAAGACTAATAACAGCGATCACATTTTCAGTCTCAGGAGAGAGGTTCCTTGGACAGCAGACGCCACTGCTAATGCTTGGAAATGCAGTTTCGTTTACAGTGCTAGCTTGTTGTGCTACATATCACAACCTCTTGACTTGATGTACTGAAGTTCTTTGAGAAATTTACAATCAGCAGTGGAAGAAGTACTCAGATCCTTTACTTAAGTATAGGTAGAAATACTGCTGTCCAGAAATACTCCATTACAAGTAAAAGTCCAGATTTCAAAATGTTACTTAAGTCAAAGTACAGAAGAATTAGCAGAAAAACGTACTTAAAGTAACAAAAGTAAAAGTACTCATTATGCAGAGTGTTATATTATTACAGTATATTATATTAGCTACACATTTGTTTGTATCACTTGAGACACACATGAGAGCATTTCAATGTTGTAGTTCATCAATGTGGAGCCACTTTTAGATACTTTGAGTAGATTAATAGTAACAGTACTGTTTTTTAATAATAATAATAATAATAATAATAATAATGATAAATACACTTCATTTATATAGCACCTGTCACACAAAGCGCCTAACAATTTTTTTGAAAATTAGGAGAGAATCTAAATAACATTTAGAATATTAAAATATGTTATATTATGTCAAATCTTCGTCTGAAAAGTAACTAAAGCTGTCAAATAAATGTAGTGGGTGAGTACAGTACTTGAGTAAATGTACAATGTAGTATAAAGTAAAGATATGTAGCATTGTATCATGATTGTAATGTAGCACAACAAGCTACCAAAGCACTGTGAACAGAACATGTGACCCAGTGCAATGGTGTGGCTCACTGACGTTAACAAAATAGTTTTTGAACACGACACAGAGATAGATAGATACGACAATCAGGCTTTTGAAACACACACAATACTTGTAAATAAGATCAATTCATTGTTCTGCACATGAGATATGTTGACAGTAAGAAAAATATAGAAAATCTCCAGCCATATCTTTTAACAAGAAGATGGCATTATAAACATACAGCTGATAATTATACAGAAACTGGATGTTGTTCTGGAGACAAACAGGGATTGTGTTGAACATCATTATTGTATATCACTACAAGAATAAAGAAGAAAATTAACTCACAACCCATGGACTTCCTTTGTTGTATGATGTTATTAAATGCCATTTTCATATTCAGAGGTTAATGGGAAATTCAAAAATCACATCTAAGCTTGAACATCAGGGGCCTCATTATCAACTGTGCCCATGTCTTTCTTGTACTTGAGAATGTGCGCATTTAGAACTGCTCCTAACCAAGCGCACCAACAAACCCCTAGCAGTGCATAAGTGTAATCGTGGGCAAAGTGATTCCTGAATTATAGATACACAAACCAATTCTACTGTCAACCATAATGGATAGATTATAAACTATTGTTATTGAAGACGCGCATCTCCATTTTTATTTGAAAAGCAAGGTAATCATTTCTATCACAGTGAAATTATGCCATTAATGCCTCACTGAGTACCTGTGACGTCATGTAAACTTACATACATAGGATCTGTTGGCAACATTCAATTGTAATCGATCTACATTAATAATGAACTGTTACACTTTGGTACTATTTAATTTATGTGATTCAACCAAGTCATGTATATTTTCTGTTTTGCTGAAACTTAAAAAGTGCAACAATTAAAATAAAAATTAAAGCAAATTCATATTTTATGAATTACACTGAATTGGTACTGTGCCTAATGTCTACATTGGGTTCTGCAATTTATTATTTGACCATCACAGAAAGTGAACGATCCATCACCTGTCCCCATACTATATCTTTATGTATCTATCTCTGCACAAACCATTTGTGGAAGTGTCAAATAAAACAGTCATAAAAACATCATCTCAAATAGCTTTACACGGAATAAATAATTGACATCGACATCATATGAAATGTGGAAATAGTGGATAATAGTGGATTGTGTATTTTACACAACGTGAAATACAAGAACACCAGTGACAATGCACACATAAAATGAGACTTACATGTACTGTATGTCTATAAGTCCGTTGATGTGGTGCATGCTGGAAAGCTTGCCCACAAGCCTGCTCCCGGACACCACATGTATGTGGTTTGGAACAGGATGTGGTTTGGCCATATCTGCCATTTTGGGGGCGATTCTATATGTAAATGAGCCTGTATGTGCAGGAGCAGATGGCTGTAAAATAGGTGAGATTTATCATTGTTCATTATCTGAAACTATCCATGTGCATGTTTGATAAATATCAATTCTCTTGTTTATGGACAGAACCGACACACACATTTAGAACTTGTTCTATGCCTGCTTTAATTAATTAAGCCCCTAGTGTTAAAATATATAAGTGCATAACTGTTACCATATAACAGTCATTCTTTTTTTTTTTTTTTTAAAACACAATCTGATGAAATTCAAAAATGTACATTGGCTATATTACTCCAAAGACAGATTTTCCCTAAAATAAAGGTTAAAAAAAAAAATCAACAATTTTTTACTGTTTTTTTAGTTCTTATTGAATCATTTGGCTCTGCACTTCCTGCATGCATTACAAAATTCCTATAGAATGTGAGTGATGGACATTAATGGCATAAAGTTCCCTTGTGGCTGTCAGACCAATTTGGCAATGGATGACAGATGCATTGGATTTTCTCTAAATTAAAATGTTTAGTATTGGTTTATGTGCAATAATTAACAATCCTACTGTAAAAGTTTTAGAAATTTATGATCATATAAATATCAGTCTGGCTTCATCCTAAACTGAGAACTGGAGGGAATATGAGGAGTGTTGCCAACCTCATCACAGAGCCTGAAATTTTCCAGCTCGGTCAGTGAAAGAGCTCCACTGTTCTGAAAGCATGATTGTAGCTTAGAAAAAGATAAAACAATGGAGGAAGATGTGGCATAAATAAAAGAATGAATGAATGAAATAATCAATACTAATACTGTAAAAAGATCACAGTACAGTGGCCTTTTTAGGACATCAGACTCATCTGGTCAGCAGCAGACTCAGCTGCATTCTGTGTTCTCAACTGTGTTTCCTCAGGCTAAGTTGTCCTTTTAGCTTAATGTTAGCATATACACGTTATTTTGTTCTTTTTACAGATATTTGCTAACATTAGCATTTTAACAGTAGTATTACAGTACAACTGGTCCTGACAAACATTAGTTGAACTAACGAACAGCTGAGGCTAATAAAGTTGCTCTGAGCTTGACAAGCTGAGTCTGATATGTCACACACTGGCTACCATACCATACAGTATAAAGGGTAGAGAAGCAGACACCTGGGTAGGCTGCCTCCATCTTGACAGTGGACACACCCGGAGATAGCTGGGGCAGGATAGGTTCAACTACTGGCCTATTACTAACCACAGGAACTACCAGCTCCTTCAACGACAAGACACAGACAATAATACCAAAGGAACAAGGTCAACAGAGCACTCTATGCATATTTTAAGTCCAAATGTAATCATTTCAGCTTTGCAATGGAAGCACACTGCTTCTGTCATGCAACGCAAGTGCTGTGCTGGGAAGCAGATTAGCATTCAGCTTGCATGGCAACTGACTGCAGTTTAATAACAGAGCAAGAATGAAAAGCTCAGCAGGGAAGCCAGAAAGCAAAAAGTGTTTGCCACTTTAACACAGACTTTTGTCTGGATTTGTTTGTGACAATGTCAAGGATTTCCATCTATTTTACTTGTACTTACGTATACATATACACATTGAAAAAGTACATATTGATGGACTGCTCAGTGCTGACCAGCTCAAAGTCATGCAGCAATGTTGCTGACTTCATGCAAAGGTGATTCTGCCACTCCTCAGCGGCTGAGAGGAGTGTCTGTGTGCATGCAAACTGCTTCTACATTTTCACTCTTGAATGTGTCCAACCTACCTGATCTGGTGCAGTTGTTGCTACTGAACCACAGGAAAAAAAAAGATTTATAGTGTGAAAAAATGTAAGTGTATGTGTGTAATATAATATACTCTAACTGTTCTGTCAGTGGATTTCACATTACATTCTATTATTCCAAACAATATACCTGTGTATAAACATTAAAGATTTTGATGATGGCTGTGACATCACTGTGTTTGCTTCTCACTGCACAGCTAGTGGCACAGCTATGTTCACCCACGCATGCTCAGGAAAGGATGTGCCAGAGGCTTGGTGACGACATGACTACTCACAGGGCTAGTTGGCAAACTACTGTAGCTGGCAAGCTAACCGCTAACATGCTAGCTAACTGGGAACAGGCTGGCACTAGTTAGTCCCAATAGGTCTCCCAGTTAGCTAGCTTGCTAACTGTCATTCAGCAAAGCTAGCTAGCTTACTTACTAACCAGACAATAAGTTAACACAGTTTATTCATCTCATGAAAGAAAATGAAATTGATTTGAATTTTCACACAGATTTGTGTCAATAACAGCATTTTGCTTCAACCATAAATGAATCAAGCCACTGTTTATTGTGTGTGGATGAGATATTAATTACATTTCTAGTCGTGCTTTTGAGTCATTTTTTGCCATATGAGTATTAACATAAAGCTGCTGTCATATTAGCCCTCACTCACTAATGGAAATTATGACATCTGCTCTCAGATACCCTACAACTGTTTTATAAATCCAGGGTTTCTTGAATTAATTAAAAGAAATAAACAAGAAAAAAACAAATAAATAGGGCTGTAGTTAACCAAAGAAAATCTTGGTCGACTGAAATCATCCATAATCTTCAACTAATCTATTAGTCGCCAGGGGGTGGGGGGCTCAGCACCCACACATTTCTCCCTTCTCAATTTCTCTGTTTAGTGTCTTCAGATTAGGCTAACTTAATAACTAGGCTAACAGGAAACAACAGACGTGACTTTTCTTGGTCTTCAGAAGCTGCAGCATTTATTAACTGTTACACTGTAGTCTGTTCTGTACATTTACTGCCAGACTGACAACTTACTGCTAACCTTTTCCTCTGCTCCGCTTGCTTTTCTACTTCTGAAAGTGACACAGAGATTATATGACCAATGAGACTTTGGTCAGACGAGAGCATATCAACCAAATAATTGACCAGGAGACTACAGCCCTACAAATTATTAATTACAAAGTATATTGGGCTGTGTTTTTACTGCACCTGTACAACATCAGCCCCTAAATAAACAGTGCTGAAAAAAAGGGGCCCATGGTTGAACCTAGTTGCTGACATTGGTCTACTTTATCAGTTTTTGTGTGGAGATTTCCCATTAATGTCCATAACTACTGTATAAACCTGAAAAGTTTATGTCTGCTGGTTGGAGTTTTATAAAATAATCATAAAAAGACAGTTTTTGGAATTAAAAAAATCATAAAGCAATCATTCTTTGATCACAAGAAAAAAAACATTGATTATGGCCCTCCATAAATCATCAATAGATGGAATGCAAAGACATAGTCATTTGCAATTAATCTCAGCTATGCAAACAACTTTTATTTCATAAATACGACACCTTTGTTAAAGCAAACCCTTTGCGCCCTTTAATCATTCAGAGGCCCAGGTTTCCATGATGTGAAAAGGTCATAAACAACAGAGACCACATTCTTAGGTCTGAAATATAACAACATGAAGGATTTTTTTTTTTAAATCCCTCCTCTCTTCCTCCCACCCAGCACGGCTTTCTGCTGTGCCAAAATGCCAGTGTGTACGGCTGCCAGGCGCCACATTACTTTCTGGTGGTATCCAAACACTAATCTGCACAGGTTTTGGGTGGTGGATTTCTGTCAGATTGTTTTTTGAGGCCTGTCCTGTGTGCCTGGAAAACTCTATGCTACTCTGCTCCAGAGAAGCTTAGCAGTAATTTGGACTGTGTCTGGCTTTGGCTAAGATGTTGCAAAGTTTCTCCTTCCCTTAGTGGCTGCCAAGCATGTCCTGAATAATAACAGGAGAGGGTGAAGCTCCTCTCCCTTTCTCTGCCTCCTAGAGCAACAGCCAGGTTCATCTCCCTCCCCTCTCTCCCTCTTTTGAAGGGATG
The DNA here is from genome assembly GCF_910596095.1 of Thunnus maccoyii. NCBI lineage: Eukaryota > Metazoa > Chordata > Actinopteri > Scombriformes > Scombridae > Thunnus > Thunnus maccoyii. The sequence continues at coordinate 28,572,317 of NC_056546.1, forward strand.
TGGGCTGGGCTGTGTTTGAAGGGAATGTGAAGTGAGCCAAAGCACTTTAATCCTTGTCCTCTACAAACAAATGTCACAAGAGGGATGTTTCTTTTAAGATCTGGGTTCTTAATCACATGCAAGAGGGATCATAAATCAGGGTTTGTAGTGCTACTTTGGAGCTGTAATTTGCAAAAGTGAGATTGCTGTTCATCCCACAATGTAGATATTTTTAGTGTGACACTGGCAATGTGAGGCTGATAAATTACAACCACACTTCAAACAAGAGAAACTGGGGGTAATTTGTTACACTGTTTGATACTTGTTACTTATTCATCATTTATTAAAAGGAGAACAAAAAAGCATTTCTCCCTCTGCATTGCCTACAGCAATCCTTCAAAAATATTAATTTCTTTGACAGTACATTGAGTTCAGACACTTAAAAGCATGCTACAATGCAAAATATTGATGCCTTAATATCTCCAAAATCTAACTCTTGCAGGATAAATTCTGCAATAGAGAGAATTAGACTGTATTTTACCACTTAAGGGGCAAGTTGCAGGCTGGTTTGAAGGTGGTGGACATAAATCAACTCCATCCACTCGTTCAAACACAACACACAATGGAAACTGACTATTGCTTAAGTGATTAATTAACTGATCATAAATTATTTGATAATCAATAAATGGTTTCAAGGTGTTTCTACATAAAGTCCAAATTGATGTGTGAGATATTCACACAAAATCAATCAGGTTGTTAAATCATTGTGCTTCTATTTCTATTTGCACAAAACACTTTGGGTTGGAGTATTGTTTCTTCTGAAATTTTGGTGTCAAACAAATAAAAACATTATCCTAGCTCAAGACTCTGCCAGTCAGTGAAATTCACCACTTTCTTGTCCCTCGCCCAGACTGAGTGAACCTAGTAATGTCTTTTGCTGTAAATTTAATTAGCTTAGAAGCATGTACAGCAAACGATCATCATGGCTACTGGAGCATGGAGTCTCCATTGTTGACCAGATGTACAAAAATAAAATCAAATAGAACACAAAGAAGTGTATGGTTTTGTCTTTTACATTTGGTGTGCACTGAGCAAAATCAATTAGATCCTTTATCAAGCAAAAATGAATGACTTGATTGATTAACCAATGAATATCCAAAAAGTCAAGGTACATTGCTTTGTCATGGTAGAAAAGTTAAAAAGCCTATAGTGTATAGTTTTTTTTTAATCATGTAGCGACTATAGTGGCTGGATGATTATTGACAACACATCAGTCTTCCTTTTGTACCTTGACGAAGCAGTGTTCCTTGACTTTTTGGCAAATTTATTCTCCTTATTTGTAGACACTGATTGCCTACTCGTGCATCAGGAGAACCTGTTTTGTGATATATAGCTGTCAGATCCAAGAAGCACTTTCTCATTTGTTTTGTAATTTATTATCTTTGGCTGTTGTTGGTCAGACAAAACAAGCCATTTGAAAACATCACATTGGACTCATAGAAATTGTGATTTCCAACAGTTTTCCAGAGCTCATTCTGTAATTATTTCATTTTGTAGTCTTTTAGATTTGATTGTTGGTTTTTTTTCATGAATCAACATATGAATCAGTATTGAAAACAATCCAAAGAATTAGTTAAAACACTATTCTGTTGCTTCTTTATGTTTATTGAGTTTTAGGAGCTTAATCATAATATAGTTCCTTGTTTAATTGTAAGGTCGAATGTACTTTTGGTGTAGGTCAGCTAATGCAATTTCACCAATTCACTGTACAATACTAAACCAAATCAACAAGTTATAAGTTACATAAAACGGAGAATATTACACACAGCTTCTTTCTGCCAAACTAAACATGCACTGGGGATGTTGCACTGTAGAGACTCACCTGGTATAATCTCGTCTGCTTTCCCAAAAGCCTCCACTGGTCTCTCTGGCGTTGGCAGGGGTTGGGGGGGTAGTGGATCAATGGGCTCCTGGTAAACTGGCTTATTGACAGGTGGATTTGGTAGAACAGTGTAGCCCATTCCACCAGGACAGATCTCTTTGAACTTAGCTACATAACAAAAAAATACAAGAGTTTATGATACAATTGAAAATTAGAAGTGCAGAAAAAAACACTCTTTTCAATTGTAAACACATTAACATCTATTATAAAGACTTCTGGTGTGACAGTTTCTCTGAGATCATGGTCTACATGGCTTCTTTAGGTTGGACACACTACAAGGGTTTTGGATATACTACTTCTAACTAGTTCATAACAAACTCCAAAAAACTGCTACTAGACCAAAACCTCACGAGAAATACAACAGTAGCACACTTTCTAGAATTAATCTCTCAATATTTTAACTGCACGTTGTGTTTTGTGGGTCTACCTTAAACCTGCTTTACTTTGCAGCTCTGATCTCAGTAACAATATGAGACAATTCCTCCAAAAATCCTGATAAAGAAACTAAGATGAGGATATTTTATATGGAACTAATAACTTGTTCACGGCAGCAAACAAAACTCCACCTTTTGCTACAAAGTGCCACATTTTTTCCACCTCTCTACCCTTACACGAGCGTATTTCAGAAGTCTTACATGGGATAAGGTAAACACATTAATGAGATACTGACATCTGAAAAGAGAGAAAACTACAAACTAAATTAAGTCACATGGAGAGTCAATAATACAACAATAATCCAGTTTCTGGAAAAGCCAAAAAAACAAACAAACAAACAAACAAAAAAAAGCAACTTGGGTTTCCAAGCCAAGCATTCTCCCTCAAACTTCAGCTGCACCACAACTGATAAACCTAAAATTACTGGGGGGCTTTAGTGTTAAAAACAAGTGTGGCGGATTAGTTTGCATTTCAGTTGTTTATCTAAAAGCATTCACATTGAACATTTGGCAGAGCTGTCTGTTATGTCTTCTGATGTATTCCATTGTTCTACAATCACTGAGACACCATGGGAATGTGAAGTAGATAACAATTGACATAAAATTGACCTATATGCTGATGATGTTCCTGTTTTGGACAGCCATCAGACACAGCTTAATTTGAAGGTACAACGATTCTCCAGAGAGCCGCGACCCTGAAGGACCACTCCTGAGGTCGCAAAATGCAGAGCAGTATTTAACAGAGCCAAAGGGATACTTTGGGATAAGCCAGGAGTTCAGTATGGACTGCTATACCCAGTGAAGCTGAGGGTGACTCTCTGCTTCTATAAACACAGGGACTGTGTTTACAGATGCGAGGAAAGCCCAGGAGTTCGCCAACCTTTATTTGGGCACAGGCAAAGAAGATGCAGAGGATCCCACGACAGACGCTGCAAGTGCTGCAAGTGATTGGATCTTGTTGGTAAAGTAGGCTAGGATCTGGGCAATGTTATAACATTTAGCCAGTCAATGTTAACATATTTTTGTTCATTTTTTGATTAGGCTAAATAATCAGCTCTCTTTAAAGATTAAATATTCTGTTATTGGTTGTTATAAAATGTAAACTCAAGCAAACCTAGACAGTACCCTGTGCCCTACTCTGAAGGAAGCCATTATAAACAAAAATAACTAAACAGGGAAAGAAGAGAAGAAGTAAGTACCTATAGATCATTATCACTCTTGACATATGACCAAAAGATACTGGGTAAAACTCAGCTCTTTATTTGGTTAACTTATCAATCCCAACCAGACAGGCTTCGTACCAAACAGGCATTCTTCCTTTAATCTAAGACGTCTTTCACTCTAAGAGCCAGAAAACAAATGATTTGTCTGTCCTCTCCCTCGACACAGAAAGGGCTTTCGACCAACTGGAATGGTCTTATCTTTTTGCAACCCTGAGAAGTTATGGCGTTGGCAAACAATTTGAAAAATGGCTAAAACTCCTCTACCATGGGCCTTGTGCTAGAATCAAAAGATACAATAAGTAAAATCTGACTATACGCGAATGATATCCTATTTTACAGAACCAAACCGCAATGTTCTATCCGGGCTATCTTAGACACCATCTCTCATTTTGGAATGTTTTTCGGGCTATAGGATTAACTGGTCTAAGACTGAACTAATGCAAATCAAACTGCATGACCCCTTAGTACCGCAAAACTTTCCCTTCAAAATCACAATGACAGATTTCCAGTCACTTTACAAAGCCAACTTCCCCCCTCTTGTGGCAAAATTGCAAAATAGCATTCAGGTTTGGAAGTCTCTTCCTATCTCCCTTGCGGGAGGGGTCAATGCAATAAAAATAGTTTTTCTGCTGCAAATTCCTTATCTATTTCAAAATATTCCAATTTTCTAACCTAAGAAGTTCTTTAAGAAACTTGACTCCATCATTGTTCCATTTCTATGGGACTATAAGGCTCACAAAATTAATAAGGTTCACCCCTATAAATCAAAATTAGATGGGGAAATTTCTTAACTTTATTGCTAGGTCTGTGCACTTCACACTATTATTAAGTGGCTAGATCATACTTTTACTTACCCCACCTGGCTCAAAATGGAAAGAGAGGAATATACCCCTTATCAGATAGGTGCACTGATCTTATCACCGACAAACATAATTCATAATTCAACCCACAATAACATAATTTCCATAAGCACTTGGAAACAGATTATATCCCATTTCGAAATTGAGTTCATATCCACTTTCCTACCAATAGCAGGGAATGCCTGTTTTGTCCCTTCTACTTTAGATTCAGGTTTGACACAGTGGAGAGATCTGAGTATCCAGCAGGTTTGAGACCTGGTTGTAGACGGGAGTTTGCCTGTTTGCCTCCTTCAATCACCTTCAGGTCAAATATGGTCTCCATAGAAACAATTTCTTCAGATATTTGCAGGTTAAGAATTATGTTAAAAAATACGTACCTACTCTAGAGAAAATAGAACCAGCAAAGTTTGATGGATTCTTTAAGATGGGAAGCAGGAATAGACACCTATTATCTTTATAACTCATTATTCAGAATCACACCCTCTGTGCAGGGTATATATAAACACAACATTTTATATATAATATAAAAACACACGAGGAACATAAGCTGGGTACAGAGGTAGATGGTGATCTTTGAGCTCAAGAGAATATATACAAACGCTCCGACAACTTTAAGTACTGTCTTCATTACACACATAATCTTTCCAGATGTATCCCCAAATACCATATTGAAGAGGCCACTCTTCTCCACAGTTTATTCAGTATATTCACTGTCCTAAGTTAACTCCATTTTGGACTAATATATTGCAAATTTTATCAGATATGTTGCATTAATGGAACCTGACCTGCTTCTGGTGGTACTTGAAGTCTCCAATCAGTTTCCCTGCTTAGTAAATGTCAACAACAACAGCTATGTTATGCACTTATCATAGCAAAAATACTTAATATTAATGTTTTGGAAAAAGGCAGAGGTCCCACCTGTCAAATTATGGCTGGAAGAAATTGTAAAACTTTCTCAATTGGAAAGAATACGGTTCTCGCTATTAAACAAACTGATATAGGTCAACAGGATTTGGCATCCCCTTCTCCAATACATTTATAGCTCAAACTGATCAGTTGTACAATATTGATGTGAAGTCCCGGGTAGGGAGGAGGGTGGTGGGATAACTGGACTGTTGTATACATGTCTTTTGTTTTAGTTTTTTTCTGTCCTCTTCTTTTTTCTTTTTGATTGTTTGTTATATCTCTAACTCTAAAGCAAGGACAAATTTGTAATAATGAACATATTTTATGACTGATTCCACAATAAAAAAAAAGGTTTAAACTAAAAACAATCACTTGTACTCAAAGTATCTCAAAAGGCATCCAAGAATGTGTTAGTGCAGAGAGTTCAGGCTTTGACAGAGACAAGGCTTATGCTCGTTCCAAGACTAAATGCCCTTGCGTAATGGAATGCTTGGCTTGGTTTCATCACCCGCAATGGTACAATATTTTTGTGTAACTGTAAGCATGAGGAAGCAGCAACCCCTTCCCCCGTCCCCCTATCCTCAGTGCTCAGTGTGGAAAACAATATGCAGTTCATTCAAGTAGTGAGAGACGTTGGTAACACTGGTAAAGGAAATAAAAGGTCAAAGGGCACAAGGAGCATTGTATGACTTACCATCACATAGATTTATATTGACTGACAAGCTATCTTATTAGCACTATTTAGATCATTTGAAGTAATAAAGAAGATTACTGAACATATGAATAGAGATGAACTTGACAAGAAGTCAGAAGTTCTGACAGAGAACAAGTTTAACTTTAACTGAGTAATGAACTTTACTCACCAACAAACTGACAATCTGACGAAGAGAAAGTAAAACTGTAAACCATGTATTCCACCTAAATCTCCACACACATCATCACCAAACATATTGCTGACAAAACATAAGTTTTAAAGGAGCCATGTGCATACCACGACCAAACCATTTCAAATACATCATTTACAATACACAGGACTCTTAGAGAAGTAACAAACTGCAACTGCCCAAAACTAACAATAAGTGCCTAACTGCCCTGACATTATGAAATCTGTGGAAATAAAATAAAGATAAACAGGAAAGTGGCAAAAGTGGATGGTTGCAACTACTGCAAAAGGCTTTGCTAATGTAATCTTAAAGTAACTCTAAAAGCAACTAATTAGCCAAGCTGTGAAACCCATGCAGACAGAAAGTATTAGAGATAAAAGAATGGGACACAAGTTTTTTGTTTTTTTTTGTACTTTCCTGTCTTTTATTCATGTGCAGAGTCCTGAAAGATCAAGTTGTTTTGTAATAAATAGTGCTGGAAACAGAATGTTTTAATACAATATAGATATGTATTTAAATACATGCAAATGCCTTCATTAAGAGGTCTCTTGCTCTTGGTGCATAAATTTATATTGCCGAAGGCTTTCTACTTCCATGTTTCAAAGTTTATTGTTACATAATACTGCCCCAGTTCAAATTTTGTTACACTAAAAGTTCATCAGGTTTGAAACACATAATATTTCAAGAAGTTGTGAGTTCTCATTATGAGAGAAACCCTACAGTGAAACCCTCTTATTCTGAATATGTTGAGGTCTATGTTGTGCCCTTCCATAATTCTGATCAAATTCACATTCAGTTTAAAATAACTCTTCTCTTCTCTTCTAAATATTTACTGACAGGCTCTGTCATTAGTTATAACAGTATAATCCCCAAAAACAGAACATTTCGCTGATGATGAATCATACCAAAATTCATTCACAAAAGCAGTAATTTCATGTGGCCTTGCTTTTTAAAAAAATGCACCACTGTAATAGACTTTACATTATATTACAGGTTACACAGCACTAGTTATCCAAAATATGTTTATAGCTGGTTTGTTTAGTTTGGGATGTCAATTCATCATGCAATGGTCAGCCTGCCACAGAGTTTTGACTGGCAGAGCTAATAACCAACCAATCTCAAACATACACAGCAACAGATGAGCAACATGTGGCACTGTGGATGTTTAAGGCAGCACTAATTGGCTGTTGTAACTCATTAAAAAGAAAATTGGGTTGTTCATCCAGCAAGAAATGTTGGGCTTCACCTCTGCCTCCAATTATTTTCATATATATAAGGACACCTGTCTCCATAGTCCAGAGTGCTACTACTATTACAGTAATCTTTCATCAAAATACACTCTGGATGGCAGTGGTATGAACATGGTAAGCTTCTAGTGAAAGAGTGCTGCTTAGTATACCTAACCCCACTTTAACAATAGACTCCAATGAGTCTACAGCCATGCTAGCGGCTATGTTGGGCTGTGCTTTGAGCTAAATGCTAATGTCAGCATGCAAACATGCCCACAATGACAAATCTACCATGCGGGTGCTTAGCAGGCATAATGTTGAACATGATAGTTTAGCATGTTAGCATGCTAACATTTGCTAATGAGCACTAAACACAAAGTACAGCTGATGCTGATGGGAATATCATTACTTTTGCAGGTATTTGGCCGTAAACCAAAGTGCTGGACAAATAAAAATTTTGACCTGATGGTGGCGCTAGATGAAAAGATGGGAAGTTTATTACAATTCATCCTGAGGATAGATGTGTGAACTACATTTAATTGCAATCTATCAAACAGATGTTGAAATATTTCACTCAAAACCACAAACCACCTCATTGTGGCTCTAGAAGAAAATAAGGGGATCACCAAAGTCATTAGAGTTCATTCTTTGGGAACCATGAATGCCTGAACAAAACCTTGTGCCAACAAAGATGTTAATTTTTTCAACATCTCACTAATGTGAATTTGATTAGGAAAAAGTCAGGAGATCAGATTTAATGCCAATCTATCCAATAGATGCAATAGTTATTGAGATATAGGTATTGAGATATTTCAGTCTGGACAAAAGTGGTGGACTGACCAACAAAACAACAGATTGACATTGCCATCTCTAGAGTCATGGTGCTAGCATGCATAACACTTTAGAAATATGGTACTCAGTTTCCCTATGCCTGTGGCTTGTTAACACTGGCCCACTGGGCAGAACTCAGTGCCTCTGAGATGCATTGAGGTATTAACATCTACTGATTTGCAAGGTCAAATTAAACTGCAGGATTGTTGTATGGTGTTTGGCATGATGTTTTCTCCAAAATGATGAGAAAAAAAAGTTTGGGGTCTTTAGTTCTCTTTGAGAAAGGATAAAAGTCTGATGTGGCTGGGGACCTTACCTGTTCCAGGAGGGGGACATTTGTCGCAACGAGGGCCCCAGGCTTTGCCCACACTGCAGCAGCAGAGCTGTTTGCTCAGCTGGGCAGACACTGGGTGCAAACACTGTCTCCCTGAGCTGACCAAACGGAAGCAAGCCCCCTTCTCCTCTTGGATGGCAGGCGTGTTGGCTGAAGAGGAGCGCAGGAGGAGGACAGAGAGGAGGAGGGGGGAGGCGTAGGAAGTGGTGCACCAGAGTGTAGGAGACATACATGGGGGAAAGAGAGGACAGAGAGTGAAGAAATAAAGAGGTCCCCTTCACCAAAGCAACCTTCCCTTCTCACCTGCACAAACTTCTGCCACAAACACAGTCTAAACATATTTCTAAAACAACACCAGAGTGCATTAATAAAAATCTATATTTAACAGTGAGAAGTCAGGTAACCACATTTTGTGGTGACATGGACAACAATACTGAAACAGTTAAAGCTAAACACAGAAACACATTTAAACAACAAAGCGCAGACTACATGTTTTTAGAAAGGCATCTATGTTTCCATCTATGTTTCCATGCCAATGCTTCATGCACTATCAAAGTCAAGCGCTGGCATGCAGGAGAGTTTGCCTTAGCTTGTGTTTTCCAAGTCTTACTGTGTAATCAAACATCTTCACAAACAAATGCTAACTGGAAATAATTCTAAGTGGAACAGAGACAAAATAATGACCTCCAAGGGGACCCAAGAATGCTCAGTTCAAGTTTTCCTTTTTGCCAGAAATGTTACCTGGAGTAAATCATTTCAATTACTGGTTAAATACTTGACCTATTTCCCCAACAAATAATCAGATTTCAAAACACCAGGACTGACTGTTGTAAAAAGCCGACTGAAACTTTAAGGCTTCAGCTAATTCAGCTAAAATTCAGTCAAGTGGGAAGTTTAAGTGCTGTATTGATGCTGTCAAAACAGACAGAAAGGATTCTCAAGTCCCTTCATTATATATGTTAAGTGAATGGGTACACAATCAAACCATTGGCCAGTACACTTTAACTTGAGCCGTGAAGGAATAGTTATACTAATTAACTTTCTGTTTGAGGGTGAGATGAGAATATTGACTCTCTCCAGCTCCATTCACTCTCTTCCAGCACACAACTCTTCCTATACCACATATTGTTTTTTTACATTTCTGTTCCTGTACTGATTGAACACACAACATCCAATGTGTCAATTAGTGACCTTTAGAGGTGTTGACAGGCTTATTTTTCATTTTGGACAGAGACAGGCTAGTGGTTTCCGCCTTCTTCAGGTCTTTATGCTAAGCTAGGCTACCATTCCCTGACTCCAACTCCATACTAAATGCACATACATGAATGTGGTATCAATTTTCACATCTGACTCTTGGAAAGAAGGCAAATAGTTATTTATCCCAAAATGTTGAGCTACTCCTTTAATGCTTCCTGACTCCTCATAATCGGTGTCTAGAGTCCATTATGACTTAGAAAGGCATATATCTACATAATTTATATGATTTCTACATAACGTCCCACTCTTCACAATGTATGTTAGATCAAAAAAAAAAAGTCCAAGGAACTTGACATAGACCTCCAGAATGGAATTGTGTCAAGGCATAGTCCCAGCAAAGGGTATAAAAAATGCTTTCACATTTAAAGTTCCCAGGAGCAAAGTAAACTCCATTATTGTGAAACTGAAGAAGTCTGAAACCACCAAGACTCTTCCTACAGTAAGCCATCTGGCCAAAATGAGTAAATAGGCAAGGAGAGGCTCGGTCAGGCAGGTAACCAAGAACTCAATGGCCACTCACTGCAGGGTTCGTCTGCAGAAATGATACAACCTGCCAGAAGGAAAACTATCCCTGCAGCACTCTGCCAGTCTGGCCTTTATGGCAGAGTGAGTAGATGGAGCCACTCCTGAGTAAAAGGAAGATGACAGCCAACCTGGAGTTTGCCAAACTGCACTTAAAGGACTGTGAGAGCATGAGGAAAATGTTTCTGTGGTTTGATGAGACAAGAATTAAGCTCTTAATGCTGGTGCTTGGTCTTAATGCTGTGCCAAAAAACAGCATGGTGGTTGCAGAATCATGCAGTGACTATGCTTTTCATCATGAAGGAGTCATTGTCTGATCAGGATTTAGGGAAAAAACATGAATACAGAGAATTCCTCGAAAAAAAACCCTGCTCCAGAGCATTCAAAATGTCAGACTTGGTGTGTCTTCATATGCTTCAAGCAGGATTTAAACTTTTCTCTTATGCTCTCTTTTTTTAAATTCTACAAATGACTTCCGTCACTTGTACAATGCAGTTCAATTCCTGGACTGGCAGGATAAATCTGGGTGGGACAAGTGAAAAAGCAGTGCTTGTCCCAACCTCATTACCACCAGTGAGGTGTGCTTGAAAAAGACCCTTCACCCAAGCTGCTCCAGTGGAGCTGCTCAGTGGGCAGCAGGTCAGACTGTGGTTGTACTGGGCAGCCAAGTAAAATGTGTTTACCTTGTTTACATGTTGGCTGTGTGTTGGCAAGTTTTTAGATCCTTGTCTAATAACTCACTGTGGCTTTTTCTTCTTGTTCTACTTCCTCTTCAATATTTAAATGAATTTACTATAACTGCTACACAACAAAGTCTCCTGATGGTTTATCAGTACAAAGTTTGGAATGTGAGCCAGTTTGCGTATGACTAATATATACTGTATGAAAGAATGAAAAGGAACGCAAGGGTTAAACTAAACTCCAAACCACAGAGATTCTGTTACAAGCCTCGAGGGTGCTGAGAGTTCAGCACAGCGAGACTTTTATAAATGTTGCCAGTACAGCCACACATGTGTTCAGCCAAACAGTTTGGTGGTTTGAAGGAGTGGATGGTCACAGGTTGGGGCTGGTCCGCCCTGCCATCAAGCAGGGCCACAATAGCATGGGTCAGCGCAGTTATTCCCAGCTGTGAGGCCATGTTCACAACTTGGTGCAGCAAAGTAGGCTATACTGGGGCAGAAGAAACAGCCTTAGACTTTTGCCACCATGACCTGGACCCAAACAAATGGGAGAAAATAGATTGATGAAAAAAATGAAATTGGATGGATGACGCATGAAGCACAGATAAGTCCATCATGCTTAGTAAAAGGCAAAAGGAATCCGATTTGTTTTGTGTTAACTTCATTGGTCCTGCTCTTCAGCTACATTTGGTCACAGTGAATATAAAGAAGATACAAGTAAATCACTGGTCTTTTCAGTTACAGGTGAGCTATGTGCTTGGAGCGCGTGTGTTTGCACAGCTGTTGGAAGTCAGCAGTAACAATAATGAATTTTTCAAGTCTCCTCTGCTGAGCCCCTTGAATTAAGCCCTGATGCTGATGAATGGACACTTGGCTTTCATTAGCTACAAGATAAAAAAGAACCAGGACACAACCCCAGTCCCCAACCCCTTCACACTTTCTCCATCTTCTTCTCTCTCTCTCTCTCTCTCTCTCTCTCTCTCACTCACACACACACAAACACATGTGCACACAGAAACTTGCAGCACTGCAGAACCAGGGAACACGTGCCCACAGCATGTCAAGACGAAGGGTCAACATCATGTTCAACGCTGATCACTTTAGCAATTGTGACATCTGTCCTGCTCCTTTTATATGACAGACATGAGATATGTTGAGTTTAGTTATACATTCTGCCTTGGAGTGCATGCTTGAGGGATAATCTGATTATACAATAAACATCATGCTTTCATACATGCACTGTATTCATATGCATATCATCAAACACACACTTGCATCATTCCTAGCAGCCCTTGCTATGCTTGTACTTTGGCGCAGGTGGCAGGGGAAATAATGAGACTTATATTTCCCATGTCTTCTGTCATGAAGTGATGGGAAAATATCAAACTCATATAGGAAAGCTTTTGAATGAGCAAATCTGCACGTCAGAAACCAGCATGCAAATGTAATGCATTAATTTCTGTCAGTATAGGATTTCTGCTCAGTCTGGCACTGCACCGGTGGATGTTCTGGGTTTGGATGATAATGAATAAGAAAGTGATGAGAGAAAGAAATGTTAGATTGCAGGACTTACATATGCATGTGGTGAGCGAGGGGTCGGGGACATAGCCAGGTTTACACATGCACCTGAAGCTGCCCACGGTGTTCAGACAGTTCCCATTAGGACACACGCCCTGTAGCTGGCACTCATCCAAATCTGTGAATCAGTGAATTAAGGAAAAGCATGATCAATTCAGGGATTTCTCAAAGGATTTTGCTTAACATTGCGAGATGGGACACAGACATTTTCACTACTTTTTCAAAGAACATGTATCAGCACTTGTATCCTAGGATTCATATGGATTCCCAGATCCATATGAAAGTTAAACATTTCTAATCATTTCCTATTGTCAGTCAACAAAATTTGAGGATTGTGCACCTTAGCAGATGTGTGTGCTGCTTTACAGTTTCATTCCAGTTAAAAAAAAACAAACCAAAGCCTAATTTATTGAAAGTTACATTTGATATCACACTTTAAGCCTGCTGAATTTAATAATTTTGTTTCGGACATTTAAGTACATTTAAGCACATTTTCTGTGTAAACTGTGGTGGTGTAAACATACAATTGTCAGGAGCCTTAGGGCAGTTTGGGACCCAAGCTGGAACATGATATCAAATGTTGTTGATTTTCTATGGTCTGTGTGTTTCTGCTCACATCTGAACATTTCAGTTCAGTTTCATTTCAACTTTATTATGATCCTAGAGGGCAACTGTTTTGCAGGCCAAGAGCAACACAGCAATAGACAGCACAAAGAACAATACAAAGTTAAAAAAAAGACATAATCAAACACACATTGCAATGGGTTGTAGTCTGGGGTAAAGTAAAGTGCATTACAGTAAAGCATTACTAGAGCAAAGTGCGAGTACCTATCTAACAAGGTAATAGCTGTTGGAACAAATGAGTGCTTGTGTCTGTTTGTTTTAATCCTTTGTATCTTGAAATGAGTACCTGAGGGGAGAGTCTGGAACACTGAGTGCAGTGGGTGGTCAATATCAAGAAGGATGACATGGGCTCTCTGCGGGGCTTGTCTCTTGAATAATTTTGTCAAACCAGCCTGACTCCTATAACCTCCCACAGTGCTTCACGATCTGGCTAAGAGCGTTTTTACTTTTCACACTTAGAACCAACAAAACATAGAAAAACACAATACTGACTGAATAAAAGGTTTTTAAAACATGGTCATTAGTGTCTTGTCAACACTGAAGGACCTCAGTTTCCTCAAGCAAAACAAGTGTTGTTGAACGTTCTCACATAAGACATCAGTATTTGTGTCAAAGCACAATTTGCTGTCAATGACAGTTCCTAGATACTTATACGTCTCAACCATTGACTGTATATAAAGATGGACATCATGACAGCTCCCCAAAAGTGAAGCCAAAACATCTTCATTGCCCACTGGTGTCTGGCTGCAATATAGGTCATAAACCCCGTCCCCTCCATGTTAGCAGATGGAACATGAGCCAAACTAAAAAGTCCACATCAAATACATTTTTCCCAAAGATGGATTTCATATTAGGTCGTTCTTATCATGCTGATGTTTATCAAACTGCCCATTTTTCTGATACGTTTGTTTTTAATTAGTTATTTGACAATATAAGAAGGGGTGTGACTTCATGATTAACAGCCGCTCTCAAACCTCTGTCAGGCTGTCATCCCGCCACACAATTCTATTGCGCAGACTCTGGCTCCAAATGACATCACACAAGCAAGATGGCAGCTCCCGGAAAGGAGATATTTTGGTTTCACTTTTGCACAATGGTAGGAAGTCTCAACTCTCTACACCACCTGGCCCTTGACAGTGGTATGTAATGTAAATCCAGGAGATTAGGGATTTTGACACAAACTCTTCTTTCACTAGTACCTCAAAGCATTTCATTACTTGGGATGTAAGGTCAACTGGCCTAAAATCATTAAGGACCTTGGGGTGTTTGACTTTTGCTATTGAGCAGGACTTCAGATGGAGAGACTGCTTGTTTCCTGTGGCTATTGACCAGGAACTGACATCTGCTGCAACACAACCTCCTGACAACTTTCAGTATTTCATTTCCCAATGGAAAGTTTAAAGATCTACAGTTGACATGATTAAGACTGAAGACTGTGTGATACTGTGTGAACAAGCATGTAGTTGACCTTGAGTTTAGATTGTTTTGTCAATGACACAAACAACATTTTAACAACAGAGAGCAAAGATCCAACAGAACACGTGATGTTTTACCATTCAACTGGAATAATAGTGCTTTTTGTTGTTTGCTTTTCAGTCTTAAAAACAAAGAAATTCCAGAAATCTCGGCACTGGTTTTGATCAATACACCTATAAACCCTGACAGATACATCATGGTCATTACGGGTTACTGAATGGTAAAAAAAAAATATTACTTTTTGCCAATTTAAGGGTTAACTCTGAACATACTTGGACCATTTATCAATATTAGTCCAAGAAATAAGGCAAGAGCTTACAAAGCATGTTAAGTTAGAGAAGGAAGCTAACAGAAAAACTGCCCTTAGTGGTTTGCAGTATCAGCAAAGACAAGCAGCAGAATTTCTGCTTACCATTCAACATCAGCATAAAACGTGGGTTTTGGGTACATCCACGTCATGTATGTGCATTCTAACAATTAAATCAACATATAGAAGATGTAGCCATGACTTTAAAGAATAAGTAGCAATACTGTCAACAAATCTCATGAAAAGACAGAAATCAACAATGAATTGATCTGCTAACACATAATGTGTGTCTATCAAAGCCTGATATATCTTATTCCTGTGTGCCATAGAGCTCATGTTCCTTCATTAACATGAACACACACAATGTCGTTTATTTTGATTCATACACGTCCTACTGCCAGCAATACTCACTAGAGCACCAAATACCCTATTACCTCCTGACTAACGGCTAAAAACCACAGCAGCCAGCTGTTTTAGGAAATTGCTGAACCTTTTCTTAAAATGAAACAATATAGAAAGATTTATGTCTTAAGTAGTAAGTTGGAAGTCAGAAAGTATTGAGAGAAAGACTAAAGCATTGATGGTTTTGGCCTTTTCATGGGATTTATTGACAATAGGAAAAAAAGAGAATAATGCCAGCCTCATCCTTTAAAGCTGCAATAATATATATTTTTATATTACCAATGTAACAAATGACTATGTGTAATGTGAAAAGGGGTCGCTCATTGTGATGAACCCACAGTTCACCATCAGTTCACCATAAGTTTAGAACATTAGCATGCTAACATTTAATGAAAGTGCAGCTGAGGCTGATGGGAGTGCTAACAATTTTGCAGTTATTTGTCATACAGAAATTTGAACCTGATAATGGTGCTGGATGAAAAGTTATGGGACCACTAAAGATATTACAATTCATCCTGAGGGGAACATGAATGTCTGTACCAAATGTCATTGTAATCCATCCAATAGTTAAGACATCTCACTCTAAACCACATACAAACTTCATTGTGGCTCTAGAGGAAAAGTCTGGAGATCACCAAAGTCATTGAGATTTATCATCTCTGCACCATAAATATATGCCCCAACTTACACAGCAATTCATCCAGTAGTTGGTGAAATAAATCAGTCTGGACCAAAGTGGTGGCCCAACTGACAGAACAACAATGTCATCCCTACAGTAACGCCTCTAGTATGTCAAATGTTGCAGAAATATTTTTTTGTCCTATCCCAGCTCACTTTTGATGTTTTGAAACTCAACTATGAAATGTGTTGAGTTTTAGAAAGTCAAATTCCTTCAGTGAGAACAGACTTGGCCCATATCACAGACTGTGACTCATGTCTGTATCCCACCATGACATCCAGTTTATAGGTGAAAGGGAGCACAAGCTTTTCAACCAGTATGTTTTAATAGGCTGTTGACAGCCTACTTGGTTGGTCTTTTATTAGTTAGGTTGTCCACATTATCCTGTTACTAAAATCCAAGTCACTTTTATTACCATACAAGCTTTTGTAAGTTTACAGCATAGGACAGGAAAAACTGGGTACACAAGATGAGAGCATGGGATGTGCGTCAGAAGTACGTCACATCATCTGCACTGTGAACAGCCAGTTATCACTCATTCTTCATCAACCATTTTTCACAAAACAACACATATTACATGCACTGGGCATGATCTCCAGGTAGGTCAACCCTTGCTTGGACAGTTTGGAGTATAAAGGTCACTTAAGTAGGGTACCTGAAAGAGAAGTACTTTTATATGTTAACTTATAATTTTTCAATTGATGTCTGAGGGATGGGCCATATTAGAATCCCATATATCATTAGACATATTGTTATTTTCCTGTCAGTTTATTCTTTAACACTACGTTTATAAAAATGTGTTATTTTATGTAGAAATTTTAGGCAAGAGTATGTCTACCCCAAACCTATCCCCATCCTGAAATAAAAAAATTCCAATCAAACCTCACTTGTATCATAAAAAGTCATCACATACTTCACATAAAAGTGAAGTTTCAGAGTGTCAGACATAATAAGACTGTGAATGGCTCATTTCAAACCAGACTGTTGACTTTAACTGACCTTGACTAACAGTGTTTTGAAAATGCTTTGAACTTATGATTGTACAAAAAACTACAAAATAAAAACTAAACTTAAACTCATTCATTACAAAAATAAAAAGTTCTAAATGTGCTTTAAAAAAAACATAAACACCGAATTCCAAACCAAACAGAATGCAGATCCAACTGGACATACTGTCGTTCCAAGACTAAAAGAAAGGAGGGGGCTGTAAGAAAAACGATAATAATAATAAATAAGAAGAAAAGGATGTGGTGAATTATAGTGAGTCCCAGCACCTCCTGAGGGATAGCCAAGTCTAGGGCTCCACACACACACACACACACACACACACACACACGTCTGGCAGCAGTCCGTATCGGCAGCAGACCCTCTCTCCCCTGTCAGAGCCCTTCTGCTTCCAGCCACAGAGCTGGCGAACACCATGGATAACATGGCACCAAGCCACCATTGCTGGTGGTAAAGGTGAGTCCAGCGCCCTCTATTGGTACTGTAAGGAACCACAAATCATTGCGGCCGGTGACTTCTGTTTCCCACTTGTACACAACATAAAAATACTGAGCTTCAAAGTTCATTCATGACCTTGGAAACAACAGTTAACAAAACACTCTCCCCTCAAGGTCCATTTAGTAGCTGATCTGGAGCTTTTAGTCACATGATCTTCATGAGTAGATGGACTATGCCCAGCTGAGTTTTGCAGTAAGAAGCTTATTCCATGGCCTTCTGCCATTAAGCAATTGAGAGCACACTTCTTTTAAGTGAAGCTTCAGTCCTGGTGTTTTGTTCCAAAGCTTCTTCACTGCTTACACTAGAGTGAGTTCATATAAAGAACATGTCTGCTTATTAGACTGTTACTACCCAAGAAATGTCCCACAGATTGGCCCACCTGTTTGATGGACATGACATGTGTTCAAATTAAGCCTCAGATTAGCACTAACCCTGCATAACAGCAACCTAATTTAAATTGCATACATGTCTGTCATATCCCTGTTGCTTACTTTCAACTTGTAACCACTGCTCCAAGCCAGATGAAGAATGCCGGCATGTTCTCCTTGACATATTCAAATAGTTTACACGGGCTAAAGCACCTGCAATTTTGGGCACAGATAATTTAGGCCCCATTTATACTTGTCATTTCAAGTGTCTCATATCTAGATAAAATCCAGATGTAATTTAATGAATATGCTTCTCTCACAAATCTGACTTGGGGTAAGCCCCATTCCAGCCCAGAGGGTGGTGGTAATGCACCAGAAGCTGTATTGTAACTGCCAATTTCTCAATCAGATTATCCTGCATCTGTTATACTTCTTGGCTTTTTAAAAAACTTTTTCAGGAAGCTATCAGATCCACCGAAGATGCATGAAGTGGCTAAGTGTAAATGGGGCATTATAGTCTCTGTTAGTTGTGTTATGAGTTCATCAGCTGACTGACTGAACTCAGACTATTACCTTTGTTCTACAATCAGACATCAGTACTGTTACATGTGTGTATGGTACATACATGCAGAAAGACTCTACATTATTGGCCAAAATGCAGCATGTTTGAGTACCAAAAAAGCACATCTTACCTTGGCAATGAGAGCTGTTGATTCTCTTATAACCCGGGGGACAATCTGTCAGAGGTATAGCTGATGTGAGGAGAATGTAGAGAATAAAAGAAAGAAGATGGGGAAAACATGAGTCATTTTATTCAGGCATTTTAATAATAATCATTTAAATAATCATAAACAAATATATTACAAACATGTTTCTTGGGTTTCAGTTCGACTTGATTTCCTGTGTTACCCTATTATTCACAGGTAATCATCAGTGACATTTCTCTTGCAGAGTAGCAGGTTTCATCGTGAGATAGTCATACTGTCTCTTGAACTTTTCTGAAATGTTAGGATCTGTTGGTATTTTTGTCACGCTACTGATCCACAAAGCAGCTCAAAATTCAGTAAAACCCCTGTTAGTTGTGATAAAAGCAGCTTTTCAACTATATGCAAGCACCAGCCTCTCAGATCAGTTTCAAACAAAAGTTTACTTTCCATCTTTTTCAATGATACATTTACATAAAGTATCAATTCTGTTCCACATGTACTGTAATGTCTTCTCAGATGTCCTGTGTCTCAAATTGCCCCATCAATGTTTGAAATAATTAAAATCTTTGAAATAATTAACTCTTTGTTCCCTAATTTTTCAAAGATGTCTCCTTAACTATTTAAAAAATCTTAAAAGCTAAATATATATATATATATATATATATATATATATATATATATATATATATATATGTATATATACACATACATACATATACATATATATATATATATATATATATATATTCTGAGTGTTCAATATTTTCACATGGGAGGCTGATATAAGCCTGGTCAGATTCAATACCTTTTTATTTCAAACACATTTCATACTTGGGTTCGTATTTGTTAGGTGCCTGTTTTTTTTAATGTTTGCATTGTTTAATCTCTTATTCAGAACTTATAACTATAATTTTATCATGTTTTGTGTATGTGTGTGATTGGCAAGTACATTGCGATCTTTTAATCATGCATTATTTTTCCTCAGTGTCAGCGTTAGCAGCCAAATTATTTGTGCTAAACGAATCAGGTACATTTTGTTATGGAAGAGGGCAGAAAATTAAGAAAAAGACATACTTTTGTTAAATAAATAAATTAATAAATAAAATCTCATTATAATTTTTCTTTTTTTTGAGATTCAAAATGAAGCAAGTGCATTTTAGCTGCATCCAAATCAGCAGCATGAGCAGTAATTGTATCTCACACAACTCAAAAGCACCTCCAGTCATACTCGTATTTATATACCTTATTCAACACAATATTTTAAGAAAATTAAACTGAAACAAGTGCATACTGGAAAAAGGCTGAAATTAAAAATCTGATGGTAAAAAGAATTATTGCATTAATATTAACGTCAACTCATGCCCTCCAATCAATAAGTGTCTTGAATAAAACTGAAAAGAGAATAAATTAACTAATAAAGAAGCAGATGAATAGATGACAGACAAAGAGAGATAGTGATGAATAAAAAAGAATTAATGCAATGCAGTGAAAAGACTCCGGGAGCAGGAGGCTACAGTGTTGAAAGCTGTTCAGACAGCCAGTAGCTCACAATAAACCCTCAGACTGAAGTCAAACTCTTGTAAATCTCTGCTGCAGGTTGGAGACTAGGCCCTGCTGTAATGGTGGACAAAGGAACCAGTGGGGAGTTGGTACCCAAATACCTGAAAGCAGATTGATATTTTGCTCAATGGGAAACAACAAGGCAATGTTTGTTTGACCGATAAAGCCAATGTATTTACCAGCTACCAGTGTCTCCATGGCACAATGGACTGTTTCACACTTCACTGTAAAATGAAAAAAAAAAAAACTGAACTTATGCCCCTGCCATTCCTGAGGAGGAACAGAGGGAAAGACAAACCTCTGCCTTTGTATCAACTCCCACTGAAATGTGTGAATAATAAGGCTGACCAGTCTCCTTCCCTATGCAAGTATAACTAGTCTGTTGCGGCCGTAATTTGCATATGAGACATTTCACTGATTTTACACCTCAATCATTCAATTACTCTTCATGGCGAGTACTACACACCATGTGAAAACAGCTGTGCAATGTCTTCTTTGGCTCTGATAACCCTCTGAATGACATCACTGTGACATCATCAGGGTCATTTCAGCTTGGGCATGAACACTATAAATTTATCACAGAAAGCCTGCATTATGAACTGGCGGTGTAAAGTTTGAGAGACAAACGTCACACTGCCATTTTAGTCTTTAAGAGTGACCATCACCTTTCTTTGTATGCAGACGAAATGCTACTTAATATTAACAACATCTTGTCTAATCTCTCTCTTTTACTGAATTAGTGCTATCTTAAATTTGATTGGAATAAGAATCAAAGAATCCGCAGTGTAGAATCAAATATTCTACATGCATTCCAGCATGCAGGACATGCAGGTGGTCAAAAGCTACTTAATTTCAAAAGTTATTGATTGTAATATCCTGCCTCTTTCATAGTTATACTGGTTCAGTGGTTGTAGGGGAGAGTGGGTTGGGAAGTGGGGGGGGTTTAAAACGTTCTTCCCATGTGAAGTCTTTTGTGATGGCATTATGAAGAAGGGAGAGAAACATGTTATTAAATTGTATTATAGGAAATGAGGTACCTAGTGTGTTTGAAGCTTGATCCATACTTGGGAGTAAAAGTCAGGATGTCTCAACCTCTGCTGCATCAATTTGGACCATTTTTGTTTTATCTGTCTCTTGTGAGTTTCCCAACCCATGGAATAGCTACAATAAAGAACTGGATTGCCCAATATAGTAATCTCCTGAATGGTTTCATGATATTATAAGTTCATGCTATGGCCTGCAATACCAAAAATCTTCAACTGCTGTTTCTATGGAGAAAGTGAGAGGTGCAAATCAGAGCTGTAGCAAATTCCAAAAGCGTTGTCATTGCAAAAAACACTGCACTGTAGTTCTTACTCTAGAGCATATCTTTTCAGGCTCTAGATCTAATAGCTTTGGCTTCAAAGAGAAGTTCCATAGTTCTATAAAGGGAGTAGGGTTGAATAGCCAGCTACTACATAAAAAGCACAGCCTCATTCAGGCTGGCAACCCCCTCCCTGACCCACACACCCCCTTACACTCACACAAACACACGCTCCGGCTTGGTAACAACCTCTCTAAAAAGAGCTGGGAAGCAGAGGCCGGCACTGCATGCCACCAAGGCATTTAGTGCTTTTCCTCTCTGGAAATAACTCCCTGGGTGAAAGTCACCTGTCTTTTAATACCCATAGAAGTACAAGGGTCATATAAAGTTTCCTAATTGCTCTGGCTCAGCATCTTTATTTTGCCCGTTGCTAGTTGAAGCAAAAGACAGAGAGAGATACTCGTTGAGCTGTGTTAAGACACATTAGAAGGTGTAGGTTTCAAACCAGCTGGACATTCGTCAGTCTGTCATTTTAAGTACCCTGGATCCTACATTTCCCATAATGCAAATCATTAGACCCTCCCTGCATGGTAAACTGCCATGTCTTTAAAACTTCACACCCTCAGTTTGTAACACAGACTTTATATTAGAAAATTTGTAGTCTCCAAACTTAAGTTGAGATAACCCTCATGGCATCACTGTGACATTATCTGGGTCATTTTCTCAGACTTCAGCTATAGAAAACATTAGCTGTTTACTATTAAACTGATCTTAAAGGACTAGTGTGTAGGATTTAGTGGCATCTAGCTGTGAGGTTGCAGATTGCAACCAACTGAACACCTGTCTTCCTGCCCTTCCAAGTGTGTAGAACCTAAAGTGGAAGCAAAAACTCACGTAAAATGCAAAAGGCCATCTTTAGAGCCAGTGTTTTGTTTGTCCATTCTGGGCTACTGTAGAAACATGGCAGTGCAACGTGGCAGGCTCTGTGGATGGGGACCAGCTCCCTATGTAGATATAAAGGGCTCATTCTGAGGTAACAACAATAAAACAATTCTTATTTTTAGGTGATTATAAACTAATTAAAACATACTTATGAATATTATATTCCATTTCTGCCAAGTTTGTTCCGCTAGATGCCACTAAATTCTACACACTGCCTCTGCAATATATAGAATTGGTGGATTGGCTGATTAAAAGTATGACGTCGGCATTTACGGTCTATAGTAGCAGTGTTAACATTTAAGTGTGAGTAAGTGCTACATGAACTCATACTGGGCCACATATCCAGAGGTAATTGGATTTAATTGAAAGCACCAGCTTGGGTTAGATTGTTATCACAATCTACGTATCACAGGATGTAGACTGAATCATTTGGTAATCTTTATAGATGTTTCTGTGTTTGTATAATAACACCTTTTCACTACGATGACAATCAGCAACTGTTTCTAAAAATATATACCTAGCACATACATACTGTATACATTAGCACCAAAAAGGAAATAAAATACACTGCTTAATTTAACTCTGATTGATACAGTAAACAGGGATTTAGGAGAGGCCTTTAACATTATTTGTTTTCAAGAAGTTATATAATAATCTGAAAATGTGCACATTTAGGCTGATGCTGAACCTCAATGAAATCTATAAAGTCCTTACTTGACAAAACTACAGATGTACACTGGGGTGTAATAATTAGGACAACACACACAGGAGTGTGAAAAGGTTGCTCCTCTGACTTTTCACTAGGCCCTGATTCCCAACATTACTAGTGTTTTTGTTTCAAGTCACTCATTTCAGTCCAATGTTTCTGTTAATTTATCAGCCATGTTGCACAAATAATGGAATACAGTTTTCAGTTGAGTATTTTGTGTTTCACAAATATATTTTGTTTAAGGGTTTCAGTCCTGCTGTGATTATTTTTTAATCTTGTGATGGTAGGGCAGATCGTCTGCTTAAAAAAGATAGTGACAACAGGTGCGCATCATTAGCTGCACTAAGCAGTGAGTGACTGGGCACTGTCAAGTTAATGTAAGAAGGATAAAACTGTTCTGTAGTAAATTACATTCTGTATAATTATGTTTACACATACACACACATAGCTCTGTGTGTGTGTGACCTGAGTAGATGGTATGTTCCAGTTAGGTGAGGCTGAGAAGGTAAAAGGCCAGTCACTGGTCAACTGAATGGAGTAGGGAATAGCTTTGGCTTGAGTTATTTGTTGAGTTTGCCAGGGTTCATTTTACCTGTTTAATTAATATTTTTGTTAAACATCCCCTTTTTTGCACATACTCCTGCCTGTTGACCCGCTTCATTAACATCCCTTTAAAAGTTTTCAGTGTCAAACAACATCCTCTGCCCTTTTTATGGGGTGGTGTCGCTGAAAGGGGTATGCAGATGTTTCTGAGAGAATTTAATCAATCAGATGTCCTAAAAACAAAAAGCCTGAACAAAGTCTGAGAAAAACAGCTGTACTTACATGGTTTCTTTGGACACTTCTGGCATTTGTGGAAACCCCAGGATGTCCCAATGGTCCCACAGCACTGCTCCTGCTTTGTGAGACCTGGCAGAGCCTTCCCACACTGACACATACAGATGGACAATAACACAGTGTAGGACAGAAAGAAAGAAGAGGGTGAAATATTATTTTTATCTTAATTAAATAATATGTTGTATCCTTTCTGCTTCCTCTGTATGTCTGATCTCCACATACACACACATACATAGCTAATCCACCCTCAGTCAGATCAACACATGCATATCTCTCTCTTCCTTTCCACGCTCCACCTACTGACAGACACGTATCTTTATAGCAACAACTGCAGTGCAAAATGTGACCAGGTGATGGAGCGAATTGTGATTTATTACTTTCACTTAAATTTAGAATTGTGGATCT
This sequence comes from Thunnus maccoyii, assembly GCF_910596095.1. Taxonomy (NCBI): domain Eukaryota; kingdom Metazoa; phylum Chordata; class Actinopteri; order Scombriformes; family Scombridae; genus Thunnus; species Thunnus maccoyii. The sequence continues at coordinate 28,596,798 of NC_056546.1, forward strand.
TTTACAGTCAGGCAGTAAATCTGTTGTTCATTTTGCATTCCTCATCTACAGGACTTGATATTAATTCCAGTCACCCAGCTTGAAGTTGTATTGTTTTGGAGGTGGCACCATAAATGTGTCAATTTTACAAGCCTATTCTAGTGATTCTACTTCCAGCTTTTGCGCTAATCTAGGCTAAACTGGTCTTGTCCAGGGATGAGATTGATAGCAATGTTTTCATATGACTGGGTGGGTGACAGCAAACAAGCACACTTCTGCAGTTGACACCACAGCCTCTAACGGCCTTCATACTGGAGGACAGAAATCACACCATTTTATGGCTAGCATGTAAACAGATGGCAAGTTTCAGGTGAGATCTTATTAAAGTAAATTTCCACTATGCCAGACATGCAAAAAAAGAACAAATAGAAGAGTTAACACACCCAGAATTAAATGTTATCATAATAATAATAATACATTCAGATGTTGCTAATGTTGAGCTAAGGTTTCATGTGGATGCATGCTGCTACTTTTATCCAGGTAAACACCTGAGCAGGGACAGTATTGGCATCACATACTCTACATGTATTTCCCTTATTTTACTGCTGTGTGTGAGATGAGTGGTCAGAGGGTGGACACCTGCCCAATTTAATAATGGATTCACAGCTTTAAAATTCAAACCAATTTTGAAATCAAGTTGCATCACACACATAAGGAGAAACTTCACAGATGTTCTTCTCTCTACTACAAGGTTTGAAAATAATGGCGCAATACACACTACAGGATATTATTAAGATTATTGTGCCAGAGGGAGCAATGTACCACCTCATCTCATGTGATCTCATGGGAAGCAGATGTAAACAAAATGGAGACTGACATGGTGCAACAACTTGCTTTAGTAAAGCTTCACAGTGAGAAAAAACAAAAGCGGAAGGCTAAACAGATCTGGATGAAAAATTGGGTGGGAAGATACGGTCAACATGGGTTGTCTGTTCTTCTGCGAGAACAGGACGTGAGATTTTAACTCAGTTTTAATATCTGTCAACAGTAGTATGCTAGCTAACATCAGCCTCAAGGGCTAGAATGTTTACCGTTGCTTGACAACACCGTCTGCTGCTGAGCCTTGTCTTTTTCATTGGCTATTGTGGTCTCACTCGGAAAGTAGTGACATAATCATCCAGATTTTGAATCCTAAATATCGAACATGTTTGATATTATTGGGGCGGCCCCGATGAGTCTGCAAGCAGTTCTGGAGGTTTAAGATTGGATCTGTACACCCCTCACATTACCAGAACATCTGTACTGACCAAGGCCCCAGACCAGATTTCGCCTCCAATTGTCAGGGGAGGTGAATCAGAGATAAATTGGCCCAAAACTCCTGTAGTCTGAGCCCAGCTTAACCATGCTTTGTTAAAGCACGGTAGGGCTTGATTGTTTTAAATAATTTGCCAAGATGCTAGCAATCACATCATAGCCAAAACCAGCCAGCTTTGACTTGAATAGACTATATATTTATATATAAATTTATATTTTGGTTGTATTCATTTTTTGAAAAATATGGGGAAAAATATTTACTGACAACCTTTTTTCTAGGACTGAAACAAATAAAAAGGAACCATGAAAATAAGAACTATGATGAAATGTATACATTTTTTGTCAATGAATAAAACCTAAAGGATCATTTGAAAGACAGACTGATGAACAAATGAATTAGCCCTGTGTAAGTTAAGTAAACAGTGCCATCTCCACTGAGCATGTAATAAATGATAGATAACTAATACCTGTAACCATGGTACACAACAATGGTATCGACATTTGTAGCCTCAAAATTCTTAGCAAAACAAGACTAAAATGACTTTAGTTTCTGTTGACTGAAACTAACAAAAATCTAATGACAATACGATATACATTCTTGTCAAAAGACTAATATCTGTCGATGTACCTGACTCCCTGCGGTCTCCTGGAAGCAGCGTCCCAGCGTGCTCTTGGAAGTGACGGGCTGGTACGGGGGAACCTGGTAGCCATGCTGGCCGGGATAGACTATGTTGTAGCCATGATGCTGGATCTTCTGACTGCTCTCTGTGTGGTGATAGGTGTAACTGGTGGATGAAGAGGAGCGGGACTGGGAACCTTTCATCTTGTGTCCATTATTGTGGTAGTTGTCCAGCTGAGACACCTGGTGGACCTGGACAGAGGCCTCTGGAGGATGCTTGATATGGATGTTGACAATGCTTGGGCTGAACACTGAAGGCACACAGGAAAGTTACAGTACATTATCATTATTATTATTATTATCATGAAAAGGGAATTGTGGGTGTTACTGGAAGGAATGTGCAATATTTTTAACACAACATCACTGATTTTACACATTATGATGTCATGAGGAATACTTCTTAGCCTGTGAAAGCTGTTGGTTGCTCTGGGGGAGCAATGACAGGTCAAAGAAAATAACCCTAATGATGTCATAGGGATGTCATCAGGGTCTATCTCAGCTTGGACTTGGAGACTACAAACTTATAACATAAAGCCTGTGAGGGAGGGTCTAATGAAATTCACGACTGAGTTGCAGTATGGGAATTGTAGTATCCAGTGACTTTAGAGCTTGAATCATACTGGGGACTGAAAGTCAGAATATCTCAGCCTCTGCTACTTTTTTGATATTGATTAATGCCAACAAAAGAAGAAATCACAATTTTATCAGTTTATTTTTCAAGCGGTTGGTCAAAATGTATTTATGAATTGAATAAAAATCCAAACCAGTCCGCTAATAACTTCCTAATGTGTGTTTTACATTTAGAACTAGGATATAAAGCAGCCTCAGCTCTGCTCCCTCTGGTGTCATTCCTGTGTGTCAGCACCTTTGAGCATTTATCAGAGGGCAAGTCCAGTACTAGCTGTCACTCAGCTGTTTGTTTGCTACTCTCACAAACTGTTGTGATGTCACATTTTGGGAAGGGGACAACTAACTAGGCTGAAAAAACCTCATGAATATGATGTCAATCAGTGTGATTTTGTTTAGTGTAATAAATCAGTGGAGACGTGTCCAGTATGCAATCAGGTACAAACAGAGTCACTTTCCTCTCCTGACAAAAAGCATCATGCTGTGCTGTGGGGAAAGTGAAGTTATGGAAATGTTCAAATTCTCAACATCTACTGTAGATCTGCTCTGTTCATTACTGTATATTTTGTTGTTACTGTGTCTTCAGTATGCTACTTACACCTCCACTTTCTCAGAAGGAAAAAGTTGATGTCAGATTTTTTATTAAATTAGAGTCCACATCAATTTAATCCAGCTGAGACTGTGTTGTACTCTGCTGGCTGCCTTGTCAGTCTCAATCACTCTGGCTGCATGTTGTTTTTTTGTGTGTTTATACAGTGCTGCTTGAAAGTTTGTGAACCCTTTAGAATTTTCTGTATTTCTGCATAAATATGACCTAAAACGTGATCAGATATTTACACAAGTCCTAAAACTAGACAAAGTGAACCCAATTAAACAAATGAGACCAAAAAATAATAATTTTTTTCATCTTTTTCATTTATTTATTGAGGAAAATTATCCAATCTTACACATTTGTGGGAGGCAAAAGTATGTGAACCCTTGCTTTCAGTAACTGGTGTGACTCCCTTTTGCAGCAATAACTTCAACCAGTAACCTAGGGAGGGCAACAATGGTGTTGGATGTCTTCAATTTGTATATGATCTGCCTGCAAGCCGACTGGTGGAGTCCAAACTCTTCAAAAATGGTCTTGTAACCCTTTCCAGCTTGGTGAGCATCAACAACTCTTCTTCTAAGGTCCTCGGAAATCTCCTTTGTTTGAGCCATGACACACGTCCACAAACCTGTGTTGTGAAGCTCAGAGTTTGACAGTGAAGACCCAGATTTCTCTTCTTTAAATAAGGCAGGGCCTCCCAGACTCACACTTGATTGTCATCTCATTGATTGAAACACCCAACTCTAATTTCCCCTTCAAATGAACTGATAATCCTAGGGGTTCACATACTTTTGCCACACACAAATATGAAACATTGGATCATTTTCCTCAATAAATAAATGAACAAGTGTAAAGTTTTTGTCTCATTTGTTTAACTGATGTCTCTTTATCTAGTTTTAGGACTTGAGTGGAAATCTGATCATGTTTTAGGTCATATTTATGCAGAAATAGAGCAAATTCTAAAGGGTTCACAAGCACCATGTATACATGTGCAGCACCAGTCCCGCGCTCAGTCCCTTCACCATCATATATCGGCTATGGCCAATTGAACACAATGACAATAAAACGTATGAAAATCAATGAAGACGTGTCTCAGAAGCCCCCCCAACTTACTAGAAGTGCACTGCAGTGTCCCTTTAACAACCAAACAAAACATTACTTTACCGAAAAAGTGCAGAACTTTTACAGCTAGCATATAGCTATTGTAGAAGTAACACATTGAATTGCTTGCTCTTATTATACACATTTCACTGCTTGTTTTAACACTGCGCCAGAACCAACTGCAGAGAAAATGGTTGTGAAATCCACAATTGACTAAACAACTATTACAATGACTAACACACTGACTAACACAGTGTAATGCTCTCATCGTTTATTTAATGGAAAAGATCGTGCGATTAGTAACTTAAGATTTATTGAGAATGTATCCTTTTCCTCTTCAATCAGTCTTTTGTTCCTGAGCACTTCTGCTGTAGGAAGCAGGGCTGATGTTTACACACGTTTTAGCCCATTTACTACAAATCATTTACACTTCACATTACTGCTGACCACCCTCCAGAGCTGTAGTAATTTAGATATGTGAACTGTGTTTCCCAATCTTCCAGGCAGCTTTTGCAATGCATGACTTAAAATAAATGGGCTAACACATGCATCCTTTTAGAGAAGTTCACTGATAAGAAATCGGAAAGTGTTACTGTTTCACTTTTTCCACATGCAGTTTGCATTTAGGTCACAAAACCACTTGTTTAGTCTTTCATTGTAAAAACTGGAATCACAATATTCCCTTTCACTCACCAGGACTCTGGCCGTTGCTGTAGGTCAGAGGCAGAGTGTGTGTGGAGTGGACCTGAGTTTGACTGTAGCCGCCTGCTGTCTGCTGGTGCTGCTGGTGTCCGCTCTGAACCGGCATCTGGCAGAACTTTCCAGTAAAGTTGGGGGGGCACTGGCACTTGTCCCTGGCGCTGCACTTGCCACCATTTATACATGGCAGGTGACACACCACTAAGGAGAGAAAAGAAAAAGGAAGCGAGTGATGCTGATGCTTTGCACCACATACTCACAAACAAACCAAAAAAGGGAATGCCATTATCAGCACATCTGTGAGTGTATTTGGATTCACATTTATGTGACTTTTCAACACATCTGTCTATAATTAGGCTTAAGTACGTCATAGTCAGATCAGGTTGCATCTGGAAGCCAAGCCCCAGCACTTGTAAACATAGATGGGAAAAAGTGAAATGCAGGTTGCTCTGTGTCTGTGTGGCTTTGTGTGATACATTCAGTCCTAATGTAAAGCACAGGGAATCCAAAATGTGCATGTCAGCCGTCCAACGACATTGCATTCACAAGCTTTGCTGTCAGAAATCAAAAAGAATAAACAGTAAGCAAATATGCATCTCATCAAAAGGATAATGTGAATTTCAAATTTCCTTCTACTTTATATGACAGCAACAAGGAATTGTCAATTTTATTGGCTGGAAGGTGGGAATTAACTTTTAGTGACCTGACAGAATAACTGGAGACCTATGAAGCAGGTGTTTCTATTGCAGCTCTAAATGAAAGCTCTAGTATCAAACTGTAGGTAAGGACAGCAACGGAAGCATAGCAAAAGAGCTTAGAGCTAGGGTTATTTGTGTTACCAAAAAACAACTACTACTTTTTTTTTGCGTAAATCTGGATGGTAGGGATTCTGAGTCCCAGGAACTATATTTTATGCAGTCATGGGAGAAGTATTCAGATCCTTGACTTCAGTAAAAGTACCAATACTGTGATGTAAAAATACTCCATTACAAGTAAAAGTGCGCATGAAAAATAATACTTAGGTAAAAGTACATAAGTATTATGAGCTTGATGTAGTTAAAGTATTGCAGTAAAAGTACATAAGTATTATGAGCTTGATGTAGTTAAAGTATTGCAGTAAAAGTAGTGGTTTGGTCCCTCTGATATATTATTATATATGACATTATTAGATTATTAATACTGAAGTATCAGTGTTAGAGCAGCATGTTACTGTTGTAGCTGCTGGAGGTGGAGCTAGTTTCAATTACTTTATATACAGTTAGCTAGTTTAGTCCAGTGGTTCCCAACCTAGGGGTTGGGGCCCTCCAAAGGGTCAGCAGATAAATCTGAGGGGTGGTGAGATGATTAATGGGAGAGGAAAGAAGAAAAAACAAAGTTCTGATACACAAATCTGTTTTCAGTTTTTGGACTTTTTCTCTAATCTTTGATTTTTGCTGAAATATTGGATCATTTGAACATTTATTGAAATGAAAGCATGTGAAAAGTTTAGAGGGAAAAATAACTATTTGGTGGAGCTGTTAACAACTCATAGACATGTGAAATGTGACCCCGACTACACACTGCTTTTTGTAAGATGTCAAAAGCTAAAAAGGTTGGAAACCACTGGTTTCATCTTTAACAATGTGTTGTATTTTAAAAGCTTGTTATATTATCCATTGTGTCAAATCTTCATCTGAAAAGTAACTAAAGCTGTCAAATAAATGTAGTGGAGTAGAAAGTATGAAGTGGATACACTCAAGTACTACCTAAAAATTGTACTTAACTACAGTACTTGAGTAAATGTACTCAGTTACTTTACACCACTGCTTTTATCATATTTAAAATAGAAAGGTGAGATCAAAATTAGCTACGTGATTGATGATATTATTAATTGGATTATATATGGCATTTTGTGGTATAAGCAGGATAATACTCTCCAAGTTTGTTGCGCCATGATTGTAACAGTTGACGTAGGGGCTGAGGGAGGGTGGTTTGCCTCTGCAGTACAACTTGTCAGGTATTATCCCTTACGTAAATGCTGTGGTTCCCACAGACCATGAACACACCACAGCACAACAGGTGTCAGCTACAGTACATACACAGAGAACAGGAGGCAGTACTCTTTCCAGAGGGGATAAATCAAGTACAAACACCAGTGTGGTGCTTATGTAAGACACCAGACTGAAGAGAGGGATACAGTGAATTCACTGTTCTGTAGCCAAAAGGCATTAACACACAGAAAGGAGGTGATGATAAAAATATGTAAGAACCACATTCAGTTCAATGTAATGTTGGTCTATATTGGTACATTAGTTGTATATTGGAGAAAAACTAGAAACGCTTCTGGACATTTCCAAACACATCCAAGTACAGTTACATTTCCTGTTTGAATCCTGTGATGAATTCCAAAGAAATTAAAAACAAGATCCCAGACACACAGACAAAACAGACTCATGTTTCAAAGCTTTATTTGACATCTCTCCCAGTTCTTGCTGATTAATTTCTCCTCTCTTATCTCTTAGTTCCAAAAAAAGCAAAAAATCTCAAGAAATGACAAAACAGGAAAGCCATAATGTTTATAATTCACATGCAAAAGCTCTAGTGTACCTGTAGAGCAGTCATTACTCACATCACCCCAAAGTCATCTACCACAGGTTGCCATGTCACATTAAACATTAAGCTTGCTGTCCAAACCCCCAAACTCACCATCAATTTATCATCATGGGGATTCCAGCAAATATATTATACCAGAAAAAAATAGATAACTCCTCAGAAAAAACTTCATTCAGTTGAGCTCAATATGGATCTATGATTGTATCACAGGAGAGTAATATTGTTGTATATTTTATACAACATATATGCAATTCCTGTTCAAGAGTCTTTTTTTTTGTGATTTAAGCCAGCTGAGATTTTAAGTTTGACAGGTCAAGATCCTGCTGGGTGGAAAGCTTCTTGATATGCAAGAACACAAGGACATCATGGATCAGATTACAGACTACCTCACCTGGATGGAGGTGGTAATAATAATAATAATAATAATAATAATAATAATAAAACATCTTCATGCCCTACACCTCAGACTTCCATTTCAACTCCCAAACCTACTGCTACCAAAAGTTCTCTGATGACTCCTCCATATATAGTGACAAGAATAGCTCAAAATCTGTCTGCTGAAGCAGGGGTTAGTTTAACTGTTCCGACCCCCGGTGTTAATATGATAAATCCACGGCTGCCTCTCCTCTGGTCCAAATGCCGAATATTTTTCCACACAATCCATTTTTTATGTGGTCTTTCCAAAATGATGGTATACAGTATATTGTCTGTGGACGTCACTCCAGACAAGACAAGGTGCTACCTCTAGCCTACTATGATCATACCTGAGTGATCTCATCTCTGTAATAACATTGTGTGATTGAAAACAAGACGAGGTTAAAACATGGAATATGGCTAGAGGGCTTTTAATTTGTACGTCACCTGGTTACCATCAGACATCGCAGCATTTTTAAGATGTTTGTTTTTATGTAAGTAACTTTATTTATTTGTATAGCACTTTTCATACAGTAGTTGTCAGTCAAAGTGCTGTACACATAAGAAAAACATTAAAAATACTTAAAATACATTACACCAGATTTTGGGAGTTAAGAGTTAAGAGGGAGTTGAGTTAAGATTAAGGCTATTTTTAATGTGTTTTATATATTATTCCACTTACCCACAACCCAAAAAATAGTTTTAATGCAGTAATGTATCAAGTTAATCATTAAAGTGTAAATGACCCCAATACAGTGTGTTTCATGTGTGTAAAGTTTGGATTCATAAATGAAATTGTTATATTGCTTTTATTTTATTTACCATGAATACAGACATGCTTTATTTTGAAAAGACAGTAGAAGCATGTAACGTGGAAATTCCTTCGGTAAGTAATCTTGGCACTATTCTCTCCTGATAAAATATTAAAACTTGAACGTGACAAATTAACAGTCCTACAGTGAAAATTACAACAGCTTAATCTCCACCATCTCTGCTTGCTGTCGGTTGGTTCGAAATGCATTCTGGGATAATTAGCTTTGGCAGTCAGTACAGTCAGTGACTCAGTCATTCAGGGCTGGCCCCACTGTTCCTGTCTGGCCAAAAACAATGTACAGGACATGTCATGTTTAAAACTGATATTCAATGAACTACATTAAAAATATTTCTGAATCTATTTTACAGTACTTTTCCAAAATATTTTGGGATTTCAAGTTTTTCCAAAACTTTTCCAGACCTGGAAAAAACCCTATTTTCAAAAACATTTTCTATATTTTTCATGACTGTTCAAACCTTGCTCACCAAAAGAGATGGTTTATATGCAACTACACAAGATCTGTCAGAAGTGAGGTGACACAATTAAGTCATATCGTGTTCATCTACCAAAAAACCAAACTGAAATCTGTGTGAATGCCATTCATGCATTCATACATGAATATCTACCTAGCAAAAAACTCGTTATCATGCATTCCGTACAACAATAGTTAATATGTTTTCCATCTATAATACAGTCTGTCAAAAAACATTAAAAATTCCCTGTAGATTAATAATGTTTTAACCCCAATTAAAATCATGTATAGCTTCACTGATAGAAACCAAATACTTGTCCTTTACTACCTTATTTTTAATTGATTTTCAATTTTAGCATCTCTTATAAAATAATATAATCACACAAGCTCCACCACTCAGATGGTTGGAGCAGATGATACTGTATGTACCCTGATAGGCTAACCCAGGGCAAAAAAGCCAAGCCAGCCAATATTTCTGAAGTACAGTGGATAACTTTACGCTATATCATTCAAATTATTCTCTGAGGCCTGGTACTTCTGTATTTCTAATGTCCTGACTACAGTCTTGCCATTCCCCACTCAACATAAACTCAAAATAGTTACCTGAGGAACAGAGAAACTAAAGGAAAAAATCAGTCTGTTGCTTTCTGGCTGCTGCAAAAATGACACATATACGCAGGTTTCAATGCATATAAAATGAAAGGCATGTCGAGGAGAATGCCAAACTACTTTCCACTAAATAAGCGCTACACCTGTCTTTCTCCTTTAAGCCCTCCTGCCTTCCCTTCCACACTCAACTCACCTCCCATACCTACCCCCGAAATCAATTTGTTTTAATCCAGCCTCAAATGATTTGATATTGTCTGGACTGCAACTGACACAAATGAGCTGGCAGCTACAGGCGTCTTTAATAAAGGAAGCATGAGCTGAGAGCCAGAAAGCTCTCAGCACTTGGCGAGCTCTAGCACTCACCTGGGAGAAAATATGCCAGAGGATCTGGAAAAACACCACTTAAATCCACTCTCCAGGGGCTGCGGCAGGCCAAATGGGATACACATACCACAGGCTGAATCATTCAGATTTAAAAAATAATCCTCACAAGTGGTCTGTCGAGTCATTCCCTGAATATTTTCTGCTATCACCAAACTATCATCAATTGGCAAAGTAGTTTTCACCTTTGCCATGAACTAGATTTTCTCCCAACATCTGCTGAACTGACCATGACAGGAGTGAAAAATATGTCTACACCAATTTTTATATCGTCAGGGGAAACAAACTCTTCACACACATTGTGACATGGGACAAGAAAACTCATCTTTTCCTATACATCTGATTGTCAAAGATAGTGGAAATTTTGTTTTCAAGGAAAGGGAAAAACAGGAAGTAGAGGAGGGGAAAATATTCTGTGATGCACATGCTTCGAGTTAAAGATCCAGAACTACTTTTTTAGCAGTAATAACAGCTAATTGTAGTGTTTGAAAAATAAGTACTTGCTGCACATTTGCAGTAATGGCTAGTGTGAAGATAAGAAGAGACTGTAGTTCAGGGGATGAAGTTGTAGCATGACTAGGTTGTAGCAGCAGTAGCTGAAAAAGAAGTATAAAATGTATATTGCATGACAGATTTGTTTTTCCAGTGTGGACTGTCAGAACAACCAGAAGCCTTTGGAGGGTGAGCACACAGACATGTCAGCTTTGCAACACTAAAGAACTACAGCCGTGCTAGCGGCTCTGTGAGGCACAGCAGTGGTTTGAGGTAAATGCTAATGGTAAAGTTTAAAGATGTTCACCATCTTAGTTTAGTGTGTTAGCATGCTGGGAATATCATACGTTTTGCAGGTATTAAACCAAAGTATCAAACAAATTTATATTTCATGTAATGACATTGCTATAGGAAAAGTCATTACAGTATAAATTATTACAATTCATACTGAGGGCAAGATGAATGTGTGGACCCAACTTGGTGCCAGTGCATCCAAAAGTTATTGAGACATTTCACTCTGAACCCAGAATGTCAATGTCATCGTTGCGCTGGAGGAAAAGTCAGGGGATCACCAAAGTCATTAGGATTCATCCTTTGGGGAGCATAAATGTCTGTGCAAAATTTTCATGGACCAACCAACCGACCAACTTTGCCTTCCCTCAAGCCACACAAGTCGCACACTGTCAGGCAAAACAGCTCAGAGCACTCTGGGCTGTCTGGACTGAGTTTAACATTTGAGTGCATGGTGCAACTTCACGCCTTGCAATTGCAGAAAAAGTTTGACAATAATCAAGCATTACATTCAGCTAAAAACAACAGGAAAACATGAATCTTAATGTCATAAGATAGGAGTGAAGGCCAATCTCACTGTACCACAGGGAAACAATAGTAGCTACAGCAGTAACTACACCCATCAGATAATTGCAGTGCATTAAAAGGTTCAATATTTCCCTCTGAAATGTAGTGGGGTAGAAGAAATTAAAATTAGAAAAGTGGAGTACCAGTGCTAAAAGCTGAACACTTGGGTGACTTTATATTTCTGTCGTTTACACATTCTTCAAACGTACCACTATATAACTAGAGAAAGAGTGACAGAAAAAGAAACATTAAAAGCAGAGATACAGCCAGTCGGGCTTAGAGACAATCAGACAGATGGATGAAGAACTGGGCTGGTGTCCCAGTCAACATTTTTCTGTTGATTAGCTGGTGAAAAGCCCTTAGGCATCTATCTAACATATAACCAGACTACATTTAGTTGAAAATAAAGTTTATTTCACTGTGATATGGCTATTATTTTAAGTAAGTAATAAATACTCCACAATACAAGACAATCTAAAATTACATTTTCATACTTTCTACAGCTGTAAAGTTTTTCTTAGTTTATAAGAACCTGCTGAAACCCTGATAAATCCATCACCAAGCTTTATCTTCTGGACTTGATACCTCTGTTAATTGGCCAACATGTCCATCATGGGCTGTGGGCGAGTTTAAACAGATCCACCCCTTCCTTCCATTGTATCATGAATCAACACTCCTCCCTCGCCGCCTCTCTCATCAGGTAAGTATGATAAACAAGACAAGTGCGATTTATTGTGTCTCGGCTCTTTGAGCTTGGCCTGGACTGCAAATAAACTTTCATCTTCCCAGTTCTTTGGCTGAGGTCTGCACCCTATCACACAGACAAGAAAGACGGAGGAAGGAAAGAAAGAAAAGCTAAGGGCAGGGGAGGAATGAAGCAAGCCTGGACAGGACTGAATTACGCACTGTATTACACCACAGCAGCACTTTCTGACTCAAACAGCTGATATGCGGTGCGTGGCACGCGTAGGAATATGTAAGTTCTACAGTTGAGAAAATGTAGTGCCAAAGGAAAGGGCTGTCTGACGGCAAGATAAAGCCGTGAAAATTTTCTGAGTATAGTCTACATTTAAACTGATGTTTACTTTTTTAAGTGGGCCTTTTTTTAGGAAGCTAAAATACGTTAGTGCAGTACAGTGCTTACCTTCCGTGCCGGTACACCTGTCTGCTTTTCCAAACTAGGAGCGTGCCGACCCAAATCTACTGCAGCTAATACGCTGTGTTGGGCCATGTACATGGCCAGAACAAAGTGCCAGGCCTGTGTGTCCACACAGCAGCCTGACCCCAGGCCTTCATGGGGCTCCCACTGCCTAAGACCAGTGAAAAGAGCGCCAACTTAGAATACAAGAGTTCGAAACGGACTCCAGCTCCCAGCATGCTTAGCAAACTCGCACCTACATGTTACGTCCCGCTTGCTCAAACTCTCGTCCCCCACTGAACAAGACCCACCAGCAACCAACTAGGGGTTCCATGACGTCACCCGAGATATAAAGCTGGGAGACAAGCAGAAATCAATGCTTTTCGTGTGGCTTGCGCCGTTTAAGAAAGCAAAACACATAAGTACTGTTGTTCTTGTTAAGGCCTATAATCTCTCCTTGCTGGTTGAGCTTGAGATTTCTTTGTGTTCATCCCGAACATAATCCCCAGACCTGAAGAGAGACTGCTGTGCAACCCAGCAATCTTACCCTTCCTGCAGAAGAAAGGCGAAGAATAACCTCTATGCCCTCCTCGTCTTTGAGTCAACTCTCTCTGCTCACCTGCCGAGAATACCAGCCGCCGCAAGACTCTGACAATGCGAGGACATCAGCTTCTGTCAGCATCCAGCTGAAGAACCAAGTTTGGACCTAACTGACAGACTACACCCTACCCTACTGGCTCCCCTAAACGGTCCAAGTAAGAGGCTCCATCTGGGCACTAATAGATTATTGATAGTATGCTATTTGACGCTTGATTGCTAGTTGTTGTGATACCACAGACTGTGTGTCTGGTTGTACTACTGTGAATGCTTTTGAAGGATTATTGCTGCTGTTGTTGGTTTTGGTTGTTTTTATCAAGCTTAACTGATTTTGGTGCTTGTCTAACTGCTTGGACTGCTGGTCTGTGTTGGTTCGCCATCATGTGAGAGACTGTGGGTTGCATTTTATTTGTTGTAATCAGACCGCGTGTGGCGGATACGACATTCACACACTACGTCTCTGTGGAATAAAGCAAATGCCATGTCTCCCCACTATCACTGAGATCTTTTGTTCTTTGGTGCTTTCACCCTCTTTCTTTTACTAACCCCACTTGCATGTACACACACACTTTCTGACATGCTATTTCGTAGTCAGACATGTGTTGCTAGGCAACACAGACAATTAGCTGTGTCCGACACCATCTTAGTGATCAAAGGCACATATTGAATGGTGGTCGCCATTTAATTGCAGTCTCTGTTCAAATCTCGCAGTAGTTCACATCCACCATCTTGTTCCTCTTCCTTCCTCCTTCCCTAAACATTATTGATTTATAAGTGATATTGCTAATATTAATAAACTCTGTTGTGCATTTAAAGAGAAGTTTCCTGTGATTGTTTGCGTTCATACTGTGATAACATCTTGGTGACGGGGTCAGTGCTCCACTTCATCCTATAATGTTAATATCTCTCAGGTGTTGACATTCTTGGATGAACATCCCTTTTGAGACGATATTCATTGTTTGGTGATTGGTCCCTGACCTCAGGGTGGTGCCCCGTTATTATAAATCCATATCAATAATTGTATTGATTTTTAATAATTAATAATTATCTTCAATAATTATTACTTATTGCTAATAACCAAACCTGCTCCTGAGTTCCAACAACTGACTATGGATAACTACCTCATACAACCCCACAAATATCCAAACTGTCCCTTTAAGGCTCTGATAAACAAACGAAAGTGTGTATGCAGACAGTGCATCATTTTGGGCTGCCACGGACATTCACATGGACCATCACTGATATGGGCAGGTGACAAAATTTACAGACCGTATTATTATCCACCTTCCACTTTACCTATCTAGTATTTCTTCCTTAGTTTTTAATCTTTTAATTTCTCCTGGAATGTTTGTAAGTTTTATTTTGGATTTTAATGTTTCATGGTGTATTTCACTTTATGTTTTAATGCATAACGTAAAGCACTCTTATTTGCCTTTGTGCATGAAATGTGCTATACTAATAAATATCTGTAGCACTGCTGTAGTACAAGTACAGCCTCACACTGTTTGCATGGCTGTAGACTCTTCGTCTTGTTTGGGGCATTTGGCAGGTGAGTTGGAACATCAGTATCTAGTTCTCATAATACATCCATGTTGTAGCTGAGCTAAATCCATGCTTTTACTACAAAAGACATCATCACACAGTTACACTCAATTCTGTATCATGACTGATGGCAAACCACACCAAAGGTCTCTTTCAGTGCCATTTTATTCTGCCAGAGAAGAAGTAAATAAAACTGAATCATCAAAAAGATAGCTTTGCCCATTTTGGACTCTCAGTGTGACCACCTTCTCATCATGGTAAAGATATTTGGTTATTAGTCAGAGGCTCAAATTCACGTCATAGTTCGCAAATGTTGATCTTGACGGAAAAGCACCACAGGGTTTATTTAACTGCCACGAGTGAATCCAGACATCACTACAAATCCATTCCAGTAAACAGGAGAAAACCATCCCTCTGGGTCATCCATATTTAACAGTGTGGTGTTTTTTCTCTCTCTTTGAGCTGGTGTAACTCCAGTTATACTAATTTGTTCAGCTGAGTCAGACAGGAATTCATCTTGTTCCGCTCTTCCCATGTTTCTGCATGTGTCAGAGCCGGAGACTCTGATCTGCTCCATGTAAGGTCTGAGGCAGGTTCAGACACAGTTTGATGGGTCTGTGCAACACATTAAAGAACACCCAAGTCATGTGCTCCATTACACAGAAGCTGTTTCACGATATCCTGAGGGTGTGATCTTACTGTATACACTCAGTTCAAGGACACCCTGTTGTTCTTTTAATTTGCTGCCTGACACCAACCACCAGCAAATTAAATCATGCTACAATTTCTTCCTAAAATCCAAGCAATGCATGAAGATTTCTAAAGCAGACTGCAACAGCTGTGATCTAAATTACTTGACAGGTATCATGATGGATATAGGGGCTAACCAAAACAGTGTATACATACTGTACTCCACCATCTCTTTGGGGATGTATTGCATGATCGTGTTCAAGCAAACTGATCAACTGGACATGTTACAAGTCCATGAATCTCCTATAGAGCTGTTGTGGTTTCTGCGATCAACACAGCACCTGTAACAACCTTTCTGGTGGCTGTTTCTGGGAAGGCTGTTTCCTACAATCATTTAACTTTCCAAAAAAGTGACAACACAGCAATCACACCAGTTTTATACAGTGATTGGCCAGGTGTGTGGAGGTGTGAAAGAAGGCGGGGTTTGAATTTCTCTCTTAAGCATCCTTCTTAGGTTATCCCATTTGTGCGATTTGTCATGTTGAGGCTACGAAGGTGCAAAAAACACAAAGTTCTTGGAGGTAGATCAGGGAGGCAGTGAGATGCAGCCAGGAGGAAGCTATGATGGCAGACTTTTCAGTCTGCCTTTGAGTGTGGCTATAGCATTTAGCCTAGCTTCAAACAAATAGTGGAAGCAAGGGGGAACTGCTGGCCTGATACTATCAAAAGTTTAAGAAAACATACCTTCTAACAACTCCAACCTGTACAATGTAGAGACAAAACATTGTAATTTCAGACAAGATGTTTCTTGGCCAATGTCTCAGCAGTGTGATTGCCCTAGATCAAATTTAAACCATTTCAATGAACTAGATCCATTATCTAAATTCAATTTAACTAGATTCTGATATTTGGTGAAATTCAAGCTTATCACACCACCAGCAATTGCTGAAAATACAGTAATCTTTAAAGTGGCATTAATCAATGTTTTGGCCACTTGGATAAACACAACATTGAAATCTTATCACCATATTATCACCAGTTCATATGACTATTTACACACCAAGCAGACACAGACCAACATTTCCTTTCATTTCGAGTTGTTTCTTTCTACCTGATGAAAAGTGTAATACTCATTCAGTTTTTGGTCTCCACCAACTCCTGAGAAAAATATCTGGCTCTTAAGCTGCTAAATGCTCCACTATGTTCACCAACTTGTCACTAACTTTGTTTGTCCACCTTTTGTTGCTGAGCAAGTAGCATAAAGTAGCTTTATTCCAGTTCTTTCCTGAGCAGTGAGAGTGAACCAAAACAGTTAAGATGTAGGCCATAAAACCAAAACAATGATCTTAAAGACATTAAAACACTCCATTAAACCAAGGGGACTTGCAGAGTTGGTGATAATTCTCTGTAGGTCAGTCACCACAAGTGACCCCTTACACTTTAAACTTAAGTCATTTGATTCATTGTTATTATAGAAATATTGACTAATGCAGCTTTAAAGTTTTAAATGATAATCTGGCACAATAGCAGCTCCCTTGGCAGATGACCAGATTTTGCAAATGCAGCCTCTTACATTTTGAATAAAGCTGACAAAAAACAAGTGTAGGCTGCTTTGTGTTGGCAGATCATATGAGATAAAAAATCATGCAGAATGGCAACAACAGATCACTTTCTGTGCACTATAATTTTGCACAAGTGTACTATCTAGTTTGCCAGCTCTGAAGAGTCTTAATTGAAGCTAAGTGCTTTCCTAAGGTTAGCTAAGAGATTTAGATGAGAGATCATGTGTAAGCCAGTGCTGATTTGTCCTTAAACCAAGTGAGCAATAAAAATCAGGATCACTTACCTACTCTGAAGTTGGGTGCTGTCAGGGTGTCTGTCGCATGGCCATTCTCACTGATGATGGTGGTGGTGTTTCCTAGCTCGCAGTTGTTGTGACATCTGCCTCCTATACAGGTTAATTTGCAGATGGTGGGTGTGAAGACCACCTTGATCCTTCCTGTATGGTTGCCCACTGCCACCGAGAATATGGTGCAAACCAAGAGGAGGGGGAAGGAGAGCAGACGGACTGTGGTTATTCTTTGATCCATTAGAAAATGTTAAATCACTTTCAAGTTGAAGCTTGTCACAATCAACTGGTGAGGCTCCAGTCAAAACAATGACAAAAAAATCTACTATGTAATTTTCAATTTTGAAAAACTTGTGATGTGTCTCCTCCCTGCACTTATATACTTCCAAATACCCCTCTCTATCTGTTTCTCCTCCTCTTCCACTGCTCCTAAATCCAGTGGCGCCTCTGAAACGTGAGCAGGAATAAAGAAAAAAAAAATCTGGGAGAGAGAGAGAAGTCAGCAAACAAAACTCTGGGATGTCTTCCAATTCTTCATCATAAGTCTCTGAGAGGTGGATATTGGCATATTACCATACCAAGCTTTATTCCAAAACAGACAAACAGCGGGCATGCCACCTTCAGCTCCTGTGCCTGCTTTTCTTGCTCTTCGGTTTTCTTCTCATTCTTTCTTTCCTCTTAGTTTTAACTCTTGAGGTTTACCAAAATATGCTCAGGAACTTTACAACCTCAAATAAAG
Organism: Thunnus maccoyii; assembly: GCF_910596095.1. Taxonomy (NCBI): domain Eukaryota; kingdom Metazoa; phylum Chordata; class Actinopteri; order Scombriformes; family Scombridae; genus Thunnus; species Thunnus maccoyii. The sequence continues at coordinate 28,614,976 of NC_056546.1, forward strand.
AAAATGAGCTCCAAAAATCCTTTGTTGCAAGTCCACACAGAGATGAGGAAGAAGTCAGAGTTGCCTTTAGAAGTACTGTAAGACAAAAGCTTATCTACCCGTTTCCCTGTACTCCTACTCCTCTTCCCCACCCTCGTGAAACCCAGCCCTCAGTACAGACAGACAGGAAGAAGACATGAGTGAAGAGCACTAACTTTGACAAAGATTCTTGCACCCCACATCAAAGTACCATACATTTAATCTTTTTATCTAATGTACAACAATATCTTACAGTACATACATCTCTTCAGGTACATTTAGCTTTCTCCTCTAATTCACTCAACTGTATTTACTTCTCTTGATCCTTTAATATCTCTTCCCTGTGCGGTGGTTCTTGGCATCCCTGTGTCAGGTCCAAACCCCTGTCTCCAGTGCTCAGTGCATTGTCTGTGGCTGTCAGCTGTTCACACCAGAGAGTGCAGACGCATGGACCTAAGCCAAGCAGCCAGAGGAATGTTTTCTAAACCTGAGAGGCAGGAAAAACCACTGGATAAGACGTCCCAGGCTACCTAAACATTCACTAATAGGTGCAAAAATTAACTATTAAAGAGGGACCTAATATGATGTAGTGGTTTAAACCCAATGCCAATGGAAAGGTGGTTTTAGAAATGTTGCCAGGATCATATATGGACGTCCAAGATTTGAAGTCTAAACATGGTTTGCCCAATTCCCTTTGGTGGGAAGATTATTTCCAAAAAGAAATAAACAAGGAACGAAGAGTGTGGCAAGGTAGCTCTGGATGGGGAAAGTGAGGGTTTTCTCTTCTTTGACAATTCGTGAGCCAAATGTGAACAAAAGGTTCCAAAACACAGAACTGGAGACGACTTTCTCACAAATTGACAGATTTGTTTTCAAGGCATACATTAGACAACGACTAAATCCAAGTTGTTAATGTTTAATGATGCTGTTAAAGGTTTATTTACATCAGTAATGTTTGTAAGAATTGTGGTAAAACACTAAATGCTTCAATTGTGTATATTAATGTACTTTTTTCAGCAGTCAAAACCTTACAGACTGGGTCTTGAGCAACCTCCATTTTTAAGACTTGTGTTAAGGGTCTATAAAGGAGCCTTGATCAACAAGTCTTTAACCATGTTAACCCTAACTCTAACCCTAACTAAAAACTTTTAATCAGATCTGATTTTTGAAAATACAATGTCGCACCCTGACACACAAAACTGACTTCAAAGGACTAGCACTGACAACAGTTGGTTGATGCGTTACCCTACGTCTTCTGCTAAAAGTTGAAATTCACACACTGTAGAGACATGCACTTCACTTCTCTGCCTCCGTGACAGCAAACTAGTAATAAGTCTATATTATGTATGTACTCAGAAGAACATAGTGGAGAGAAAATCAAACTAGCCAACGATTTGGTGCCTCTTTCATCAGAACAACATTGCTTCTCAGTGCCATCCAAAACTCATCTGACTGTTAAAAAGGAATTAATCTTAAGTCCAGCTTCACTCAAAAATATGTTTTTCCTCTTGTGAAGGACGTTGGAGCAGAATGCTGGTACAGAAGGTTGGATGTGCAGAATTTGTTTTCACATTCGTCTGCTGAAAATAGAAAGTTTCTCTGTGCTCATTGAAAATCGGATTTTACAGGTTGGGTCAATGAGCATGATTTGTGACATCACAACAAGTTTGGAAGGTAATTATACGTTTTTTGTGGAAAAACCATATCAGACATATATTATTGTTTTATGTCTCAATATACATCTAGAGGGGATCTTTAACTGTTTTCTGATCTACCACATCTATGGTTAAGGTTTGGTCAGTTAAGGCAACTAAGACTAGTCAAAAGTCACTCAATTTTACTCATGAAGTTTGGTTTACTTGTAATGAGGAGTTATACTCGGCCTGTGAAAAAAAAAACTGTTGTTTTTCTGGTGAGGACGGTCTCATTTGAGTATATGTGAAAGATGCAACTGATGCTACACTGCTATCATTGCTAATCACTGCTGTAGCCAGTTCAAAATATTTTGCTTGTGGAGGAAATAAGAAAAGGAGGAGGCGAAAAGTAAGGAGAAATTGCTCTAAATGGGTAAACTCACTGCTTCACTAAGCTGAATAGCCAGTCGGAGCTCCCTCTCTCTCATCAAATTCTGATTCGACATGCTGAGGCGACTGAAAGAGCAGCTGCTGATAAAGGTTGATTAGAGCCAAGGGTGCAGGACACATGGCAAAAAGTACAAAAAACATACAGCCCAATGATGCCTGATGGCCAAATGGCAGCTTAGTATGTCAGGACCCTTAGGCATAACACTGAGTGTCACACAGAATCCAATCACTCAGTGGGAGTTTTCATGGCATTTCACCCCAGTGAGCTTAAATGTGGTTGCTGACAGGTGGCATAGATATGTGCTGCAGGGGAGAAATACGCCTCAAAAACAGCCTCCAATTCTCAACATACGGAAACTGTCGAGCAATGTATTGTTTGCTGTCAGCTTTTCAAGCAGCTCTGTGTTCTGTGTTCACAATCATACCAATCCTGGCATGTCAAAGCTACTTTGACAAGGCTCTGAGCAGCAGGTCCCTGGCCACAGTGAAGATAAAACATTTCTAAATCATCTGAAACCCCCCTTCCCTTCTATGCTTCTGTAAATATGCGCACGTTGCTGGCACATTTCTTTGGTTGTGTCGAGCATATGGAAAGGGAGTCAGGAGAGCATCTCAGACACAACACAGACATCAATCAACTTGAAGGAAGAAAAATGTTGAGGATCCAGACTGCAGAGGCTGGAGGAGTGTAGCAGGGAGGAATGAAAGCGTAAATACTGAAGTCAGGGGGGTAATTTCTTTCTTTCCTATGTTTTCCATTGTACCACAGGGGGATTGTGTGAGCCATGCAAGGGAATTAAAGTGCAGACGCCTGAGAGATAAAGTGTTGCAGCAAAGAAACTTAAGTCAGGATTCGTAGAACGCTGTTTAAGGGTCATTTGTGATGTTTTTGCACCTCTTGGCTGTTAGCTACTTAATGCAGAATTTTTTAAATTGTGCTCTGGTCTCAAGGAGACCAAACTTTTTGTGTAAAATCTTGTAAAAGCACCTGTGAATGGATTTGATACACAGAGTCATTTGACAGGTGTGTGTACTATAGGAATCTATGTAAATTACTGGTACCTATATATCAAAAGAATGAATGGAAATATTGTTACAAGTGAGTATTGAGGATGCATCACGATATCCTGACTTTTTCTGTCATCATGGGATGTCAAAAAACCCAGCAACACTGGTAGTATAAAGAACAACCATATTTAGGGACCACTGCATTTCGGCTTGTTTTCATGACATAGAAGTAAAGTAGGCAAAGAGACACATAATGATTTTTTACTTTAAAAGTGTTACAAAGCATGAATAAGGACTTCTTAATTAATAAGTCTTCCTCGTGATGTTTTCTAAGTTCTGGATGACCCTAATGAAAGGCACAAGTCAAAATGAGTTGAGTCCTTCAATTAAGAAGTACTTTATACTGCAAGTGTTGCTAAAGTTTTGACCTCTCAAGACTATTTCCCTTCTCCATGCACCTTAGAGCTAGATGAGGTTGTTCCAGAATCCCCACCCTGATTGCAAACCTTCAGGCATTCTTATTTGGTCATTGCGGTGATGGCGAGGTGATCCTCTCTGCCCAAACCTTCAGTCAGGACCAAGACTACTAACATTTGTCTGAGGGTGTTTTGGCAGTGTAGGAGAGCTGAGGGATAGCTGAGGGGAGACGGGGAATAGCTTTCCCAGATGTGGCACCAAAGCCGGTTGCTGACAGGCTGTCTGTCGCGTGGGACAGGGCTGACAAAAAGGCTGCGGGCTTCCTGTTTTAGAAGAGCAAATTCGTCTGCTACTTTCACAAAGTGTAGCGCTGACTGCATGCTGGGCAAAAACCAGCCGTGGTAGTTCCATTAATTTAGGCTCAGAGGCCTTAAGTGCTATTTGTAGGTACACAACTTTGCTCTAAGAGGTACACAATGAAGGGTTGTGACATGCTTTACAGGGGTTCTGGTGAAAATGTTTGTTGGACCCCAACAGATGCACAATCCCCCTCCTCCATCACACAGATGGATAACTCTACTTTGAGTGTCTGGAGAATCAAACCGTAGCCTGGCAAGAGTTCAACAACTGAACCTTCAGTACTATGTTGTGATTGAAATGACAGGTCATATTGCTCTGCTTTAAGGGAGGTTGAAAAAATTTCAAAAAGCCAATGAGCCACAAATACAATGTTGAGGTTGAGAGAACGGGTACAATTAGTGGGTCTTGTGGGGGCTTTGGTGCTTTGGCATCACTCAGCACAACAAACAGTTCATTTAAAATCATTTAGGGCTCATCAGTCAGATAACATTAAGCAAGACTTTACATTGTCAGATATAATGCACCAAGAGTTCATCATCAAAAAAGATATGGTATCAATGTGCAGCACTGTCTGCCACAGTGTCTTTTTCTTAGACATCCATTGGGAGAAGCCAAAGTCAGACATTTTTCTATACACATAGACAGAAAAAATGTTGAGGAATGTTTAGTATACCATTCATGTAATATCTTACTAAATGTGAACTAAAATATATATGTAGGGTTGGGGCTCCAATAGCTGGATCCATTTCAGATCCAGTTTCAGGTGACAAAATACCCACAACAAATCTCTTATCAAATCTTTTATCACTCACTATCTTTTATCAAAATATTAGCAAAGGACAACAACATACAAAGTATTCAGCAGGCACACAGCATTGCTTTCGGCAGTTGAAATGGCAAGTGTTGCAGGTGGCAGATAATATCAGCTATAAAATTTGGGATATGAAAAGTGGATTTGACACTAGATTCAGGCTCCATAAAATGCTATCAAACCCCATTCCCGTACATATTTTTCTACAGATAATCCAGGTTTACTTTGAAGTTGACTTTTCTTTAGCTGGCTGAAAAAGAAAGGAAGAACCAGTGTTCCTTCCAGTGGATCAGATCCTTGTGAGGTTGTCACAAGGATCTGATCCTTTTCATGTGGAAACTATAGCTTTGTAGTTATCCTTGGTAGATAGAGTATTTGAACAACACAGACATCAAATACAGGCCTTGAGAGTAATTCACAGAAAATACTTACAATATAAAATGCAATCATAATATTGGTCAGAAAAATTGCAATTAGGTATTTTCATCAGCTGTAGTCCATAGTATCTCATAAGTCTTTGTTTAAAGGGGACATACTATGCTTTTCCTCATTTTCAGTTATATATTTAATGTTACGATGTTGGATGTTCATATTAAACATGGCCAAAGTGTCAAATAATGAGGTAAACATATGTAGAAGTAATCCCTGTGAGCAAAAAGCACTGGTTTTAGACTGCTATGAACACTCAGTTTCCAACAGTTTTTTCTATTTTCAGCCCAAGCTGACGTCAACTCGTGATGGATATCTGTATATGGTCATCTGTTCCATGCACAGCGCCAGTTCACTGCACTGCTCCACTAACATTATGGTATTTTTCCATTGTTTTGGGGATATCATGGCGATTTCGAGCTGGTACACTGTCACACTGTTTTTCCATTACACAGCAGGGCAAAGTAAGATAAGTAGTTTACCTGTTGGATGTGTGCTGGTCATCTGCAGCTCTTCAACAAACATCATCATCACTGTGGCTATTTCTGCTTGAACTATTCCTCCCTGCATTATTTCTAACTGATCTGCTGAACGAATACCTCCAAATATCTACATATGTTGTGTCGCCCAGTTTTTAGTGACGCTAACGAAGCGCTACTAATATGGTGAGGAACACATTTAATGTCCTGTAAATTCTTCACAATAAAAGTCTCCTGTTATTTAATCATTTGAAAGCTTGTCATTTGAAGCAGTAAAGCATGAAATGTTGGGTTTGCATCGGCGGTAACTTAACATGACTATGATACGGCTGAAAGCTGGCCAGTCAGAACAGAGTGGGCTCACCGGTGGGGAGGCTTAAAGACACAGGAGCTAAGACTGCCTGTTAGAGATAAAGGCTGAACTGAGGGGCTGCATTAAGGGCCAGTACAAGATATATAAGGTGTTGAATAGTGAATCATGCAAAGCTACTCTGGTGGAGTCCCAGAATAAAATTAGAGCTGGAAATGAGCATAATAGGTCCTCTTTTGGTCTTATTGAAGCCAGTGTCTGTTGACTCTATGTTGAATCCTCTAGTGTCTTATTTAGGGAGAAGCACTAGTTCAGTATATGAACCTTCAGACCATTTAAGGCCATATACTGGTATGCACAGTACTTCAAATAAGGGAAGCTTTGAAATAAGACAAGGCTTTGCTAAATATTTATTTGGGAGCCATATATAAAACCAGTTATTTCTCTCTGGTTTTTCAAAAACATATTGAATATGAATAATTTGGAAATGTAGGTGGCTGGTTTCTGTCTATATGTGCCTGTGTGCCATTTCCCTCTTTACCTTTGATGTCTGGCCATTTCTTGGGTTTTTACAAACTGCTAGCTGAAATTAAACTGAACTGAGGAGGTTATTTTGAAACTGGGTCTGGGTCACTGTGGCCAGGTCTGGGTCTGCTTGAGACTGCAGCACTGCAGGCCAAGAATCAACACTGTTCTGTCTGCTGACCTCCCCCATTAATATGCCCACATCGGTCCGTCTGTCTGTGGCCACAGGCACAACCACTCAAACTGCAGTCGACAAATTCTTTGAAAAATATTGACTTATTCATAGATTCATACTGGCGAGTCAGATGTTGGAGTTTGGCCTTGAATTTATGACAAGCCGCAATAACCAAGCAGGAGCTGGTAAATTATGGCTGCTGTTAATCTGTCAGATCTATAAGAGTTTGACTGGCAACCAAACTTGGTCCAAGAAACTTTTTTTTCTCTGAATCATTTGAAGCAGCTCAGAAATGAAGAGTCTCATAAAAATGTGAATGCCACAAGCCAGCGGGACTCTTCATAGGAAACCAAGCCTTATGTAACTGAAGGTGTGAGGAAATATGCTGAATGTCTATATATCGCTGTTTGTCTTTGAATACATAGAATGAACAGTGAAGTAATAAATTGAAAGCTGGCCTCTGGGTAAATTGCAGTGGTGTATTCATGCTTTTGTGTGTCTGCAGCCATTTACCACTGGGTTCCACCTTAAACTGTAAATGGGAGATAATGTGTCTTCTGTGGCAAGGCTGTTGAGTAGCTGTGAGACTTAAATGGGGGGTAGATAACAGGTATTCAGAGGCTCCACTCTACACAGCCTCCTCCCATTCATATCCATCGAGGCACTTGTTGTTTCAGCAAATTGAGGGGTTCTCCCCCGGATGACACAGTTATTTTATTCCATCTCTTCCACTCTAACTCTCACACTCCCTGCCTTTGTCTGAAATTGCCCTCAGAAAATGAGACTAATAATTCATTTTCGACAGCCCCAAGCAGCAGGCAATGCTTAAGTCTTTATGCCATTACCGCTGGAGCTGCAATTTGAACAAATCCTGTTACTGCGAGCTCCACATTCTCTCCATATCCTCATACTGTTAGAGCAGATGTGATGTGTTTTGTGTGGTATGTGTATATTGGTATAAATTAGGGTTGAAGGGTTTTCCCGCGATTTTAAAATGATTATGATTCCCAGGAATATATCACCCTTTTCCCAGGATTCCCAGGATTTCTCACTATAAGACAAAGTTTGATTTTGAAAACCGAACTACTGATAACTGATTATAAAATAACTAATTAATTTTCTGATGTTATTCTTTGTTATTTATGGTATGGTTTGATGTTATTCTTTCATGTTTGTGTAGTATGTGGTAATATTTTAGCAGAGCAACAATTCCTTTTAAAAGTACACTTTTCTGAGGTGGAAAAAACACAACGCTATGTCAGAAAATGTGTCAGACGCAGCAATTTTGGTATGTCATTTTGGTGGTTTGAGGAATAGGAGTATTGTTCTTGAACATTGTAACATTAGAGCAATCTTCTGAACTTGATGCTCCACCTGTTCAACACCACTCTGCAATCTGCCCTACTGTTCTGATTCCAGATAGAGGTCTGTATCCGATTGAGCCATGTCTTGTTGAATGTCTGCATAGTTTATTTGCTGATGTTGCTCTGTGCCTCGTTCATTTATCTATTAAAGATTTTGCCACACAGTTTAACTGTATGCTGCTGTTTTAGCATGAAAAATAACAATATAATTGGTATCTTACAGTTATCACAGCAATTTAAGGTCAGATCCAATCTTTGGTATTGCATGGTAATGTCAATGATTTGGAGAGGGCGTCTCGCAGGCATTGTTCTAGGGTAACGAGAGCATTTTTGGCAAGAATTTTCAGGAAAAAACAAAATCTCTGTAAAGGTCCCTGGCTGGTATCAAATCGGGGACATTACAATCACATGTATGTGTCTCAGACCACTAGGCCACATAGACACCACAAGGAGCTTCTTTTTAATTTAA